>NC_037339.1:66280855-66913429 GCF_002263795.3 Bos taurus
CAAGAATAGTAACCTTGTTTTTGTAGCTCCCCTTAGCACACAATAAGGCACTTTTTCATGGTAATTAATATTTTATTATACCATTAAATACCTATGTTAAAAAGGGTTACCTTATTTTCAAAAAGAACTGAGATTTTGGAAAACTTCAGATGTAATGGATTAGTAGTATTAATAGATGATGCCAAAGGAATAAAGGAGAGGACACAGATTATGGAGACATGTTTCTGGGCCATTGTAAGGACTTTGAATTTCCCTCTGATGAAAATGGTATCTACTGAAAAGTTTTAAGCAGAGAAGTGGCACAATCTGAAATTATGCTTAATATGATCTCTCTGATTCTTGTGATGAGAAAACGTAAAGGGGATCAATGGCTTAAGCTGGGGTCCAGGTAGGAGTCTTTTGTCCTGATCAGATAAGGGAAAAAGAATGATACAGACTAGAATGATCATGTTGGAAATGGGCCCTCAGGTCTGAATCTGGATACTTTCAGTAGAACCTATAGGAGTTTTTAATGCTATCTTGAGTTCACTCAATATTTGATGAGGGATGTAGGATGTTTTTCCTTCTTTTTGCCACTAACAATTCTCAGTATCTAGTATTATGACTTGGAATGTGAAATATAATTGCATTTATTAAATATTTATTTTCTCTTGAAATTTTACTTTAATGATATTATTGTGGTAATCAATTATAAAACATATGAAATGAATTTTATAATTAATTGGATCAATTGTTTCCTTTCCAAACTTAGGATTTGTAACTTCCTAATACTTATTTTTTTAAGCTCATGAAATTTTTATTTTTTTAAAAAATCATTGGTTTAACATGGTAAATCATTTCCCAAGAAATCAGAATAGATTCTACTTTTTTTTTTTAAATAGAGTAGTGTGGAAACTTACATTACCATATGTAAAATGGATAACCAATGGGAATTTGCTGTGTGACTCAGGGAACTCAAATAGGGGCTCTGTAACAACCTAGAGGGGTGGGATGAGGAGAGAGATGGGAGGGAGGTTCAAGCGGAAGGGGATATAGGTCTACCTACGACTGATTCATGTTGATATTTGGCAGAAAACAACAAAATTCTGTAAAGCAATTATCCTTCAATTAAAAGATAAATTAATTTTTAAAATTCTAATTCTTGAAAGTTTAATTTTAATTACTTTTCCCCAATATGTACCCACATATCCTTGAGTAAATTATTATTGGTAGGACAAATCAGTGGAATATACAGAGTTGTCATCCCTTCTCATTTAACTTTGATACAGAATCTGATAGATAAGATGTTTTTGGTCATAGTCTTATTATAAAAGCTCAATGTCTTCTAACATATTAACACAGCAGAAGAAAGCTCTAAAGTAAGCCTCATATAGTTCACTTTTAAATAACTTTTCTTCTCTTTATATATTAATAAGATATTTTCTTTATTCTTGAGGTTTTGGAATTTTAGCTAGTTTTTCTGTCTAGATATAGGTCTTTACTGATTTCTTACTACTACCACTAGAATCTGGCTAGTTCTTTTCTTCTTCATAGTTAAGTTACAGCTTTGATTATTGTTTCAGATCAAGGTACTCTGTTTCTTTATCAGGTTCACAAATTATTCTTAAGTCAGAACTCTTATCTCTGGCGTTTCATCAACCGTCTTTTCTGTCATTATTTTATCTCTTTCTTCTCTGCCCTAGGCCCTGATTCAGCTGCTGCTTGAGCTTTTCAGGGTGTCAATTTTGTTCTCCATGGAAACCATGTGGAAAATTTTGCTATTGCAAAATTAGTTTTCATGTAAACCTCGTAATCTCACCCATCTCCTATTTTGCCGTTTGGGCCCATTTTGTCGTTATAACTTTCAGCTCCTTTTTCATAAATGACCTGCCTTTGTCATACTCTTCATAGTTTAAGTAGTTTAAAGCAATTTTCTAAATCTTTCTTCTTGTTCAAAGTAAAATAATTTTTAGGGATATTCTTTCCTCAAGTCTTCAAAATGATATTATCTTTCTTGTTTTTGCAGGGTAGTTTTTAGTTGTGTGTGTTTTCTGTTATATTTTCCCCATCTCTTTACCTAGAAGGTAGTGACATTTATTCAAAACCAAGTTTTTTAATAAAAAATAAACAACCACTTTTCCAACAGTTTGTTTACCTTTGAGATGGTGGCTGAGCTTCTTTTAACCAAAACTGGAGTAGAATAAGTTGACATGCATATTCTCTCAGTAACCAGCAAGCATTTATTGGAATAGCTCAGCTAAGCTAGGGTGCATGCCTGTTGTATGCTGTCTGGTCCAAGGTATGAGACATATTACAGTGCTCAGCCTGCACATGTAGTGGGTGGCCAGACTTGATGGCAAAAATGAGTACTTTTTGTAAATGATATATTTTACTGATTTTGACTGGAGATTCTAAAGGAAGGCTGTATTTTATTCTGAAATTAATTTAAAATTGTCTGTTGGTTCGGTGCAAGTCACTTGTTATCCTTGTTCCCTAAACTTCATTGAAATCTTTGTGTAATAAATAGCAAAGGTATAATGTGGGAAAAGAAAGGGAAGACAGGAAAAAGAGGCTGAGTTCTTGCTGGGAAGAGAGGGGTGGGGATCAGGAAGGCAGCAGCAGCAAAGGGCACAAAGATGCTGGGGAGACTGTGTGATTAAGATCTGCGTTACTCAGGTTATAGTCGCTTCTGGCACCTAGGCTCCTCTATTGCTTCACTCAACAAGACTTTTCTTGAGGGACTGTCTAGGACCTGGCAGGATCTTTCTGCATCTTGCTCTTTTATTGGAGCTTGTCTCTCAAGGTGTCTTTACTGTGTATGTTTTCCATTGTTCAGTTGTGTCTGACTCTTTGTGACCCCACGGACTGTCACCCACCAGGCTCCTCTGTCCATGGGATTCTCCAGGCAAAAATACTGGAGCCGGTTGCCAATCCCTATTCCAGGGGATCTTCCTGACTCAGAGATCAAACCCACATCTCTTGTCTCCTGCACTGAAGGTGGATTCTTTACCACTAGCGCCACCGGGGAAGCCCTGGTGTCTATATTAGGCCCCTCAAAAAACAGGACTGGGGCTGTAGAAGAACATGTGCTCCTTCTCAGGGCTTCTGCAGGGGGAACTCAGTGACAGCTAGGGAGAGCCAACTGTCATGGTTCCTGATTGTTCTATGAAGGAAATTTTTCTCTCCTGTGAAGTAACATGGATGGGAAGGTTTAACTTAATTGTTTTTACAGTTAATCTACATATTGAGAGTCAGTTTTAGGATTTAGTGTTTATGTTGTTTGCTCTGTTTTACTCATTTCTTCCTTTTTGTTTCTAATGAGAAACGTAGATGAGATTCCATCTCAAACTACCATTCAGAAACTATTTAATACTGGACTGAAACAGCATTAAGACGAAATTATGCATTCATGGGATTTGTAACCAACTTCAGAAATGTTGAGAGATGTCATAAGAACCCGCTCTGGAAAAGGAAATATATGTCCTGAAAGTTATTTTTTTGTTTGTTTACTTTTGTGTCAGTCATACATTCACTCAGATAACAAATCTGTTTTGAGCTTTCATATTCCAGGCGTTTTGCTAAGGCCTGAAACTAGAGGATGATTTAGACAGAAACAGTACTTGACCTCAAGAATTTATAGTTTAGAAGGGAGTTAGAGGCACTAAACAAATCATTGTACAGTTAATTACTTAACTACAATAATGATACATGTATCCCAGAAACTAAAGTGTTAGCAAGCAATAGTTAACAAGAGCATATAACCTAAGAGAGACACCCTAGTTGGCAAATAGTTTAGTTTCTTAGTTGGCAAATTTGTTTCCTGTGACTACTGTAGAAATTACCAGTGAGTGACTTACAACCACAAAAATGTGATAGCTATCAGTTTGGAGGTCAGAAGTGTTAAATCCGTATTGGGACAAAATCAAATTTCAGTAAGGCCATGGTTCTAGGGAAGAATTCATTCCTTGGCTCTTTAAGCTTCCAGCATCCATAGGTTTGTGGTAACATTACTCCAATCCCTGCTTGGTGGAACTTTTGCCTTCTGTTTAAAAAAAAAAAAAAAGTCTCCCTCCATCTTTCTCTTAAAGGGATACCTGCTGTTCTGTTTAGGGCCCACACAGATAAACTAGGGTAATCTATCTCAGAATCTCAAACTGAGTCACATTAGCAAAGCTTCTTTTAAAGCTTAGCTTTAGCTTTAGTGACTGGGGAAAGGAATAGAAGTTGCTAGGCAGGGGTAACAAAATGTAAACCCTGATGGACTTTTCATTTAAGCAGACATCATATGAGTGACGGTGAAGGCAATGGCACCCCACTCCAGTACTCTTGCCTGGAAAATCCCATGGACAGAGGAACCTGGTAGGCTACAGTCCATGGGGTAGCTGAGGGTCGGACATGACTGAGCAACTTCACTTTCACTTTTCACTTTCATGCATTGGAGAAGGAAATGGCAACCCACTCCAGTGTTCTTGCCTGGAGAATCCCAGGGATGGGGGAGCCTGGTGGGCTGCCGTCTATGGGGTTGCACAGAGTCGGCACGACTGAAGCGACTTAGCAGCAGCAGCAGCAGCAGCATGTAAGTGACTGAAGGAAAGCATATAGAGTGAGGGAGAGATTGGCCAAATTTGCCTCAAGGTACAGAATCAGCAGGTCGTCTGACCCAGGAACACCCATTCTATCTGGATTCTGCAGGCTGTTAAGAAGCCTCCTGCTTTCTGTGTATGCATATATTTTTCACATACCCAGGTAGCCAAGTGTGTTCCCAGAGTAACCACAAGTATAGGAATCTTAGCGTCCTAGGCATGTATAATTCTATGGAACTGGGTCCAGCTGTTTTCTGCATAGCACAACTGGGCTTGCCAAGAAGGAGCTGGAGAAGCAATTTTCTCATATATGCAAGTGGACACAAATTAGAGTCCATCACACAAGTTGATTGTTTTCTCAGGACTATTTGACACCAGGAATTTGGCTATGGTGGAGTTAAGATGAGGCACGGACAGAAAGCTCAATTATTTCCCAACTCCTCCTTCCTCTTCATAATAACTATGATTTGAAACCTATCAATTTTTATTTTGAGATTCAACAGACCAAAAAATGGAATGGCTGAACAGAATTTTAAATTGGGATTGGAAACAGGGTTGAAACTGGATTTTCAAACTAATGTGTTATACTCAAATTCGAATTGTTTTCTATATACTAATTACTCCCCAGTTACTTTCCTTAAGAAAAATTATTTACAAATCTTTTAACGTGTCATATCTCTTTTATGGGCCCAGGAAGTCCACCTTTTTTGCTATTGAAAATGAAGGTAAGGAAAATGAATATGGAAACAGTAGTGTAAGTGTGTGTATATTTTTGTTGTTCAGTCACTCAGTCATGTCTGACTATTTGCGATCCCATAAACAGCAGCATGACAGGCTTCCCTGTCCTTCACCATCTCCAAGAGCTTGCTGAAACTCATGTCCATTCAGTTGGTGATGCCATCCAACAATCTCATTCTCTGTCGCCCCCTTCTCCTACTGCCTACAATCTTGCCCAGCACTGGGGTCTTTCCCAATGAGTCAGTTCTTTGCATCAGGTGGCCAAAGTTTTGGAGTTTCAGCTTCAGCATCAGTCCTTCCAATGATATTCAGGATTGATTTCCTTTAGGATTGACAGGTTGGATCTCTTTGCAGTCCAAGGGATTCTCAAGAGTCTTCTCCAACACCACAGTTCAAAAGCATTAATTCTTCGGCGTCCAGCTTTCTTTATGGTCCAACACTCACATTCAAACATGACTTCTGGAAAAACCATAGCTTTGACTAGACAGACCTTTGTCAGTAAAGTAATGTCTCTGCTTTTTAATATACTGTCTAGGTTTGTCATAGCTTTTCTTCCAAGGATCAAGGATCTTTTAATTTCTTGGCGGCAGTCACCATCTGCAGTGATTTTGGAGCCTAAGAAAATAAAGTCTCTCACTGTTTCCTCATCTATTTGCCATGAAATGATGGGACTGGATGCCATGATATTCCTTTTTGAATATTGAGTTTTAAGCCAGTTTTTGCACTCTCTTCTTTCATTTTCATCAAGAGGCTCTTCAGTTTATCTTCACTTTCTGCCATAAGGATGGTGTCATCTGCATATCTGAAGTTATTGATATTATTCCTGGCAATCTTGATTCCAGCTAGTGTTTCATCCATTCCAACATTTTCCATGTTTTACTCTGCATATAATGAGCGAGGTGGCAATATACAGCCTTGATATACTCCGTTCCCAATGGAACCAGTCCATTGCCCCATGTCCAATTCTAGAATTTTGAGCATTACTTGGCTAGCATGTAAGATGAGTGCAATTATGCATTGCCTTTCTTTGGGATTGGAATGAAAACTGACCTTTTCCAGTCTGTGGCATAGTCAATAAAGCAGAAATAGATGCTTTTTGGAACTCTCTTGCTTTTTCCATGATCCAGTGGATGTTCGCAATTTGATCTCTGGTTCCTCTGCTTTTTCTAAAACCAGCTTGAACATCTGGAAGTTCATGGTTCATATATTGCTGAAGCCTGGCTTGGAGAATTTTGAGCATTACTTTAGTAGCGTGTGAGTTGAATGCAATTGTGCGGTAGTTTGAGCAATCTTTGGCATTGCCTTTCTTTGGGATTGGAATGAAAACTGACCTTTTCCAGTCCTGTGGCCACTGCTGAGTTTTCCAAATTTGCTGGCATGTTGAGTGCAGCACTTTTACTGTGTAGGATTGTAGAAAACAGCACAGTTCTTCAGAAGAGATTCTTTAATTTCAAGTCACTTTGACCTTGAGATTCTACCACAGTAGTTCAACCCATTACCCAGAGAATATATTCTCTTTCAGTGGAGAAATAAATAACAATTAACAATAAAAAAATAAATTGAGTAACATTATCCATCTGCTCTTCTAATTTCTCCAAGGCTATATTTTTCTCCAAGTCAGATAACCAGGTCACAGTTGAAATGCCTACTCAGAACTATAATATCGCTCAGGCAGTTTTAAAGAAAGATTCATATAACAAAATGCCATGTGTACTTATATCTTTGAAAACTTTGCAGTTGCTGTTGATGTTAGCTTTTGTTCAGTTCAGTTAAGTTGTCCAGTCATATCAGAATCTTTGTGACCCCATGGACTGCAGCACGCCAGTCTTCCCTGTCCATCACCAACTCCCAGAGTTTGTTCAAACTCATGTGCTTCAAGTCAGTGATGGCATCCAACCATCTTATCCTCTGTCATCCCCTTCTTCTCCTGCCTTCAATCTTTCCCAGCATCAGGGTCTTTTCAAATGATTCAGTTCTTCGCATCAGGTGGCCAAAGTATTGGAGCTTCAGTATCAGTCCTTCCAATGAATATTCAGGCCTGATATCTTTTAGGATTGCCTGGTTTGATCTCCCTGCAGTCCAAGGGACTCTCAAGAGTCTTCTCCAGCACCACAGTTCAAAAGCATCAGTTCTTCAATGTTCAGCTTTCTTTATGGTCCAACTCTCACATCCATACATGACTATTGGAAAAACCAGAGCTTTGACTAGATGGACTTTTGTCGGCTTTTGTTGTATTGCTCATTGTCTCTTGCTTAAAGACTTATACATTCTGCTTGAAAGTTTACAGATAACCTTAAAAAATGCCTGCTAACACATGTAGATACAACTGTCACTAAATAGTAAGACCTAGTATTTGAATTTCACTTTTCCTCTGATAAAGAGTCTTATGGCTAAGTTTTAGACGGAAATGTAGTTTCCTTCCTATGTCTCCTAATATAATTTTTACCTGTTTCCCTTCATTATTCTGTCATTTTGCCCTTGTTTTACAGTGTCTGTGCCTTTTATTGTAGGTCATCTCAAAGACTTTTTTTTTTTTTTAATATACAGTGCATAAGTATGAAATGATGAAATAAACCTACTACTTCTTCATTGGCTTTAAAAGATACTTGGTTGGACTAGATGACCTCTGAGGTCCTTTCCAGCTCTAAATTTATGTTACTGTCAACAAAGACATACACAAAATCTATTAACTTATATGCCAGGAGATGAATGCAAAGTACTATATTCTTGACATAGGTATATTTCTTCTTGAAAACAGAGCACTAGATTCAGAAACCTGCTAAGGGCCCTCACCTTTATGGTGATAAAACAGGTGAACCAAATGCTCAAAAAACAACAAAAAAAAAACTCAGTTAAAATATCTTTGCACTTCTGAACAGCAACAAAAAAAATTAGAAACAGAAAAAAAGAAGAGCTTAATTATTTCTTTTGAGGCATTTTATAAATTTGAATAACTAAGCTTAGCTTGATGAGTGTAGCTAATTTAATGAAATTAGTCACATTTGAATATTGTCACAATCTTGCTGCAACATTAGCATTAAGTGTGATTAAAATTTATTTTGTGTGCCTTTATGGGTCCCTAAAGCATCAGCTGTCAACACTTTCATAATAAACTAGCCTTTCAAAGATTTCAGGAAACTTTTACATTCAGAGCAGGAGGTTGGGCCCTTGCCTCAGAGCTGAACACATCATTTTCAAGGTATATTTTCTGTTTGTATGAATTTAGAACATAAGACATTATCAATATCATTGTTTCTTTTGCTAGTAAGAGAAAAGCCATTGAAAATATAGGAAATTCTAGGTACTGTGTCCTGAAAATTTCCAAAAAGCTGATTAAAATATTTCCTTAAGGCCACCTGGATTATAACAGAAAAATAAATGAGAAAACCCAAGGTAGAATTTAAGAGATGTGTTTGTAAAATATAAATATTATAATAAATAAAATTTTCCCTGAAGAAAAATAGAATATGACATCAATGAGAGAGGTCTGAATGTGAAGAGTATTGATCAACTGAATTTCAAGGGAAAATTTGTTTTCATTTAAGCAGCATCCAGTTTATTTACAAAGCTCTGTGCAGTGGTGTAATAGTGTGTAAAAGTTGCTTCAGTCGTGTTCATCTCTTTGCAACCCCGTAGACTATAGCCCGCCAGCCTGCTCTGTCTATAGGATTCTCCAGGCAAGAATACTGCAGTGGGTTGCCATGCTCTTCTCCAGGAGATCTTCCCAACCCAGGGATCAACACGTGTCTTATGTCTCCTGCATTGACAGATGGGTTCTTTACCACTATTGCCATCTGGGAAACCCTGGTGTAAAAGTGTATCCCCCAAATTCATCTTGGCTGGAACCTCAGGAGGTAGCCCTGTTTGGAAATATGTCTTTGCAGATACAAGTAAAGTAAGAATCTAATGGGGTCACCCTAGCATGGACCCTAAATCCAATGTGACAGAAAAGGACAGACAGACACATAGAGAAGAAGGTGATCTAAAAATGTAGGCAGAAATTGGAATAATGCAGCTACAAGCCAAAGAATTACATGGACTGTTGGGAGTCTCCAGAAGCTGGGAAGAGGTAGAAGAGAATTCTCTAGGGGCTTCAAAGGGAGTATAGTCTTTCAACACCTTGATTTCAGAAGGCTAGCCCCCAGATCAACTATGGTAGTTTGCTACTGTGATCCTAGGAAACTACTACACTCTGATATTCAAAGTTTCTTTCTCTCTGATTTTATTATGTTGGTGCTATTATGATTATAATTATAATTATAGTTATAAGTATATATAAATATTATAACTATAATATATAGTTATATATTACTATATATACTATATTATATAACAATTACATATATATACTATATTATATAATATATAATATAGCTATATACATAATACATAGTTATATATTACTATATATACACTATATTATTAGTATATATATATATATTATATAGTATATATATATACTATATACTATATTACTATATATTATAATATAATGTATTATATATAGTATATAATATAGTATATACTATAATATATTAGTATATACTCTATATTATATGATAATTATTATATATATACTATATTATATAATATATAACTATATACATAATATATATTTAGATTATATATTCCTATATATATACTATATACTATAGTATATATACTATAGTATATAGTTATTATATATTATATAATATTATTATAGTTATAATTATATTATAACTATAATTATAATTATATTTATAATTCAGGTGGCCTTAAGGAAATATTTTAATCAGCTTTTTGGAAAATTTCAGTACACAGTACCTAAAATTTCCTATTTTTTCAATGGCTTTTCTCTTACTAGCAAAAGAAACAATGATATTGATAATGTGTTATATTCTCAGTCATATCTGACTCTGTGACCCTATGGACTGTAGCCCACCAGGCTCCTCTGTCTGTGGGATTTTTCAGGCAAGAATACTTGAATGGGTTGCCATTTCTTCCTTCAGGGGATCTTCCCCACCCAGAGATTGAACCCATGTCTCCTGCATTGGCAGGAGGGTTCTTTATCACTAAGCCACAAAATACACTCTGATTTTATTCTGTTATGTAGGAAATTTGTAGTTTGTTTATGCATGGTATGTTTGTAATCTTAAAATTATATTGTATAACTAATTTTACAGTATTTTTAAAATAGCTTATAATTTTATATCTGGTTTAGTTGATGCTGATGTCAATTACATTTCTAAAATTATCTAAAAAAGCTATACAAGATTGTAGGAACTTGTAGGATTTTGGTATGTCCCTAATAAAGTTTACTTAAATGAAATTTATACCCTAAACCATTTTGACTGAGTTTTTGGCTCAAAATAGTATTTAACTCATTTTTCTTAGATAATAGTTATCTGCTAAATAACATTTTACTTCCACATATTTATATCAAACAGTGAAGTGGGACAAAAATCAGTGCGAAGTGGTGATTATCAATCATCACAAATGCATGAAAGACAGCGTATATCTTACTGAGAAGAGTTTAATTTTGAAATGTGTGCCTTGGAAAATGGAAGTTAGTATAGCATTTCATAACTAATATAACAGTATGCACAGCTGATTGTATTAGAACTGATCTTTTAAATTTAAAGTTACTTTGAATCAAATGAGGATAATTATAAAATAAGGCAAATATTTATTACACATTTGCTTTGAATTTTTAATTCAAAAATTTATGACTGTAAAACAGAGCTTTGCTATAGCTATTTATCCTTTCTTAGTAAGATTGGGAACAGGCTTAGGAGAAGGCTAAAGGTAGAACTATTTTTTACATAGGGGAAAGTTCACTTTTAATAATTTTTTTCCATTTTATTTAATTTTTAAACTTTACATAATTGTATTAGTTTTGCCAAATATCAAAATGAATCCGACACAGGTATATATGTGTTCCCCATCCTGAACCCTCCTCCTTCCTCCCTCCCCATACCATCCCTCTGGGTCGCCCCAGTGCACTAGCCCCAAGCATCCAGTATTGTGCATCGAACCTGGACTGGCATCTCGTTTCATACATGATATTTTACATGTTTCAATGCCCTTCTCCCGAATCTTCCCACCCTCTCCCTCTCCCATAGAGTCCATAAGACTGTTCTATACATCAGTGTCTCTTTTGCTGTCTCGTATACAGGGTTATTGTTACCGTCTTTCTAAATTCCATATATATGCGTTATTATACTGTATTGGTGTTTTTCCTTCTGGCTTACTTCACTCTGTATAATAGGCTCCAGTTTCATCCACCTCATTAGAACTGATTCAAATGAATTCTTTTTAATGGCTGAGTAATACTCCATTGTGTATATGTACCACCACTTTCTTATCCATTCATCTGCTGATGGACATCTAGGTTGCTTCCATGTCCTGGCTATTATAAACAGTGCTGCGATGAACACTGGGGTACACGTGTCTCTTTCCCTTCTGGTTTCCTCAGTGTGTATGCCCAGCAGTGGGATTGCTGGATCATAAGGCAGTTCTATTTCCAGTTTTTTAAGCAATCTCCACACTGTTCTCCATAGTGGCTGTACTAGTTTGCATTCCCACCAACAGTGTAAGAGGGTTCCCTTTTCTCCACACCCTATCCAGCATTTATTATTTGTAGACTTGGATCTCAGCCATTCTGACTGGTGTGAAATGGTACCTCATAGTGGTTTTGATTTGCATTTCTCTGATAATGAGTGATGTTGAGCATCTTTTCATGTGTTTGTTAGCCCTCTGTATGTCTTCTTTGGAGAAATGTCTATTTAGTTCTTTGGCCCATTTTTTGATTGGGTCATTTATTTTTCCGGAGTTGAGCTGTAGGAGTTGCTTGTATATTTTTGAGATTAGTTGTTTGTCGGTTGCTTCATTTGCTATTATTTTCTCCCATTCTGAAGGCTGTCTTTTCACCTTGCTGATAGTTTCCTTTGTTGTGCAGAAGCATTTAAGGTTAATTAGGTCCCATTTGTTTATTTTTGCTTTTATTTCCAATATTCTGGGAGGTGGGTCATAGAGGATCCTGCTGTGATGTATGTCAGAGAGTGTTTTGCCTATGTTCTCCTCTAGGAGTTTTATAGTTCCTGGTCTTAGGTTTAGATCTTTAATCCATTTTGAGTTTATTTTTGTGTATGGTGTTAGAAAGTGTTCTAGTTTCATTCTTTTACAAGTGGTTGACCAGATTTCCCAGCACCACTTGTTAAAGAGATTGTCTTTAATCCATTGTATATTCTTGCCTCCTTTGTCAAAGATAAGGTGTCCATATGTGCGTGGATTTATCTCTGGGCTTTCTATTTTGTTCCATTGATCTATATTTCTGTCTTTGTGCCAGTACCATACTGTCTTGATAACTGTGGCTTTGTGGTAGAGCCTGAAGTCAGGTAGGTTGATTCCTCCAGTTCCATTCTTCTTTCTCAAGATCGCTTTGGCTATTCGAGGTTTTTTGTATTTCCATACAAATTGTGAAATTATTTGTTCTAGCTCTATGAAGAATACTGTTGGTAGCTTTATAGGGATTGCATTGAATCTATAAATTGCTTTGGGTAGTATACTCATTTTCACTATATTGATTCTTCCAATCCATGAACATGGTATATTTCTCCATCTATTAGTGTCCCCTTTGATTTCTTTCACCAGTGTTTTATTTTTTATTAAAAAATTAAAGTTAGCACTTGCTGAAGTGATTACTTCTTAGATGCTACTGATTTGACTTGTACAGTCTCTAGGCTTTGATGTGGAAGTATTATTTTCCGGTTCACATAGATGCTTATCTTACATCATGAAAGAGCTTATCTGTGATTTACCTGGCTAAACAGACAAGCACAAATACATGCATTGCCAATTGAATTGTTAGAGTGAAGACTGATAAATATTCATTTTAAAATGAATTCTTGTTTTCTGTTTCTAAACATGTTCTTATTGTTTTGTCTTGCAACTAATTTTATAGTGCATTTTGATGCAGTCATTAGTTTCATGTCTGAAGTATAACTAGTGTTGATGTCAGTTATATTTCAAAAAAATACAATAAAGCTGTATAAGATTTTAGGGACTTCTAAAATTTGGTAATGTCTCCACCAAAAGATTGGTGAATGAAATTTATATAAAGTTATATGTAGTGATCTGCTAAAAATTCCTTGGTTGCTATACAAAGCATGACATTACCTTATTAGAATAATGTTAATCAGTGTTTTCCATAAGATATCACAAATGCTGATATTCTCAGTAGGGACTTAGTTATAAATAATCATAAAGGCCATAATGATGTCTCTATCACTCAATTTATTTCAACTTCGTTATTTGAGGTCAGAAACAGATTTCAAATTTAGACATTATTTATAATTATGAAGCCAAATAAATGGTAGAGATTAACTTAAAAATAGTTTGTGGCTCAACAATTGAAGTGAGACAGTGGAATCACAAAAGGTTGAATTATTTGGAATTGATTCTACAGATGTCTCCATTCTCTAAATCCCCTGTAAGCCTCTTACCTATCATGAAAGGTTATTCTCTTAAACCTGGCACGTAAAATCAATCATATGACTCCTATCTGCTCTGAGAGTTCAAAGATTAAGACAAGACCTTCACTGTCAAGGAGAAGGGCTGTATAGAAACTGCATGTGCACACAACGACATTCAGCACCAGCATCCAGTGTCACCCAGGTATTTGAGGAAAAGTTGCAAAAAAACAGATCACTAGTACTTATTTCACATTTGCTATCAGTACTAAGAAGGGAGGCCCAGAAGTATTCTAAAAAAAAAACTGATTCTTGAAGAAGAGATTCACTGAAGAATACCTACAGTGTGCTTCCTGGCCCTTTAAACCAGAAATAGCAGTGAATCTACCAGAGTCAAAGATACCTCCTAAAATCAAATCTCCGGAAATGGAATGAATTTTAATCTATAATTACCTCCAAGATATTTGAATGCAGAGTTCCAAAGAATAGCAAGGAGAGATAAGAAAGCCTTCCTCAATGATCAATGCAAAGTAATAGAGGAAAACAATAGAATGGGAAAGACTAGAGATATCTTCAAGAAAATTAGAGACCAAGGGAACATTTCATGCAAAGATGGGATCAATAAAGGACAGAAATGGTATGGACATAACAGAAGCAGAAGATATTAAGAAGAGGTGGCAAGAATACACAGAAGAACTGTACAAAAAAGATCTTCACAATCAAGATAATCATGATGGTGTGATCACTCACCTAGAGCCAGAGATCCTGGAATGTGAAGTCAAGTGGGCCATAGGAAGCATCACTACGAACAAAGCTAGTGGAGGTGATGGAATTCCAGTTGAGCTATTTCAAATCCTGGAAGATGATGCTGTGAAAGTGCTGCACTCAATATGCCAGCAAATTTGGAAAGCTCAGCAGTGGCCACAGGACTGGAAAAGGTCAGTTTTCATTCCAATCCCAAAGAAAGGCAATGCCAAAGATTGCTCAAACTACCACACAATTGCATTCAACTCACACGCTACTAAAGTAATGCTCAAAATTCTCCAAGCCAGGCTTCAGCAATATATGAACCATGAACTTCCAGATCTTCAAGCTGGTTTTAGAAAAAGCAGAGGAACCAGAGACCAAATTGCCAGCATGCGCTGGATCATGGAAAAAGCAAAAGAGTTCCAGAAAAGCATCTATTTCTGCTTTATTGACTATGCCAAAGCCTTTGACTGTGTGGATCACAATAAACTGTGGAAAATTCTTCAAGAGATGGGAATACCAGACCACCTGATCTGCCTCTTGAAAAACCTGTATGCAGGTCAGGAAGCAACAGTTAGAACTGGAGATGAAACAACAGACTGGTTCCAAATAGGAAAAGGAGTACATCTAGGCTGTATATTGTCACCCTGCTTATTTAACTTATATGCAGAGTACACCATGAGAAATGCTGGGCTGGAAGAAGCACAAGATTGCCGGGAGAAATATCAATAACCTCAGATATCCAGATGACACCACCCTTATGTCAGAAAGGGAAGAAGAACTAAAGAGCCTCTTGATGAAAGTGAAAGAGGAGAGTGAAAAAGTTGGCTTAAAGCTCAACACTCAGAAAACTGAGATCATGGTATGCAGTCCAATAACTTCATGGGAAATAGATGGGGAAACAGTGGAAACAGTGTCAGACTTTATTTTGGGGGGCTCCAAAATCACTGCAGATGTTGATTGCAGCCATGAAATTAAAAGACGCTTACTCCTTGCAAGGAAAGTTATGACCAACCTAGACAGCATATTCAAAAGCAGATATTACTTTGCCAACAAATTTCTGTCTAGTCAAGGCTATGGTTTTTCCTGTGGTCATGGATGGATGTGAGAGTTGGACTGTGAAGAAAGCTGAGCGCCGAAGAATTGATGCTTTTGAGCTGTGGTGTTGGAAAAGACTGTTGAGAGTCCCTTGGACTGCAAGGAGATCCAACCAGTCCATCCTAAAGGAGATCAGTCCTGAGTGTTGACTGGAAGGACTGATGTTGAAGCTGAAACTCCAATACTTTGGCCACCTGATGCGAAGAGCTGACTCATGTGAAAGACCCTGATGCTGGGAAAGATTGAAGGCAGAAAGAGGGATGACAGAGGATGAGATGGCTGGATGGCACCACTGACTCAATGGACATGGGTTTGGGTGGACTCCAGGAGTTGATGGACAGGGATGCATGGCGTGCTGAGGTCCATGGGGTCTCAAAGAGTCAGACATGACTGAGCGACTGAACTGAACTGAACTCAAGTGAACCAAGACAGACACAAAAGTAATAAACAAAGCATCTATTAATACTACTGCTACTGTTACTGCCTACCACCACCACCAAAAACACAGTTCCCATTCTTGGTCTTAAACCTCTAATAAAGATGGCAATAATGGTAAAAAGAGAAACCCCCTGATCAGGTGTTTTCCTCATCTCTTGTCAGTGATTGTTTTCTTGTACCTTGTCCCAGTGAAGTTAGAAAACGATTCTATGTTTGACCACTTTAGTTTGCAAAGAATTACAAGGTCAGATTTTATATATTTTCCACCTGAAATGGTGTAAGTACACATGAAAAGTACCATACTTTTTATGTGAATCTGAAACAAATTATATTGCACTCTCAATAAAATGAAATTAATGTCATAGGGCATGTCATGTTTCAAGTAAGAAATGTTAGTAAAGTGAGGAGAAATGACTTCCTAATGATGCACTATGTGGAGATGTATCTGTTGTTGTTCACTGGCTAAGTCAACTATGTGGAGATGTATCTGTTGTTGTTCACTGGCTAAGTCAAGTCCGACTCTTTGTGACCCCGTGGACTGCAGCATGCCCGGCTTCACTGTCCTGGATGTAGGTGCATTAGCACTTCTTTTTAATATTTCATCTGTTGAATAGAAAGAGAACTGGAATCTTGTTCATCAACATTTTAAAACATTTTTATAGAATGTAAATGTATCTGTACTTGCCTTTTTTCCATGTTAGTGAGAAACCAGTCCTTCTTGTGAAGTGAGTATTCTTATTAAACTGCTGTCATACATTCCCAGACCTGCTCAGAAGAAATAGGCACAAATGGTGGGTCTGTTACTTCCTTCACAAAATACTTGCCTCATTTTTGTGTGTATTTTGTTCTCTCCTTCTCACTAAAATGTGAGTAATTTTTCAAGTCAAGAAGCCTCTGTAGGGAGCCTTGAAATGTTTTATCCATTACTTGTAAAATTAGGAGGAAAAAAGAGTGATTAATGATTTGTTAAAAACTCAAGAAGTCTTTGTTGGAAGAACTTTGATTTGATTTAGTAACTGTATTTTTTGCATGCAAATTAAAGTTTGCAGGGAGTTTTTATGTTGAACTAGCAGCCTAAATTAGTCATTTAGTGATGACAAAACCATTTAGCCCATGTGAAGAAATGCCTATGTTGATCTTTTCTTTATACCTTGTTCAATGCAAATTTGTCTGTTGTATACACATTAGGAAAAAGAGCACAAGAAGTTTTCAGCGTAAATGTTTTGTTTAGGTTGAAAATACATGCATAAAGTGTAGCCAGCGTAACCAAATAATAGTTGTGTCCAACTCTTTGCAACCTCATGGACTGTAGCCTGACATGATCCTCTGTCCGTGGTCCATGGGATTTCCCAGGCAGGACTACTGGAGTGGGTTGTGGTGCCCTCCTCCACAGGATATACCTGGCACAGGGATTTGAACCCATCTCCTGTGTCTCTTGCATTGGTAGGTGGGTTCTTTACCACCAGTGCCATCTGAGAAGCCCTGTGCATTTCATGTCTTTTTTTTCTCTTTTTAATGTACAAAATGAGCTCTCTTGTTTAATTAGGATCCAAATCAAGAAACACATTGCTAGAACCCCAGTAACCCCTGCAACCTGTTGTGCACTATCTCTTAGAGTAGCACTTATGGTGATTTGGAATATCATCGATTAATTTTTAAACTTTTAATGAATAGAATCATACAGTATATTCCATATATTGCTTCTTTCATTTTATATTTAGCTTATAAAATTTGGAGTATAGTTATAACTCATTCTCACTGCTATATATCAATAGTATGCTATTATATAAATATTCAACCATTTATTTGCTCATGCAATGTTTATGAATATTTGGGTACTGTCTAATTGGGGGCTATTCTGCATAGTACTTCTCTGAACATTCTTATGCCTTTCTGGTTAAGTATATACCCAGATACATGTCAGATAGTGGTTTATATCAGTTTAAGTTCCCATCCTCAAAGAGAGAGGGTTCTAATTGCCCTCCATCCATGCCAATGCTTAGTGTCATCTCTTTTCATGTAAATCATTCTGGTGTGTACATATCACTATTGCATTGTTGTTCTTCTTAGCCTTAATAAATATAAAAGAATGCCTAACTTTATTCATGCATGCTTAACTTGAAGTATATTAAATGTCCTTCTTTTCAGTACTTTTGTCTTGTTTAAATAATATATGATAATAGTGATCCCGAACTATTCAATAATATACTAGCTTGAAAAAAGACTCTTGATTAATTGTAATTCTGATAAGTTTAATCTAGGTTATTAACTATGAAAATTTAAAATAAAAATAATAAAGTCTTTACACTAATGTGAAACCTCATATTTAATGTTAAAAGAAAGTTTCATGGTTTATAAATAAAGCAAGATGTGAATCAAAGAAGTGTTTATTTAAAATTAAGAGAGAAGTCTCAATTTCCATTATGACAATATGTCTGTATTTCAAGAGAAACATAGAACTATCTTAAGGCAACCTTGTAGTATATTAGTTCGTTCTCACCCTGACAGCAACTGTTACTTCAACTCTTTACAGTAACAGGCTGCTGTTCTTTGAAGAGACTTTTGAATAAAATAATATTTTCTCTTTTAATTATAAGTTAAGCCTTTGAAAGGCTGTAGTTAACAGTAAAAAATCAAAATTAAAAAAAAAATACTTTGCACCAAGCTGATTGTATCTCTAATTTGCATTAGTTGGCTTCAGGAATTTACATTCATAATTATTGAGTGATTGTATTTAAAGATCACATCCTTGGGTTCATATCCTTGCTGTATACTTAACCAACAATGCTGTTTTGGGAAAGTTGCTTAACCTATTCCTATCTTAGATTCCCCAATCTATAGCATGGGGATAACTATAGTACAAATATTATATGGTGTATTGGTCTAGGTCCTCCAAGAAGCAGATACCAAAGGAGGACTAAACACAAGAGGGATTTTATTAGGGAAATGCCTATGAGAGAAATTGGAGAGGAATCTGAGTAAGGCTGAAAGAGCTGTTGGCCATGAAGCAAGTGTGACCTAGAGTGAAAGAGAGACAAAAGGAAGGTTGAGTGGAAGCTTTCTGGCATGATGTGCAGGCTAAGAAATGGTCAGCAAGGGCTCAGGGAATCCTGAGCCAACACAGGCCATCAAGGGAATCCCGTGTCTTCCAGCAATGGGTTTGTATTAGTACCTCTGCTGCACTCAGTCATTGGTTGGAGAAGAGAAAAAATAGATTTCAGAGCAAAGTAGCATTGACTAGTAGCCTAGTCAGTGATACTTCCTATACTTTGAGGTTTATGAGGCATGATCTCATGGCTACAATAAATGCTTCTCATGGAGATAAACTGACAGACTCCAAAGGAAGTCATTAAGACAATGCCTAGAATCATAGATGTGCATTTATTTAGTTATTTATTCATATTATTCAACATGATTATTAATAAATGAAACACTAATGAAAGACCCACATGCACCATCAGTTTGAAATATTTGAAAGGAATATATAACAGTGCTACCAAGACATTAAGGTGGCCGAGACAGTAAAGCATCTGCCCACAATGCAGGAGACCTGGTTTCGATCCCTGGGTCGGGAAGATCCCCTTGAGAAGGAAATGGCAACCCACTCCAGTACTCTTGCCTGGAAAATTCCATGGACTGAGGAGACTGATAGGCTACAGTCCATGGGGGTCGCAAAGAATCAGACACGACTGAGCGACTTCACTTTCACTTTATGGTTTACTTGATTCTTTCTAACTGAAGAGCATTAGCATTAGTAGATGTTAATAACATATGCATAATTGTTTTCCCTCTACTATTTGTTATTGGATATTGCCAAGTTCCTAATTTATACTGGATTACCTAACTATAAACCTATTTCTGCATAAAGAAATGGATTTGTTTGTTTTAAAAATAAAAAGATTTATTAATATTTTTATTCTTGTCATATCCAATTGATGTTATCCTTATCAAAGAATTCCATCATTTATTATCATAGGAAGGACCAGATTTGTAATTATTTTTGAAAATTGATCATTGAGTTTGCATTATCTTGCAAATAACTGAGTATTCTTTGAAACTCCTTTTATTTGGCCATATTCTCAACAGTGGAACCTGCTTTTATCTGTTCAAAGACTTTCCATTGCTGTAGAAAATTCAGAGGGTGCACATGGATAATTGTGACACTCTATTCAAATATAGAGAAAGCACATTACATTACAAATATGTGAAAATGCTTTCTGAAGTCTCTGAGGCCACTTTATATGATACTTTAATGTAAGCAGACATATTACTCAGAGGAGAGTCTTAAGCACAAAGGGGATGGACTCTTCAGGGCATGTCTCCCGCCTCATACTGTCTCCCATTTGTTCTCTCCCTTTGTAAATGAAAGCCTAGATATTCTTCTCTTTCCATTTCCCCTGCTGGAAGGTCATTTTTTGCCCTGGAGTTCACGTGAACTACATCATCTGAGACCAATCTTTTTCCCTAATACTCCAAGGACTAACTCAAGACATAATTTCTCCTTTAGTTTTTCCCTGAGTGTCTTGGTCCAAATGTCCTTCTCCATACGTTCAATGTTTTTTACTTGTGTTATCCTTACCTCTCACCAGGCATGTGCTTTTCCTTCTAACTAATCCTATGACATACTGAACATCTCTTTCATTCTTAGTGCTGTGCTTTAGCTATTTACTTGTCTTTATGCTATACCACACTGTCAGGAAAATGAGGATAAGTCATATTATTGGAATTTGAATTAAAACTTTTAAAAATAATAAAATGTAATGAATGAATGCATGAATGAACAAGTTAATTAATACATTGTATTCCCAGGTATATAAAGAACAGTGTGAGAAGACAAATTGAGTCTTGTACCTTCTTATAATCCCAGGCACCTAGCAAAGGACTGGAATATAGGAAGGGATACTTAGTACATCTTTGTGACTGATGAATCTAAATATTTGCATGAATAATAAGTTGACATTATATTTCAACTATAACACACAAATATACACATATATATGCTGAAGCTGAAGCACCAATATTTTGGCCACTTGATGCAAAGAGCCAATCCACAGGAAAGTACCCTAATGCTGGGAAAGATTGAGGGCAGAAGAAGGGAGCGACAGAGGATGAGATGGTTGGATGGCATCACTGACTCAATGGACATGAGTTTGAGCAAACTCCGGGAGACAGTGACGGACAGGGAAGCCTGGAGTGCTGCAGTCCATGGAGTTGCAAAGAGTCAGACATTACTTAGCAACTGAGCAACAACAATGTATATGTGTGTGTGTATGTGTGTGTGTGTGCATGCATGTGTGTGTGTGTGCACGCTAGGTCGCTTTAGTCATGTTGATTCTGTGCGACCCTACGGACTGTACCCTTCTAGGCTCCTCTGTCCATGGGATTCTCCAGGCAAGAATACTGGAGTGGGTTGCCATGCCCTCCTCCAGGGGATCTTCCTGACCCTCCAGGGGATCAAATCCATGTCTCTTATGTCTCCTGCATTGGCATGAGGGTTTTTTACCACTAACACCACCTGGGAAGCCCATGTGTATGTATGTAGGTATATACATGTGTATATATGTGTGTGTGTGTGTGTGTGTATATATATATATATATATATATATATCTCCAGTCTCTCTCTCTCTCACACACACACACATATATATTTTCTTTTGTAGTCCAATATGTAAAATAATTTGAGATTCATCTAAATGCTGTATAAAATGAAATAAAGTGCTCAGATAATATGGATTCAGAATATGTATAATTCAGCAAGAAATTGTAAAATATTAGGATGTCTATTAACTTTTTCCAGCATATTGGTAAGTAGCATTAAAAACCCAATTTTTGGTTGGGTCTTTTGAGAGGATAACAATAAAATAGTCTCTATTTGCATGCTAAGTTTTTTACCGGGAAAATAAATATTGCAGCTGTGCCAGGTTTAATTCCAAGAAAAAATACATTATTATATATTCTTAAAGGAGTAAAAGTCTGAACTCAAATCTGTTCAAAAATTTTGGCAGAGAATACTGTGACCAGATTATTAAGTCACGTGTCTTTCACTTTTCACTTTGTTAGCTATACTCAGCGTGTTGTTGGAAATGGAATCAAAGCCCAATCTGGAAATCCTGAAGTTAAAGTCAAAGGAACCAATCCTGTGATAAATCAGATTATTGATAAACTGAGGCATGTTATTCAGGTAAGTGCTGATGTTCTATGTATTTTTATACTGAATGATACAGAATGAGTGATGGATGTGATCAATTTGTAAATCCTATCTGAAAATCCTATCTGAAGTTCAATACTGGAAGAAATTATTTGTATCTAGAGTTTTGTAAATACTTGTCTGCGTGATTTTCATATGTAGTGTGCAGCAGTATTTTAACAGATTTAGTTATGTATCTATAGAAAGAGAACTTAGCTTTAGGATTTCAATAAATAATGAGACTCTCAGGATAAGCTTCATCCCTAACAAATATGGTAGAAAAAAGATGGGAAATCCTGTTATAGGTGATAAGAAATGGAGCTGCTGTGCAAAAATGAGTACACAGATTAAAGAAGACATATTCACAAAGGAATAAATAGATTCTCAAAATATAGGGTTTATTAAAAGTTCTTCACGGGAGGGTTTACTGATATGTGGCCCATTTGGCATAACATTTGCCCCTTCTTGCTTCATAACTTTCAAAACCATGTCGTTTTCAAAGTGGCAGCAGGAAATAATCCCACTTTTTTTTTTTAGCACTCAAGTTAAATTGAGTCCCATTCTTTCATCTTTATATTAGTATGCAGATCTCCAATTATTCATGCTTAAGTTTCCTTCTAGAGTTATAAAAGATATCAAATAAAATGCCACCTTTGAGATCTGTCTTTTTAAAGTCTACTAGGATGATATGATTGAAGTTTAGATTTTTACAGAAGATAGCAGAAAGTAATATTTTGTACAGGTTTTGCTACAATAGCCACCTTTAATGTCTTAGAACATGTTCCCTCCTGAAAAGATCAGGAGAAATTTTGTTTTTGCCGGACTTCTGACTGCTGGTAATATGTGAGTGTCCTGGCAGGGGGAGTTGTAATATCCGGTGCAGTTAACAGGATCCACGACAGGATCAGGTTTGAAAAGGTTTGGAAAGTCATCTTCTGGAAGTGAGAATTTATTAATTTGGGACAAAGTATGGAACAAGGGAGGGAGTAGAAATAGGAACATATTTCAGAATTTAATCTGTAGATTTAGGTGATCACTTATTTATGCTTGGTAGTTCATTTTTTAAAAATCATTATAGATATTAAATGCATTTATTGACAGTACTATAAAAATGCCTTCTCTCATCATAGGGATAAACAATCATTCCTCTTGTCCTTTTTTGCATATCTAAGTATATGTTTAGCAAAATATTTCTTAATAGCCCTCAAACACCTTTCTTCTTGGTCTGTCATTGAACACACCTCATTTTCCACACTGTAATCTTTGCACTTAGAGTCATTCAACAAGTAGGTAGGGATTTTCCTGTGAAAAAAAACCACTTTGTAAATGTCTTAATCATTAATTTATGCCAAGTATTTAATGAATATTTACTGAGTTCCCACCGTAGACCTGGTTCTACACAAGGCATTGAGGTTACATGAGTGAACAAAGCAGACACAACCCTGCCCTTGTCAGGTTTATATTCTGAGAAAAAAAGAAAATGCGATGCCGATAACTAAAAATAGAGACAAATCAAGAAAATAGAGCAGGATGAGGTCGGAAAGGCACTTGAGAGAGTGCTAGTGGAGGCCTCTCTGGGGGAGGGGAGGATACTGCTGGGTTGAAACTGAGTGGCAAGGAGTCACTGGAAAGGAAGAAATCATAGGAAAATCTGGGAGAACTGTGTTTGAGACAGAGGAACTAATGCATTCAGGCACTTGTGGCAGGAGTAGGTTAATTGTATTCGGAGGACAAACAGAGAACCATGTCACTGAAGCAAAACAAGTACAGGGGAAAAAAGAACATGAATTAAATTAAGGGGAATCTGATAGGCTCTGGTAGGGCGTTTCAGATTTCTCCTAAGTAGGAAAGGAAACCATTTAAAGGCTTTGGGCAGAAGATGGTACAATTTAATTTATGTTTTATAAAGATAATTTTGCCTTTACAATGGAAAATTTGACCCTGAGGAGCATGAATAGAAAAAGAAAGGGACATAGGCAGTAAATCATGGTGATTGGGACTAGAATAAAAAGAGTGAATAATATGAGAAGTGGATGGATTTGGATGAATTTACGGTGAGTGGAGTTATCAGGAATTGTTGATGGAGTGGAAATTGGAGCAACGGAAAGAGAGTATAAGGATGATAAATAGGTTTGGTGAGGTGATAGTATCATTACGTGAAAGAAAGGAATTCTTGAGGTGGACGAGGTCTGGGGTTTGGTTTTTGGGTTTGGTTGGCCGTGAATGGTTCTCTTAAATTTGAGATGCCTGTTAGACTTCCCAGAGGTGTACCCAGGGTTCTTTGATGGTCCCAGGACTGGAAGTCCACATTTGGGAACATCACTATACAGATACTATTTAAGTCATGAGACTGTATGTGGTTGCTATTTTCCTGTTAGAATTTATACTGAAACCATTAGAGGAGAATATAAAACAGCAGAATGCTATGAAAAATGTATACTGTGAAAATCTTCAAATGGAAAAATCATTTATTTAAATGTATGTGGTGCCTTGTAGATACTTAGAGAGTTGATCTTAGAGAGACAAAGTATCTAGAAATATTAACTTTTTGTGGCTCAGCTGGTAAAGAATCTGCCTGCAATCTTGCCCATAGTAGTAGATATAATGGTCATCTGAGTTAAATTCACCTATTCCAGAGACTCCTAATATTCCAAAGACTCCTAATAATAGGAATATCTGCTAGATATAAATCTTTATACAACTTTTTTCTCTTGCCATTAATTTCTGTGTATTGTAACCAAGAGTCCTTTCATTAATAATTTTAGGTACTTTGATAAATCTTGCTAAATTTTTCTCCTTGAAAATTATAGGAATTTATATGTGAAGCAAAGTGTATGTGTCAGCTTCCCCTACATATTGAGGGTATATGTGAGATCCTGGCAGTGACTGCACATCGGTGTTAGGAAATAGTATGGTGCTCTAGGGACCAAAGTAGCAGCATTTTAGGAATGTTACCCTTAGTTCATCACTTGGGAGTACTCTAAGAAAGGCCAAAATGAATATTTTTATTAGAAAACAGTTTATAAAAATTTCCAAGTTTTCCTAGAGAAAGGTCATAGCAAAAACAGCCTTAATATTATTTAATTGATTAGAATAAGCCCTATGTTTAATCCCTGCCAAAAAAAAAATTGAAAGAAAATTCAATATAAATGAAACTCTGGGTTATAGCTTGGTCCTCAGGGACTATCTCAAAGTCCACTCAGTGCCTCTGCAGATTCTTCTGAATTGAAAACAAGACCTTGGAGACAAGAAGGTAGCCAATCCCGGTTTTCCTTCATCTGTGATTCTGGCGTCTTTCACTAGACAAGCCACCATACAAACCCTCAGAGGTAATATCTACTGTTTCCTACATTCCACAGTCACTGTGTAAAGTGGGCATTCACTTTTGAAAACTACCTGTAATAAATATAATTTAGCCATTAACCTTCCAGTGAGGAATTGTCTAAAGGTAGGAATTTTAAAAGATTAACAAACTTTCTTCAGATGCTTGCAGCAGCTTAAACTGCCTTTTGATAATAGTTTGGAAGGGCTTCTTTCCCAGGTGGCCCTAGTGGTAAAGAATCCTCCTCCAAATGCCTGAGACATAGAGATGCAGTTTTGATGCCTGGGTTGGGAAGATCCCCTGGAGAAGGGAATGGCAACTGACTCCAGTATTCTTGCCTGGGAAAATCCCATGGACAGAGGAGCCTGGCGGGCTACAGTCCATGGGGTCGCAAAGAGTCAGGCACGACCGAGCACATGAACACAATAGATTGGAAATAGCACTTGATTCCTCTTAGAACATCTGAGAGAATAAATATATGAAAGTTTTAATTCAGATTTTTTCTTCTAGTAAACTTATTCTGAAACTTCTTGTTCATATTGACTATGTTTAGGCAATGTTGTCAGCAAAAAAGTCATAGTTATGCAGCAATTTATCTAGAAGCATTAAATAACATCTATTATTTTTCAAAGAAAATGATGTCAGTGGTTAAAATCCTAACTGCTAAGCACTGTTAGCTGTGAACGATAATGACCCATTGCTTAGAAGCTACTTTACCTGCTTTCAATATGAAACATAAAAAGTAATATCATAGTAATTTTCTATAAATCTTTTATTGCAAAACCAATGTTACAGTATTGCTAAAAGTAGTAGATTTAAGTAATATTTTATTTCTTTGAACAATTCCAATGCATATAAGTTACTATTGGTTTCTATTAAATATTCATTTTTATAGAGAGACTATAACTTCTTTAGAAAAATGTCTTCCTGTACAAAATAAATTTGATTTTTAAATGTGAGAAAAGCAATGATCATAACCATTTGTTTAAAGTTACAAAATATGTAGATATTTTATAATATATATTTCAGTAATCACAACCTGCTGGGTTCAAGCAGAGATGAGAGACTTTTATGTGGGAAAAAACAATGCTAAATTGCCTTTTTGCTTTTATTTCAAATGTTTTCCTAAGATACCAGTATGATAAATAGTAACTTTATAGCTATGATAGGCTATGATGAAGTTCTAATTGAGATCTCAATGGATAAGGTTAGCGTTTATAAATACAAAATATAATGACACAGGATTTTAAAAATATATTAGTATCTCAAAATTTCTGAATCCTGAAACTGTCTAAACTTTTTTCATTAAATCACCTACTATAAAATGCTTTTAGGAAACCTTTTCCTGTTAATAACTTATCACTGCTACAAAGAGCCAGTTGGTCAATTCCTAATTAGAAATTATTTGACCACAAAGTGTCAGCTGACTGTGAACTTCTTCCACTTGTACCAACTTCCTTCCTTGTTCAGAAAATCACTACAGCACCCTGACTCCTTCCTCCTGATCTCTGCTACACACCAATGTCATGTCCCCAGGCTGACTGTATTAATATTCCAGAAGGATAGTCACTTCTTGATTTTGTATTAGCAATGCAGTAGTGACCAAAGCCCATTTAACTTTTGGTTCAGCAGAAAATATTTGAAATGCACTGAATAATTTTGAACAGTTATCTAATTTAGCAATTTGTTTGGTCTGAGTAAAGTCAATGGAAGGTTGCTTTCTGAAGTGTTTAGTATAATGCACTCACTTCACTATTGGCCATTTCATTAAAAAAATCAATTGTCAGCATAAAACCCACCATTTCAATTAGTGTAAAATCAACTAGAAATGCAAGTTTAAAATCTCTTTTTGAAAGTAATGCAATTTGGATTGGCCATTTGTAATTTATATATTATCATTTAAAGAGTATGTAGCTGTTTTGTGTTGGGTAAAATTTTGACTCTGTATTTACTCTGTATTTACATCATCATTATCTAGTAAGATTTAAGCCATTTATTTGCCAGGTTTTGTTTATCAAACATATTGAAAAAATTTTGGACAAACTTTTATACTTTTATTTAGGTGATTAGAACAAACAACAGCCACTTAAGGATTAAAATATTTAATCTTTCTGTTTAAAATGCAATGTGAAGTATGGCTTGTTTCACAAAATGAGATTCCAAATGATAGCCATCTCTCACTGAAATCAGATTTCTATAGCTTTATATTATAAATAGTTCTCATTTATAAGTAAGAAAAGTAATGTTTGACAATTAGTAGATGTAACTACCCATTTGGTAACTTTAAAAAACTAAAAATAAATTTTCTTTTAGTTCAATAAAATTCACTTGCCACAGTATAGCTAGGCGCTAAAGGCCATGCCTTTTGAGTTATCACAAGGCAAATGACCAAATCCCAGCTCTTGTAGGCACTGGGTGTGTGCTGAGAGCCTCTTTATCGGTATCTTTGTCTCAAAATAATTTTGATTTATATCAAAAAGACAAATAGCGAATGTAGGATGTGAAGAAAGTGGAGCCCTCAAACATTGTTGGTGGAATGTAAACTTTTGCAACTACTTTGAAAAATAGATAGTTCTCCCAAAGATTAAACATAGACTTATTATATGCTCAGAAATCCCACTGCTATGTACACATCCAAGGGAGAAGAAAGCCTGTTTTTACACAAAATTTTGTACACAGATGTTGATAGCATTATTTGTAATATTCAAAAAGTAGAAATAACTCCTTTTTCCCCCTTGCAGTCTGGAGGGGTATTTTCTGGGGAAAAACTCTAATAGGATGATTCTTGGCTTATAACTGCTGCCAGAATACAGAGCAGAGTGAATCACAAGACATGAAACAGAGGACCTAAGTGAAAAGTCACAAACTGACCAGCTTATTTGCAGAATGCCAGCATGTAAGTGGAGAAGGCAATGGCACCCCACTCCAGTACTCTTGCCTGGAAAATCCCATGGACGGAGGAGCCTGGTGGGCTGCAGTCCATGAGGTTGCTAAGAGTCGGGCACGACTGAGCGACTTCACTTTCACTTTTCACTTTCATGCATTGGAGAAGGAAATGGCAACCCACTCCAGTATTCTTGCCTGGAGAATCCCAGGGACAGAGGAGCCTAGTGGGCTGCCGTCTATGGGGTTGCACAGAGTCAGACACGACTGAAGCAACTTAGCAGCAGCAGCATGCAAGTACAAACCACTCATGTAGAAAATTAGATAACTCTTATTTGAAGAAACTGATAAATTCTAGGGCAAATAATTCCATATACCAATTGGGTTTACACCCATTTCTGGTGAAATCCTCTATTATACCTTATACATATACAATAATTTCCAGGTAGTTTCTAATGCCCAATATCAGTAGACAATTAAGGATCACTGGTGCACTGAAGAAAAGTATGAAAAAACATGCTAAAGCATAATACTAACAAAAAAGAAATGAGAAAATACAGACAAAATAGGAAGAAGCAAATACACAAAAGCTACATGTGTGTATGTGTGCTCAGTCGTGTCTGACTCTTTGTAACCCTGTGGACTGTAGCCCACCAGTCTTCTCTGTCTATGGGATTTTACAGGCAAGAATACTGGAGTGGGTTGCCATTTCTTTCTCCAAGGGATCTTCCCAACCCTGGGATCAAACCCATGTTTTCTGCATCTCCTGGAGATGTTGGAGGGCAGATTCTTTACCACTAGTGCCACTTGGGAAGTCCAAAAAGCTATATGAATACCCTCCAAAAAAATTCATAAATAAATTGTATCCTTAAAACAATAATACGTTGCTTCTAAAAAATTAATAAAAGAATAAGAAAAGCTTCCGGAAATTAAGAATATGTAAAAATTTACAATTCAATATATGGGTTTTAAAGATAAAGTCGAAGAAATATTCTGTAAAATAATGACACAAAAAAGAGAGAAGGAAATGGAGAAGTAAAATGATGATATGTTAAAATTTTATTCTAGGAGATCCTTATAATAAGAATTTCTTAGAAAAGAACCAAACTAATACAAAGAAGGAATTTATCATTTAAATAATAAATCATTTTTTTCCAGAAATGAAAAGTTATGATTCCAGATTGAATCCACCAAGCAACCATTACAATAAATGAACACATATACACATACAAAAATAATTATGAAATTTTTGAATATTGAAAAGAAGATACTAAAATCTTCCAGTGGAAGAAAACAACTGAACAAAATACACACAAATACATGCAAAGAAAGGTGATTAGATCTGTAATTTCTTATTGGTAGGAATACTAGAAGCAAATGGAAAGGCAATACCTTCAAATTATGGGACAAATGATTTCTGACCTGAAATTCTATACGTAGTTGAAATAGCAATCAAGTATAAGGGTATATTAAAAAGTTTTACTGATAAGTAAAAATACACAAATTTATATATTGTATACCTTCTGTATAAAGCTTTGGCAAACAGTAATTAAGAAATGAGAAGATACAGGGTCCAGGAAACATGACATTGAATACATCAGATTAGGGAAAAGGATGACTATGGGAGGGAATTTTGCAAGCCAGAAAGAAAAAAAAAGAATCACTAACTTGAAGCAATGTGTTGGAATTTATGGCGGGGGGGGGGGGGGGGGGGAGTATTTGGCAGATTTGCTAGAGCATTTGAGAAAAAAATTAGATAGATACAAGGCAAAGTCTGCAAATTGATAGATCCTATGGCAATTATAGGGTCTTCCAGGTGGTGCCTGCCAATGCAGGAGACATAAGTGACTCAGGTTCGATCCCTGGGTTGGGAAGATCCCTTGAAGTAAGAAATGGCCACCCACTCAAGTATTGTTGCCTGGAGAATCCCTTGGACAGAGGAGCCAAGTTGCCTGTGGTCCGTGGGGTCTCAAAGGGTCGGACATGACTGAAGCAACTGAGCATGCAAGCAAATAGCAATTGTAGATTATAGGAAAGCCAAAACCTTTTCATGAAAAGATATATAATCATAGTACACTATTTTCCTAAACTGAATAAGATATTTGTAGATACAACTATTACTGTAATCACAACTTTGCTAAAATTAATAAATTATTGGATGGGGAAAAGGAAAGTGGAATATATTGGTATAACAGAAAATCAATAATTATTGCTAAGATGATAGTAAGAAACAGAAAAGTTACCTATTGAATAAAGACATGTAAGGTTAATGCTAGAACAATCAGTTGGGTTGATTATTACTACCCACAGGAGCAGAAAACATGGTCTATAAAGTGCTTTGGCTGTAGGAATATTTTTTTTAAAATTTTAATAGACATTTGGTACTACTCATTTTTAAATAAATATATTTATTATCCTGACCAGACAAACTCTGCATCATGTTTTATGTGGAACTGCATCATTTGGTCTTTTATATCTCAAACCTGCTCCTCCTCTTTTTACACTATTCTTATATCTACTCTCCCTATACTCCTCATTATTTCAATTCTTTCAATATCCCAGGTTCTTTCTTACTTCTTAGTCTTCCATTCTCTCTCTCTCTTTCATTTTTAAGAAAAACACTTTTACTTGGGAAAAACTGCATCTCTTTTTTCTGTATCTCATAGTCACTCATGATGTCTCAGTTTCCCCAGTGAAGAGCATATGTATTCCTGTGTTCTTTTTGGCACTCTGTAACTGACTTACAAGAGCACTTTAGAGAAGAGAAATTAAAAAAAAAAAAAATCAACAACCAGGGTATTGATCATATCCACAGTGACCTCTTTTTCTCTGTACCCATTTTCTGTACCCAAAATATCTTTGTTAGTCCACTAATTATTTCTGATCTTAAAATTTGTCTTCCTATTCACTGATTTTAGTGTTTTGAAACATATCTACCAAACTTGACTAATTTTTAAGTTTGAAATTCGCCAGTATATTTGCTCCGATTAAGTATTGCTGAGAAACTTCTCCTCTAGCTTTTTTCTGGATATTAATTCAGTTTCATAGTTTTACCACTCATTGAATTTTGGTTACCTGGGGTTATAGTCGTTCATAAAGCTTCCCAATCAAACACCCCAGCTTTGCTCTTCTTGTTATTCACAGTTTTCTGGGTCATGTGCTGTCCTCTCCTGGCAAATGTCACAACGTGACTCCCAATACCCCTAAAATCTGGCATGCAAAATGAACCCACCAAATGATCATGGCATCTGGTCCCATCACTTCATGGGAAATAGATGGGGAAACAGAGGAAACAGTGTCAGACTTTATTTTGGGGGCTCCAAAATCACTGCAGATGGTGATGGCAGCCATGAAATTAAAAGACGCTTACTCCTTGCAAGGAAAGTTATGACCAACCTAGATAGCATATTCAAAAGCAGAGACATTACTTTGCCAACAAAGATCCATCTAGTCAAGGCTGTGGTTTTTCCAGTGGTCATGTATGGATGTGAGAGTTGGACTGTGAAGAAAGCTGAGCACCAAAGAATTGATGCTTTTGAACTGTGGTGTTGGAGAAGACTCTTGAGAGTCCCTTGGACTGCAAGGAGATCCAACCAGGCCATTCTAAAGGAGACCAGTCCTGGGTGTTCATTGGAAGGACTGATGCTAAAGCTGAAACTCTAATACTTTGGCCACCTCATGTGAAGAGTTAACTAATTGGAAATGAGTCTGATGCTGGGAGGGATTGGGGGCAGGAGGAGAATGGCACGACAGAGGATGAGATGGCTGGATGGCATCACCGACTCAATGGACATCAGTTTGAGTGAACTCCGGGAGTTGGTGATGGACAGGGAGGCCTGGCGTGCTGCGATTCATGGGGTCGAAAAGAGTTGGACATGGCTGAGCGACTGAACTGAACTGAACTGAATGATCTTTGGTAACACTCCTTTGCCGTATGATTGGCTCATGCACAGTTCAGTTTTCAGCATGCATCTTATGGGCCATAATGCTTTGCAGACTCAATAAATATACTCTATAATCACTTGAATGTCATTTTATGAATGTATTTTGAAGATATAATTTGGCAGAGCAGAATGTATCTGTATATATCTTGCAGGTAAGTGGTCCTTAACCAGAAAGTGAAAGTGAAGTTGCTCAGTCGTGTCTGACTCTATGAGACCCGATGGACTACTGTAGCTTACCAGGCTCCTCTGTCCATGGGATTCTCCAGGCAAGAATACTGGAGTGGGTTGCCATTTCCTTCTCCAGGGGATCTTCCTGACCCAGGGATCGAATCCGGGTCTCCCACACTGCAGGCAGACGCTTTACCGTCTGAGCCATCAGGGAAGCTCCTTAACCAGATGGCCCCTGATAGTTTTGAAGCAGCGAATGCGCCTTGAAAATAGGCTGACTTATGAGAGGAAAGGGGTCACGGGGAATCAATGGGAAAGTTTCTTAGGCACAGGAATATTGAAGAAGTGAAATAAATACTGTATAAAGATTCATTAAAAACTATGCTAAGTAAAAGTCCTATGATAAAATGATAAAATTATAATATGAATTATAATAACCTTAAGAAATGTGATAAGTCCTATGAATGTAAATTCTGCCTCTGTTGTGTGTTTAGCATTGATGTGGTAGAAACTTAATCGGTTTCATTAGAAATAAAACAAATCAGGAGTTTTATAGTAACGAGTTTGAAGAGGCACTTATATACCTCTATATAAGGCAGATCATTTACTATTTCTGAAAATGATCATTTTGAAATTTTATATCTGGAAATATATTATCAAGCCAACCCTGAAACTCATTAAACAGATGGTAAAATCTAATTTAACTTCCTTTAACGCTCCTTTTCTTTTTATCTTATAAAGCAATTGAGCTTGTCAGCTTTTAATTACAAAAGAGTAATTTGAATTTTTTAGATATGTATAACAAACCAAGATAGTTGCTAAATTTACTATATCCTAGTGACTTCCTATTGTGCACATTGATTTTAATTTAATGATAAGAAAATCCTCTTAAGATTTTTGTGAAAAAAATCACATTATCAGAAGAGTAGTTAAAATTTCTACAAAATAAATGTTCTTGAGGCACGTAATAGATCTTGAAATGAGACCTAATTCTTAAAGATTTTAAAATATTTGATTTGCACCCATTAAAATTTAGGAGAAGGCAATGGCAACCCACTCCAGTGTTCTTGCCTGGAGAATCCCAGGGACGGGGGAGCCTGGTGGGCTGCCGTCTATGGGGTCGCACAGAATCGGACATGACTGAAGTGACTTAGCAGCATTAAAATTTATACGAAGTTTATATTTTATATTTTCCCATTTTTTAAAAAGTGGGAAACATACCTCAATAATATCAAAGTGAGTTATTTACACGTTTTAATTGTGAAGTATCTATGTTTTGACTGTGTACTGTGTTCTTTCATTGATTAAAATTGAGTAGCAAAATTATTATGTCATCCAAGGACACAATAACCTTATTATAAAACTTATTTTCAATGTCTATTTTACAGATATTCTCACGATTAGAAAATTTTTCATGTTTCTGTGCTAATTCATTATAGCATCATCTTTTAACCCAATCTTAAAAATACCTCTTTTTCTGATATTTTAAAATATATTGTATCTCAATATGTAGCTTCATTTCTTGAGTTTGTAACAAGGGAAATATTCAAAGTATCATCCATTTAAAACAAACCTTTATGTATAATGCCGCTTGTGATACCTTTTGATTACCATCTCCATTATATTATGGGCCAGACTTGTATTTACTCATTGTGTCTAGAAGAGAGCATGCAAACATAAGAATTTCAATATCTGTTGAATGAATGAGTGAAGTTCATAGTTAAATTGATCACTACATGTACAATTTAAATGGAACAGAAAAGTGAATGTTCCCAATGATCAAATACTAACTTTTTAATATCGTTTTAATTACAAATAAGATACTTCCAGTCTTGGATGACAATTTCAAAATGTCTGTACTGTTTTACTCATTTGTTGACTCATTTATCACTGAACAAAGTGGTTTAGTAGCCCCTAGGAGCCAGGTACAGTAATAGATACAGGGAGTACACAAAATGATTTAAATGAGAATGTTGATGAGAATGTGTATCACACTTAAGAACTAGTCTGCTGCTGATGAAGTAAGGGAAGGGAGTCTGACCATATTTCTTTACTTCATTCAACAAATATTACTGAGGCTGTACTATGGATCAGGAGATTTCCTAAGTAGTGGATATACAAAATTGAATAAGACTGTATCTACTTGTAGCAAAACATTGCTATAATAAAAAAGATAAAGAAATTCATTTTGTGAGATTTCTGATCTAGCTTCAGAGAATTTATCCCAGTTCCAGGAATGTAGAAGGCATTCAATTGAGGTTGAATATGAAATGAAGGAGAAGATATTTCATAAAGTACTGTGGTACCACTTCAGTTAGAATATAGTTATAACTTATTTTTAAAATATAAGGTGCACATAAAAGATATGATGATTGAATAACAGAAATGTTGGACAATGATGCCTTTGAAGCAGTCAAACTATTCTCTGTTTAAAAACCATGTAAAACGTAGAGAAATATATTAGTAAGCATTTTTCTTGTTCACACATCTGCCGTCAGCTGCGATTCAGCCGATCTACATCGGGTTGAGCTGGGACCTGCTTGAAGTTCAGATCTGTTGCACATGTTGGTCATCCTCCTGTGATCAGAGAACTGAAAGCATGTTAATACTATGACAGAAGTCAGGACTTCAAACCCATCTATGCAAAAGCATACTAGGCTTCGGCTGCAGTAGATTCTCTAAGATAAACCTTTGGCCAAAGCAAAGTTGCACAGCAAAGACCAAAGTGAGAGCTATAACCCTCTCCACCAGCAACCTCTCTACCAGGGATGGAGCTGGGAGTGAGAGTGAACAATTGGCCCCAAATAATCTAATTACTTGTTTGAATAGGCTTTGGCTAGATATAGTACAATACAAAGCTCCTATTTGAACTCTTCCTTCATACTCATGGTGCTACCTATTTTCCACTCTGATTATATTCTTATGAACTTTCTTCCTGTACAAACCTGAAAACTGTATACTTAAATGTATTAGATCAGGAAAGGCATAACTTAAATCATCACATGAGAAATATTTCTCAATATTTTTAGTGTTTTGTGTGATTGTTGGTAGTATTATGAGAGCAAAATACTTGTAATAATAGAATTTAGGTCTAAGTCAGATATTGATTTATTTTAACAAACTACACAAATCAGAGTAAATTACAAGTAAATAAATTATGTTTGAACTACTTATTTGAACTGAAAATGAGATTGGGTTTTCATGTTAAACATTTGGACTTTAATTATTTTGTTAGGATTGGTTTATTAAGACATAATTAGTAAAATTATCAGTAGAAAAACATGTTGTTCTATAATTAAATCATTTAAATAATCACTTCTTGATGTCTTAATAGGCTAGATTTCTTAATTCATTAAAGCTGATAAGAGGTCTCTGTAAATACAATTTATTATCAGTAAGTTTGCTTTTCTAGAAATGATAGAAAATTTAGAACTCTGCAATAACATTTAATAACAATATGCTATTATGATATTGACGCATGACGTTTATCTACAAAACATGCAAGAAGGCAGAAATATAGGTAATTAGAATGATTGCAACCTGTTCACCTTGGCAATTACCAACAGTAGTAGAATTTTTGTATCTTTAGAAAAACAGATAATTTTAGAGTTGGACTCAGTTCCATTTTCAATCTAGAAAGTACGACTTATATACTGAGGTTATGTTAATAGAGTACCAGTGTTTCCAAACATAATGCATTATTTTCTGTTTCTTCTATTCCATACTGAAAATTTGTTTAACAAAACAAGCTACTCAATCTTATACTATAGAGAAACTAGTATGGACATCTTAGACTATTCCTCCTAACCCATGAAATTTATCACTGCGATGCAAAGATGGAAGTGAAGTCTTTGGGAAAGTGCATACTTTACTAATAATTATTTCTTTTCCTTTAAGAAAATACCTTAATGGACAGGAGTATGGAAATGTCCAAGAGATGTTCTTGAAGTATCTGGAGCAATATTCCTCCTAGCACATATTCCTAGCAAACTCAACAAATAGATCCATTTAAGTGAAATGAACTCTGTGCAACTGATTTTGTATGTGAGATTGTGTGTTCCTATGTATCTACACACATATCTGTGTATTCTCATCTGTCTGTTAGGGAATTGTCAAGTTGAATTGACTGATAACTCCACTGTGTTTAAGAAACATAACCTGATAAACAGACAGTCTTAACAAGAAAAAGAACAACAAAATACCTTGGTTGTTCCCAATACTTCTCACTGCATGTCAGCCACTTTCTCCCCGACTCTAACTCTGGCAAAACTAGTCTCTAAACACCTGTTTCACTCAGAGACACTAGTTGTTGTAATTGACTTTAATAAACATTTTACTCTACCTACTTTTTATCCTATTGTAATTTTATATGATATCCCCCAGGGGATCAAGCAGAAGGGCTTATATGGAGTATTTCATGTGACTTCATGAAGTAAAGAAAGAAAAGTTGTTTTTATAATGTGATCAGATTGATAGACTGTCCTTCTATTAAGCAAGTAACCATGCATTAAGTTTTAGTATGGTAGATCAGAGTGAAGAATTCTCGAAGTTTATTTGTTGTGGCAGCCAACTGTTGGTCACGTTGCACATTTCAAAGTTACAAAGGAGCCTCATGGTAGTACAAATGCAGGTCAGGAGAATTTTAAGTGAAGCCAGAGCAAGAGTTTCAGAAGTTGACAATATCAGCAAAGCAACCTCTGGAAGGAAGCAGGCACCCAGGGGACTCTAGAAATCATTTTTCAAATCCTATATGCCTGGGATTTCTGACATTGTTACCCCATTCTCCTTTACTAAGATGTAACTTAGGGTTACAATATCAAAAATTAATTAAAAAATAAAAACAGAGGAGGTAGTGGGAGGGAGGCTCCAGAGGGAGGAGATAATATATATACTTATAGCTGATTCACGTTTTTGTAAGGAGAAACCAACACAACATTGTAATTATCCTCCAATTAAAAATGTAAAAAACTTATTAATAATAGATAATACAAAAAACAAAAAAGTAAACAAGTTCATAGATCTAGAGAACAGATTGGTGGTCAGGGGTTGTGGATTGAGAGAAGTTGGTAAATGAAAAACTAAAGGTAAAAAGATGAAAGCAAGTTTTAATTGTAAAAGCCTTTTTGAAACTACAGCTTTTTGGCTGATCTTGATGGGTATAAAATAACATTATTGCTTGTATGAAATAACATTAGAGAGAAAAATGGAGTTTAAAATAGTAATTTTAAGACAAAGTGATTGATTTTAACGATGAAGAATGTTTATTGTACATTAGTAAACATAGATTATTTTGAATCAAATACATGGTTTAATATGTATTTTTTTGGTGAATTTAAGTTTGGAAGGAAATTAGAATGGAAGAATACATTGAAGAAAGATTCAATACAACTTAAGTAAAACCAGTTCTCAGCAAGTTACCTTCCCATTTTCATTGTTCAGTCACTAAGTTGTATCCGACTCTCTGTGACCACACGGACTGTAGCATGCCAGGCTTCCCCGTCTTCACTATCTCCAAGAGTTTGCTCAAACTCATATCCATTGAGTCAGTGATGCCATGTAACCACCTCATCCTCCATACCCCACTTCTCCTCCTGCCCTCAATCTTTCCCAGGATCAGGGTCTTTTCCAATGAGTTAGGTCTTCACATTAGGTGACCAAAGTATTGGAACTTCAACTTCAGCATCAGTCCTTCAAATGAATTTTCAGGGTTGATTTGTTTTAGGATTGACTGGTTTGATCTTCTTGCAGTCCAAGGGATTCTTAAGAGTCTTCTCCAACACCACAATTTGAAAACATCAGTTCTTCAGCACTCAGCCTCCTTTATGGTCTGACTCTCATATCTGTACATGACTACTGGAAAAACCATAACTTTGACTGTACATACCTTTGTTGGCAAAGTAATGCCTCTGTTTTTAATACACTATCTAAGTTTGTCATAGCTTTTCTTCCAAGAAGCAAGTGTCTTAATTTCATGGATGTAGTCACTGTCCACAGTGATTTTGGAGCCCAAGAAAATAAAATCTGCCACTGTTTCCACTTTTTCCCATCTATTTATCATAAGTGATGGGACCAGGTGCCATAATCTTAATTTTTTGAATGTTGAGTTTTAAGCCAACTTTTTCACTCTCCTCTTTCACCCTCATCAAGAGGCTCTTTAGTTCCTCTTCACTTTCTGCCGTTAGAATGGTATCATCTGCATATCTGAGATATTTTGTTATCTATCAACAGAAATACTGTTGATATTTCTCCCTGCAATCTTGATACCAGCTTCTGTTTCATCCAGCTCACCCTTTTGCAAGATATACTCTGCATATAAGTTAAATAAGCAGGATGATAATATACCTTCCCATTCTAGTCCATAAAAAGTTCCCTTAGAAATCTCTGATGCTCTCAGGGTCAAATGCTCACAATTCAGTGGCCGTCACATCTAAATTCTTTGGGAGCCATCCAAGTCACATGCTTCACCTCACCTTTATTTTTGTTACTTTTCACTCTGCTCAGATAAGAAGCTTTGTTTTTGTTGTTTTTCTCTCTGTTCAGATAAGAAGCTGCAATTTGTATGAACACTAAAAGTGTAGCCTTACTGGAAAAAAATGAAAAAGTAAACAAAAGATAGATCAAGGGACTTTATAGCCACAACATGTCTGAAGTTTGAGGAGCAAAACATGAAGAGAGAGAAAATAGTGAAAGCTAGCAGGATATTAAAGGGGCATATACTAATTTCTTCAATTTTGACTTCAAAAAAATAACAATAATTCACAGACTGTCTTTTAAATACCAGCTTCATAAATGTAAATATTTTTGAAATTTTCCTTTCTTAATCCCTTTCCTTGACAGTGAAGCCCAGAGGAGAATACCTGGATTCAATTTCCATCGCAACTACCCTCCAAGTCCTATTCTGAAGGATTCAGAAATCTCTCTTGAGTGGAGTAAACTTCGGCAGTTTCTATTTAGGTCTAGCCCCTTCCAGCCTTAATACATCATAATCACTTGAGCTTTTTTTTAGTGGACTGCTTGTGCTATTATTTTAATAATCATGTATGGTAGATAACTTGATATTTTATTATTAATTTACTGTGAATTTTACTTGTTGACATTTCTGAAGCATTCACCAAAATTCAAGAATTCGAAGTCAAATTGTCACTAAAGTAGGAAAAAATAATATGCATATGCCTTTCAAAAATGGGGCTTCCCCAGGGGCTCAGCGGTAAAGAATCCCCTTGCCAGTGCAAGAAATGCAGGAGACATGAGTTTGATCCCTGGGTTTTGAAGATCCCTGGAGGAGGGAATGGTAACCCATTCCAGTATTCTTGCCTGGAGAATTCCATGGACAGAGGAGCATGGTGGGCTACAGTCCATGGCGTCTCAAAGAGTTGGACACCACTGAAGTGACTGAGCACTTTCAAAAAACAGAAACATACCATTTGCTTTTAAAATGAATGTACTTTTTTTTGTTTCCTGAAGTTTTTGCTGGATTGTTTAACTGCAGAGAATCTTATCAAGCACAATCTTAGTTTTCTCCTTTTTGAGGATTTCAAAATTAAAATTGGCATTGAACCACCAATTCATTCTTTTCTCCTTATTGGATGAGTGCACATAGATTGCTTTACCTATATCTTAATTTTCAGCATAAACTTTTGGCGGAGTCTTTCATGTTTCATCACCATGTAAGCAGATGTGATTTTTATTCTTTTTCCTTTTCATTGAACAGTTACCTCATTTGAAAATTTTCACTTGATTTCATTTAGCTTTTTTTGACGCTAGCTACATCTGTTGCTACCTGTCTGGTTTTCATTTTAATGGGTTGCCTAGAAGCTGGGACCACAATAGTGGTGTATTTTCCTGCTGTTCATTTATTCTTTGTTTCAAGAATACCGATTTTTAAGAAATGGAATTGGTATATTGTCATAGATTTATTTTTTGCCTCTTCAAAGTGTTCTTCCATTATTATTTCTATTTATACCTTTGGAAACATTTTATGGTTACTTGATACATATAACACCAAAGCTCCTTTAGAAATTTTTCAGTTTCCCAAATGCACATTGACATACATTATTTAATAGTTACTACAATATGATCTTTGGAGCAATGTTTTTTGTTATATAAGGACAATTCTCAATTGTAACTTAAAAGTGGTAAACTGGCTTTTGATAAACTAGAATTAATGTACATGTATAAGGTTAATCTTCATCTTCATGAAGATGACTATGTATTTAGGATTGGTTACATCATTTGCAAGGTCCAGTGAAAAATTAAAACGTATTCTCCCCTGTTCAAAAGTTTCTAAGAACTTCAAAACGATCACAGTAACACATGCACAGGGCCTTAGTCAGCAGGTTGTATGATTATAAAGACAGTCCTCTGTGTATTTTGAGAAAACTAACATCTTTACCAGAATGTTTTAAAAATTATAGAATATTACATTAGTAGAAATAAAAGATATAAAGAAAGATCACATAGTCAATCTCAAAATCAAAACATGAAATTCTAACATGAATTCTCTGAGAGAACTTACCTTTAGAACCTGATATTTCACCCCTGTATTTCTATTTTTGAATAAATCTCTATATAGTTTCTTATTTTTGCCTAAAATCTAACTTTTATAAGTTCTGTTATCCCAAATTGTGCCCTAATAAATAATTCGAGATAACTGTATTTCCTAATGTAATATGTGGGACCATGTGACGTTGTCAATATTCAGCCTTTTTTGACTTACATAAAGGGCAGTTTTATGTGTTCCCACCTAAGACATAGCAGCTCATTAAATATGTGAAGTCAGGAACCATACAAACTCCGCCCCCTATCATGAAACACATTCATGTTGTGCTGTGCTTAGTCGCTTCAGTCGTGTCCGACTCATTGTGACCCCCATGGACTGTAGCCCACCAGGCTCCTCTGTCCATGGGATTCTCCAGGCAAGAATACTGGAGTGGGTTGCCATGCCTTCCTCCAGGGGATCCTCCCAACCCAGGGATCGAAGCCAGGTCTCCTGCATTGTGGGCAGATTCTTTACCGTCTGAGCCACCAGGGAAGACCAACACATCATGTATCCTTTTCAAAAAATGCAGTCAATCTTTTCACACCCAAATTAATTCTTATTTGAATCTTCACCATATGAGAAGATTTTCAGATTCTTAAACATGTTGGTTGAGTGACTCTAACAACTAACTTTATTAATTTTCTTTTTATAGTTTGACATTCTTGTTGAAAAGAATGATCCAATGTTTACTAATAGAACCCATAGTGAAACATGTTTACCAGTCTAATGACCTAAAGAAGTCTAAACCCTAACCCCCAATTTTTTTATCAATGTCTAAGCAATATGTCTACTAGTATAAACTTGTGCAATTCTATGTGAAACCTGAAAAACTTTAATTATATACATTTTTTAATTTTATTTTATTTTATTTGCCAACAAAGAATCCCATTGATAATGTCCCATCTTCCATTTTCTATCATTTTCCCCCCAATATTTTTCTGTTAAAAATGTAACTGTTTCTGTGGAGAAACCTGGTTCTTCCCAATTCTGAGATCTGGGAGGCATACTTATGATAGGATCTCATAAATTCTGTCTGACATGATAAACAATAAAATCAACAATATTCATATCGTATATAGAATTATGAGCTCCATAAGGTTCATGTATAACATTAAAAAGCAAATCGGTAAAAATAATTATCTTATAGACTATTGCCTAATTGTGTAATTTTCTGATGAATTCCACTGACATTGTGTTTAAGAAACATGTTAACCTGATAAATTTATTTATTATTATCCAAAAAAAACATTAGGGGAATGGAAACCCACTCCAGTATTCTTGCCTGGAAAATCCCAAGGATGGTGGAGCTTGGAGGGCTACAGTCCATGGGGTCACAAAGAGTCCCACACTACTGAGCGATTTCACTTTCACTTTCTAAAATAACATTGATACATTGCAGAGCACTGGATCTCTAAAGTTTTCATCTGCTGAGCATTTTTCACCAGCAAATTTTATACAGAAGTCCAATAGGAGAAAACCCTAACTCAATGGAACTTTTTTCTCCACTTGGGCTCTGTATTAATTCCACTGTGTAGCCCACTCTCAAAAAATCCAAAACTGAAACAAAGCACACAGTAAACCTGAATTCTCAGTGGTTTAACCAAATTAAAACATACCTGTTACTCGCATAAAGTCCAAACTCAAGTCAGGCTACTAACCTCCACATTTAAGCTATAGCACTCACTACGTGCAGCCTTGGGGGATACCCAAGACAGATGAAGAGAACTTAAAATAAGGCAGGAGTATTTTCCTGCCTCAACCCCAAAGGGAAGTCCCATGTTATTTCAACTTGTCTATTAGATATTTTCATAACTGAAGTATCAACCTAACTGAAAGTCTCTGTAATATCCAGAAGTATGTGGAAATTTACTGAGTGTGAACTACCATAGATTCTTTTGCTTCTCATATGCCCCTGACTTTTCTCTGGTAACTCCTATTTACTCCCAAGCCTTCAAGAAATTCTCCATGAAATACTGTTCTCTTATACCAAACATGCCATGAAAAGTGGGCTGCAAAGAGTTCAATGTTTTATATGATGAAACAGATGGGAAGACCCAAATTTTGTGTAGCAACAAAAGGATGAAGCTGTGTACTTTGACAGGCTGCATGGTATGGGGTAGGGATGATGGCCTTTTTTGAAAGTTGGCTCTCTCCAGGACATCTGATGGGATAAGCAGACTTCAGGGCACATCTGAGATATTCCAGTTTTCTGTCTGAAAGCTTTCTGGGTCTGCTCTAGTGCCAGGGTGAGTCCAGAAAATTTAAGACCCCAGAAGTCGAGACGTGTCTTATTCATCTTTTGGCCCTGCACAATTAGTCCTGAACCTGGCACCTGCTGGGTTTTAAATTACTTTTGGTTGACATGAAATGAAATCCTCAGCTGCTTGCTAGACAGTTCCAAATCAGGCCCTGAAGCTCAGCACTTCCAGAATCACTCCTTTTATTTCAAATCTTGGTTTCCCTTTAGAGTTTCCAATTTTGATTACAAATACTTTCTGTCACACAGTCTTCTGAGCTTGACATTTAGTCTCAAATGGGTCTTGCACATTTTTTATTCTTTATATAGTCAATCATATGCTAAGGATTGTTGCCTCTGCTTCGTGCCTTTCTTTCAATTTTATTTCTCCAATCTAAGCCATTCACATGGCTTGCAAGTGAACTACTCCTAGCATCTGAAATCTCCTCTTGCAACTGAGAGTTCTGCCAGAATTGTCTCCTTAAAGCAGAATGTAAACCACGTTTTTCTAAGAAGGTTCCAGTGACAGCGTGCTAAGTCGCTTCAGTATGTCTGACTCTTAGTGATCCTATGGACTGTAGCCACCAGGTTCCTCTCTCCATGGGATTCTCCAGGCAAGAATACTAGAGTGGGTTGCCATTCCCTTCTTCAGGGGATCTTTCTGATCTAGGGATCGAACTTGGATCTTTTATGTCTCCTGTGCTGGCAGGCATGTTCTTTACCACTAGCAATCACCTGGGAAACCTCAGTGACAATAAGGGTCTTTAATAGGTGCTACATTCAGGGAAACAGAAATGAAAGAGTTTGTTAAGTAAGTAAGCTTATAAAATCTGTCTTAAAGTTGAGTAGAATTTACTTTTTGTTGTTGCTGTATTAGTGTATATTAGAGATTTCTAAACAGGCTTTGTGCATACAGAATATTTCTAATATATTTAACAAAAGAATCTGTTTTTTTAGAGGTATTCTTTCAGAAATGCCATAGACTAAACTTTCAAGGATTTCTCATTATCAACAGAATCACATCCAGATGGTTTAGTATTCTATTCAAGGCTTTCCACAACAGGCTTACTTAAAGAACGTTTTCTTTCTTCTCATGTGTTTTTTGCTCAGACCAGTTTGTACTATTCAACTCTTCTACTCTATATGTTTGTTCTTACTGCTGTTTCTGTGTGGAATTTCTTGCAAGATAATCAGTTTCTCTTTGAAACACTGAACTCATCGTTTAAAAATCCCCCTCCTTGTCTATGGAGATTTCCTTGTCTTTACATATATTACAGTAATTTCGGCACAGATGGAAGAGTTCTATTTTAATGGAATAGTAACTGCATATCCAACAAAGTACTAGGTATTTGTATGTGCTGTTTTGGTTAATCATCTCATCAATCCAATGAAGAAATATTAACCTACTGTGCTAAAACACACACGATTAATGCCATGTATGTAGGTCTTCTCAGTTATGTGCTAGGGAAGTTGTGATTGAAAGAAGCTATAACTATCTTCAAAAATTCTCTGAGTTGCTTACACTATATTCCCCATCACTTTTGTTTTTATTTGTTTTTTTTAATACTTAATGTAGTCTACCACATTTTTTGTAATTTGTAGCTACAAGTCATTCTCATTAGAATGTAAGTTCTTTGAAAACAGAGGTTATATCTTATTAGGCACATATTGCAATTCCATGTTATAGGGCAGAATATTAATTTTTACTTGACCAATTTTTTTGGCTTCCCCACTTGCTCAGATGGTAAAGAATCTGCCTGCAATGTGGGAGACTTGGGTTCAATCCCTGGGTTGAGAAGATCCCATGGACGAGGTCATGGCAACCCACTCCAGTATTCTTGCCTGAAGAATCCCCACAGACAGAGACCGGCAGGCTACAATCCATGGGATCGCAGAGTCAGACCCTTTCGCATGACTAAGCACAATTTTGTAATATTATTAGACAGCTGCCCTTGTGATATTTTTTCCTGTATGCTGCATCACACTTTTTTCATTCGAATTGGAATTATAATATCTCTGGGAACAAGATCATATTGTGTTGTTTGTATTGTATTTCCTCCAAATGTCTGTGCCGTGCTTCCCAGAAATTCTTTTTGACACCCTTGCACAGGGATAAGCTTTAGGATTTCAAGCTTATGATGGAATTTATTTTAAAAAGTGACAATAATGCATCCTAGCATATGTGAATATACAGAAAAGGAAGAGGTTTTCTAGGACTGTACCAATGTGGACAAAATCAAAGAAAGGCTAAGAGAGATCAGTTGTAATCTGAAGGTAGAACTGTTAAAATAGTTACTTGAAAACACTTTTTACTTGTGCCTTGCTCTGTGAGCAGAAGTGAAGTACTGTGAAGAATGGGTTAAGTATCAAGAAATGCTCAAGATACTTTTCTTTTGTAGGTCCACACCTGACCCTAACAATTACACATTGCAGACTGCTCTCTAAGTTATCACCTTGAGAGTAATATTTGCTTTTAAATACATATTTCAATGTGTTCTGTGACTTCTGTTGGCTGCCTGATCATCACTGAGACTCACAATGCTTCATTTTTATTTGAAAAGGCTTGGTTATCTTCCCAGCTCAAACTTGGGATTCAAGTCTTATTTCAAAACAGATTAGATGGCAGCTGAAGAATTTACATTGATTCCTGGACAAGCCCCACCCAATTTTTGGTGCATAAACACTAAAGGTGTCTCAGATATGACTTAGCTTATTGAATGATATGTTTGATTCTATTCACTTACTTGGTAAAATAAAGATATTTAGGAATTCACTTATTTTTCCTAGGGACAAATAAACCCCAGATATTCTCAACTCCTTTAAGTTTCAGGGGTCATGTCTCAATTCCAGCTAAGGAAGCAGTATCTCCAGCCCCACTGGTGTTGACCACAAGAGATCCATTCTTCTACCAGGTTCTTGTCTCCAGACATTTATAGAAAATCTTGAGAAATACAACAGTAGACTAAAAACTGTTATTACTGCATCTGACCTGTCCTGGTGACTGTGCAGTAGGAGAACGCCTCATTCAAAAGCTGTAGATCAGCTTTTGCCCTCTCAAATCAGACTTTTCCATAGTGACACTGCTATAAGTTTCTTCCATTGTCCTGGGTAACAACACAGATCTTTCACTTAATTCCTCAAAAAATATTTCATTCCATGTTCTTATATTGTCATTATGTTTCCTGTGGTTTAACTGCAGCTGGGGAAATGCATTAGATAATGTCTTCCAGTTCCTGTTCCAAAATAAAAGTATTTTCTACCACTCCTTCCAAAATCATCCTCTTGTATAACTGTATAGTGGATTATAGCAGCAGTTTATACAAGTGCTAAAGGATTAAGACAATGGAAAAAAGGAAAAGAAAAAATGTAAAAGCCACGGAAGAGGTACACTTGTCTGAATTGATCATTTGGCTCTGAAAAGGGTGGGGCAGCATGATATCTGGAAAAGCTTCCACCCAACTAGATTGATGGTGTTGAGGTTTCCCAAAATAGAAATCCAAGGAATAAAACTAATATATAAGAAGGAACATTAGTTTACTCTTAGATGTGTGACATTTGGAAAGTTTTTAAAAATTGAAATAATGTAGAAAATTGTCTTTCTTGTTGTAAACTTCAAAGGATAAATCTAAATTTGAGATCTAACAGAGATAATAGATTCCATGGGTGTGGATAAGATTTTCTAGGGAAATAACATAAAGTGATTAGATAACTGGGTGGAGAAATTCTCTGAGCACTGAGGAAGAAACTCAGCATGTAATAGGGCCAGTTAGAGGAGGGCGAGCCTCTGCAAAAAAGCTGTAAGGTCAGCAAAAAATTCTGGTGAATTTAGATTTTCATGTCCAGGAAGAAACTAAACAATTCCCACCCCCACCCCCTTTCCAAAAAAACACCAACAAAATAAACAAAAAAAAAAACTGTTTCATTTCTCTGTCTTCTTATCAATATTTCTAAATACTTATATCGTGGTTACAGTGTTCCTAGCAGTGTTCCTGTTCTTTACTATTTTAATTTTGAAATAACATCCTCATTTCCTGATCCTATCTCTACTTCCCTATACCAACAGATTTTAGTCATCAAGGTATAAATATTGTAGCTGCTACTGCTGCTAAGTCGCTTTAGTCGTGTCCGATTCTGTGTGACCCCATAGATGGCAGCCCACCAGGCTCCCGGTCCCTGGGATTCTCCAGGCAAGAACACTGGAGTGGGTTGCCTTTTCCTTCTCCAATGCATGAAAGTGAAAAGTCAAAGTGAAGTCGTGCAGTCGTGCCCGATTCTTAGTGACCTCATGGACTGCAGCCTACCAGGCTCCTCCATCCATGGGATTTTCCAGGCAGGAGTACTGGAGTGGAGTGCCATTGCCTTCTCCGTAAATATTGTAGATGTAATAGCAATTGTATTAATTGGGATGAGTAAAAGTACTCTAATAAGCAATATTCAGAATTCTGTGGCTAATCATAGTAAGTTTATGTCTCACTATAATAGGCAGTGAAGGTAGGTCATAGGAGTTTGCCTTGACCAGTGATGCAGGAACCCAGGCTTCTTCCATCATGTGCTTCTTCCCTTCTCCAAGTTCATGGAGTTCCCACCATCCATGCTGTTAAGGGAATGGAGGAGCTTAATCACACAGGAGGTTTCAATGGGATCTGCTGAGGAGTAACCTATAAAAAAGCAACAACAAGATCACTTGCCTGCAAAGGAGACTGGCTTAAGTGGTCTTACTATGTGTCCAGGAGGAAAAAGAATTAGGTTGAGATGCCCACAAAGCATTATTTTTACCACAGAAATCTAGTCAAAGAAACTTGTAACAAAAGTATGTTTGTTTGTTTTTATTGTTCTTAAACCATGCAGTCTTATTACAGAATTCAATCCGCCCGTAAGAATTCAATCCGCCCGTAAGGAGATGAACCCAGCATGTCCCGCTGTCTAGTGAAAATAGAAAACAAATATTCATCTCATTACTCTAGGAGTTTCTTTGCTTCAGGGTCTCAAATAGTACCCTAGTATCTCTTGCATAATTGGCTCAAGTTTCTTAGGAAATAGATGGGAGGGAACGAATGTAAATCATGGAAATTGATTTACTTGAGAGTTTGCAAGCTCTCCTTAAGGAGCCTTGAGAGTAACCGCCTAGCAGCCCAGGGATGAATTCCACTGCAGCTTTTACATTTTCATGACAATAGTCCATTCTTCCCTGTCTACCAGGAGGGTTCCCAAAACTATGCAAATTTAACTGCTACATGGTAGACCACTGCGGATAACTTATCTTTTAAACACAGTGGTGGAGAACTGCACCACATAGGGTTGTTTAAGCAGATGTGAATGCATTCTGGCTTATTCGTTGCTCAAGTTTTTATCCAGATATATCCACATCTTATCTTCCCTAACAGAAGAAAAATAGTTCATCTTATCTTCCCTAAATTAATTACAAACTTTTGATTATCACCACTTTTCCATGATTATGACCCTTAACAAATACAGACAGTCAACAGTCCTGTGACAATCACATCATGTAAAGGTATTTCATTGGTTGAGGAGTCCCTCATCTGTTATTTTCATTCAGATATCTTCACTCTGATTAATATAAATGTTTTGTTTGATGAGATAGAAAAAGTAGTGCAACTCATATTTTTTTCAAAATGTTGAAAATATTTTGTAAAATAAAGATCTATTTTTATGTGAAATATATGACTAGATTTAGTGCTGTTTCTACAGAACAGCAAGTTCAGAAAGGGGAAAACAACTTAAAATCTATGGCACAGTGTTGAAAACCTCACAGGTAAATGCCTTAATATTGATTTTTCATATGGGTTTGAAGATCTGTCATGAAGATCTATTGACTTATGTGGCTTGTGGTGAAGCTTACAGATTCTTCTTCAGATTGTATTTCTCTCCATAAGGTTTTACAAAAATATTGCTGGATTCATTTTGAAAGATACATTAGGAGGAAGAAAGTGTATTTTCTAAGACTTGATATACAGAAACACTAGGTTCAATTTCTGACTTTATGTCTGAATTGTATATAAGTTTATTTAGACTGAACAAGAGAAGCAAATGTAAATGGAAGCTAGGAAGATAAATACGGGAGAAACAGCCATCACTTGTGTTGTCTGGGGCATTGTGTTGTCCAGGAAATCCCAGAGTCTAAGCACCTGATGCTCCCCTATAGTATGAGGGAGTGAGAACAGGGTGGCAATTAGCCATAACCCAACTCCTTTACATTGGCCAGATAGGTAATGTCTATTTGGGGAATATTTTATGAACTGAGTATCCTTGAGACCACTGTGAAACACAGTGAGGATCTTTGGGGGCTTCTGGAACAAGCTCAGTCAGGATTTGCAGCAGCTCAGAGCTCAGGTATCTGTATTAAGATTAATTCATTTCAGCTGAAAGTCTAGTAGGCCTTGTTTACAGAACACTGTGCGTGTGTGTTGGTCAAACAGTCATGTCTGACTCTGTGACCCTATCAACTGTAGCCCACCAGGCTCCTCTGAACATGGAATTCTCCGGACAAGAATACTAGAGGGAGTTGCCATTTTCTTCTCCAGGGGATCTTCCCGACCCAGGGATCATATCCGGGTCTCTTGACTTACAGGCGGTTTCTTTACCTTCTGAACCATACTGCATGCTGGTCCCTATTAGAATAGCATCCTGTAACTAGAAATTTGGGGGATAGAATGTAATGATGTAAGCATCTCATTTAATTTTTTAAGAGAGGCCCTTAATTCTTCCGTGATATGTCTTATCTATTCATGTACTACTTGTCTCTTAAGTACTCGTTTTCTATAAACATTGACTAATATAAACACGTATGCTATGCTATGCTAAGTCGCTTCAGTCGTGTCCGACTCTGTGCGACCCCATAGACGGCAGCCCACCAGGCTCCCCCGTCCCTGGGATTCTCCAGGCAAGAACACTGGAGTGGGTTGCCATTTCCTTCTCCAATGCATGAAAGTGAAAAGTGAAAGGGAAGTCGCTCAGTCGTGTCTGACTCTTAGCGACCCCATGGATTTTAGCCAACAGGCTCCTCCGTCCATGGGATTTTCCAGGCAAAGTACTGGAGTGGGGTGCCATTGCCTTCTCCGATAAACATGTAAAAAATGTTCAAATAAAATTTAATAATTTAGTGTTGCTGAACACTGACCAAAAAATCAAAGATTTCAAACATTATGTAAAATATCCTATCCTTGTGATGAACATTGTCACTGTTCAAAATAAAGTGAAAAAGAATATCATTGTACTCAGTTTTCTATTTACTATGTATACACAAAAATACATTACCAGTAAAAGCTGAACTTTTTGAATTTTTTTAATTATCGTCATTACTTAGATGTTATTACATTTTAGGAGTTAGCTAAAAATATAGCTATCAGAAAAACAGCTGCTTTTTTCTTGGCTTTCTAATGACACCTATCAATAAATATTTGTCATTATTCATTGAATGATAGAAAAAATATATTACAGCAGGACTTAGTGACTTGTTTCAGACAGTAAAAATGGAAAATGGTAGATTACAGTATAGAAACTTGGTAAATTCTACTTTAATTAAGTGATCAAGGTAAATATCACCAGCGATAGTCTTGATGTTATGCACCCCCTGATATGAAACAATCAGAAAGGCACTTCACCTCTGTATTATTCTTTACCCAAGCCCGTAATTCCGATCTAAGCATGAAATGACTCACACAAACTCAAACGGAAAGAAATTCTACAAAACATCTAACTGTTATTCATCAAAACTGCCCAGATCATAACAAAAACAAAAAACAAAAACAAGGAAAGACCGAGAAATTGTCAAGGATTATTTGCTGTTGTTTAGTTGCTAGGTCATGTCACTCTTTTGTGACCCCATGGACTGTAGCCCGCCAGTCCTTTGTCCGTGGGATTTCTGAGGCAAGAATACTGGAGTGGATTGTCATTTCCTACTCCAGGGGTTCTTCTTGACCCAGGGATGGAGCACATATCTCCTGAATCTCCTGCATTGGCAGTTGAATTTTTTACCGCTGAGCCACCAGGAAAGCCTGCTAAGGATTATAGGAGGTCCCAAAATATGCAAAGACTAAATAAAGTGTACTATCCTAGATTTAGAATGGAGATTCCCTGGAGACACAGCTGGTAAAGGATCTGCCCACAATACAGGAGACCTGGGTTCGTTCCCTGGGTTGGGAAGATCCCCTGGAGAAGGGAACAGCTATCCACTCCAGTATTCTGGCCTGGAGAATTCCATGGACTATACAGTCCACGGGGGTCGCAAAGCGTCCAACAAGACTGAGTGACTTTCACTTCCATCCTAAATTTGGATTAAGTCCTAGATGGATAAAGGACTTTAGAAAAACAAATGGTGAAATTTGAGTAAAATCTATAGTTTAGTCAATAGTATTATACTAATGATAAATTCTTAGTTTGGGCAAATGAACTACAGTTATATAAAGTGTTAACTTCAAGGGAAGCTGGTACATATAAGAATTCTCTGTATATCACTGCAATTTTTCTATAAATACAATACTTCAATATAAAAAGTTTAAAAATTCTATTAAGGAATACTGTCTTATACAAAATAAATTTCTCCATGTTCATCTTTTATGCAGACTTAACTAGCTATGGGATTTTATCTACACATAACTGATAGCAAATTAAGAAATCACTGCATTTACAAACTGGAAGCTAACTTTGAAAAAATTTAACTCTCTAAATATGAAGATACCAAGATTTTTTTTTTTACTTTATCTGAGACTTTAAGACATAGCCAAGACTAGGCCTCAGATGTCTGAATTCTCTATCACACATAATACTGAGCGAATCTTGGTGCGTGACATTACTACCCATCTTACCAATACTAACTCTAAATCCTCTAAGCAGTCCTTAGTTATTTTTCATTGTGCCTGATGTAGAGGAGCTGTGGATTTAATCAGGCAGATGACCTCCTTAGGTTCATACCTTAGAAAGTTTGCTATGGGATTTTTAAGGATCTCTTGGCTTGAGGGGAAGTGGGATTATAGACAAAAGTTCTTTCAGAAACTCCAGCAGAAGAGACCACTGGTGTATGAGAGAACTGAGGGCATCCACCAAGCTTTGCCACTAGAGCTAAAAAAAGGGGTTAATGAAAGTGGGACTGATGGGAATGAGTGATTTATGGGACCACATGAGATAAAGAAGCTAGAAATACTCTACCTCTGAAATCAGGAATTCAAAACCTCTCTTTCCTTTCTACATCTGTTTTACCTTATTGGTTCTGCTACATTGATTTCTGGCCCTACTTAAACCTCTCCTTCATTAATGCTTGTGTGGCCTGTGTTATGTTTATCTCTCCAACCCTGAAGCCTCAGCTTGTCATTCAGGAACTCTTGGAAAAATAGTCAATTCTGCTCTTTTGTTTGTTCCTACAAGACAAACTGTCTCTGAGATCCGAATACTAAACGAGCCACTCCTCTTCTCTGAGGCCAATTTATCCACCTCCACATAGACTTGGTCTTACATATTAACAGTTATTTTTGGGCGGGGGGCAGTGGTCATCAACACTTTCCAATACTGGGCTTTTCTGTGTGTGGGCTTAAGGTCTCTTTAAGCCCTGTGTGCAATCTTCCCTCGGGTCAGTTACACCCTGCCGCTGTCTTCTTCCCAGATAAGCTGTTGGGTCATCTTGCTTTTGTTAGCTTCCCCCAGGGTTTGGCATTTCTGAACAACAGTCTCCTCCCTGTGGCTTCCTGGGTGGACTGAGAGGCGTAAGCCTCTATGTTGGTGCTTCAGAAGCTGGTGTGAAGCTACCGTGGGATTCGAACATTGGCTCAGATTTTAGTGGGTGGGGAGGGATCATGTTTTATCCAGGTTTCTGCCTAGTATCCGGTGCCTGGCTCTGAGTAGGAACTTGATATCTCTTTCCTGGATCACTTGAATAAAGAAAATAAATTTCAGTGTTAAAGCCAGAGAGTGGTACTCATTTGTAATTTGATTCATTACAGATGTGATTTGCTTGCATATTTTCTAGAACATCTCTGGTGCATCATGAGAAAGTTAAATTCTTAATGTTGTTTAGGAATGTTTTGACTTATTCTTTCCTATGAGGATTGATTCAAGTGTGTACCTGACTTTTAAAAAAAAATCACTGTTTCTACTCAGAATGCTATGACTATTCTAAAGTTTGGTCTCTAACTTTAATTTCAAAATGGACTTAATTCTGATATATCCTGACTTGCTGCTTTTCTCATCCTAGTCATTTTATCATTTAAACTGGTGCAAACAGTCCATCAGGTCTATAACAAGAGAACAATGACACAAAAAATGGAAATCTATACCAGGAACAGGTCCTATATCAACCCTTTTTGATTAATTCTCCCTTTCTTCTCAACGTCTAACTCATCCTGACTGAATCAATCAAAAAGCTATTACTTTCATACTTGGAAGTGTTGCTTTCAAAATCAATAAGAACACAGTTCATTTTTAATATGCAATATATTATAAAAATGAAAATTCCCATTTACTTGAGGTAGAAATTTTTGAAAAAATGCACGGTTGTTGGAAAACTTGCTGACTGCATATATATATATACACACACACACACATATACATTTATATATATATATACATGTATCTGCATATATTATAATTATTCATTACAAGCTTTATATTTTATTTTATTAGCTTTTTAATAAAAAAAAGCTCCCTGTTGGCTCAAAGGGTAAAGAGTCTGCCTGCAGTGTGAGAGACTTGAGACTTTGATCTCTGGGTCAGGAAGATCCCTGGAGAAGGAAATGGCAACTCAATTCAGTATTCTTGCCTGGAAAATCCCATGGATGGAGGAGCCTGGCAGGAGTCCATAGGGTCACAAAGAGTCGGACACGACTGAGAGACTTCACTTTATATACATATATGCATGACATATATTTTAAGAGAAAACAATGGATTGCTTCATAATGAATTTTTGCTCAAGTCTTTTGCATCTGAGTTATAGGCACTGAATGAATCAGCTTCTTCTACAAAGCGCCAGCTACAATGAATAGTTCTACATTAAAAAAAAGGCATCTCTAGCAAAAATTTTAAGATCTTAATGAGGGTATTAAAAGCAGGTAGCTGCATAACTAATTATCCTATTATTTATTAGTAGGGAATATAGAGAAGCTCTGGCTTATATTTGAGATGATTATATGGATTGTACATCTGTATTCAGGAATGTGTTTTCTGATATGCTTCAATCACCATTCATCTATACACCTATTAAATTAGGTAGTGGTTTAGTAGCTCAATCATGTCCGACTCTGCAGTCCCATGGACTGTACTCGCAAGAATCCTGGAGTCGGTTGCCATTTCCTTCCCCAATAATAATTATGCATGCTTGTAATATTGAACTAGGGACCATGATTATAGTCAATGTCTGTGTAAGATTCTTTTATTCTCTTTGATTTATTTCATTTCAAAGTATGCAATCTGGTATGAGATTATATAATCATGTATAAAACAAGGAACTTGTTTACCAGAATATCTTAATATCAGATTATGTTGGTAAAATGAGTATTAGGTAATGAAAGTTATTATTTTGATATATATTACTTTTATTATTGTATCACTACAGCTTTTTTACTGACCGTCCCTGAACTTTCTGTATTCTTTCTTTAGATGTAATCAAATGGTCATGGAAGAAAAGTTCCTAGATCATCAGAAGTTGACAGTTTTCAATGTGGTGTGTGTGCTTAGTCTTAGAGAGAATTGAGTTTGGTGCAGAGGTGATGGATGAAGTTTTACTGAGTGATGGATAACTGCTCATTCTGTTAATGGCATATCATCTATCAACTAGTTTTGATATGGTTGATCACAAGATGTTGCTGACTCAAATTTTGTGGATTAACTGAGGTGAAAGTGATACCTGTTTGAAGTTTCACTAATGCAAAATTTTTCCCCTCTTGGAAGTAGGATGGATTAAATTATCTGTCGAAATGCTTTTCCATATAAGTTCTTTACTGTCAAATTTCTTGTTCTCTCAACCATATCTCTTCTGTATTAGCTGAAATAGAGCCTTATATTATTAGATGATTTTTCTGTGTCATGGAAACTTTTTGTCTCCAAATCTACATTCCTTTCTACAAGGTTTTTATTTTTAAGAAAATGAGGTGGATTTCTGGTCCTCCGTGCCAGGGTAAGCTCTCTGTAGCCCATCCTTCACATTGATTGCAACTGACAACTTGAAAAACTACAATAAACAACTAATTCAGGTCTCTGAAGAGTAAACAAAGGGAAAGGATTATGAAACATGGTCAAAATTTAGAGAGGCAACCTTCACTGATACAAGTGTCCTGTTGTTTTTCTCTCAATCAAAATAAAAGAGAATAAAATTGACAAGAAGACAGTCCAGGAAAATAAACATTATGAGACAAACAGGGGGAAAAAAAAAGAAGCAGAGTTAGAACCAGGAAGTTAGAATTATCTGAAAAAGAATATTAAATTTAAGAATATTAAAGAAGAGACTTTTAAATATGTGAACCAATTTTTAAAATGGAATAAAAATATAAGCAAGGAAAAATGGTGTAAAATAGACTGATAATTCATTTGTTTCCATTTACCTTGTTTGTATTGATCAACTCTTTTCAAAGACACTCTTGATCTCTTTTTTAAAGGAATATTTCTTGTATATATCATAATATTGAGTATTGCTTTCTAATAAATACTATTAGAATTTCAAAAAATAAATGATCATTTACTTTTGTTGACAGGGTAGATATATTTTTTTAGTCATTATTTTTATAATTTTGCCTGTACTTAAATTCCTTCTCATTTCTTTAGATAATATCTAATGGTTCCATACTGAGTGGCAATAAAATTAGAATAGGTGCTATTTCTAATTTATCTGCTCCTTTTGTGCTATTCAGTTTTTGTAATTGGGCATTTATTAATATTTGCTTGTACTGTTTAATATGTGTATATTAATATGGGTGAATTGTGAGCCTTAAAAATATTCTGTTACTCTCAGCTGTAACATATGAGACTATCAGGGAGATAATTCTGCTTTTTACATCTTTTACTCACTCCCTCCTCTTAACTTTTATGGTTGGATCATTTGTACACTGTCAGAACTGTCCATAAAATGTGTTTTTCACATTTTCTACACAATTTTCCCCTTGAGTCTACAGACAAATGCATTTGATGCTCACTACTAGTCTTAATGGGGGCTTCCCTGGTGGTTCAGACAATGGAGTCTGCCTGCAATGCAGGAGACTGAGTTAATGATAGTAGTCCTGATCAGCAACACATTGACTGAAGTTTTCCCTCCAGTAAAAAGATTTTACTTCCTTGAAATTATAGATGTTCCTAACTGTAGACTTTACAGCTGATGGATATTTTGGGAGGATAAAGATAAAGCTATTAGCTTCTTTCTCGTCTTGATTAACTTGTACATATCGCCTCCTATATTCTTGGTGTCAACTTGTTGCTGTGAAAAACTGACGTCCCATTGTTTTTCCTTTCTTATATATGTCTTGACCTTTGCACTTAACCTTCCAAATAATGCCTTCTTAATCATTAAAGTTCAATTATTATACAATGATTTGTCTTGGAATTGAACCTTCTGATATCATAAATATATATATATACATATATATATAAAAACTATATAGGTATACATATTATATCTATACCTATATGGTTTACCTTGGCCTAAGATAACTTTTTCTAATTCTGTTTTATTTTCTATATTTCTGTTTCTTTGGAAAGAGAAGGTTAATTTTGTTTTCTTCTCTCACGTCTCTTTATGATTCTTACTTTCTTTGAGACAGGTCTTTCTTGTTTTGTTTGTGTTAATCTTTTCTAAAATGATTTCTACTTTTAATCCCATTTCTTTCATGAATCCTGCTACTTTCAATTTCACTCTCTGGCCATCTCTTCTTGAGACCTCGTGTTTCATCTCCTGGTCTCTATATATTTTAAGTTGTTTAAATTTACATTGGCATGTACAAATGTTCATTACATTTTTCTTGTTTCATAACAACATATTTCTGATGATTAAAAGAGTTGATGTTTTCCTTTTCATCTTTGTTCTTATGGTATCTTTCCTGGATGCTAAGCAAGTTCCTTTAGTGTTTCTCATATCTGAGTATTCCATTTTCTTGACTAGCTAACAGCAGGAGTTTCTTGTAGGAAATGGGAAAGAAGTTATAGCTTTGTGCAGGCACCACAGCTCCAGGGCTGTCTCATCATTTTCTGTAATGATAAACTACCTCCTCCTGGTTTGAGATATTATAGATCTACTGCTGTTTTGATTCCCAGAACCTAAACTAGCTTGGGACACCTTCCATCTGCAGGCTTATCCTTTCCTGTTTCCCACTGCCCTGCCGCAAGTGAAACAGCCCTTGCGGTCCAGATTGATTCATTCAGTGTTAGAAATTATACTTTGTAGTTTGTTTTCTGAGGTTTTCCACCTCTGAGGATTTTTCTCTCCACTTCCCTGAGGACTCTATCCTGTTAGCTTTAACTGTGCTCCAGCATTTCTGACTCTGGCTGGGGCTTCTCCTCTGGATTCATACACTTGTTTGTGGATTTCTAGTAATCTGCCACCATCAGCTGCCCCCACCATTTCAGTTTATTTCTTCTCCCGAATCCTGACTTGCCTTGAGTACTTCTTAACTCAGTTCAGTAGGGTTTGTGACAACTTGTAAGATTTGGAGTTAGAGGGTCTGTCTTTATTTCATGCACTTGCTGAAAATAAAGTTTATAGTTTTTATTTTTGTTTTTCCCTTCTTGTTTCTCAGAGAAGTGATATGACTAAGCTGCTACTGTGGAAATGTACAAATCTTTGCACATGTTTCAGTGACAGAAATGAAATACTTAAACTTACCATTACTTCATATGCTTTTACATCTACCAATTTTCATAAAATTTAGATTATATAAATTAATTTAGTTTTAAGTTTTTTAAGCATAATTTTATTTAGGCTTCTTTTTTTTTTTTTTGAAATGTTCGATGCAGGATACAGGAAGCTTGGGGCTGGTGCACTGGGATGATCCAGAGGGATGGTATGGGGAGGAAGATGGGAGGGGGGTTCAGGATTGGGAACTTGTGTACACCTGTGGCGGATGCATGTTGATGTATGGCAAAACCAATACAATATTGTAAAGTAAAAAAGAAAAGAAAAGAAAAGAAAAAGAAAATATAAAAGAAAAAAAAACTCCCCCAAATTTAGAACAATTTCAAAAAATAATTTAAAATAACTTATTCTTTTGTGAGGAAGGACTGAAAACTTGGTATCTTTTGAAGATTCTTTTTTTTGGCCATAACTTCCGAGTACTTCCTGGTATCATAAACTTTCCTTTATTACCTGCATAAGCACATAATTATCCCCGCTCCTCAGATTGCCTATTACGTGGCAGCCTTGGTAAATCTAGTGAATGGACACCAGATGTCACTGTTGGATGAAATGAGCGATTCTGCTAATCCCACTGTCTCTCATCTGAAAGTGCCTTTCCAGGGTCCAAATCCTGGGGTTTACTGATAAAGAGAGAAAAAAATAATAAAATTAAACTCAGAACCCTGAGTCAGTTTCATAACTTGGCCTGGCACCTTGGGGCATGGGACAAAAGCCAGCTTTGCAATTAACTGAACTTTTTTATTTTAAATGAAGCATACTTTTTCAGTTTACTCTGCATGGTGGAAAATGACTTGCGATATTAGAATTCTAAATTCTTGCGTCTTACTTTGTGCAATTGTTTCCCGTTTTTTTTTCAACACATACCTGTAGGTTTGACTCTAGCAGCATTCCATCTGTTCAAATGGTGCTTTTAAAATGTATGTGACATTGGGAATCATGGCTCACAGCAGAGGCATTTAGAATCAAAATGCAGAATTGAGCACAGTCAGAATGCTTTATTTTAGTATATCCATCTCTTAAAATTCATCTCCTAGTGTCTTTTACTATGCATTGTTATATTTTGCAGGTGCCCATGTTTCAAATTTGGGTACTTTTATTTTTCAGATGGTTTTTATTCTTTGTGAGAATAGAGAAAATAACAGTGTTTCCCAAATGTTTCTAAGATATTTAGGTTCTTACTTGTGTCTGTTATCTTACTTTGTCTACCCGCCTACTTTCTGAGTGATTTCTCACTTAGCAGGTCAGAAATTCTTCTGAGTTACACCTTATGTCCAACTGGTATATTGTTTGTTACTAATTAATTAAGTTCAAGTTAGTTTTTAATTTTAAACTTCATAACTTATTCCTACTCTACTGTTTTAATTTTGTTTCACAATCCTTTTATAGAAGAAACACCAATCAAAGTAGCATAACATTTTAATTTTCATTTTATCAGCCCCTAATTGGCAAGTATATATAATTCTTGCTGTCTAATGTGTGGGTATAGTGGTTGAGAGAGTGACTATTTCTGACTTTTTTCAGAAAAAGTGACCCAGAAGGCACAGTCTGTCTTTGGGGCACACTGAAGTTAAAATTATTGAATGGATTTCTGTCATTATTTGTTTTGATCCCACTTCTGCATTTAAATTTTGCTACTTCGGAATGAGATGGGAAGGATAAAGGCTTTTTCACCCCAGCACTGAGCACAATACTACTTTGCCAAGGGTAGAAACCCACTAGTTGGTGGACTGATGGAAGAATGATTGAGGCTACATTAAATACTTGTCATGCTTCTTCCTGACATTACTATTTTGAGGCTAATAATATGAAGCACACATAAATAGAAGAAGAAAATGATATTGATTAATTAAGATAGTAGGATGGGAATTTATACACTCATTTGTTAGATAATTTTTTATTGAGCACCTACTATGTTCTAGGTGTTAGGGTTCCTCTCTTGTGAAACTCACAATCTAATTTGGCAAAGGAGCTGGTGAGTATTTTTGTGATTTTGTTTTGTTTTGGAAAATAAAAAAGCAATCAGATAAAGCATTTTCCCAAAAAAGATCACTTTAAAATATTTAAAATACTCCAGAAAATTCATGAAATGTGTTTTAGGAGACAAATCCATGATTTAACAATATAATCATTTATTCTACTTCACAATTTCTCTGGTGGTTAGGTTTTGGCAGACGTGAAGTGGTAGGTGTTAAATTCATATTTTAACAGATTGGGTTACAATGGAGTTCGAACTTTTGTTCAAACACCAACAACTGAAACGCTGTAAAGTCAAAGTGAATTCTCCATGCAATGGCGCAATTGCAATTTTAGCATGCCTTGTTAGTATACATGTCAGTTATGTTTTGTTTTTTTCCTTTCTCTACAGTTATTACCATCTAAGAGAGACATATGGTATGTCAATGGTACAGCTTATTAAGGTGTTTGAGGAAGAAATATTAAGAATGTGTACCAGATGGTATTTAGCTCCATAAGAGCACAGATGATTACCAGGTAGTTGCTTCTGTTTTTTCTCCTTGATATTCATATATAACTCATAGCACTTGTAGAAACACTTTAAAAAATACCAATGTATTATCTTTGAGGATCTCCCTGCATGTTTTGGCACAATAGTTTGGTGTTAACTGACTACATTATTTCCAACTGTAAAACAACCCATTTAAGGTAGAAGGAAAAGACACCCATCTCCATGGTGTTCCCAGAATTCTAATTAAAAAAAAAACACCTGATGTGTATGTGCACCAAATCAAGCTTTGAATATTACAAATATTTCACTGTTACCATAAGGATGGTTTTCATAATTACATCAATCAGTAGTAAAGAAGTAAAAAGCGAAATGCAAAAATCTAAAATACAAAATCTACTTCAAAATGTGACTTAGAGGAAAGCATGATAAATGAGTTGTAAAAAGAAATATGGTCTATGCTGCATGGCAGGGGTCCTCAGCCTCTGGGATCTAATGCCTGATACTCTGAGGTGGAGCTGATGTAATAATAATAGAAATAAAGTTCATAATAGCAGTAGTATGTTTGAATCATCCCAAAACCATCTCCTTGCACCCCCAATCAATGGAAAAATTGTCTTCTATGAAACCTGTCCCTGGTGCCAAAATGGTTGGGGACCACTGTATATGGTTTAGGAGGTAGCTTCATATAAGGCAAGCAACCTGAAAAGACCAGGAGTGGTAGCCTGCCATAGCATGTGGAAGAGGAAATTAACATGGAAAAAATTAGTAATATCTCCATTATGTGATGGTAGCCAGCCAAAAAATAATAGCAAGCAAGAAAACGTTTGGAATAAGCACTGAAGTTACTAAATTAGATTTGTGAAAATGGGAAAGCCAAATGCCTTAAGGCAAACTGCAGGTATGAGACCAACAAATCAGAGGTCAATCTAATGATGTGTTTAATGTTAAATGAATATAACTACAATGTAAGCAGCATATATGCTTTTCTTTGTGGTTTTTTTCCCTATCATTCTATGATAAACATGTGCATTCTTTGCATACTAGATTCTCATTTCATTGTCAGTCATACAGTTTGCCTTCGGATAACAGGAGCCCTTTGGTTCACCCTTTGGAGAAACTGATGTCTTGCAATGTGGACTGAGCTAGGGGACCAGCCTTTGTTTAAAATCACCAGCTGAGGCAGAGTCACCTCCACTGAAAATATACACCTGCTTAATCTTTAAGCATCAGTGGGAACAGCCTACTTGGAGAGAAACTAAAACTTGGCCTTAGCAGGCTCAGGGCTGCTGCTGCTTAATTGCACTGAATTTGGGATACTGGAACGTTCACGGAAAGTTTCAATTTGCCACAACTTTCGTACTCCAAGCCTTATTTCCTGTCACACAAACACAGAACTGTTCTCTCATTACTAAAGCTGCCAGTTTGTTTGTTTTTTTTTTCCCCTCATGGATTAATGTCCCTACCCTGCTACTCCTCCAAGCAGAAATAAAATTCCTAGTTTTATGTACTCCAGCTAATGTATACTTGAGTTTCCATTTCCAAATGACCCACCTCCAAAAAGTAGTTTGCAAATTCCCAGGAAAACATATGTTGCTCCGTTGTCTGTGCTTTCAAAGCACTTGGTTCAGAATGTGAGTATCTGGATTCCACTTCTTCAAATCACTTCATTGTGTGACCTTGAACAAGTCACTAATATCTTTGGGCCTCATTTTCTCTTCTATAAAATTAGAATAAGAATGTGAAACTCACAGGACTTTACAAGGGTAAAATGAGATGATGTTTATTAAGTACTCAGTGTAATATCTGCATCCAGAAGATGCCGTGACTCTGTGTTTTATGGTACTGATGCTAATGAATAGTCTTGGTACTTGCTGTACATCCAACATTCCTCTAAGTGAACTTTATGTGTGATAATTCATTTAATGGTCACTAATTGTTATCCCTATTTCAGAAATGTACACTGAAGCAGAGAGACTTTAAAACTTGCCCAAGGTCACATGTTAGAAAACAGTGGAGAGAATTTGACTCAAACGATGTGGCTCCAAGGCCACACTCCCATTTCTATCTACTGCTACTCCTACTATTATGATAACTCCCACTCTGCTTCAGTGCTTATCACATTGTTTTATATTTTATTAATTTATGTGCATTGCCCTACAACTAGTTTAAGAGCTTCTTGAGGGTGATTTATTTATATTTTCTGCCCATCTAGCATGCCTGGCCCATACTAAAAACTCATTAAAAATTTACTGGGAAATGAATTAACAAAGACCAATAAACATGAAAAGAAATTTAAGAATTATAAATGACTTAGAAGCTCTTTTTTTTTTCACAACTGTGTACTGATCTCCACTACCGTATAGATGTGTGTTTATATTGTGAATATGTATTAATACATTTCAAGAATTACTATTGACAAACTGTGTGTGTGCATATATATGTAAAGGTATGTATATATAGAGAGAGAGAAAGATACAGAAAAAGCCTTGTTCTTTTTGATGGAAAATTCTCAATAGAAAATACCAACAGCTAATCTTCACTGTGAAAATGTTGGTCAAAAAAAAAATATGTTGGTCATTTTACTTGATTTTAGCATGTCTGAAAGTTATGTCAGGAGAAACAAGTTTTCTGAATACCTAAATCAGATTTTAGTGACATTTTTAAAGCATTAATGACAGAAAAGCAGAGGATTCTTTCAGGTATTAGTTTCTGCCATTTTAGTCACATGTTTACCAATATTTTGGCTACTTTTTATATAAAGACCAAATGGTTGACTACAGTAGACTTAAGGGGTAAAATTAAGAGATGAATTTTAGGCTTCTTCTCTTAAAGTTTTCAAGTGCCTTAATGAGAATTGCACTAACCCAATAAAGAAATGGGGATGTTTCTAGTTTCTGTGGCATTCTTTAGCATATCCTCAAAGTAAAGGAAAATATAAAAAAAGTAGTTGTAATAGTGAAACAATTAATTTGGGTCTAAACATATATTTTGCTCAATAATTTGGGCCATGTCTCAACAACTCAGCATTTTATTTATCTAGTTAGAAGTCTGTGTATCATGTTTGCTGCTTCTACCAAGGAAGATTTCTATGTAAAAAGCTTTCCTTTGTGAAACTGAGTGCTAGAAGACGAATGAGGAAAAGTTGCTTGTTTTCATTAAAAATTAGGACTAAATGAATCATCTATTTTAAATAATTTTAGATATAATGTAGGCAATTACATAATTGAAAATAATACTTTTGAATGTCTGTTGCATCTGTCTACTAGTATTACCAATATGGAAATTAATATTATTGTTATTTTTAATATTATCATTTCACTATCATCATATCCACAAAGTAGAATATGAAAATAAATTATTGAATATTTATAATCATATTCACAAGTATTATACAACAATGAGAAAAAATGGCTATTGCTTTACACAGTATAGATGGATCTCACTAATATAATTTTGAGCCAAAGAAACCAGACACAAAGAAGCCTTATTTGTGGTTCTGCTGCTACTGCTGCTGCTAAGGCGCCTCAGTCGTGTCTGACTCTGTGCGACCCCATAGACAGCAGCCCACCAGGCTCCCCCATCCCTGGGATTCTCCAGGCAAGAACACTGGAGTGGGTTGCCATTTCCTTCTCCAATGCATGAAAGTGAAAAGTGAAAGTGAAGTTGCTCAGTCGTGTCCGACTCTTAGCGACCCCATGGACTGCAGCCTACCTGGCTCCTCCATCCATGGGATTTTCCAGGCAAGAGAACTGGAGTGGGGTGCCATTGCCTTCTCCGATTTGTGGTTCTACAAAAGTTCAAAGTGGATAAAAATAAGAGAAGAATTGTAGAGGAAGGGAGTTAGTGTTGAGAAAGGAGGCATGAAGCGGGCTTCTGATTTGCTGGTGATGTTCTATTTTTGATATGGTTGGAAGTGACTCAGGTGTGTTCACTTTGTGGAAATTCATTTAGCTGTAATTTTCTATATACAAGTCAATCAACTTTTAACATCAAAGACAAAGTAAAAGTAGTAAGTGAATCAGAAAAGAGATGACCTTGTGGAGAATGTAATTAATATGGTCAAATTCAGTTTTAAATTAAGTCTGTGCTCAGTTGTGTCTGACTTTTTGAGACCCTATGAGATTTTCCTGGCAAGAATACTGCAGTGGGTTGCCATTTCCTCCTCCAGAAGGTCTTTCCAACACAGGGATCAAACTCACATCTCCTGCATTGCAGGTGTATTTCTATGGCTGAACCACGAAGGAAGTCAGAATTAAGTTTAAATGAGCATTAATAAGCAGTTGAGAAATTTCTTAATTAGAAGGTCATTGGTGACTTTTATCAGAACACTTTCTCTCCAGTAGTGAGGGGTTGAAATCAGAAGACAATGTGGTGAAGAACAGATGGGTGAGTTTGCGTATTAGGGAATGCTTTATTCTTTCTGAAACTCTTATGACTTTTTGCAAGGCATAAACAATTGTATTTAAGAGACCCCAGATGGTTGTTTTGTTTTTAATATCTTGCTGTTTTCTTATACAAGCATTTTATTTAAATCATTAGAGAAATGTACAACTTTTTTCTGATTTAAATCCAATCACAATGATTTTTTTCTTGCTATATATTAATACAATAGCTGTGTGAGCTCTAGAGTAGATTGGTCATTAAAAAATAGAATGCTTTCCTATGTTTTTTTGCCATTTATCTAATAGTTTTAATTACGAACAGTTGAGGGAGGATTTTTGTATGTCTTAGTAGCAGTTTAATGTACTTATCTGTTCACACCCGTGACTTCAAACATATATTTGAAAATTTTCATTATGACTCAGCCAGCACAAGTTAAATGTGCTCTCAGTAGCTGTAGCTATAGCCAGTGCTTAGTTGACATTCCTCATTGTGCAGAAAGTAAAGTGAATTCTTGAATCACAATGGGAGCTGTCTATTAAAACCATTGGCTGTAGCTACTGAAAGCAGATTTAGGAGTGATTCTACCTATCCCAAAAGCAGAATATAGAGATTATATAATGATGGACTTTGAATCACTTCAGCCCACATATGAATTTCATTTGCCATATTCTTTAGTTACTGTGTTTGTCATTGAAAGCGAAAAGTGAAAGTGAAGTCGCTCAGTCATGTCCAACTCTTTGGGAACTCATGGACTGTAGCCTACCAGCTTCCTCCGTCCATGGGATTTTCCAGGCAAGAATACTGGAGTGGGTTGCCATTTCCTTCTCCAGGGGATCTTCCCAACCCAGGGATCGAACCCTGGGTTTGTTTTTTTGTTATTACTTTTAAATGCCACATTGCCATAAGGCAGTACCTGTGCTCTCTAGATTGCCACAATTTTGGTGCTTTACTATTTCTGCCTTTGAGGATAGAAGTATAATATAGTTAATGAAACCATGGGCTCTGGAGCCAGCTTACCTGGTTTCTGAATCCCATTTTCATCATGAGCTTGAGCCATTACTGAATATTTCTGTATCTCTAGTTTCTCATCTTCAAGCTAGGAATAGTAAAATTTTCTGCTTATTAAGTATAGGTACAAAGTTATAGAGCTAGATTGTGCTTAGAATTGGAGTGATGTGATGATATAGGGCCCCTAATCCTTGCTGGTAGGATCAGTTGAGTCAGTGCAGCCAATCTAGAAAGCATAGTGGCAGAATTTAATCTTAATATACATGTACATGCTTTGACCTCAAATTTATGCTTCTGTGTATACTTATTTGAAAGAAATTTTAACATAAGTACATAAGGAAACATGCATCAGTGCATTTATTGGAACATTTGGAATAAAGGGAACAAATTGTGCAAGAATTATAACATTTGTGTGACAGCAGTAGGAGGCACCCTGAATATCTATTGCAGGGGGAGTGGACAGTAAAATGTAGCAGATACACATCACGGAGTACTTACAGCAGTTAGACACAGAAAATTAAATGCATGAATAGTAAAGTGGATGTAGTTCAAAGGTCTAAGGCTGACTAATAAAAGTTAGAAACAGTGAATTCTAGAGCATAACATTATCTACATGAATGAAAAATACATGTACCAAATACACATGTTGCAACTCACCCACCCAAAAAGATACAGATTAAACACAGACACATTAGAATCTTAACTCTAAGTGGGGGAGGCAGAAAGTAATGGCAGTGGAAGTATAAGAAAAAAGAGGAATAAATAAATAAGACACAGAGAATTATATTGATATGCCACGGTCTGAGGATTCTGAGTTCATACCTCTGCACCTGAAGTCCAACAAAGAAATTAAGATAATTAAGTGGGAGTACGAATCACATAGTATTTTTCTCATAAAAGATGTGGTGAGGACTAAATGAGCTATCACTTAAAACAGTTTTACTGTTACCTGGCTTATATATACTCAATAATGTTTGGTAGTCACTCGTGTGTGTAACTTGCTAGGATCAAGAAGGCATTTTAGTTGTGAAGCCAGGTATAAGAGTGCTCATTGGGAAACTATTTTAACCTTGTTTATTTATTTTACCATGATGACAATAAAAAGTTAATGATTAGATACCTATAAAACTACTATTTCTTCTTAACTAGTTCTTCTCTCCCTTACAGTTATAGGAATTTCAGATACATGAATTGCAAGTGAAAGTCGCTCAGTTGTGTCCCTCTCTTTGCGACCCCATGGACTACACAGTCCATGGAATTCTCCAGGCCAGAATACCGGAGTGGGTAGCCTATCCCTTCTCCAGTGGATCTTCCTGACTCAGGAATCCAACTGGGGTCTCCTGCATTGCAGGCGGATTCTTTAGCAACTGAGTTATCAGGGAAGATCATATCAGGTGCATTGCAAAAAGAAAAAGACACATTTGCTTAGAGCATAAGGGATTTTAGCCAATGTAAATGAATCAGAGAGTTTTAATTCACAAGGGTTCAAATTCATTTAGGCCTGTCATATCCCACAAAAGAAAATCATCAGCCAGAAAGGGGCAGTCAGGCATGATATTAAACAGCTGAACGTGGCAGAATAATCACTGTGTCGTTATGGAGTCCCATTCAGTACATCTGAGCTTGAGCTGTTGCCATTGTGTGAGATTTTCTCCCTTCATAAATTTGTCCTTTTTTCCCCCTAATATAATTATCTTGAAGTTTTCTCTGGAATGCAAATTACAACTGAGTAAGTTCACTGAGTTATAATTTTTGAAATATTTGATTAAAATGTTCAATAATTTTAAGTTGTAAAGTGTTTCCATATGAGAGGAATGCTTTTTTGTTGTTGTTTATTATGAAGTAAAAGGTAGGATGTATTTCCTAGAGAAGAACAGCATTCTTCCTAACTGCCTGAACATCTAAATAGAAATAATTGCACAACTGCAAGATCCATTCCTCACAGAAAAGTGAAAGCCAGTGGTTTTTTTAAGCTCAGTGGTATATTTCTAGAAAGGTTCATTTTCAGGTCATTCAGTAGCTTGACAACAGTGAAGTAAAAAATTCACTGAATTATTAATAAAGAACAACTTACTTTAACGTTTCCCTTTAGAGTTAGTGAGCAAAGGCAGAGAAAAAAGTAATAAACATGTGTTATGTAATCTAAAACATATGTTTGAGTAGTATATGATGAGAAAAGAGATTCATTGTCAGTTTTCACAGGACATCGTTTTTATCAAGAGACTCAGAAATATTTGTTTTATTTCAGAAAAGTAAGAGGAAGACAACCTAACCAATTGCTTCTTAGTGAACTCTTTTAGTCTGAATACCAAACAGAAGATTTGTAGGCAGTCCGGGAGATAGGTATATGTATATTCACTTTTGAATCATCTTTATTTGTATGATATATGTGATCCAAAATATCTCCTGGCAACCAGATATGCTTATTCTTTGCTGTTTATTGTTTTTTTTTAATTTAAAAAATGTTTATTAGATTTACAAGGTTGTGTTGATTTCAGGTATATAGCAAAGTAAATCAGTTATGCATATACATACATCCATTCTTTTTTAGATTCTTTTCCCATATGGGCCATTACAGAGTACTGAGTAGAGTTCCCTGTGCTATGCAGGGGGTTATTATTAGTTATCTATTTTATATATAATAATGTGATATATATCTCTCAACCTTTTGGTTTATCTCTCCCCACTTACCCCTGCTAGGCTGTTTTCTACATCTGTAACTATGTTCCTGTCTTGTAGATAGGTTCATTCGCACCTTTTTAAATAAGATTCCACATTTAAAAACAATATCATATGATATTTGTCCTTTTCTGTCTGACTTCGTTCAATATGATAATCTCTAGGTACATCCATGTTGTAGCAAATGGCGTTATTTTATCTCTTTCAGTTCAGTTCAGTTTAGTCACTCAGTCGTGTCCGACTCTGCGACCTTATGGAATGCAGTATGCCAGGCTTACCTGTCCATCACCAACTTCCGGAGCTTACTAAACACATGTCCATCGTGTCAGTGATGCCATCCAATCATCTCACCCTCTGTCATCCCCTTCTCTTCCTGCCTTCAATCTTTCCCAGCATCAGGGTCTTTTCTAGTGAGTCAGTTGTTTGCATCAAGTGGCCAAAGTATTGGAGTTTCAGCTTTAGCACCAGTCCTTCCAATGAATATTCAGGACTGATTTCTTTTAGGTTAGACTGGTTGGATCTCCTTGCAATCCAAGGGACTCTCAAGAGGCTTCTCCAACAGCACAGTTCAAAAGCATCAGTTCTTCCATGCTCAGCTTTCTTTATAGTCCAACTCTCACATCCATACATGACTACTGGAAAAAACATAGCTTTGACTAGACGGACCTTTGTTGGCAAAGTAATGTCTCTGCTTTATAATATGCTGTCTGGGTTAATCATAGCTTTTCTTCAAAGGAGCAAGCATCTTTTAATTTCATGGATGCAGTTAGCATCTGCAGTGATTTTGGAGTCCCCCAAAATAAAGATGGTTGGATGGCATCACCAACTAAATGGACATGAGTTTGAGTAAACTCCGGGAGTTGGAGATGGAAAGGGAGGCCTGGCATGTTGCAGTTCATGAGGTCCCAAAGAGTCAGACACGACTGAGCAACTGAACTGAACTGAAAATAAAGTCTCTCACTGTTTCCATTGTTTCTGCATTTATGTTCCATAAAGTGATTGGACCGGATGCCATGATCTTACTTTTCTGAATGTTGAGCTTTTAGCCAACATTTTCACTCTCCTCTTTCACTTTCATCAAGAGGCTCTTTAGTTCTTTTTCACTTTCTTCCATGAGGATGATGTCATCTGCATATCTGAGGTTATTGATATTTTTCCCAGCAATCTTGATTCCAGCTTGTGCTTTCATCTAGCCCAGCATTTCGCATGATATACTCTGCATAGAAGATAAATAAGCAGGGTAACAATATACAGCCTTGAGGTACTCTTTTCCTGATTTGGAACCAGTCTGTTGTTCCATGTCCAGTTCTAACTGTTACTTCTTGACCTGCATACAGGTTTCTCAAGAGGCAGGTCAGGTGGTCTGGTATTCCCATCTCTTTCATATTTTTCCAGTTTGTTGTGATCCACACAGTCAAAGGCTTTGGCATAGTCAATAAAGCAGAAGTAGATGTTTTTCTGGAACTCTTGCTTTTTTGAGGATCCAACAGATGTTGGCAATTTGATCTCTGGTTCCTCTGACTTTTCTTTTTTTTTTTTTGTATTTGTATTTTTTTAATATAAATTAATTACTTTAATTGGAAGCTAATTACTTTACAATATTGTATTGGTTTTGCCATATGTCAACATGAATCTGCCATGGGTGTACATGTGTTCCCCATCCTGAAACCCCCTCCCACATCCCTCCCCGTACCATCCCTCTGGGTCATCCCAGTGCACCAGCCCCAAGCATCCTGTATCATGCATCAGACCTGGACTGGCAATTCGTTTCATATATGATAATCCGGCTTGAACATTTGGAAGTTCTTGGTTCACATACTGTTGAAGCTGGTTGTAGAATTCTGAGGGGTACTTTGCTAGCATTTGAGATAAGTGCAATGATGTGGTAGCTTGAATGTTCTTTGGCATTGCCTTTCTTTGGGATTGGAATGAAAACTGACATTTTCCAGTCCTGTGGCCACTGCTGAGTATTCCAAATTTGCTGGTATACTGAGTGTAGCACTTTCACAAAATCATCTTTTAGGATTTGAAATAGATCAACTGGAATTCCATCATCTCTACTAGCTTTGTTCATAGTAATGTTTCCTAAGGCCCACTTTACTTTGCATTCCAGGATGACTGGCTCTTGGTGAGTGGTTACACTATCGTGGTTATCCAGGTCATGAAGATCTCTTTTGCGTAGTTCTTCTGTGTATTCTTGCCACCTCTACTTAATATCTTTTGCTTCTGTTAGGTCCTTATAGTTTCTGTCCTTTATTGTGCCCATCTTTGCATAAAATCTTCCCTTGGTATCTCTAATTTTCATGAAGAGATCTCTAGTCTTTCCCTTTCTATTGTTTTCCTCTATTTCTTTGCATTGTACACTTAGAAATTTTTTTCTAATTCCAAAGTTAAATAGACGCACTTGTATGGTTTTTCCGCTTACTCTAAATGTTTCTATCTTTTACATTTAATCCTTTAATTTTTCTAGATATAGTTATATGTATTACGAGATAAAATATCTATGGTTTCCCTTTCAAATATGTATTATACTGTGTGAGTATTATTCTTTTACCCACTGATGTCAATTTCAATGTAAATATATATGAATTTTAATGAATATATGTTCTTTTTAGACTATATTTTTAAATAATCATCCTAAATATTTTTGACAATAATTTTGTCAAAATTTTTTTGACAATAATATTGTGTTGTTGGAGTGTACTTTAATATATTGTTGAGCCAACTCCTGTCATCAACCCTACTTATTTTTTTTTTTTTTACTTTCTTCTATTGTCCTTTTCCCCCATCCTCTTTCTTCCTGTTCTACCTTCTTCCTTTCCTCATTCCCTTTCTCCTTCTCTTCTCATTTCCCTTTATGTTCTCCTTCTCATTCTATATTTTAAGGACTTACCTTCTGTTTGACAAGTCTTTAATGTGCAAAGTAGCTTTCATATCTGACAGTATCTACTTTAGAAACTGTGCAAATAAATATGTTTCTCAGATGATGAAAAATATGAGGTTTCTTTATTAATAGACTATCCCTGTATATGATACTATTTTCCTAAGTCATCACTTCATGCACATGTGAGTAGAAATCAGTGTTTCCTAATGAACACTAGACTCCATAGTAAAGATATTTTTCAGTTTGAAAGGAAGGATGAAAACAGTATATTATAATTAAACATTTGAGAAAATGACCTTTGCAGACAGATACTCCTTTTTTCCAGCTCAATCTCTGTTTTACAGCTGCGCAACAGTTACAACAAAAGCCCGTCTTGAATAGCAGTGCACAGCATGCTCTGATAATTTCTATTTTTTCCAGGTCGCATGGCCAGATATCAACTGTGCTCTGAACTTTCATTTGATTATTCATTTATTTACTTGTTGTACATGTATTTAGTGAATGCCTCATATGCACCTAGGGTATAGGCCCCACTTTCATTGGTTGATGTATGAGCAGAGGTTGGATGGGGTGGGGATAGACTGGTCATATGTAACATATGTGAAATCAATACCAGTTGTAGTGAGCATAGTAATAAAAATAACAAAGGCAAGTAAGTGAGAAAGAGAGTTCTTGGGTGAGCTACTTTAGGTGAGGTGCTGGAGAACACCTTGCTGGTCTGCATTTGACTTGTGACCATGTGACTCGTACAGAGACATCATATTTCCTCCAAGTAGAGGTAAAGGGTAGGGAACTAGAGGCTGTTCCACCAAGCTTGTGGGCTATGGAAGGGAGTTTGGTTTTACTCTGGATCCATTACACAGTGATTGCAGGATTTCAAGAAAAAAAAAAGACATTATTTAAGTTTGAAAAAATTCTTCTGTATAGCTTTGTGGAAATTGAATGATAGATGGAGGAGCATGATAATAGATTCAATGATATAGTAGTCCAGGTGAGACATTATGGTGGCTTGGAATGAGATTATATCAGTGGAAATGAAGAGGTCTTTGAAAATTTAAGATCTATTTTGTAGAAAGTATTGACTTAACTGGTTGATAAAATGAAAGCAGAGTATGAAACAAATAGGAAAATTGGCATCTTAAGTATTAATATTTTGCTTGATGTGGATGGTGTTGTCATTTACAGAGAAGGAGTAGGCTGAGAGAGACAGATTTGGATCAAAGAGATTAACTGTAGTGTTTTTAGTTATAAATACTTATATAGCCATGCAAGCAAAGCTGCTTGTCAAATAGTTGGGTATTATCTTAACTCAAAGAATGTTAGAGCCAGGGGTTTTAAAAAAGCGCATAAACAGTAATGATTTTTTAAAGAAATGCTTTATCATTATCATCATTAAAGAGGTATTTAAAGCTGTATTTCAAGATAGGTCCTTTAATGGTAGCATGTAGGTGAGCAATAGGGACTAGAATCAAATCCCAATATGTTGCGCTGCATTTCATTACAATAGCTCAGGATTTTCAACTAATGTAAAATACTTTTTCAGCTTTATTGAGATAAAATTGACATATATCATTGTGTGAGTTTAATTATGTATAAGTTTATCATTAAACATAAATTTAATGAAACATATATATGTAAGTTTAATCACACACAATGATTTGTTACATGTTTTTACTGCAAAATTATTGTTGTAATGATAATGTTAGTTAACACATCCATCAAATTTATTTGGCAACTTTCAAATATACAATAGATTAGACTATTCACTCAGTCGTGTCCGACTCTTTGCAACCCCGTGGACTGTGGCCCACCAGGCTCCTCCATCCGTGGGATTCTCCAGGCAAGAATACTGGAGTGAGTTGCCATTTCCTTCTCCAGGGGATCTTCCCGACCCAGGGATAGAACCCAGGTCTCCCACATTGCAGGCAGATGCTTTAACCTCTGAGCCACCAGGGAATCCCTATTAATATACAATAGAACATTGTTAACTGTCATCTCCATGCTGTCCATTACATCCTCAGAATTTTCTCCTCTTATAACTGGAAGTTTGTACCCTTTGACCACCTTCACCCATTTTCTCCACTCCTCCCATCCTCTGTCCCAAGCAATAGTAATCTGTTCTTTTTTGAGTTGTTTTTTTTTTTTTCTTTTTAATTCCTTGTTCAACTTATATTTCAGGCTTATTTTAGAGCATTTTCCCCCCATTTTCCAAATGCCCAGCTGGTAATCTATCTTATATATATCAACTGCTTTGAAATTATGTTTTTCCACTTCTATATACATAACATGTTAACAGATACTATGCTGCAGTATCTGACCTGTTCAATATTTGATTCAGTTCAACAGATTTTGATGGACTCATATCTAAAGTACTATGTTTGTCGTGTTTTCTTGTATTGGGTATTGCATGATAAACCTCTTCAAACTTTATGAGGAGCTCATGTTTCTCAGCCATTGAGAAATTAAGCATGATCATAATCCTATAGCCCTTTAATAGGAACTTGGTTAAAATATGTATCAGTCCACAGACACTGCATTCAAGGTTCTCTTTCATTGTAAAGCTGTCCTTTACGTCTTTATGTTTATAGACATTCCTATAGGCACACATGTAATATGATTGCACATGTTTTATCTCTAGAATGAACAGAGCCTGGATACTTGCTCTTTGTGATCAAAAACATTTTTACATAAAGGAATTGGTAGATATAATTATGTTGTTGTTAGTTGCTCAGTCGTGTCCGACTCTTTGCGACCCCTTAGACTATAGCCCGCCCGTCTCCTCTATCCATAGAATTCTTCAGGCAAGAATATTGGAGTAGTTGCCATTACCTTCTCCAGAGGATCTTCCCAGTCCAGGGATTGAACCTGGCTCTCCCTCATTGCAGACAGATTCTTTACTGTCTGAGCCACCACGGAAGCCCATAATTATGTTAAGCAATGACAAATCACTTATACAAAACTTTCCACTTTCAGGACACATCCCTAGTGTTTCTTTCAACCTTCACAATAAAGCAGTCAGATATGAGGCACAGATTTTATAGATGAGAAAACAAGCTAAATGAGAATAATGTAGGTACTGGGATCCCATGTTTATTAACCAGTCGAGTTATGCTTGTAAAAAAAAAAGTTGCCAAATTTATTCCAAATCTTATTCAGAAATACAACACTGTGAAAGAAAAAGTAAAATGTACTTGTTTAAAAGCATAGCATATTTACTAGAAAGAATTCTAGAATAAAAATTAGTATATATGATATCTAGGCTTCGACTTGCCTCATAAATTAGGAAGCTATATGTCACTGGAAAAGATACTTTGCATCTAGAAACCTTGAATTATTTCATCTGTAAATGAAGAAGAAAGAACTACATTCTATCACTTATTTATTCAACTGCCTCTTGATTTTATGTTAGGTACAGTCCTAATAGCTATAAAACTAGTATAGGAGAAAGATTGACTAAAAGGAAATGTTATCAGGATCTTGAAAGAGAAGGGCATCAAGATAATGAAATAATTTGTAGGTGGGCATTTAATCTTGGCTCACTGATTCATTCATACATAAATGTTTTGGGCTGCTTTTTATGTTCTAAAAATTACCCCAGATGCTGAAAATGAAAATGTAAATGTTGAAGGATTGTAAAGTGTAAGAACTTGCTCAATGAAAAGAGAGTGATAAGAGACGGGAACAGGACATGTTGGGCAGGAAAAGAAGCAGGTACAAAAGCAAGCTGACAGGAAGTGGGATGGAAAAGAATTTAGGAGTCTACTCAAGAACTACCCTTTCTAGCTTTGCACAGCAGTAGACATTTAAGCCTAAATTTAGAGAACTGGAGAGGTAGTTAGAAAAATGGGTAGACCTCCATCTTAAAAGGATCACACTGGCAGCACTGTGATTATTGGATTAGAGGAGCCAGAATTGAGGCAACGGGGTCATTTGTAAGGCTGCTATAGGCACTACGCACTTGTTTCTTTGATTCATTTCTTTGATAATATGGCAATAGCCATAGAGATTAAAAATACTCATTCTCTTAAGCCAATTAATTTCATTTCCAGGTTTCCCATAGATATGTTCAAGTCTGTTGGGAGTTCAGTACTCTTTGAAATAACAAAATATAAACTATAGAAAATATAAACAAGTATTTTCAATACTACACCAAAGGCTAATTAAATAATAAAACATCCGTAATATATAGGAATGAAAAATAATATTGCACTCTACTTTGCCAACAAAGGTCTGTCTAGTCAAGGCTATGGTTTTTCCAGTAGTCATGTATGGATGTGAGAGTTGGACTGTAAAGAAAGCTGAGCACCGAAAACTTAATGCTTTTGAACTGTGGTGTTAGAGAAGTCTCTTGAGAGTCCCTTGGACTGCAAGGAGATCCAACCCACCTCTCCTAAAGGAGATCAATCCTGGGTGTTCACTGGAAGGACTGATGTTAAGCTGAAACTCCAATATTTTGGCCACCCGATGTGAAGAGCTGACTCATTTGAAAAGACTCTAATGCTGGGAAAGATTGAAGGCAGGAAGAGAAGGGGACGACAGAGGATGAGATGGTTGGATGGCATCACTGACTCAATGGACATGAGTTTGGGTAAACTCTGGGAGCTGGTGATGGACAGGGAGGCCTGGTGTGCTGCAGTCCATGGTATCACAAAGAGTCAAACATGACCGAGTGACTGAACTGAACTTAACTGATATAACTGTAATAATATTTCATATTTATATATATTTAAAAGATGCTTGCTCCTTGGGAAAAACGCTATGACAAACTTAGACAGTTATTAAAAAGTAAAGATGCCACTTGCTGATAAAGGTCTATATAATCAAAGCTCTGGGTTTTTTCCAGTAGCCATGTAAGGATGTGAGAGTTGGACCATAAAGAAGGCTGAGAGCTGCAGAATTGATGCTTTCATAGAGACCATGTTCTCTATGATTTTAATAATCTATGTTTTAAAATTTGCTTTATTGTCCAGAATATGGTCTATTTTAGTAAATATTCAAATGTGCACTTAAAAATGTGTATTATACATTCATTTCCACAGTTATAAATGTGGCAAATTAAACCAAGTTGGCAAATTGTGCACTTATAAGTTGTCTCTATCGTTACTGATTTTTTTGTCTTCTTTTTTTTACTTAAGGTGTGTTAAAATCTACAGGAATTTTTTCTATATTTGTCAATTCTTTCATTTGCTCATCAATTTTTGCTTTCTATATTTTGAAGTCATGTTATTGGGTCTATACACCTTAGCAATTGCTTTCTTTCTGTTGAATTGTCCCTTTTATCATCAAAAAGGAGCTGATTTATTTCTTGCAATATTCCTTTTTTTAAAGCTACTCTAACTGGTATTGATAGAGCAACTTTCTTTTGCTTACTGTATGCCTAGTGCATTTTTTCATAGTTTATTTTCTTTTTTTGTATTCTTACATGTGATATGTGTCTATTATAACATAAAGATCATATTTTAATCAGTGCGATAATTTTTGTGTTTTGATTTATGTATTTAGTTCACTTATGTTTAAAAAAATATTGCTAGGCTTGGTTTTAAGTCTATCATCTTGTTATTTGGTTTTTAGTTGTTCCATCTCTTCTTTCATCCTTTATTCATCATTTCTTGACTTCCGTTGAACTGAGTTGTTTTAGAATTGATTTTGTTCTTCTCAATTGACTTTTTAGTTACTGATTTTTTTGATTATTTTTATAGTTAAGCTTGATATCAACATATATTTTTGATTTATGTAAAGTATATTTTAAAATTGTTTTTACTGCTTCCCAAACACTTCGAGAAACTTTCTACTATTTGGCTTTATTTCTCTATCCATCTTGCCTGTTGTGCTATTTTAGCATGTATTTTATTTCTACATATGCTTTAAACCCTACAGGGGAAGCACAGCTTGTAATCACTAAAAAAAGCAATCATATTTTTCCTTAAAAATAAATTAGTAAAGTTGCATTCTGGAAATTCTTTGGAATCACAGCCAAAAGGATGAAAAAATATACAGTGTCACTTTTCAATATAGTCACAGGCATATAGAACACATCCTGGCAATTGTAAAGCTAAAATTTATTACCCTAGTCGTCAAGAGTTTTACAGATATATTCTTCTAATTTATTCTTAGCCTAAGATCCAATTTATTTCCCACTTTTTTTGCCTTTAAACATTTTAGGGAAGCTCAACTGTAATTATTCCTTGAGATGCATTGCACTTGTCTGCTTTTCCTTTGTTTTTACTGTTTCCTCTTCCCAGCCTTTTATTTTCATATGTTTGAACCATATGTTTACTTCAAGTCCTGAATCTCGTTCTCTTCCCTCCAGCATGACTTACCTGATTCCTCCTCCTGGCATCTCTCTCCTTCTTGTCTAAAGTTTAAGAGTAACTCTTTTCCGTTTTTTTTTTTTTTCAGTCATTACTGGGTATAATAGTTATTTATGCATGTGTATAATCTTCCTCACTAGACATTAGTTCCTTGAGGTAAGATCCCAAATATGGTTCCTTTATGTAGTATCAATATTATCTATGGCAATGCCTCACATAGAGTGAAAACATAGTAAAAATAATCAATTGTAATGGCTTTTCCTGAATGGTGTGTATTCATAAAAATGGTGGTGTGGCTGCAGCATTTTTAAACTAAAGCTCATTTTCAAGACTGCTTTGTCAATTGATTCTCATACAGATACAAGGTGACTGAAGCTGAATGCTACAAGAAGCAATGGAGGTTGCATGCTAGGGGCGATATATTGGGGATTAATTATCAGTTGGTAAATAAATTAGATAACAATCAAGGTTACAGAAAAATTACACTGTCTGAAGAATAAATGTTAGCTAGGAAGATATAAATGAACTGATAATCAGGTGGGAAGACATTATGGCAAAGGAATGGCTTTCCTTAAACAACAGAATTTTAATAAGATATTACCCCCAGTCAATAAAAACCTACTGAAAAATAATGAAATTTGCAAGGGTGGTGGCTGCAATACCGCAGTCACCCCCAGAGGCTCAGCAGGCGGTTCTCACAGGCTCCTTACCTGCCTCTCCCACTATTTACAAACATAATTAGAATGAAAATGAATAAGCTGCTTGACTGCTACTGTAACAAGAACTGTGAGAAGAATGTTGTTTTAGTTTGTCAGGGTGACCTTTATGAATTTCACTGTTGCTAGAAGACTCAGGCAGGTTGGACAACATTCTCATTTCTCTAAGGGAGATTTTAAAGTGCTTAACATGGGCTACTTTTCAAATTACTTTTTGGAAAAGTTGTTTTTTTAATTTGCTTTTAGTTTCCTTGTTTTATTTTTATTATAACCTATGACTAATTCATATTTATGACAAATGAAGATAAATAAAGGGAGATTGAACATAATTTCCTAGCAACTGTTGACTAAAATATTTGGGAAGTGCTGCTCCATTTTATTGCTAGGCATTGTTTTGTGACCAGCAGGTATCATTCACTTTCAAGTTTTTCTTCACAATGCTATGAACCAGGTCAAGAAAGCTTTGAGATATCTATTTCCAATCCTATCATTATGCTAGCATTTGAAGGAGAGGCAGAGGCCTTCACATTTCAACCCAAACTCAAATTTTATTCTGGTTTGGAATAGCCTTTTCCTATGATGCCTATAAATGGAAGTCAGGATGCCTTTCATGAAATCTTTCTTTTGACTTTTCAGAAAGACCTTCAGATACTAACTTGAAATCTATTGACCATACAAGATTTTAATCTGATTTCTCAAACAAAATCTGAGTAGAACTAGCTAACTGGGAAAAGAGTGCTTCCAGAGGCAGGCTTGCCAGTAGCAGATCATCTTTCTGATGTCATGACATCAAGAAAGACAAATCAAAAGCTCCTATGCTCTGGGCTAGCATAATTTCTGATTACTCTTTTGATTTTAGTTATTATGGAAAAACTAATACATGTTCCATATGCCAGAAAAATTAAAAATTTAGACCCATAAACAGTAATTCATTTTAGAGACACATTTCTATCAAAGCATTTAGCTCTGTTATCTGGAAAATCCATTTATGTGGAATGCTCTAATAATGCTGAAATGATGGTTTCCTTCTTTACTGAATTAGTACTTGGTTGAAGACTCAGTGCTGGAGTTCTTACAAGATTTGAAAATTTGACCTCACATGCGTTATATCATTTGATATCTGTAATAATCCTAGGAGGCAGACAAGGCAAGTTAATTACACTCATTATGTATATAAGACAGTTGAAATTCACAATAGTCAGAGACTTTCTTCATGTCACAGAACAGTAAGAGGAAAATCAAGTAGGAAATCAAGTGTCCTCTTTAATAATCACGCCTCTACATTCTGCTGCCTTACCACCTCCATTAGGGTGCTTGTTACACTGGACCCTCAAAAGCCACACCCCTTCCTCCCCCTGCAGTTTTAGGAAATAGTGTTATAAGTAGGTTCTTTCAGCATTATCATAAGATTTGTTAAAGAAATGTTAAATGCAGTAATTTAAGTATAGCCTCTGTATTCTGTAGACTTGGTTTTCCACATCCTGTGTCTGATTCTGTTGCATAAGATGGACATGATTGCTTTTGTTATATAAAGCGATGTTGTAATCAAAAGAAGAAATTGAATTGATACTACCTGTATAAGGGAAATATCAACTTTTGTATAAAATATTTTCATGGTAATTTTTAGCTGTATAATCACAAGCTAAAATATTGAGGTGTGTTTTAATGGGTTTCTAATAAATGTATGGTCATTGCTTTGGTGGAAATTCTTGGATTCAATGGTTATTTACAAATTGAATGCCTTTCTGTGCCTATTATAAGCTAGGTACTGGTACTATGATGTTAAATATAAAAGGCATGCCAACTACTCTTTTAGAGCTTTAAAGCATAGTAAGTATATTGGTTTTATAAGAAAATGCTATTAACAATTACCATTAATATATAATAACATGCAATTATCACCTTGTAAGAATATCAGTAATTATAACCAGTATACAGTAATAACTATAAATGCTATGCAGATGGGGTCTTATTAATACTCAATTAGTATTAACATTATTAAATGCACAATTAATATACTGAATTGAGTTAACAATGGATGCCAAAGAAAATGCAAAGATACAGGGAAAAACTCAACTTTCTTTGCTTTCTTTGTGTGACAGATCAAGTTATAACCTTTGCAATTCATATATACGTAACATCAGTCATTAAAAAATAGCTCAGATGTAAACCGCATCTCTTTTCTCAAAGTGATGGGAAGATAGTATCAGAGTTTTCATCTAACAATTTCAGTGATTTCCAGTAGTCATGTTGGGATGTGACAGTTGGACTATAAAGAAGTATAGTGTCAGAGAATTGATAATTTTCAACTGTGGTGTTGGAGAAGACTCTTGAGAGTCTCTTGGACTGCAAGGAGATCCAACCAGTCCATCCTGAAGGAAATCAGTCCTGAATATTCATTGGAAGGACTGATGCTGAAGCTGAAACTCCAATACTTTGGCCACCTGATGCGAAGAACTGACTCCTTTGAAAAGACCCTGATGCTGGGAAAGATTGAAGGCAGGAAGAGAAGGGGACTACAGAGGATGAGATGGCATCACCAACTCAATGGATATGAGTTTGAAGAAACTCTGGAAGTTGGTGATGGACAGGGAGGCCTGGCATACTACAGCCCACGGGTCACAAAGAGTCGGACACGACTGAGCAACTGAACTGAACTGAATGTAGATTTGAAACTCAAGGCCCGTATTTCCAGGCCATGTGACAAATAGACCTCAGTTTTCTCATTGGTGAAATGAGTGGCCTTGAGAATCAGGAGTGGTAAAGTAATTAATGCATTGCAGAGCCTGGCACACAGTGGGCACTTAATAAATGGCAACAGCATGACAAAGGCAGATAAAGGTTTATATTACCTAGAGATATATTTTTGTAGCTAACTTTTATAATGTTTAACACGTTTAAAAGTATTTTTTCTTCTTATACTGAGCCTCAGAAAACAATTGTCCTCTAATAGCCTCTGTGCACAAGGCATGGTTCCGGGCACCTAGATGAAGAGTAATGGGCAGTGCTTCCCCACACTTACAGAGCTCTCAGGGCCAGGCATCTCACTGACTCATCAGCAACTCACATGTTTCCACAAGGGTCAATTGTTTCAACAAAATGAAAAGATAGAAATATAGATCTACTGCAAATGAATGCATAATTTAAATTTCAAATTTTCCACTTACAGAGTTGTACTGGTGAGTTAACAAGCTATTTCCCAGTGTAGCTTACTAATAAGAATTGTGTCTGCCAGAATTACGCTGTCCTCTTTCACTATCGCTATCATTATTAAAAATGGTGGGAGAAAGTGTGGTTTTGTGAATGATAGTTTCACACCTAAATTGTGTTACCATTCATAGTGTTAATAACAGCCCTGGAGCCAGTCTGACACGTTAGTCGGTCAATGAAAAGGTAGGCTAATGAGTACACATTGTGACCCTCATAAACAATGCTTTTAGCTGCCACTTGACTCTTAAAACACTGTGTTTATAAATTCCTCCTCATCTTTTACAGCCTTTCTGGTGACTATATTTTTGCAATTTCCTTATCTCTAAAGTAAAACAGCTAAAAAAGATAGTTTCCAAAGTTTCCATTTTTATTGCCTGAAAGATTTCAGTGTCCTTGTTTCAGAGACACAAGCTGTTTCGTTCACCTTTGCACATTTCATAATGCTCAGTAGTGATAAGTTAATGGCATTTAAACTGTATCTGATTGTCCCTCTTAATAGTATTTTTACTTAATACATACTAGTACTCACGTAGGATTATTTGAATGAGTGGCTGATATTTTGGATATTTTCATAAAATTTACTTTTATGCATTCTAAGTGTAAAAATAAAAGATAAAAGGAAGACTTTCTTTTTTACTCTCTCACTCTATCCTATTTTTTTCCTAAGCTTGTGCTACTGGTGGATATGTGTGTGTGCCATGTATGTTTTGAATTTCTAGAAGAATTATTTAGTGAACATTTTTTTTAAATAGAAAAAAAGAACTGCAAGAAAAATATTAGTGAACTTGATATAATGTTCTGTTTTGGTTAGAATTGGATCATGAATTTTATTTTTGTCTTCCATGTTCTGTGAATGGTAACACAAGATGATTAACTCTCTGTATCTTAGATTTGCTACAAAAGCATACTAAAATTCTGTCAATGTTGCTGTGTGGTTGAGGATTGTGTTTTTTTTTTTTTTTTCCTTCTTTCTACTTTCTGATAGAACTGTAACACTGTTTTATATTCACATGTGCAGTTACTGTGTTATAATACATATATATGTAAGTTTATGTTACAAGCTAGGATACTTTGGGGGCTTCCCTGGTGGCTCAGATAGTAAAGAATCTGCCTACAATGCAGAAGACTTGGGTTTGATCCCTGGGTTGGGAAGATGCCCTGGAGGATGAAATGGCAACACACTACATTAGTCTTGCCTGGAAAATTCCAAAGACAGAGGAGCCTGGTGGGCTGCAGTCCATGGGTTGCGAAGAGCTGGATACAACTGAACGACTAAGCACGCACACAGGATACTATTATGGTTATGTTTATCATTCTACCGGTAGCCAGTGAAAATCATTACTGCCCTTCTTTTAAAAGATTTTAAGTTAGTTATATTGTTATAGAAAAAGTGGTTTAAGAAATTGGACCTTTAAGCATTTTAATGGAGTTATTTTCCTTTTAATAAAGTTCAAAGCAATTACACATGTGTAATCCTTAATAATCAATGGTTGTTCAATCTTGTTAATTATTAATTACAATTATTTGTGAAATAGTAGACTTCTGACTATAATCAGAGATGTATTCATGGCCATCTAAAGAGGGAAAGTTGTCTATGCTTGCAGAAGTAATGCAATAGCTGGGACATAGAGTAAAAAGCTGACCAATGTTTATCTAGTTTTAAAGCAAGTAAATCATGATGTAATCTTGGTTTTAGTGCCAACTTGGGGAACATGTTAGGCTCAGAAGTAAAATATGGTTTCTGGTGAAAGTTTAAACCATTGGAAATATATTGTTTGAGACTCTTAATAGTCCTTCCACTTTAGGAAGTTTAAAAAATTTCCATAAAATAACTTGTGCTGATTGCTTGCACTCTGTTTGAGACAAACACATATCGTTCATGTAATTTTGCTCTTTGTAATTTTCCCAAACATTCATTTGAAGTGAACAGTTTCTGCTGAAGGCCACAGCTCTGCTGGGTGCCTTCATTCTTCTGTTCTGAATTCTCCTGAATCTACATAGCTCAGCCTTTTCCTGCTGCAGATCTTTCTTTTAGGTTCATTTCAAACCATCTTACTACTATTCTATATCTTAAATATGTCACCTCTTATGTGTGTTAGAGTAATTTTTTTGCTGCATAAAATCAAGCATATACTGTGGCCCCTTCTGATTTTGTCTCATTGATGAGGCACTGATGATTTCAACAGAACATGTAACAGCCAAGAATTTTCAAAATTCTTGTGCTCAAAACTATTGGGAATAGAATAATTTCATTTAAATTTATCAAAGTATCAATAAAAATCCAAGTTTTCTCTTCACTCTTCATATCACTTTGGTAAATACTAGGTTGGACTTGTCTGTGTGTGAGAGTTTGTGTATATGTGTGTGTGTGTGTATCCTTATATTGCTGCATGATTTATCCCCATATCCACATGGAATATTCCTTTCATGAAAGTGAAATACCCATATTTATAGATAAAAGCCTAGTTTTGTTCTAGGCTTGGTTTCAAAATATATGCTTAATAATAATTTGCTTGATTTCAAAATACCTTATATACTTAATAAATAGTACCCATCTCACTTGAAAGTGTCAGTAGTAGAGCTGATCCTCAACAATCAAGTCACCTTAGTTCTCCACTAAGAAATAAGAAAGTGACCAGAATGTCTGTAATAATAATACATCAAGTGACAGTTGATACAGTGAGAAGTCCAAGAGCAGTCAGGAGTGTGCAGAGAAAGTAAGCCAATTTAATAAAAGGGGACAAGGAAATGCAATGACATAAATCCCAGAAGCAATTTTGTAGTCACTATGGTGTTTACACAGAAACCAGGGAAATGCCTACAAGTTGAGAATGTTTCACTGAATCTCTCAACAGTATATGTCACTTTGGATCTATTGCCAAGATGTTGCCCATGAATTAGTGGTACATCCAGAGGAATAAAAAACACCAGTTACGAAAGGCCAGTAGATTCTGACTTGCAAACTGAAAGTAAATGTGCATTTATAGCTATTGAACACTAGTCTTTGTAAAGGCAAGTTTTTACTGCAGCATCTAAGACACCACTTACCCCTCCCTACTTCATTTATTCATAAAGGTGTCTGACATATTACTAATTCATTGGCTACAAATAAATATGTCATTCAGGGCATCACAAAAACTTGTGTTAGGCCATCTTAGATTTGTATACATTTATTAAAAATCCAGCAAATATTTACTGAATGCCTGTCATGTACTGAGATAAAACAGAGAAGGCAATATAACACCTTTAATTGAGAATTATTAATTGTTAATGATTCTTTATTAAACACTCAACATAGTCTATCAGTCATATAAATCCACCTAATACTTTGTCAGCAAACCCACACTGTCTCATCTCTCATAAAGCAAGTAGTCCAAGGCATTGCCTTGTTCAAGTTCTAATGTAGAGGGCTGTGCCTGTAGGACTTCACCGGACTTCACGGAGATTACTGCATCAGCATGACAGGGCACGTACTATACTAGAGCTCACCAGTTACATTTTTAATTACAGGCAACAGACATTGCATTTTTCACAGACTGAAGCTTCATGCCTCTGTGTCACATGTTGGAAGTTATCACAATATGTCTAATTTTTTCATTATTATTTGCTATGATGACCTGTGAGCAGTGATATTTGATGCTACTGTTGCAAAAAGACAATGACTCACTGAAGTTTCAGATGATGGTTAACTTTTTTATTTTTTAACCAATAAAGCATTTTTAAATTTAGCTATCTACATTGTCTTTTAGACATAATATGATTGCACACTTAACAGACTACAGTATAGTGCAAACATAACTTTTCTATGCAGCGAGGAACCAAACAGTTGTATGACTCACTTTGTTGCAGTATTCACTTTCTTACAGCATCTGGAACCAATCCCACAGTATCTCCAAGGTATATCTGTACATATAACAAAAGGCACCTGTTTAACAATCTGTTCTAGAATTTTGTCTGAATCAGCCTTGATTTCCATTTCAGCAACCGTCTCTCCTATACTTAAAAAAACCTGAAGCTAGATCTTTTGGAATTTCTTTTATTCTCTTTTAGAGCTTAGAATTTATTCATTTGTTTGTTTGTTTGCTTGCTCTTTAGTTGACAGTGTTTTGATCTAGAAACTTGGCCTCCTGTAAATGAGTTTGGTACTGCTTTGCAGTCTCCATACTGGTTTTGGATTTCATTTCTTCTTGTTCTTCTCTGCCTCTTCTTCTTCCTCTTTCCCCTTCTCTTATTTTATAAATATTGACTGGCTATTTTTTGAAGTCTGAGTATGATTATTCTAGGTCCAAAAATCTTGAAAAGAGAGTAAGAGTTAAGTTTGGGATCAGTCAGTATATATTGAAAGGAAAAGGAAAGGAAAGTGAAATTGCTCAGTCGTGTCCGACTCTTTGCGACCCCATGGACTGTAGCCTATCAGGTTCCTCCATCCATGGGATTTTCCAGGCAAGAGTGCTGGAGTGGATTGCCATTTCCTTCTTCAGGGGATCTTCCCAACCCAAGAATCGAACCCGGGTCTCCCGCATTGCGGGCAGACGCTTTACCGTCTGAGCCACGAGGGGAGCAGTATATATTGAAACATATCCCTAATTCTTATTTTTAATTTTTACTTTACACTGGACTATAGCAGATTTGCTATGTTGTGTCAGCTTCAGGTGTCCAATAAAGTGATTCAGTTATACGTAGACATATAGCTATTCTCTTTCATGTTCTTTTCCCATTTAGGTTATTACAGAATATGGAGCAGGTTTTCCTATACTATACATGGGTCCTTGGTTATCTATTTTAAATATAGTAGTGTGTATATGTCAATTTCAAACTGCCAATTTATTTATCCTTCTCCCCTACCTTTACCCTTTGGTAAACATGTTTGTTTTTTAAGTCTCTGAGTCTGTTTCTGTTTTGTAAATTAAATCGTTTGTATCATCTTTTATAGATTCCACATATAAGCGATATCATATGCATTTGCCTTTTTCTGACTTACTTCACTTAGTATGATAATCTCTAGGTCCATCAATATTGTACACATGGCAATATTTCATTCTTTTTAGTGACTATACTACCCGAGGCAATCTACAGATTCAATGCAACTTCCATCAAATTACCAATGGCATTTTTCACAGAACTATAACAAACGACTTTAAAATCTGTAGAAAGACACGTGGTTTAGTTGCTAAGTCATGTCCAACTCTTGCAACCCCATGAATGAAGACACAAAAGATCTCAAATAGCCAAAGCAATCTTCAGAAAGAAAAACAGAGCTGGAGGAATAAGGTTACCTGACTTCAGACTTTACTACAAAGCTATAGTAATCAAAAGTATAGCAGTGGCACAAAAGCAGAAATATAGATCTGGAAAGGATAAAACTCAAAAATAAACCCATGCACCTGTGGCCAATTAATCTGTGACAAAGATGGTAAGATTCATATAGGGCTGAATCTACTTCTAGACCCACTATTCCATTCTGTTTTTCTGATTTTCTATCCCTACACAAATTCTATTCTGTGTTAAATGTCATAAATATAGAATGACTCTTGATATCTGATAAAATTCCTTTCACATTGCTGTGAAATATTATCTTGGACCATGCATTCCCATATGTAACTTTTAGAAAACAACCCAATCTCCCCTCCCACTTAAAACACATACCCTGTTGGCAACATGATGGGGATTACACTAAATTTATGGATTAACATTAGGAAAATACAAAAACACCTTTTGTATCTTGAAACTTTCAACTTAGAAAGGTTATATACTGTTGTATTTATTCAGACTTTAATTTCTTAAAGCCACCACAGCCATATAGTTGTATTTTTTTACTACACAACCACATGCTCTTATAGGTTCCGGAAAATGTTAAACACACTATCAGTAATAAAAATGGGACCTGATGTATCTTCAAAGATACTATTACCAAATAAAACTTGAGTCCACTTGCTTGCACATAGTAAAACCAATCTGCTGACACCAGTGTGTGGTGAATGAAAATGCAGCACTAATTGTAAGGCTCCAAGTTAGGAGTCCAAGGGCTGTTGTGCTCGAAACACCCAGACTCCCAGATGGGTTTTTAGAGGCATTTTTAAAGGCAGTGTGAGGATTGGGCATCCCAAGGTATGTATGTGATCAGCTCATGTGCAATTCTGTGATTGGTTAAGAAACAGGGTGCTGTCATAGGAATTAACATTTTTAATCTATATGTCAGTAGATCTGGAAGGCTATGTGCTCATGGTCATCTAGTAATTTCTTCCATTTGGTGGGGGTTTTAGCATCTGTAAAACACCTCAGGAAATGTGCATCAAATACTGTTATTTAAGTACTTCAGAGAGGAACTAAAGCGGGGAATATGGAGGAAGGGATCTGTCCCCAGAAGGCCCCATAGGGTTATGTGAAACTCGCTCAGTCGTGTCCAGCTCTTTGCGACCCCATGAATTATACAGCCCATGGAATTGTCTAGGCCAGAATACTGAAGTGGGTAGCGTTTCCCTTCTCCAGAGGATCTTCCCAACCCAGGGATCGAACCCAGGTCCCATAGAGTTATACCTTGTTACAATACTAGGGATGGGAAAACTGAAAAGGTAAGGAGTACTTACCTCCTTAGTTCAAGAGCATGTTTTTCTCTGTGCTAAGTTGCTTTAGTTGTGTGACTCTTTGTGACACCATGGGCTATTGTAGCCCACCAGACTCCTCTGTCCATGAAATTTTCCCAGGCCAGAATACTGGAGTGGCTTGCCATTTCCTTCTCCAGAGAATCTTACTCACCCGGGAATCAAACCTGCATCTCTTGCGTCTCCTGCATTGTCAGGCAGGTTCTTTACCACTCATACCACCTGGGAAGCCCTTTTTTCTCTATGGTATGATGCAGTTTCATACACGGTGCTTTGGGGAGAGTGTGGGGGTGATGAGTCAGTCTGTTTTCTGATTGTTTGACATCTTGTTTTATAAGAGTTTGAATTTGGCCGCTTGTTTCTTTCTTTCCTTTCACTACCAAAATCCCAGGGGACAGTTTTCCCTTCTAAATAGCTTTTCTCTCCCAGAAGTTAATGCTTTGCTGAGGCAACCATCAGTGGTCCTGCCCACTTGCTAAGCATCTTCTGTGTATTCTCAGTGTTTTCCCCAATTTATATTGGCAATGACCCTGGCTGATATTATCTGTATCTTTTACCAAGAGGGCCTTGCTGCACTCTCTTCCATTCATGTATTACTCCTGGCTCTATTTTGGTGTAATCTTTGGAGCTACTGCTGTTTTCAGATGTTTGCTTCTCTACTTGTGTGGGAATTGAAATTTGTTACATTTTTTGTTTGCTTTCTAGTTTCCAGTAGGCATAGAAATTTATTTTACTTGATTTGATTTTCTTTGCTATTCTTATTGATCTGCATTCATTTTAAATAACGAGTAATGTGATTTGGATTTTGGTGGTGTAATGGTTAATTTTATGTGCCAACTTGATTGGGTCAAGCTATGCTCAGAAAACTAGTAAAATACCATTTCTGACTGTCCACTGAGGGTGTTTTCAGAAGCCATTAGTAAGCTGAGTAGAGACTCACTGTCACCGATGCACGTGGGCAGCATTCAATCACTTGAGCGCATGGATAGAACAAAACGGCAGAAGATAGGAATTTGCTTTCTCTGCTTGAGCTGAGATATTCATCCTCTTCTCCTGCCCTGTTCATTGGTACCCATGTATCTCCAGTTTGAACTCAGACTAGGACTTACACCATTGACTCCCTGGTTCTCAGACCCTTACATTCAGACTGAAATATATCACCAACTTTCCTGGTTTTCCAGCTTGCAGTGCAGATCATGGGGCTTCTCAGGCTTCATAACGACATGAGTCAATTTCTAAAATAATTTTCCTGTTATAAATATCTGTATCTCCTATTGACTCTGCTTCTCTGAATACCCTAGCTAATACAAGTGACCACCACTACCCTATATTCCCCATGTATTCTTTAAAGATATTTTTCAGTAGGTATAGAAATCTAGGTTAATGGTAACTTTCAACCCTTTGAAAATATTTTACTGTCCGTTGGCTTCCACTGTTTCCATTGAGATATTATCTATAGACTGTTTCTTCTTTGAAGATAATTGGTATTTTATTATTTTTCTCTTTGTCATTAGATTTCAGCAGTTATAGAAAGTAAGATTTCTTTTTATAACCTACATGGAGTTTTTGGAATTTTAAAAATCTGTGACTTTATGTCTAAGTAGTTTTGAAAATTTTAAACCTTTATCTCATCCAGATTTTCGTCTCATTTTTTGTTTTCCTCTAAGGGCCTTAAGTACATGTATATTGGACTTTCTCTTGCCTTTCCTCTGTCCCTCTGCCCCCGCTCCAGGCTCTTTCCTTCCACACTTATTATGGATATTTTAATCTTACAGTTTTCTATTCTTTGCCGACTTTGCCTTCTTTATTTAATCTTTTTTTTAGTATCAATCACAGTTATTTAATCTATGTTCAATAACTTAATGTTATTGTACCCCTCTGACTTTTCTTCCATTGTATGTTTTTTTCTGTTCATTTTAATCTCCTGTTTTTTGGACCTGATACATTGTTTTGCAAGTTATTTATTGAGAATATTTTTGAAGTTGGTTTGAGGCCAGTAGTAAATGTTTTCATCCTCTAGAGAGGATATGTAGTATTCACTTGTGGAAGGCACCTAGGGATATACACAATCCAGGTTCTCCTTAATGTACAATGAAGCAATTAGCTAATTAAAGATGTCCTTCAATAACTGCAAGGTCTGTGTAGTTATACGTGAGCCCAAACCAAGGGTTAACTTAGTTTGTCCAATTCCTCATTGGCTTTGTACTCCAGTTTTTATCCCCTATTCCTAAGAATCTGCCAGAAATTCTACTTCTCAGTACCTTTAAGGAACTCAGAAAAAGACCATAGGAGAAAAGTGGTCAAAAGACCAAATTCACATATTCGAGTTTCTTTCTTGGTCTAAGACTGTTTGTTGTTCACTGCATTAACACTTGGGCACCTTATAAAAGGTTAAAAAAATTAAGCTTTTATATTGTTTTTCTCAGCAAAAAGTTGGTCTAAATTAGCTACTTCACCATTACTGGAAATAGTAGTCCCAGAAATGAGGTTTTACATGTAATTATGTGACATCAGCAACATATAAATGAAAAAAGGCTCAAATTGGATTCTGTGATGTATGTAGCTTATATAAATCCTCTTACTATTGGTTTCATAATTTTTGAAAATGTTCATCAGGTATCTCAGTGTTTATATGCGTGTGTGTGTGTGTGTGTGTGTGTGTGTGCAGACAGAGAGAGGAAGACTGACTTCTAGGGAGGATAATGCTTGTATATTTGACATAAAACAGCAATATAATATATTGATAATAACTGAGATTATATTCTTTAATGAGAGCATATTATTTTTTCTGGTCCTGTTGTGAGAAAATCTAAGACTACTCAATACCACAGAGTTGAGTATATGCCTGGGCTGTCCATTCAAAGTGCCCATCAATCTAAGCACAGCCTAAGTGATTGTCTGAAGGGCAGCCATCTGACCCAAGTAGAGTCAAATAGAGTCTCCCCTGAAACTTTTTTTTTCACCGAGCTAGCCTTCAATAAAAGGCATATTTTAGTCCTATATGCTCTGCAAATTCTAATTTTGGTTATATTTAATTGTTCCCCTTCAACTTAGACTTTGTATATATATGGTGGTTGGCAATTGCATTTTCTCTATGAGATCAGTTATCTTCATCAATCAGAGACACATCTAATCCAATTTCATGAAGAATCTAATTTTTCTCAAGTGTATCAAAATGATATTTTATTTGTAATGCTATTAAACATCCAACTAGTCAAGCTTAATTCAGGAAATTACTGTTTAATTTCATAGCGCCTAATATCACATGACCTCTAAACATATTCAAACATAGAAGATATAAAGGTAAAAATATCTCTTCAAAAGATATTTTAAAGTTAATTAAATTAATGTGAATACAATTACATTATCAATTTCAAGCTCAAGGAGACAGAAGTGGGATAATTGTTTTGATTTCTTTAAAAAGTTACTTCACAATTATATTCATCTTAGTTGGTGTTTTCATACCTTCCCCTTTCCCCTGGGATCAGAGTTGTTATTTACTTGGAGTTCTGTTTTGTTTTTCTATTTCAAATAGATTAGATATAGACAGAAACTTTCACAAGAAGCAAAATGAATACCTAGATACAGAATCAGTAAGTAATATGCTCTCTCTTTATCCATTTGCTGTGAAAATCCATCCCAGCCTGCTTATTCAGATATCCGTAAGAGTAGTCCCTAAATTACCAGTCTCATCATGTTTGCCAGAATTGACTTCTTTCATTTTAGTTGTATTTTATAATTATGTATAAGTGAAATGACATGATCATAGCACCAAAACGTGTAGATTACATCCCAGCTCTTTATTCTATTGGGGCAACTTTGGACAAATGATAATTTGTTTGTTTTTTCCCTAAATCCTACTTTCCGCATTTATTATTTATTTTAACTGTGTACTTTGTTTTGGAGTAGAGCCAATTAACAATGTTGTGATAGTTTCAGGTGGACAGCAAAGGGACTCAGCCATACATATACATGGATCCACTGTTTCCCCAACACGTCTCCCATCCAGGCTGCCACACAACATTGAGGAGAGTTCCATGTGCTATACAGTAGGTCCCTGTTAGTTATCCACTATTTTCTGAATTTGAATAAGAGAAAAATTCAGGGAATTATTTTGAAAATTAAATGATACGACCTATGAATATTCATCCAACTGTAAGTTATTTTTACTGGCCAGTGAACTTTGTAAAACAGACTTAGTTCTCAAGGAGCTTATATTCTTGAAGATGAAATCAGACCTAACATTTTCAAGAATGTAATCCATGAATAAAAAGTTTTAAAGACAATAATAACAACCATCTGTTCCAATCTGGTGGGAACATGCTTAGGTATGCTGTTACTATTCCTGTGTAGTCATTTTCATTTCTTTTACTCTCAAAATAAAATTCCCCAAAGCATGTGCTTAGATAAAGGTGTGGTTTTTCCAAGGCACTGAGTGCAATCACTGATGAGCACATGCTTGTCTTTAAAATCTACTACTATATCTGGACAGAAAAAACAGGCACTACAAGACATGACTACTAGCTTTATATTTTTGAGATTCAACTATTTTTCAAAGAGAAATATTTAATCCTTTAAGCCTTTACATAAGACTCACATATTTTGGAGTTTTATCCAAATTACTACATTGTTCAAATATCTTTTTTGCTTAATTTACCTAAAAATGTAGTCACTGCTTAAAAGATTATAAGAATTTGCAGTATTATTGGTGGCATTGTGCTTAGTTAGTTCTAGAACAGCTTCAAATACATGTTAGTTCCCTAATGGAATGTGCTATAATTCATTTCCTTTGTAACACAAACAGAGAAGTGCTGTTGGCCAGAATCTTTGGGGGATATGTTGATTATAGCCAAAGGGAGATGTTTAGCACATTTTCAGACACTGGTAGGTAGCAAGAATATTAAGAGGCAGGATTTCCTGGTGTTTAACATACCTCTGAAACTTAGAGGAATCACAAATTTCATAGGTTTTGGACTTCAGCAATAAAGAACAATGTACCTAATGCTAGGCAATGTTGCACTATACCATTTCCTGGTGTTCTCAGGTTACCACATGGTCAGCCATAGAACTGAGAATGGTGTACCCTGGGAATGGATGACAACTACACAGTATTGAGGCAAAATAAGTGGAGAGTCTACTGTAACTCTGTAAGCATTCACCACAGCCAGAACAGCACCTCCACATACTGTGCTTTTAGTACACGTATCTTCCTTGATGACCAAAACACAACTTCTGTTTGATCATGTTCAGCTTTATAATTCCAGAATTAAAGGCATATCATGGCTTGTCTATTTTAAGCAAAGACATTCAAAGTGAAGTTGTCAGTACTATTATATGATTTATATTCACCCTCCTTGAAAGAATTTCTTGACTATACATAAGTGAATTACTCTGAAAACTGTAGTCTTGGGAAAATGAATTCCTTACATGCTTGTATTACTGAGGGAGAGGTTTTGTTTTATCCTGTAAAGTTTATTATGCATTTTGGCTTTGTGCTAAAGAGTATCTATGCCAATAAATATTTGAAAGCCGATAGTGAAAATTCAATATGTGATTGCAAATAATATGTCAGAATTCTAATACTATTTTTTAATATTATTATTCTTAGTTTTTTTTCCAAATTCCTGTGTTGCCTATATTTTGAAAGAGATATCATAATCCAGTAGGACATAAAAATAAAATAAATATGTTGATATTAATGAAATGCTGAGAGATCAATTTACAGTAAATTTTCAGAAAAAAATTGGCCATTGTGGTAATTGAAAGGAAAAGTGCTTAATATTTGATATAAAGAAAAATGAATTTAAATTTAAAAGGTATTATAAAAATTCAATTAATTTAGATTTGATAGTATTTTATACCCATAATAAAAACTTTTAAATGAAAGTATATGACCTTTTAAAACAATCAGTTTTACTTATTGCAATAATGAATAGTTGAAAGTGAAATTAATTTATAGGGACATTTAGAGATTGAATTCTAATGACACATACTTTTCTATCAAAGGCATTGTATCAAAGTTGCTCACCATTCAGATTAGATAATGATGATCTTGAATTCACATGGTTGGCCTGATATCAAAATATGAAAGAAAAGAAAATATAACTATTCAAATTATGTGTGTGTATATATATATATATATATATATATATACACATATCTGTGTATATACATCCATTCTATGGAAATATTTCCAGTATTTAATCAACTTAATTTGAATTATCTTTGTCTTCTTACTTTTGACATATATTTTATACTTTTGTATAAAATGAGCATAGGTTTTAAATTTTTGCATAGCTGATGACATGACATAACAATTCCAAAATTAGTTAGGACAAAAAAGAATATACCTTTTTGTGTCCTTTGTTTTCTTCCCTAAAATTTTGGTACTGATATGAGAGGTGGTAATTTTTCTTTTCTTTTTTTTTTTTCCTTTTTTCTTTTTCTTCCTTTCTCTTGCTATGATTGCTTTCTGAAAACTCTGGAGTAGCTGACAGAATACTGACTCTGTTGTTGGGAGGAGCTCCCAAATAGAGGATACCTGTGTATTTTCTAAGATCACAGGCAAGGTGGGGTTAAAACGTAACTCTTCTGCACAGCAAGGATCCAGTGGTCTGTGGGATGGCATAGTACTGTCATTATCCTGTGATCCTGCTGCAGAGCAGGAAATATATTTTCACCTTGACTCCCAACGAGAAATTTTATTCTTGTCATCAAAGGAATTAAAGTACCCTCTTTTTAATGAGAACTCATACCAGAACAAAAATTCCCAGAAAAGAGCAGGAGTCAGTAAACCATAGTGTTGTATGAAGAGAAAGAGATACTATTTATACTATGGGATAATACCCAAACAGACACCACTGACATTTTCTTGGGTATATTGGAGGTGAAAATAAGTCTTCATCAGAACATGTAATAAAGACTAGAAACAGATATTTCAAATTAAGTACATGAAGAGAGCACAAGCCTATTTAAAAAATAATAAAAGTACCAATCCAAACAAGCAATGTTGGATTTAAGTTAAACAAGAAAAGAACTAGGAATGGAACACAGAAAAGATAATCCAAAAATTAAAAAAAATTTAACTGGCTGATGCTTCTCTCAATTTCTATAAAAGCAAAGATGGAGCCTTTCTTTACATGGTTTCTAGGAGCTGAGGGCGCCTTCTTGTACCTGTTCACTAAGTCATCCAGAAGCAGAACCTACCTGGTGCATAAGAGGAGATCTATATACCATGGTTATCTGCTTTGTTGTTACTTAGTAACAAAGAGTAAAGTATCAATGGGATACTTTAGGTGTTTAACACACTAAATGAGGCAGAAAAAAAATTGCTGAGTCAGACATTATACGGAAGTACCTAGTTTTTGCTCTAGTTCATGGAACATCAGAAACTTGCAATGTGATCCAGATTTTTTTCAGGGTAAGGATATTTGTTTTCTCTGTGCTGTGCTTAGTTGCTCAGTCATGTCCAACTCTTTGGGACCCCATGAACTATAGCCTGCCAGGCTCCTACGTACATGGGATTCTCCAGGCAAGAATACTGGAGTGGGTTTCCTTGTCTTCCTCCAGATCTTCCCAACCCAGGGATTGAACCCAGGTCTCCTTCATTACAGGCGATTTTCTTTACCATCTGAGATACCAGGGAAGGTTAAGAATACCAGAGTGGGTAGCCTATGCCTTCTGCAGGGGATCTTCCTGACCCAGGGATCAAACCTGCATTGGCAGGCAGGTTCTTTACCTCTAGCACCACCTGAGAAGCCTATCACTTACATGTGGAGTCTAAAAAAATACAACAAACTAGTGAATAAGACAAAAAAAGGAGAGGACTCACAGATATAGAGGACAAACTAGTAGTTACCAGTAGGGAGAGGGAAGGGGAAGGGGCAAGAAAGAGGTAGTGGATTAAGAGGTAAAATTATTACTTATAATATAAACTACAAAGGTATATTGCACAGCATGGGGAATGTAGCCAATATTTTATAATCACTATAAATGGAATATAACTTTTAAATTTGAACCCCAATGTTCATTGCAGCACTGTTTATAATAGCCAGGACATGGAAGCAACCTAGATGCCCATCAGCAGATGAATGGATAAGAAAGCTGTGGTACATATACACAATGGAGTATTACTCGGCCATTAAAAAGAATAGATTTGAGTCAGTTCTAATGAGGTGGATGAAACTGGAGCCTATTATACAGAGTGAAGTAAGCCAGAAAGAACAACACCAATACAGTATACTAACGCATATATATGGAATTTAGAAAGATGGTAACGATAACCCTGTATCCGAGAAAGCAAAAGAGACACAGATGTATAGTACAGTCTTTTGGACTCTGTGGGAGAGGGAGTGGGGGGGAATTATTTGGGAGAATGGCATTAAAACATGTATAATATCATACAAGAAATGAATCACCAGTCTAGGTTCGATGCAGGATACAGGAAGCTTGGGGCTGGTGCACTGGGATGACCCAGAGGTATGGTATGGGGATGGAGCTGGGAAGGGGGTTCAGGATGGGGAACACATGTACATCCGTGGCAGATGCATGTTGATGTATGGCAAAACCAATACAATATTGTAAAGTAAAAAAAATAATAATAATTAATTAATTTTTTAAAAACTGAGTCACTATGTTGCATACTTATAACTTATATAATATTGTACTACAACTATACTTCAATAGAAAAATTAGAGAGTGAAATTCTATATAGAGAAATTTGTCTCCAAACATGGCATTTGATGAATTACAGGGTATCATTATCTCAAATCCAGCAAGGCTAAATTATACATTAAATAGATGTATTAAAAAGTTTGTTTCAATCGGTTAGGTATTTAATTTTGAATTCAATAGTGCACATCAAATCTGTATTTTGTTACTTTTTTACTATAATTCAATTCCCTCCTTTCCTTGGTTATTAGACATGTAGGGGAAAAGAGAGAGAAACAACAGCTATCTTTCACATTTACTGTGAACAGTAAAGCAATAAGTCATGAGCAGTCTTGATCCGTATTGATGAAATGTTACACCTCAGAATTCAGGTAATACGACCAAAGAAGGAGAGAAAATTAAAATCACCAAATCTGATTTGTGAGAAGATTAAAAACAAGCCTCTCATAATCTCTTACTGGTACCAGAAGTGGATTATAAAATTAAAACACTCTTCTGCCAACTCACTAGGAGTTTCTTGAGGTATATAACATTAACATCTTTAAAATATTGAACAACAAATTGATAATTTAGCTGATCCTTTTTTTTGAACACATGCTTCTGAGGATTGCCTTAATATAAACATAGTTTTGACTTCATTTTCTCAAATGTTTGATATATCTTACTCCCTTAAAAATAACAGTACAGCTGGCCATGTAAATATGACTGCTTACCTAAAAATGTATATATGTTTGTACACAGTCAAGGGGTCATGGTTTAAAAGTTGCTATTCAAAAGAACAGTGTCACAAATTTAGCAGAAGCAGGGCAAAGGCTAATAGAGTTTTGCCAAAAGAAAGCACTGGTCATAGTAAACACCCTCTTCCAACAGCACAAGAGACAGCTCTACACATGGACATCACCAGATGGTCAACACCAAAATCAGATTGATTATATTCTTTGCAGCCAAAGATGGAGAAGCTCTACACAGCAAAAATGAGACCAGGAGCTGACTATGGCTCCGATCATGAACTCCTTCTTGCCAAATTCAGACTTAAATTGAAGAAAGTAGGGAAAACCACTAGACCATTCAGGTATGACCTAAATCAAATCCCTTACGATTATACAGTGGAAGTGACAAATAGATTCAAGGGATTAGATTTGATAGACAGAGTGTCTGAATGCCTGAAGAACTATGGACAGAGGTTCGTGACATTGTACAGGAGACAGTGATCAAGACCATCCACACACAAAAAAAGAAATGCAAAAATGCAAAATGGTTGTCTGAGGAGGCCTTACAAATAGCTGAGAAAATAAGAGAAGCTAAAGGCAAAAGGAGAAAAGGAAAGACATATCCATTTGAATGCAGAGTTACAAATAGCAAGGAGAGAAAAGAAAGCCTTCCTCAGGGATCAGTGCAAAGAAATTGAGAAAAACAATAGAATGGGAAAGACTAGAGATCTCTACAAGAAAATTAGAGATACCAAGCCAACGTCTGCTGAATCATCGAAAAAGCAAGGGAGTTCCAGAAAAACATCTACTTCTGCTTTATTGACTATGCCAAAGCCTTTGACCATGTGGATCACAATAAACTGTGGAAAATTCTGAGAGATGGGAATACCAGACCACCTGACCTGCCTCTTGAGAAACCTATATGTAGGTCAGGAAGCAACAGTTAGAACTAGACGTGGATCAACAGACTGGTTCCAAATAGGAAAAGGAGTACGTCAAGGCTGTATATTGTCACCCTGGTTATTTAACTTATATGTAGAGTACATCATGAGAAATGCTGGGCTGGATGAAGCACAAGCTGGAATCAGGATTGCTGGGAGAAATATCAGTCACCTCAGATATGCAGATGACAGCACTCCTATGGCAGAAAGTGAAGAGGAACTCAAAAGCCTCTTGATGAAAGTGAAAGTGGAGAGTGACAAAGTTGGCTTAAAGCTCAATATTCAAAAAACCAAGATCATGGCATCCAGTCCCATCACTTCATGGCAAATAGATGGGGAAAGAATGGAAACAATGACAGCCTTTATTTTGGGGGCTCCAAAATCACTGAAGATGGTGACTATAGCTATGAAATTAAAAGATGCTTGCTTCTTGAAAGAAAATTATGACCGACCTTGATAGCATATTAAAATGCAGAGACATTACTTTGCTGACAAAGATCCATATAGTCAAAGCTATGGTTTTTCCAGTAGTAACGTATGGATGTGAGAGTTGGACCATAAAGGAAGGTGAGTGCCAAAGAATTGATGCTTTTGAACTGTGGTGTTGAAGAACACTCTTGAGAGTCCCTTGGACTGCAAGGCGATCAAGCCAGTCCTAAAGGAAATCAATCGTACCTGCATATTCATTGGAGTGACTGATGCTGAACCTGAAGCTCCAATACTTTGGCTACCTGAGGGAAACTGACTCATTAAAAAAGACGCTGATGCTGGGAAAGATTGAAGGCAGAAGGAGAAGGGGACGACAGAAGATGAGGTGGTTGAATGGCATCACCGACTCAATGGACATGAGTTTGAGCAAGCTCCGGGAGTTGGTGATGGACAGGGTTGCCTGACATGGGCAGTCCGTGGGGTCTGCCAAAGAGTCGGACAGAACTGAGTGACTGAACTGACTGACTGATGGAAAATGTGCAAACACTTTTGAATGATATTCTCTCTTCTTTGTATTCAAAATAATGGCATATTCTATAGTAATCATCAGAACCAAAATTGGAAAGAATGCCAAAATAATTTAAGTGGGCAAATGATAACTAAATATATAGAATTGTTGCAAGTATACATTTGTGCTAGTTTTTGCCTTCTAAATTGATTTCTGTGAAATGTAACAATGTTTCCTAAGGAAACCCTAGTTGGTTCATTTGGAAAAGTTGTCCTGTGATAAGCAATTAGCACTCTCTAAGGTTAAGAAATTGGGTGTTTTTTTAAAAGTAAAAAGATATTGATTTCCATTTGACTTGAAGAGTTCTTGAAACTCTATTTGTCTAGCACAAGAGTGTGTTGCTGCTTATTTTTGTCTTCCACCAGACTATGATTTCTCCCCTACTGCAGATTCATAGCCAAGTAAGCTCTTGATTTTGTGCCAAATGTAGTGAGAAGCATGTTCCTCTAGTTACTTATAAAGAGAGCTTCCTTGATCTAGAAAGTTATTACTATCAAAGATTCCTGCATTTCCAGCGGGCTTTATACCACTTCAGATTGTAAAAACTAAGAGACTGACACACACAGAGACACATTCTCACACACATACACACACACTCACAAAGGTAGTAGACAACCTCCTTTAATTAATTCATGAGTGTAATATAGGCTGTCAAATGATTACTTTGACTTACTTTGCATGATCTGCTCATTTGTTAACTGACTGGTTTCATCACAAAGGGCTTCCATGATAGCTCAGTTGGTAAAGAATCTGCTTGCAATGCAGGAGGCACCAGTTTGATTCCTGGGTTGGGAAGATCTGTTGTAAAAGGGATAGGCTACACACTCCAATATTCTGGCCTGGAGAATTCCATGAACTGTTTAGTCCGTGGGGTTGCTAACAGTCATACACGACTGAGTGACTTTCACTTTCACTTCATCACACAAAACATTAAAAAAATATATTTATTTATTTATTTATTTATGACTGTGCTGGGTCCTCATCACTGTGTGGTCTTTTCTCTAGTTTGTGGAGAGCAGGGGCCACTTCCCAGTTGTGGCGCATGCAATGTCCTCTGTCCCTGTGGAGCATGGACTCTAGGGTATGCAAGCTTCAGTAGCTGTGGCATGTGGGCTTGGCAGTTGTGTCTTCAGGGCTTCAGAGCACAGCCCAACTGTTCTGGCTTAGTTGTTCAGTGACATATGGGATCTTCCCGGATCTGGCAGGATTGATTGCTTTGACAGGCAGATTCTTCACCACTGAGGCACCAGGAAAGCCCTCACACAGAACATTTGTATGTTATCATAGCATGCAGAGTTTGAGATATTATGAATTGTATTTCAATAAAATGCATTTAAACATAGTGTTTAATCAAGTATTAATACTTGAATTTGTCTTGATTTCTTTTGACATATTTAATGTGATAAAAGAAATTTGTTTTTATGCTGACATGCAATTTTATGCCATGTATGGACTATTAAGCCATAAATGTTCATCACTACAACATGTAGTGTTTCATGCCAGAGAAACTGTGAAAGTGAAAGTGAAAGTAAAGTCACTCAGTCCTGTCCGACTCTTAGCGACCCCGAGGACTGTAGCCCGCTAGGCTCCTCCGTCCATGGGATTCTCCACGCAAGAATACTGGAGTGGGTTGCCATTTCCTTCTCCAGGGGATCTTCCTGACCCAGGGATAAACCCACATCTCCCGCATTGCAGGCAGACGCTTTAACCTAGTCTACTCTGGATATCCATATACTCAGAGTAGATGTTTTTTTTTTTTGGTCATGCCTAAGGATCTTAGTTGCCTGACCAGTGATCTAGCCCATGCCCCTCTGCATTGGATGGGCAGAATCTTAACCACTGGACTACCAGGGAAGTCCCTATGATAGGTTTTTATTTATTTATGTACTTTATAATTTGCAGATTAACATACCTATTTTAAAGAGAAAAGGAAATATTCACTGACACTATACTTTTTCACCATGTCATCACTTGCTTTCTAACTGGTAAAGATAAAATACTTAAATTTTCTGTAATAAGAGGGAGTAATTTTTTAATGGTTATTTTCACTGTTCTTTTAAACTAATATATATGGTTTAAAATTCAAATGATACTAACATGCTTATAAAATAGTATTCTTATTTTTCAACAATATTGTCTCTTTTTCATGTATATGCTTCAACAATGTAAAGCTGTTTTTCATACAGATAGCTATGTTTCATATGTTATAGTTCTTCAGTTGCTAAATTGTGTTCAACTCTGCAAACTCATGAACAGTAGCACACAAGCTCCTCTGTCCCCCTCTAGCTCCTGGAATTTGCTCAAATTCGTGTCTGTAGAGTCAGTGGTGCAATCTACACATCTAATCCTCTGCCACCTCGTTCTCCTTTTACCTTCAGTCTTTCCCAGCATCACAGTCTTTTCCAATGAGTTGGCTCTTTGCATCAGGTGGCCAAAGTGTTGGAGCTTTACCTTTAGCATCAGTTCTTCCAGTGAATATTCAAGGTTGATTTCCTTTAGGATTGATTGGTTTAGTCTCCTTGCAGTCCAAGGGACTCTCAAGAGTCTTTCTTCAGCACCACAATTCAAAAGCATCAATTCTTCAGCACTCAGCCTTCTTTCTGATCCAGTTTTCACATCCATACATGACTATGGAAAATAGTCAAAGTATATACTAACTTTTATAAACCTTCTCTTATTTACTTATTTTTGAAAATATCGACTGACTTTCTACTGGGGCAGTGAAGAATTAGCTCTTCGGTATTCTACTTTTCTCCTCTTTAATAAAATAATTTAATGCTGTTAATTTCCTTCTTGGTGTGACTTTGGCTTCATTCTACACATTTTGATGTCTTTTTGTATTATTTTCAATTTGTGTGTGTGTGTTTTCCTTATAATTATTTTTTTTTAGAAATAGTTTGTTTTCAAATATTGGAGATGTTCTAGTAATCTCTCTGCAATTAATTTTAAATTTCTTATAGTCATGCAACACATTCTATATGATATCAATCCTTTAAGTTGAGCAGATAACCCTGCATCTGATCCATCTTGATGACTGCTGTACTTGTTCCTGCAAATTACATGTATTCTGCTGTCCTCAGGAGGAATGTTCTATAAATATCTATGAGGCCAAGTTTTTTTATATCTTCTTAAACAATTTTCTATGTTTTCTATCAATGAATGAGAAAAGAAATGTTGAAGTCTCCAATTATAGTTGTGGTGTTGTCTTTTTTCCCCCCAGTCATTAGCTTTTGTTTTGTGCATTTTGAAGTTCAATAATTAGTTTATACTCACTTAGGATTGGTATGTGTTCTTGATGAATTTACCCTTTCATCATTATGAAGAGACTTTCCTTATCCCTTCTCATGGTCTGAAGAGCTGCCTCAGCTTTCTTTCGATTACATTTTCACTGATGTTTCACTATTGTTTATACTGGATTTAACTCTGTCTCTATAATAGACTTTGTATATTTTAAGCACTATATGGTTTGCCCTTTTTAAAATACATTTTGCCAATCTCTGCTTTTGAAGTAGCATTTTTTAACCATTAATTTTAATGTAATTATTGATATAGTTGAATTTTAAATTTAAAAAAAAATTGTTAGGAATAGGATTCTATTTGATTACATACTTCAGTTTTCTTCTGGCTTAAATTGTTTTCTAAGAAAGAAATCTTCATTAGTTCTTGTCTTTGTTTTTTATCATATAAACTGTTTTTTTTCTTCTGGTTGTTTACAAAACTCTTATTTTCTAACCAATTTTCAATAATTTGATTGTGATGTTCCTTAGTAAGGTGTTTTCACATTTATTTTGCTTGGAGGCCTGCTGAGTTTCTTGGATCTCTGAGTTTATAGTTTCCATCAAATTTGGACAGTTTATTGACATCACTTCTTCAAATATTTTTTATCCCCACTCTACTTCTCCCTCTGAAACTGCAATTTCCACACCTTGTACAGTTTTATATTGTCTCGGAGATCAATGTTCTTTTTATTTTATTTTTTTCTTTTTTGTCTCTGTGATTCCATTTGGATAGTTTCTCTTGCTATGCCTTCAAATCCACAGATATTTTCTTCTGTATCTAATATGGTTTTAATCTAGTGAATTATTTATATCAGATACTATTTTTATCTGTGAAAGTTTCATCTGATTACTTTTTTGTATATTCCATTTCTTGCCTAATTTTGTTCATGTTTTCCTTTAACTACTTGAATGATTCTATAGCAGCTATTTTGTTTCCTGTCTGTTGATAATATTATGTCTGTTGTTTGTGGTTTTGATTATACTGAATGATTTTCTCTTTATCAAAAGTCATACTTTCTTGCATCTTGGCATGTTTAGTAATTTTTATTTGATGCAGGTAATTGTATTTGATGCAATTGAGTGCTGAGTTGTCTTGTGCTTTTTTTATGGTTAGATTTTGTTTGGGAAGCAGTTCACTGCTTGATTTTCTTTACGCTTGTTTTTAAGCTTTGCTCTTTTGGGTCCTAAATAGCCTTTACCCTGAGGGCAATTTAGTTCAGCCACTAAGGTGACATTTCCAGGAACTCTACCATCATTCAATGAGAACACTCCTCTATGCAGGCCAGAATGTGAAGATTGCTCAGTTGACACTCCCCCAGCTATTCTTGCCCAGGTGGGTGAATTTCATCCTGTAAACATGCGCTTAGGATTCAGCAACTGAGTCAAGGGGATCCCTATATAGGTTTGTAGGGGTATTTCTCCTTGGAGTGCTCAACTTTCTGACCCCTCTCTACAAATTTCAGAAACCTCTACCTTCCCAAACTATCACCTCTGTCTCTTCAACTCATTAAGGTTATCATACTTCACTTGGGAAGTGCATTCCTGAACGACTTTCTCTAAGGTTCTTTCAGACAGATAGCCAAGCCAATCACAGGGTTAGTTTTCAGTTTGCCTTTTCTTAGAGATCAGAGTTCTGTATTGTATATTTTCTAAGTTTCAAATAATCATTTCATAGATGTTTTATTTATGTCAGAGGATAATTCCAGATCAACTTATTTATGGTCAGAAATTGAAATTCCCTTATATAATTTTATAAACATAGAGTACTTTATAGATGTCAGCAAATGTAACAGACAATGTATAGACATACCTACATAGATATAGAGGGGCTTCCCTGGTGGCTCAAATGGTAAAGAATCTGCCTGCAATGCAGGAGACCCAGGTTCGATCCCTGGGTCAGGAAGATGCCCTGGAGAAGGAATGGCTACCATTTTCCACTATTCTTACCTGGAGAATTCCATGGACAGAGGAGCCTGACAGTCTAAAGTCCACGACATCATAAAGAGTCAGACATGACTGAGTGACTAACATATATAGATATAGATAGGTCTATATGTATGTATTTAAAAGCATAGAATATTTACTCACCGTTTTCAGATATTTATCAAATACCACATTCTTGGTGAGGACTCACATAGACCTATTTGAGATTTCATCCTGTTTATTCTCTATCCTAACTGGCTGCTTTTAAAAATATCTCCATATTATTTATCACAATTTAACATACTGTGTATTATGCATATTTATTTTCTTTGTTTTCTACCTCTCTCCTCAAGTAATGTTAACCCACACAAATGTATAGCTTTTTGCTTAAATACTGTTATTTTCTCATATCACATGGAATAGTAAGTTATATATAGATTTTGAATAATTATTAGTTGATTAAATAAATAATGAACATCAAGATAAATCTTTCATCTAATGAGAAAAGAAGAAGTATGATTGGAGAACGATTAATTGCATTTTGCAACTGTATGAATTGTTTGTTGTGACTTGAGTTTTGTTATGAATTGAATTTTTCTCCCCTCCCTAGTTCATATGTTTAAGTCCCCAGTACTTCAGAATGAGACTATATTTGAATACAGAGCCTTCAAAAGAGGTAAATAAAGTAAAACAAAGTCATATGATAAGCCCTAATCCAGTATGACTAGCGTCCTTACAAAGAGGAGAGTAGGACAAAGATATATGCAGACAGAGAGGAGAGATCACAGGAGGGCACAGTGAGGAGGTGGCCGTCTATGAACTAAGGAGAGAGGCCTTGGAAGAAACCAAATTTGCTTATACCTTGATCTGAGGCAACTAACCTCCAGAACTCTGAGAAAATAAATTTCTTGTTGTTGAATGTACTCAGCCCGTGGTGTTGTGTCATGGATGCCTGAGCACATTAATGCAGCTTTGTAATACTTTATTTTTTTAAAGATATTAGAAACAAATATGCCAAAATGTTATTATTGATTTTCTGAAAAGATATCCATAGCTCTTTATTATATTTCCCTTTAACAGTTTTTTTATTTGCAATATATAGGTAAACTTTTGTCACCATAAAAATACATTTCAAAGCATATGTTCTCTTCCCTGGTGGCTCAGATGGTAAAGCGTCTGCCTGCAATGTGGGAGACCTGGGTTTGATCCCTGTGTTGGGAAGATCTCCTGGAGAAGGAAATAGCAACCCACTCTAGTATTCTTGCCTGGAGAATGCCACGGATGGAGGAGCCTGGTAGGCTACAGTCTATGGGGTCACAAAGAGTTGGAAACGACTGAGCAACTTCACTTTCACCTTCACTTTCATATATAAATGCATATATATATATATATGCATTTATATATGCAAATATATATATGTATTTATACATATATATATATATATATATATATATATGACAAATTCTAAGCAAAGATCTGAGCGACTAAACTGAACTGAAACAAAGATCTCCAATCATTAGAAGGCAGAATATGTGCAAAACATTGCCTTGTATCAGGATGTGATCCAGTAACTAGAAATTCCTTGCTTCTTTTCCCCTTGTCTACCTCTATTCAATAGATGGATTGGTCAATGAGTATAAATACATTAGTGTGTGATCAAAAATTTATAGCCATTAACATGTAAAAAAATAATTATGCAAAGTAAAACATATACCATTCCATATCTGTAATGTCTTAAACTTTCCTGAATGGAAAAGTAAATGTCAAGAATTGCCCCTTCCAAATAAATATAACAGAACATAAATCTACCATCATGTTTCTCATTTGAACTTTGTGAAATATTGAATTTTGATTTACATGTCTGAGCTTGTTATTTCTTAGTAGCTACTTTTGTTCCAAATCTGTCTGTGGGAAATAATGGTGCTCCCAGTCAGGGAGCAGTAGGAGATGATATAGTAACAGGACTTCCTGTTACGAGGTGTTTATCTTAGTTGTTACAATTGTGCTATTCTCCTATTGTGCATTTATTCTTCCCTCCATTCAGCCCAATCACTGAGGTTTTAATATCAGTTACTGTATTATTGCAGCCATGAAATTAAAAGACACTTACTCCTTGGAAGAAAAGTTGTGACCAACCTAGATAACATATTTAAAAGCAGAGACATTACTTTGCCAACAAAGGTCCATCTAGTCAGGGCCATGGTTTTTCCAGTGGTCATGTATGGATGTGAGAGTTGGACTGTGAAGAAGGCTGAGTGCCAAAGAATTGATGCCTTTGAACTGTGGTGTTGGAGAAGACTCTTGAGAGTCCCTTGGACTGCAAGGAGATCCAACCAGTCCATTCTAAAGGAGATCAGTCCTGGGTGTTCTTTGGAAGGACTGATGTTGAAGCTGAAACTCCAATACTATGACCACCTCATGAGAAGAGTTGACTCATTGGAAAAGACCCTGATGCTGGGAGGGATTGGGGGCAGGAGGAGAAGGGGACGACAGAGGTTGAGATGGCTGGATGGCATCACCGACTCGATGGACATGAGTCTGAGTGAACTCCAGGAGTTGGTGATGGACAGGGAGGCCTGGCGTGCTGCGATTCATGGGGTCGCAAAGAGTTGGACACGACTGAGTGACTGAACTGAACTGAACTGTATTATGCCATTCTAAAATATCATTTTGGCTCTTCCTTATAGATTCTCTTTATTCTCTGAGATTTTCTCTCTTTACAGATATCTTCATAATTGTTTATTGAAACCGACTTATTGTGGCTGCTTTAAAATTCTTGTCAGGACACTCAAAGCCGGTGCACTGGGACAACCCAAAAGGTTGGGATGTGGAAGGAGGTGGGAGAGGAGTTCGAGATAGAGGACACATGTACACCTGTGGCTGATTCATATCAATGTATGGCAAAAAGCACCACAATATTGTAAAGTAATTAGCCTCCAATTAAAATAAATATATTAATTAAAAAAATTCTTGCTAGATAATTCTGTCATTTGTGTCATTACTGTATAGGAATCTGTTAATTATTTTTTCCAATCACTTTGAGACTGTTCTAGATTTTGATACTGCAATAGAAACCTGGACTTTGGGACTTTTATACTATGTATATCTTACTTAAATGATCTTTCTAAAGTATGTCCCCTTTGAACTTTGTCAAGAGTAGTAAGTGCCTCTTCATTAAGGGAAGGTGCTGGTGGAAATACAGTTTTCCCTTTAAGCCTCCACTGTCTTCTGAGGGGTGATAGTGTTATAGAATGAATGTTTGTGTCCCCTCAGATTCCTATATTGAAGCCTTAACCTCAAATATGATGGCGTTTGGAGATAGTTTAGAACATTATTACCTTGAGATAAGGTAATGAGAGTGGTGTCTTCATGGTGGGATGACTGTCCTCATAAGAAGACACAGGAACAGCTTTCTCTCAGTCATGTGAGGACATCATGAAGAGGTTACCATTTGCAAGACAGAAGAGTGGCCTTACTGTAAACATAAATAAATCTGCCCACACCTTGGTCTTAGACATTCCAGCTTCAGGACTGTGAGAAAATACATTTCTGTTGTTTAAGCCATCCAGTCTTAGCAGATGGAGACAAAGGGGCTCCTTCTTACTTCAGTGTTAGGGATGGGAGTTCTGGATCTCATGAAGTTGCCAGTAATATCACCCTGGCTGAGATGGGAAGCCATGCCTTGCCTCTCTCTATGGCCTCCATAGTCATCAAGGGGGCCGGGTGGCTTCATTACTTCTGGACAGTAGTAAAAGTCCTGATTCTCCTAGACCTTTCCTAAATGACCCTGGAGCAAGGAGCTGGCATGTTAGTGCTAGGTCACTCACATCACATGGACACAACTTTCTGCAGAAGGAATTTATTACTTCAGGCTTTCATGGCTTTTTCTATAACACTGATGGCATCTTCAGTGGTATAGACTTCCAGACTTTCATGATCTTTTTGTTAGGTTTCTCTTCCATAGTGTTGACAGTCCTTTCCATGGAACACCATGTGTAATAAACCTTAAAGGTCTTTTGGACCCTATGATCTAGAGACTGAATTAGAGACATTGTATAAAGGGGAAATAGACCACTTTGAGGGCTTCCCAGATGGCACTAGTGGTAAAGAACCTGCCTGCCAATGCAGGAGATGTAAGAGGTGCAAGTTCAATCCCTGGGTCGGGAAAACCCCTGGAGGAGGGCATGGCAACTCACTCCAGTATTCTTGCCTGGAGAATCCCATGGACAGAGGAGCCTGGCAGACTACATACAGTCCATAGGGTCTCAAAGAGTCGGACACGACTGAAGCGACTTAGCATGCATGCATGCAGCCCACTTTGATGCTGCCAATGTTGAACACATGGGGTTCTGGGCATTGCATATCAAAGCTGGGCATATCAAAAGAGCATTTTCACAAAAGAGTAGAGTTAGCCTATTCCTTCCTGCCTTAAATCCTGATCCACCCTTCTCTCCCTTACTGATAAGCAACCTTTGTAGCATTTTTTCCAGAATAGGGAATTGTGTCTGCTTAAAGTCTGTTCAGGCAGATAACCTTTCTCCTCAATAATTTTCATAATGGTGTGTGGGAACTCACCTGCTGCTTTATGGTCAGCAGAAGCTGCTTTTCCTGTTATCTTGACATTTTTTTAAAAAGCCAAACCTCTTTCTAAAATTATCAAGCCATCTAATGCTGAAATTAAGTTCTCTGGCTTTAGATCCTTCAGCTTCTTATACTTTAAGTTGTCATGTAATAACTTCACTTTTTCTTAAATGATATTAGTCTATAGGTATTCCATTCTTCTAGCAATCCTGCACTCACATAAAAGATGCATTTTCAATATGATATAAAAAAAGTATTTCATGAAATGGGCAAGGTTTTCACCCTTGCTCGTGTAGCTGCCATAGTAACTTCATGAATTTCCTTTCCTTTCCTCATGAATGAAGGAAACAGCACAATGTTTTTTATGCTGTAGTCATTTATCTTGAAACTGTGGACAGCTGCAGTCTACATTACATATCAAGCAAATCAACTTTTTCTTGTAACGTTATGCCTTTTCTCTGCTTCTTGGGAGCATTTCCCACATAGCAGTGGCACTTTGTACAGGTCCCAGGGTGTTAGTCAAGGTTTATGGTATTGCCCTAAACATGATGAAAGATACTTGAGAACTACAGAAGATCACCTTTTACTGTGATATGCAATTTACTGGAGAGATGAACTGCACACATGGAGATGATGAATCTACATGGTGTGTTAAGTGGATCCTCACAACACTTGAGCTCAGCACCAGGGCAGTAAGAAGTTGCTGTAAAATTATGACATTAGTACAGTGTGTACTATAGTTGATTTCATGTAGTTAAGATTTAATACTACATCCTTATACTTGCTTATATTTCTCCAGACTGACTGATGCCATGTACAACCTGTTATGTTCATGTAAGTTTTAATAATTTTTTACTTTTTCTGATAGATTTGCATATATTATATGGTAGTAAAAGATAAAACAGACTAGGGGTCGCTAAGAGTCAGATACGACTGAGCAACTTCACTTTCACATTTCACTTTCATGCATTGGAGAAGGAAATGGCAACCCACTCCAGTGTTCTTGCCTGGAGAATCCCAGGGATGGGGGAGCCTGGTGGGCTGCCGTCTCTGGGGTCGCACAGAGTCAGACACGACTGAAGCGACTTAGCAGCAGCAGCAGCAGAATCCACATATATTTTATGCATTCATTACATATCTTTTTTCTTAAAAATTTCAACATTTCTAGATTATGTGGCTCAAGTATAAGTTTTTTTCAAGTTGTTGAAAATCTCCAAAATTTTTTTCAGATATATTCTTGAAAAAAATCCACATATAATTGGACCTGCACAGTTCAAACCTATGTTGTTCAAGAGCCAATGGTGGATAATTTAACATGTATATTTATCAAAGGATGAGGTCACCTAAGAGCTTCCCTGGTGGTGCAGTGATAAAGAATCTGCCTGCAGTGCAGGAGCTGAAGGAGCTGCAGGAGATGCAGGTTCAATTCCTGGGTTGGGAAGATCCCCTGGAGGAGGGCATGGCAACCCACTCCAGATTCTTGCCTAGAGAATCCCATGGACAGAGGAGCCTGGCTCATTGCTGTCCATAGTGTCGCAAAAAGTCGGACACAACTGAAGAGACGTAGGACGCACACGTGCACAGCTTATATATTTGATTTTACCTTCTTGGGTGTAGTATAGGTACACATGAATATGTTTGCATGTATACAGTCTAAGGCGAAATTTTTTTCAATCCTCCTTTTTCTTTTTTGCTAAACTTTATGTGACTATAACATCTGAACCTCTTATTAGGAGCACATATTCAGATAGATTATAACATGAAGATTGTTGCTTTGTGTTCTCAGTGGCTAATTGATTATGATCAGATTGGTTGTAAATGTCCATTAGAGGTTTTTCAGTCATAAAATGGAGTGATTACTGCAATACCTGTTTATGACCAATAGAATAGGTTTATCTGAAATCAATAATAGCCAAAGGAAAATCATGTAGATAAAAAGATAACAGTTTTGGACATTCTCTGGACTTTAAAGAAAATTAAAGAATAGAACTAGATTTTTTTCCCCTCTCTTTCTCTTCTTTGACTAGACCTCACTTGAAAGTGAAAATTGTATCCGATTCTGTGACCCCATGGACTATACAGTCCCTGGAATTCTCCAGGTCATAAGTATACCTATTTCCCAAAATACTGGAGTGGGTAGTCTTTCCCTTCTCCAGGGGATCTTCCCAACCCAGAGATGGAACCCAGGTTTCCTGCATTGCAGATGGATTCTTTACCAGCTGAGCTGAGCCACAAGAGGAGCCCAAGAATACTGGAGTGGGTAGCTTATCCCTACTCCAGGGCATCTCCCCAACCCAGGAATCAAACTGGCGTCTCCTGCATTGCAGGTGGATTCTTTACCAACTGAGCTATCAGGGAAGCCCTAGACCTCACTTCTCCAGGGACAATTTACCAGTTTGAATTGTGTGCATTTTCTACTTGCTGCTGTAACAATTTGCCACAAACTTGGTGGCTTAAGACAAAAACTATATTATCTTACAGTTCTGTAGATCAGGAAGTTCAACATGAGCACTACTGAGTTAAAATCGAGGTGTTGACAAGGCTGTGTTTCTTTCTGGAAGCTCTATGAGAGAATTCATGTCTTGCATTTTCCAGATTCTCCGGGCCACCCATGTTCCTTTTGTCTTGGTTTTCTTTCTCCATCTCCACCACCAGTGATTTTGCAACTCTAAAATTTAGGTCATCCCATGACTGATGTTCTTTTATTTAATTTCTTTTTCTTTTTTTTATTTTTAATTGGAGGATAATTGCTTTACAATGTTGTGTTGGTTTCTGCCTTACAACAATGTGAATCAGACATTAGTATACCTATTTGCAGGGCACAAATAGAAATGCAGAGAACAGACTTGTAGACAGTGGGGGAAGGAGAGGGTAGGAAGCATTGAGAGAGTAGCACTGAAACATATACATTACCATATGTGAAATAGGTAGCAAGAGGCAAGTTGCTATATGACACAGGGAGCTCAACCCGGTGCTCTGTGACCACCTAAAGGGATGGGATGGGGTGGGGGTGAGAGGGAGATTTAAGAGAGAGGGGACATATGTATGCATGCATGCTAATTTGCCTCAGTGGTATCCAACTCGTGAACTTATGGACTGGAGCCTGCCAGGCTCCTCTGTCCATGGGATTCTCCAGGCAAGAATACTAGAGTGGGTTGCCATGCCCTCCTCCAAGGGATCTTTCACACCCTGGGACTGAACCCGAATCTCTTATGTCTCCTGCATTGGCATGTGGGTTCTTTACGAGTAGCAACATCTGGGAAGCCCCTAGTTTGAGGTTGCTGCTGCTGCTAAGTCACTTCAGTTGTGTCCGACTCTGTGTGACCCCATAGACAGCAGCCCACCAGGCTCCCCCGTCCCTGGGATTCTCCAGGCAAGAACACTGGAGTGGGTTGCCATTTCCTTCTCCAATGCATGAAAGGGAAAAGTGAAAGTGAAGTCACTCAGTTGTGTCTGACTCTCAGCGACCCCATGGACTTCAGCCCACCAGGCTTCTCTGTCCATGGGATTTTCCAGGCAAGAGTACAGGAGTGGGGTGCCATTGCCTTCTCAGGGTTTGAGGTTAAACCTATCTAAATATGTTCTTGCTTTCTTTGCTTATAAGTACCTCAGAGACAGAAACTATCTTATTCACTTGTCTAGCCATAGGCTTGCAAGCATATCATGGATTCTAATAATTATGTGTTTAATAAGTGAAAGCAACTTTTAAAATATTTGAAGAAATGTTTTGATATCAACAACTAAATAATAGAGTATTCCAGCCTGTAATTTTTCTAAAAAATAAAGCAGCAGTTAATTTGTATCTTTTAATTTCCACCACTTTTTAAAATACAACTACTAGAATGTTCAAAATCAGAAAGCTCCAAATATGAAATAATAAATTTAAGAGGCCCATGAATTCCTGTGGGTGTAGGATAATCATTTAATTATTAGCTTTTGTCCATTTATAGAATGTTGTAAAATATGCCCTTTATATAAATAGGGCAAATGAGGTCTTAAAAAATAAATATATGACAATAGTGAGTAATCAGATAGCACTCATTGTTTGTTGCATTACAGAATAAATTAAGAAAGAGAAATGCTCTTGTAGTTGTTTCAATTAATTTTTAATTTAGTGCCTATTTTTTTCAGAGAGTAGCAATATACTTTCATAAGATACTATTCTGCAAACTCATAGAATGTTAATATTATACTCAATGAAATATTTAACTTATGTTTCACTTAACTTAGATTCTCCTAGCAGTGTCCATATTATTTGGCAACCAATAGCATCTCAGAATTGTACTTGAGTAAACAAAGGGAGAAGGCAATGGCACCCCACTCCAGTACTCTTGCCTGGAAAATCCCATGGACGGAGAAGTCTGGTGGGCTGCAGTCCATGGGGTAGTGAAGAGTTGCACACAACTGAGTGACTTCCCTTTCACTTTTCACTTTCATGCGTTGGAGAAGGAAATGGCAACCCACTCCAGTGTTCTTGCCTGGAGAATCCCAGGGACGGCAGAGCCTGGTGGGCTGCTGTCTCTGGGGTCGCACAGAGTCAGACACGACTGAAGCGACTTAGCAGCAGCCGCAGCAAACAAAGGGATGACAGTGTTTCTAAGTGTTTGTACCTTGGGAGGAAAAATTATATATCCACGTTCCTTTTTCAATTTCTTCTATTTGCTCAGATACTTCTAAGATGGATCTGAGGTCTCTTTTTGATGCCACCTCAAATAAAATTACATCCTAAATGACCAGAAGAAACCATAAAACAAAATAGAAGATAAGATTAAGCATCCTAAGAATATTTTCCAAATAAAAATTTTATTCATTTTATATATAATTTTCTTCATCTGTCAAGGAAAAACAATGCTATACATATAAAATTGTTTTAAGGAAAAGCAGTGGCAAATATGTGTTCACTAGGAGTGCATAAAATACTTAATGTGAGTGTATTATACAAACTTGAACATTTTATACCAGAAAGTTGCCTCGTTTTTAATCCCTAGCAGTTGAGAACTGTGTATGTTTTAATATGATTTGGGGGTTATTTAGCCATTATTGGGGTTTCATGCTTGCTATGTCTCTGACATCTTGATTGAATCATAGATCTCTTTGTCCTAACAATGTGCCTTTTTGGAGAATACACGCAGAGCAAATTGCAAGTTTATTTAGTGAAGGAGAGAAGGACACACACTTCACAGAAGCATGTTGGTCGTAGAGAGTAGAAGAGTCAGCATCTTTCTCAGCTTTTGTGGTACCCAGACCATTTAGCAAAGAGGTGAAAGGTGACAGCTGGTGATGCACATGAAAACCGGGGTCTTGACAGATGTGGAAGAGCTCATTTTGTGCATGCCACATTCCTTTTCACCTTGGCCTTTTGGTACTGTTAGGAATAATTTATGCATACAATCTCCGTGCTTAATGCCTTTATTTAAGAGAAGGATTAAATACTGGACACTCCTGGAATTAGCATTGCTGAGACTCCATCTGCATCTGGGCAAAAATGAGTAAAAATGCTCTACTTGACCTTCATACTGTAGATCTGTCTCTGGATTGCCAAAGTACTAGAACAGCCATTTTCAGGCTGTAGCTATTTGGGGCCCATTATTCTGATGAAATTGAAATGAGTAAGCTGGTCTGCTTTGTGACCTGGACACTTAGAACTGTCTCCAGGGCCCCTCGGTTCTGTGCTGGTGAATTTAGGCATCAAAAGCCTTCCCTTCAGCCTGCCACCAACAAAGGAACAAACGCTTTCAACTTTACACAAGAAAGGCATAGATTTTGCGTAAAAGTATCCTTAAGAAAACCATTGAGTAGGTTATAAGTTAAGAGTAAATGCCTACATTTCTATATTAAAATCAGAAAAATACACAGGATACAGCCCTTAGCAGAATCATCAGTCCCTAATGAATGCTTTCAGTCTTCTCATGTCCAACCCTTCGTTCCACTTAGTCTGTTACTTAGCACAATTTATAGCTTATTCTGAAGTTGTCAGGTATTGACCAGTGATGGCAGAACTGGTTTACTGCTCCCTACTTCAAAACCTGCTATGTATCTCATCTCCTCAAATCATTTTCGTCAATCTTGGGCTTATAGCCTTCACTTTACATGAACTCTTTGACGAGTTTTCCAAGACACATATATAATATTTACTTAGAAAACAGAGTTGAATCACTTATTGACAAGAATGGTCAGGCACTTTGTGAAGTGTTTTTAAAATTGATTTAATTCCCACATTCATCCTGTGAAGTGACATAATTATACCCATCTTACAGGTGAAAAAAATGGCTTAATAAAGTGAAATGATTACCCAAGATCATATAACGGCAGAGCCAGAATTTAAGTCTATATATGTCTGACTCCAAAGCCCATACTCATAAGCATCGAGTTATAGCGCCTAAAAATTAATGAATCACTATTTTTAGCTTGAAAGAGAGTTTCTTTCCTTCTTTGATTGTTTTCTTCTCTTTGATTTTGTGGCACACTCCTGTGAACCCATCTGTTTACATTCATATTAACCCTTAGACATCTTATAGATAAACTCATATTAATTTAATGTATTTTCTTTTTTTTTGGTTTTTAAACACCAGTTTCAGTGCTGTTTCATCTGGGTTCATAGATAAGCCTTGATGATTTCTAATTCTCTGTCCTGTGGCCATTTATTTCTAATCAGAATATGGTTTCCAATCACAGCAACTGTTGCTCCATCATCCAGCTCTCTCTCACTTCATCTCCCAAGACACTTGCCCCCATTAAGGTTTTAAACTGTAAAATTAACTGACTAGTGTACTTCCCCCTTTTATGATCTAACATAAATTTCCTTAAAATGTAAAGTTATTTTCATTCTTAATATTATTTGAAACTTCAGTGGCATACAATATTGTCATGACGCCCACCCCCCCTGCTTTTTAGGGCAGAATTTATTAAAATTCTTGCTTAGGGTAAAACATTTATTTTATTATCATCCCCAAATAGGTATTTATCTATGTGTGTACTTCCCAGATAAAAACCATGTAGGAATATTTCAAATGGCCAAATGCTTACTTATCAGTGTTTTTTTTTCTTGCTCCTCTTAACTCAGATGATTTAATCTGCTATAACCTACATAAATCATACATCTATTACATTTGAAAAGAACTTAATAACTTTACATATTTTATGGCTATGGGTATAAAAATTATAATTATGAGCATTAACATTTCATTTTCATAAAGCAGCTGCCAGTTGATGATCCCTTAGGATTTTATTAAATTTGTGAATAGAGTTGAAAGTCATCATGCTTACTCAGATCTATTCCCTGTCATCATACATCAGAACCCACTCTTTCTAAAATGAAACCATTAGTGCCAAATGTATTTGGGAACAAATCTCCAGCCTGTCCTATGGTACTGTCCTCACTTATCATAACTTTGCCTCCTTTTAAGTTCTTAAGTTCAGTCGCTCAGTCGTGTCCAACTCTTTGCGACCCCATGAATCGCAGCACACCAGGCCTCCCTGTCCATCACCAACTCCTGGGGTTTACTCAGACTCACATCCATCGAGTCAGTGATGCCATCCAGCCATCTCATCCTCTGTCATCTCCTTCTCCTCCTGCCTCCAATCCCTCCCAGCATCAGAGTCTTTTCCAATGAGTCAACTCTTCACATGAGGTGGCCAAAGTACTAGAGTTTCAGCTTTAGCAGCATTCCTTCCAAAGAAATCCCAGGGCTGATCTCCTTCAGACTGGACTGGTTGGATCTCCTTGCAGTCCAAGGGACTCTCAAGAGTCTTCTCCAACACTGGTTCCTTTTATTCCAGAAGCCCCCGTGTGGCCAGAATATGGCCATTCTTCACTCTGTTATTTATTGTATGTGCTTTGTGTTATGTTTGATTTTTAAATTAATGCTAATTAAGATTCATAACAGTTTATTCTTTTCATATTTTCCCCAAGATGACGTTGGGGCCAAGAACAAAATCCAGGATAAAAGGGCTTCTAAAAGTGATTTTTTCTCTCATTCTCCACTGTCAATGCTTCATCCCCCACCCAAACATTACTGTTGACACAGAGAAAAATGACAAAGTTCAAAAGGGGAAAATTAGCCACCTAAAAGTTTTGTTGTTATCTTTCCTTTCCTTGCTCATGCCCAGGTAGAGAAGGTCCAAGCCATAGTCTGGAGCTCATAGGCAGATGAAGTGACAATGCTCATAGGCATTGTCACAGAATTCCACACTTGGAAGTAGCCAGTGAAGCTAATCTGGGGCTGGTTTGCTGCAGGTCAGGTAATCTAACTTAGATGGAAATCAGGAGCTTCAGTTATTGGACCCGTTGTATCAATACACGCTGATTGTGTATGCAGAGAAAGAGGGTCTCTTATACCCCTTCTTCTGTCTGTGGGGCCCTTCCATCTTCTTCTGTGTAGCATATATGTGCCTATCATATTGTTTGATTTTTATTTATTATTATAGATAATTATCTATTTTTATAAAACCAAAGTTCCATAAGATGTTTGGTATTTCAGCTAATGTGTAGCTAAGTCAGCCTTTGTTAAAACCTTAGGCAGTATATATGTTTATGTTTACCTGTCTAGTTATCTACATATGTATATTTGCATACACACAGCAAGCATGTTGTCTGTATGTGCATATATACATTTGTACATGCAGCATTGAAAGAGCTACACCCAGTCAGTTTCTGTGAATTTCTTTGGTGGGGGCTGATGGAATCAAAATTGGTGCCCCCCATTTTTTTTAACAATGCAATAAAAATCTTAGTTCCCAGGTAGATTTGAATGATTCCAAATTGTAAACAATATTCTCACAGCACTTCTGAGCAGGAGGTGGGTGGAATCATAACAAAAATTGTTGCTTTTAGAGAAAGGCAAGAGGTACAAGGAAGAGAAATTTTCCCCATGTATCTGTCTTTCACTCTTAAAGAATTCTGAATCCTTGGTTTTCTCAAAAAGTGCATGTTATTGTGGAAACATTTTTATTCACATATTTTACTCATGTTTGTGCGAATATACAGTAATAATGCAGTTTCCATTTTCTTTATATATATATATTTTTTATGTGTTTGCACATTGTGACAATATATGTATTAGATAGTTAAAACCTAAGTCCAGAACCAGACTGATTGGCTTTTTAAAAAATGTAAACTCTTTGAGCAAAGTGAAGTTCTTAATATTTTCTCTGAGGTAAACAGAAATACCATCTTAGAGGTATCTTGTGAAATAATGATTTTCTTCCTTCCTTTTTTCTTTAATTTAGCCAAGCATCAAGCCAAGTGGAAACTTAATTGATTAAATAATCATAGAAGCTACAGGTTTTGAATGCTATAGTGCAATGCAGCTAATGAGGTCCAACTATCTTACAAAATATTATTCTATCTTATAATTGAATTATACTAATACTTCACTTTCTATAAGCATTCCTGCTCTGCTGCTGCTGCTGCTAAGTCACTTCAGTCGTGTCTGACTCTGTGCGACCCCATAGACGGCAGCCCACCAGGCTCCCTGTCCCTGGGATTCTCCAGGCAAGAACACTGGAGTGGGTTGCCATTTCCTTCGCCAATGTATGAAAGTGAAAAGTGAAAGTGAAGTTGCTCAGTCGTGTCCAACTCCTAGCGACCCCATGGACTGCAGCCTACCATGCTCCTCCATCCATGGGATTTTCCAGGCAAGAGTACTAGAGTGGGTTGCCATTGCCCGCTCCGATTTCTGCTCTAAGGGTAACCAAAGCCAAACTTAATATCTAATGAGAATATATTGTCTTAAAAATGCTGACTTTTATCAGGACTAATGAAAAATTATTTTGGTGAAAGCTAATATAAATAGCATACATTACATGGATGGTTAGATTTATAGATTACAGTACTTTCAGAGCTGAAGTAGTAAAACTATCTCCATGACCCTAACCAATATTTCTTCTATTGAAATATTTCATAAATAAGTGACTAAATATTTCAATACCTAGGGGTTAAGTGATTTGTTTTGATTCTATGCGTATGTAGTAATTCTGACAGACTATTCTCAGTATTTTAAATCTTTTAAGTATTTATTTCTCTAACCATATAGTCTTCACAGCTGGTTCTAAGCATTTCAACAACTTGAGCGAATTGCCATGATTTTGCAATCATGAAGTGAATTAAATTGCAGAATAGGTCTTCACTGAAATCATGAAGTTTTTATGTGAAGATAATTGAGAATCATCTCTGGTATTTTATTTCTGATGTTAATAAACATAATTTCCTTTTAGGAGAAAAGTGAAATAAAGTAGTCATAAAATTACAATCAAGAGAGAAAACTTTTTGGTAGTTTTACTATGTATGCTATTTTTCACATAGACTCAGTTGCATGATATTCCTTCAGAAATTGGTCACAGCATATTAATGCCACACATTATCCAGTGCTTCCAATGTTCAGAGTGAGCTCATAATCATATTATTATTGAAATGTCTCTGTAAGATTGGTGGCTGTGGATTATTTTAGTTATTTAACACTTTTCTCATTACATGTAACATGTCACATGTCTATGTAGACTCTCCTGAAGGGAATATCCACAGTTTCTCGCAACATATAAAGTAAATCCTCCCATTCATCTGACAACCCAATGAATGCATAAGCGCAATGAATGGACTTGCCAGATATCACCAGTAAGGGTCAGGTGGAAGTTCCATCACCATACATAAGGGCAACTACTCTGAGAAAGGTGACTTTCCTTCCACTTTAAAATGCCAATATCCTTTATGCCTTCTCACCTGAAGAACCCATATACAAAAGTTTTGTCATCAATATGGACACATCTTCGAATAAATGATAGCTTAGTTGAACACATTCTTCAAATTGCTTTTGAAATGTAGATGTTGATTAAAAAAAATAATTAACATCAATAATAGTAGGTGTCGACATGAAAGGAGAACATCCAGGTACTACGGGCAGGTTCCTAATAGTCACCAGAGACACTTAGCTGACTTTCTGTTATGAGCCATGTTTCAAAACCAAACAAACACTTCATGATGATAAACACTTTTGAAATGTTTCATACCTGTGTGTATTTTGGGGGGATATCTCATTCAAGAAAAAATCAACTTTTATGACTCATTCAATCAGTAGCACTACTATAAATCATAAACCTGTTATAAGGAAATAGTTTAATACAGAAGCAGAAGGTCCAGCTGTTTAAGTATCATATGGCATATGGGGCTCAGTAATTTGACTTGAATGCTATCTGGGTAAATCATTTACTCTTGTGTTGGAGTGCTATATTTCTATGAAACGAAAGTGAAAGTGTTAGTCGCTCAATTGTGTCCAACTCTTTGTGACCCCATGGACTGCAGTCCAACAGGCTCCTCTTTCCATGGAATTTTCCAGGCAAGAATACCGGAGTGGGTTGCCATTCCCTTCTCCATGGGATCTTTCTGACCCAAGGATCGAACCTGGGTCTCCCGCTGTGTGGGCAGATTCTTTACTGTCTGAACCACAGGGATGGGAAAGGACAAAGTGGTTCTTGAATTGCTGCTGAACTGAATAATATTCTATTTCAGGTGAATATCCCCCCAATTAATATATACTTGTTGAATCCAGTGAGTTTCCTTTGAAGTAGAACCTAGCATATACTTATTCTAGCTTATTTCACCATACCAATTATTATGTACTTTCCTTGGCTTTGAGTTTTAACAGTTGCTTTACATTTTTTGTTTGTGTTATGTTTTTTAGTACCTAGGGTGTTTACCTTTGGAGAAGGCAGTGGCACCCTACTCCAGTACGCTTGCCTGGAAAATCCCATGGATGGAGGAGCCTGGTAGGCTGTGGTCTCTAGGGTCGCTAGGAGTCAGACACGAAAATGACTTCACTTTTACTTTTCACTTTCATGCATTGGAGAAGGAAATGGCAACCCACTCCAGTGTTCTTGCCTGGAGAATCCCAGGGACAGGGGAGCCTGGTGGGCTGCCATCTATGAGGTCACATAGAGTCGGACACAACTGAAGCGACTTAGCAGCAGTGTTTACCTTAAAACAGTTTTCACTTAAGACATAGTCTTGTCATGTTATTAACCTCTGTAAATATCTGTGGTTGAGAGTGGGTTGGGGAGAAAAGGGAAAACAAAGCAAAATGACTTAGTTTTCAAGTAGCTGTAATAAAAAAGCTGGTCCCTATAGGAAGAGCTGAAGTTTTGTGTTCCAATATTTCAGATGTGTGAAATGTACTAACAGAGCCAGAAAGAAGTCTGGAATCACATTGAATAATGTTGATGCTGTGTCATTCATATATGGTAGAATATGCCCTGGTATGATTATATTTGTTTCCTGCACATGGATTCACTAAAATAACTCTATCAGAATTATGTACTTGTTGTCCTTTTATTTAAAATCAGACTGTTGAGCATCACTCCAAACTTCCTGATGTGATCCAGAAATCTATATGTTTATTTACTCAACGAATTCTTACTTAGCCATATCAGTGTCAACATTTGGAAATCATTGCTCCGGTGGTTGGGGGTTAGAGGGGGGAAAAAAAAGAAGGAAAATACCTTTGTTTGAGCTTCTATACTAAGAGGGACATATGTTAGTGAGGATCTAGTCCTCAAAAGAGATATTTTGACCTATGATGTCAAATTCATTCATGACCTCCTGTCTTCCTCTGTGCCAGAGAGTGGAAGGGGAAGAGTCCTTTACAGGCTTCATAACCCAGGTTTCTGTGAAAAGAGGAGGGGAGGAGCCAGGCTAGCTCTCTCTCACTCCTAAAGCCTTGGTTACCTGGGGAGAGCGCTACATCTGAATCACGTCCAGGGCTCCAGCTTCTTCTGGGCAGGCCCAGTGTTTGCAGCTCTTGGTAGGTGACCCCAGCTCCTAAGGCCTGGTAATTCTGCCTCCTCTGGGAATTTCTCTAGTTTAGGGGAGAGCGTGGTTTCTCATGCTACTAACTTGTAAGTTTCTCCAGTTTTCTTTACCTGTGTAACCAATTCCCTGAACTCAATTCCATTCTGTTTTCCTGGATGGATCCTGACTGATACAACCTCAAAAATCAGCAAGAGGTTTCCACAAGGAAATATTAAAACCAATGAGGTATGCCAGACTCCCTCACATTAGATATCAAATGTGACAGCTTCAGACACCCTAATACATCTATAGAAAATTAACTGTGAATCCATTGCTTACTGAAAGAAATTGAAAGGAAAAGTTGTAAGAAAATTGCCTAGGACCATAGAGATTACAGACCATATCAGAGTGCAAAATATATACCAGACCTCTTGAGAAACTTCACTAAATCTAGGCATGCATCCAATTTAAACACTGTGTGGCAAGCATACAGTATCATTTTGCTGATTAAACAGGAAAACAACAGCAAACATATTGAAGAGAAAGTAAATGAGAGTCTTAATTGAAGATATTTTGCAAGACTTTACTAGAATAAAAAGTAGTTTTACCATAAGATCGGAGGACAATGAAGCTGTCTGTTGAGGATCCCATCCATTTTCTATTATAAATAGCCACCTATTAAATTCTCCACCATGTCTCCTTTGCTTCTGTAGTGTTAATTGAGGTGAGAAGTGAAAAGTGAAAGTGTTAGTCACTCAGTCATGTCCTACTCTTTGTGACTCCGTGAGCTGGAGCCTGTCAGGTTCCTCTGTCCATGAAATTATCCATGCAAAAACACTGGAGTGGGTAGCTGTTCCCCTCTCCAGCAGATCTTCCCGACCCAGGGATGGAACCTGGGTCTCCCACCTTGCAGGCAAATTCTTTACCTTCTGCACTTTCTGAGCTCCATCTCTCTACTTGTTTTAGATCCTACCTCTTTCTTGGCAACCTTAAGCTTTTTCCAAATTACAAACAGATATTCCCCTCCTTTGGCTCCCTAGACCTGGCCCATCCAGGTTCAGTTACAGCATCACCTTCATCCCCAAAGTTTCTGAAAGTGTCATCTCTAAGTACTCCCTCCTCTTGCCTCCTCCTCCCACTGACTCCACATCCTCTGCAGTCATTCCACCAAAACCATCCTCAGTGAGGTCACCTGTGAATCTAATAGATATTCTCAGAATTCAATTCTCATGGCCTCTCAGCAGATTTTGACCTTTTTGTTGACTTTTGACATGTGTTCTTCCCTTGGTTTCTGTGTCACCATGGTCTACTGCTTTCCTTCTTACCCATTCCCACTGCAGGTTCATATACCTTACTTAGCCCTTACATAATGTGCTTTCTCAAGGCTTAGCTTTCAAACTTCTTTCTTTTTTACCTGGGTGTTCTCTTCCTGAGGTCTCATAGGCTTTACTACAATATTCATTGCAATCGTAAACTGCATGTCCTTGATTTCCAAGTATCTAACTCTGACTTTGTGCTTTGACCTCCAGACTGGAGGTCAGTCACAATGGCATAAGATATCCAGCATTCTGCCTTCTGTCTGCTCTGGGTTAAGTCCCTCTCTGTGTTCTCCAACCCAATGAGTGGTATCTCCTCATGCCCAGCTTCTCCTGACATAACCTCTAGCTCTCCCTGATCTCATACAATAGATCCATCATTTGGATGTGTTGATTTTATTTCTTATTTCTTTACTCCTTTTTTGAGGCTTCTCTTTGATAAGTCCTATACTGCAAATAAAACATATTGGTGTGTCATCTGTCCACTTTAACAATCTGATGACTTCTGTTTCCTTTTCCAAGACAACAATTTCCAAGCACTAAAATAGACAACTTGGCCAAGGAGGCCCACATTGTCCTGTTCCCTCAAGCTTAATGATTTATGATTTCCTCCTCATTCTCTGCCCACCTCTCTTCTCACACTCTATTCTGTGATCAGGCCACACCCCCTTTATCCATACTCGTCTTTGTCTCTGGTCTGGTACTGACCACTTGCCTGCATTAACTCATGATTTACTCTACCTCCAGTATTACCTCTTTGGAGAAGCAGTCCTTTTCCTTTTGGCCAGTTGAGCTGTTTTCTCTTTTTTGTCTCTCTCATTAAATTTTATTAGTTTCCTTCAGGCCACTTATCAGTGATTGTATATTCCTTAGTGGGATTGTTTATTTAATATATCTCTACTCCAAATACCTGTAAGTTTCATAGGAGCCAATTGCTTATCTTTGTTTTGTTCAACATCATATCCCAATATTTTCCAGATCATCTGGCATAGAGTCTCAATAAATATGTATAGAATATGTGATGAACATTGAGTTAGAAGAAATCTTAGAGGCGTATAATACACCTCCATATTCAAAGCTTGAATCTCAGTGTCAGTCCCATGAAGGTTAGCACATACAGAGTATCTGGTAATTTTGACAAAATCCTTTTATAGGCTGTGTTCTGCCAAGGAAATTTGCTGTATCTTTTTCTGAGCAATCAAATGATGCATTGTGCTCATTCCCATTGAACAACTGCTGCTGCTGCTGCTGCTAAGTAGCTTCAGTCATGTCCGACTCTGTGCGACCCCATAGACGGCAGCCCAACAGGCTCCCCAGTCCCTGGGATTCTCCAGGCAAGAACACTGGAGTGGGTTGCCATTTCCTTCTCCAATGCATGAAAGTGAGAAGTGAAAGTGAAGTCGCTCAGTCATGTCCAACTTTGAACAACTGAGGAGGGCAAAAATTCAACAGCTGTTGAATTATTTTCTTAGCTGGAGCTTAAAAAACGTATCCATGTGATATACATGAAACAAGGGAGTTTTACCTCAGTGGGACACTAATCATTGTGATCTCTGTCCTTAATTTCTTCATTTGAAAAATAAGTTGATTTATAATAAATTTAAAAATAAGTGGATTTGCTTTATAATAACCAAAAAGTCAAAATGACCCAGATATCCATTGACAAATTATCATATGTTCATAAAATAGAATGTTATATAGCACAGAAGATGAAGGAATTATACTTGGCTTAAAAAAAACCTAGCATGCGTAATTCTAGTATTTATAATGATAAGCTAACAAAACAAGGAACAAAATTAAATATACAATATAACTTCATTTATAAAATTTTATAATTTTTTATAACAAAGCTAAACTTATCTTATTAATAAAGTATTAATAAGAATTAATACTTATGGGGCAAAATAAAAAATGAAGTCAATGAAATTTTTACAAAATCATGATAATGTTAAGAGAGTTGTTTCTTCTATTATGAGAAAAGAAGTTGTAATGGGGAATGGATAAACTGGAGACTTCTGGGGACAGAAGTACTCTATTTCTTGGGCTGAGAGATTTTTACCTACACTCACTTTATATTTATGTTAAATTATATACTTTGTATTATGTGCCTTCCTGTTCTCAAATTTTATTTATGACAAAATGTTCATTTTTTTTGAAGAAAAATGCTTTTTAAAGAAAAGAATTATAAAATACTAGAGCTTCAATGGATCTTAGATAAAATTTAAGACCCATTGAAGATCAAACACTACATGTACCTATACATTGGTAATTATTTGTTGATCCAAACAAATAATTACCAATGTATAGATACATGTAGTGTTTGATCTTCATAGCAGATTGTATAATACAAGCAAAAACCTGTCTGACACGACTGAGCAACTGAACTGAACTGAACTCTCTCTGTAGACTAATACATATAATAGTGTCTTCTGTCATGGTAAATTTTACCCCTTACATCTGTTTGTTTGTTTTTTTTTAAGAGGCCCACTCAACTGAGTTCAGGCAAGAATCATAGTCAGTTTGAATTTATGGCCAACATTCAAAGAATTGGGAAGTTTTGCATAAAAAAATCCAGATGACTTTGTGTCAAACATTTTTTCGAGATGAACCAAAACTGTAATCCTCTTCCCAGGTGATAAAAATCTGTTCCTTTTCAATAGAGCCTGGATCTTTCAGCTCTCTTCAGCCCTGAATCTCCTGGAACTCCCTGTCACTTAAAATGTCAGTTTCTATTCAACATTGTCATGGAGTTGTTGGTAGAGATCCTATTTTTTTTTTTTAACATACAAGGTATTTGATCATTTATTATTTTGTTCTAATAGGCATTTTTATTGTGATCACTACCCCAAACATTCTTTTGTGCCAGTTCTGCCACTTGTATTAATCATGAGTCTTATTGTTCTGCCTTTGGAGAAAACCATCTATTTGTACATTTGGGATAAATCATCTCATCCGGGAAATGAGATTAGTGATTTGGAACCGAAAAATAATCCATTTATTTAGCAGTCTGTCTTTTCAATGTGCTGTAGAGAATAAGAGTATTAAAAAGTTTAAGCCTTCTTCAAAAATTTTCTGAAAATATATCCTTATTATGGCAGATGTTTCTTTCTAAAGAAACATTAAAACAGTGTTCTCCAAAGTTACCTGATTTAGTGAGAAGCTTTTGGCTTTTCTGCAGAGAGCTGAGCTCAAGTCTTCTATTCAGTTCTTAATCTTACAGCATGTATTCTTTCAAGACTTTCCAATTTGCCAATTCATTGGATTTTGTTTATCACCTTTTCCACAAAAGACCATTTGTTCATTGACAGTTGCATTCTATGTTGAATCCAAAGTAGAGCTGATTAATGAATATTCAGACTGGCCCCAAGTGTTCTTGTTAGCTTGATAGTTCTATCACATCAACCGTATGTAAAATCTATCTTCAGGTTAAATGTGGCTGCTTTTACTTTGTCAGGGATTATTTATGACTCTGTCCTCTATTAGTCTTGATTAACAGGAGATTTTTGATCAAGCAGGGCCTTCTCATCTCTGATTGCTTATACGTCAAGCATTCTCTTTCTGTGGACCTGACATATGAATGGTTTTATAGCATTGATATTTATTTGCTTCATGTTCCTTATATAGTTTGGTGGAAAATAAATGAAATTGAGCTGGACAAGGATCTAATTTTATAGGATAGTTTTACAAAAGAACAATTCTGCATTTACAAAAGGTACTTTAAATGTCTAGTTATTGGGCCAAGATAAACAGCATGCTCTTGTTCATATTATATTGAATATCATAAAATTAACAATTCTTAAAAGACATTTTGGTTCCCTCCTCTGTCCATTGTAAAGGTCATCCATTATAAAAACAGAAGTTGATTTCATGCTATTTAAATTAAGGCATGAGAAGAAAATTAAGGTAAACTTTAGTCTTACTGTGCAATAGAGTTTGCTTTCAACATCATTTTGTTCTTAACACAGTATTTACTAACCTTCCCATTGAGCGTCTCTCTACCCATCTCTCAACTTGGATGTCAAAGTACAAATTCAACTCAATGTGTCTCAAACACAACTCTTGAGTTGCCTCTAAACTTGCTTCTACACCGGTCTTAAAATTCTCTATAAATTGCATGCATATTTACAGTTTGCTCCAACCAAAAATATATTAGACAAAGAACTTTTAGACTCATTTCTTTTTATTAGTTCATCAAAAAGTACTTTCAGTGTTTATTGAATATTTAACAATTCTCTCCAACATTACTGTTTTACAGTGTGTGCACCTCCCTCCCAAATTCATGTGTTGAAGCTCTTCATGTGATGATATTTAGAGGTGAGACTTTTAGGGGATAATTAGGGTTAGATTGGGTCATAAAACAGGGCTTATTGATGGGATTAGTGGCTTTATAAGGAGAAGAAGAGAGAGATCTGTCTCCCCACAACATGAAGACATGGTTAAAACAATCAGTCCACTTGCAAGCCAGGAAGAGAGCTCTCATTAGAACTCAACTATACTGGCTCCCTGGGCTTCCCTCATAGCTCAGATGGTAAAGAATCTGCCAGCAGTGCAGGAGACCCAGGTTTGACCCCTGGGTGGGGAAAATCCCCTGCAGAAGGGAATGGCTACCCACTCCATTATTCTGGCCTGGAGAATTCCATGGACTGTCTAAGCCATTGGGTTGCAAAGAGTTGGACACTACTGAGCAACTTTCAGTTTCACTTTCCAGTGTTCTTCTATGGGGTGTTCCATGGACAGCGGAGCCTGGTGGACTATAGTCCATGCAATCATAAAAAGTCAAACACAACAGAGTGACTAACACTTTCACACTGGCCCATTAAACCAGATTTCTAGTCAGTGAATTTGAGGAAATACATTTCTGTTGTTTAATCAAATGCAGTCTATGATATTTTGTTACAGCGACTTGAGCAGACTAAGGAATCTTCCCATAATACTCTAGTCTAATTCTCTACCGTCTCTCACTTAGAACATTGCACAAGCATGCTCAGTCACTCAGTCCTGTCCATGGACTCTTTGCAACCCCATGGACTGTACCCCACCAGGCTCCTCTGTCCATGGCATTCTCCAAGCAAGAATATTCAAGTGGATTGCCATGCCCTCTTCCAGCGGATCTTCCCAACCCAGGGATCGAACCTATGTGTCCTGCATTGGCAGGGGAGTTCTGCAGTGGTATCTGAATTACTTTCCTTCTTCCTTTTCAGCTTTTTGCTGTCAATATTTCAAGGATCAGTCAGATATTTTTTTTAAATGTTTCTCTGGTCAGTTGTTCCAGTGACTTCCCATTATGCTCAGCATAGAACCAAACTCTCTTTTCTGTAAGGACTTTTATGTTCTGACTGTTGTCTAACTCCAACCTCATCTTGTACTTCTTTTAAGGTGCATGTGTGAACACGCATTCTCAAGCACACATATTTAGGAACAAGACTTGATTACTTATTTATAGTCTCCTGGCTGTCTTGCTGTTCCTCCAAATTATAGAGTATATTTTACTTTTGCACTTGCTGTTCCCTCTGCTTGTAAGACTATTTTCTGGGCTACTCATGGGTTTTGGTCTCTCACTTTATTCAGATACCTACTTGAAAATTGCCTCTCTAGGAGATCTTCCCTACTAATTAAAATCACCCCTTGAAGACCCAACCCCCATATTTCCATACATTAACCCTGATATATTTCCTTCACAGCATGCATTATTTCTCAACTTTGTAGTAGATATTTATTTTTTTACTTTATGTCTTCCGCATTTTAATGCAAGTTCCATAAGGTATGAGACCTAGATTTTTTTATTTTTACAGATTTGCTAGGGCCTAGAACAGTGCCCACTGGCAAGTTCAGAGTCTTTAATTAATATTTATTTGATAAGAGGTTACATAAATATCAACAATCTATAAGCTAATTATTTAAAAGCACATAGTATGAACGATCTCCACTTCCTGGTGGCTTAGACAGTAAAGAATCTGCCTGCAGTGTGTGAAACCCAAGTTTGATCCTTGATTTAAGAAGATACCTTGGAGAAGGTAATGGCAACCCACTCCAATATTCTTGCCTGGAGAATTCCATGGACAGAGGAGCCTGGTGGGCTACAGTCCAAGGGGACTCACAGGGTCAACACAAGTGAGCAACTAACAGTATGAACAATACTTTCATAAAAATTTGATTGAAAATCTAAGTTTCTCCTGCCATAGTGGACTTAAAACCCTCATTTGCTAATATATAGGATATGAACCCTGGAGGAGGAAATGGCAACGCACTCCAGTATTCTTGCCTGGAAAATCCCATGGACAGAGGAGCCTATGGGGTTGCAAAGAGTCAGTCATGACTGAGCACTTGCAGGAGGATATGGAACCTCTAGTCTTTCATCCCTAGAATGTGCAATCTGAAATTTTGTTTTTTAAGGGAGAAATTGATTTTCAAATGAAGCATTTTTTAATATATTGATGGTTGCAGGAATAATAATTGTTAACACATATTGAAGATTTAACATTTTCTATTAGTATTGTAAATATGTTATATACATTTATGTATTAAGTTGGACTATTGTGAATACTTACCTGTATGTGCTGGTGCTTAGTTGCTCAGTCGTGTCCGACTCTTTGCAACCCTATGGACTGTAGCCCTCCAGGCTCCTCTGTCCATGGAATTCTCCAGGCAAGAATACTGGAGTGAGTTGCCATTTCATCCTCCAGGGGATCTTCTCAGAGCAGAGATCGAACCTGGGTTTCCTGCATTGCAGGTGGATTCTTTACCATCTGAGCCACCAGGGAAGTCCTAAATCTCATCCAGTCCTGAAAACTCTAATGTAGGTACTATGCTTATCATCAAATTTTTGCAAAGAAATTGAGGTGAGCATGTGTTAAATTATTTAACCTCTGACATGGTCTGTGATAAAACAAGAACTAAATATATGCAGTCTGACTCCAGCGACCATAAAGCAAAACACTACTTCCTCTGTATCCAAAATAATCTAAGTATTAATCAACTAGAATAATTTACCCAGAGCACTTTAAGACCTACATTCTCATTATCTTTTACTGGCTATTTACTACTAGGTTTTTTTTATTAGCCTCATAACTACCATCCTTCTATTCTTAAGCAAAATCAGATGAAAATATTTCTATATTCTATATTCACTAATTTTGGTTATTATTTTAATGAAATAACAGGGTTTACAGAGTCAAAAGCAATATAATTACAAATCTTTTCCCCAATTAATAATATAATGAATTCCTGGATCGTTAAACAATATAATTAGAAAAGGAAGACACATACAGAGAAAATGTTTGACATTCATCCAACAGACATGCCTTTAAACACCCACCATGTCTCAGCCTCTGGAGACACAATGGAAGATACAGTCTCTTCTGTGAATGGACTTACCCTTTCATAAAGATAACAGCCACAGAAGTAATTATAATAACTTTAGTATAACTACAAACCTCATAAAGACTCAGATTATGGAGAAACCTATATATTATGTGAAAGACAAAGTTTGGATTTTATTCTAGAAGACAGTTGGGGAATGTGACTAGCACCAGATGGTTAAGGTGATCTAGTAGAGTGTGAAAAGGAAGTGTTACAATGGTTTCTGACATTTATTTTGACAGTATGTAGTCTCTGTTTTCGGTTCTCTCACCATAATCATATAAACGGAGTACTTACAATCCATGTTGGGATCTAGGAAGAAAACATTAAAAGTGTCATTCATTTTATTTCTAGAATTTTAAAAAATTTCTATTTTTGATACCTATTGTAAAGAATTATATGTAATTATAATATATTGGTGGTACTTATTTTTAAAATTTAGTGCTATAGATGCACATTTAAAAATGTAACTACTGCTCTTTACCATGGAGAAGCAAAATGATTTTAAGCATTAGAACTCAAGAGTAATATTGGAGTTTTCGATAAGTTACCCTAGAGTGAACTTGATATCAAGGGCACTGGAAGAAGCTATTGCAGTGTTTCATCAGAGAGGTGTTGAGAACCTTTGCCAGGAATGTAGTAGGAAAAGGGTTTGACAACTATAGCATATTTAAGTTGGCAAGATTTGTGACTGATTAAATACAACAATAATGAAGAGAAAGGATGCAAGAATGATTTCCAGATTTTAAATTTAGGAAGTTAGGGAGAAAGTAGAAATACTAAACAAATAAGAAACACAAAGAAGAAAAACCTGAAGTAGGGATCTTCTAAGTTCATTTTAGACAGGATGATTTTGAGCATGCTTCAGAGTATTTCGCTTTAGGATGTCTGAAATTTAAGGACAAGTCTATGTTGCAAATACATGTTTGGCCCCATTTGGCAGATGGAGAGTAGATGGAATCACCAAGGTGGATCACATATAGTGTAAAAAACAGTGGTTCAAGAGAGATTTCTTAGCCACACTGATATTTAAAGCACAGAGGAAGAAGGGACACCCTTGGAGAAAGTCAGAGTACAAGGAGTCAAAGGGCATGAGGAGAACCAATGTCCCTGGGACAATCCTCAGAGCAGGGAGCCCTCCCCAAGTCCTCTGAGAGGTTGGGGTCTGGTCTCAGGTTCTGGTCTCAGGCTGACCCTATAATGGGCTCTGTTTTCCATTAAACTTTCATCATACAAATCCATGTTGCTCACTTTTATCTACAGAGAAAAGCTCAGATTACCTCTGGTGATAGGAGTTTATAGTTCATAGCAAAATAGAGAAGACCAGGAAACCATTTCGGCATCCTTCAGAACATATTAAAGATGGCTCACTAACACCTGCAGGTGTCCAAATATTACTCATTTGTTGTTGTTGTTCAGTCACTCAGTTGTATTTGATTCTTTGTGATCCCATGAACTGCAACACACCAGACTTCCCTATCCTTCACTATCTCCGTAAGTTTGCTCAAACTCATGTCCATTGAGTCAGTGATGCTGTCCAACCATCTGATCCTCTGTCGCCTCCTTCTTCTATTGCCCTCAATCTCTCCCAGCATTAAGGTATTTTCCAAAAACACCTCTTCCCATCAGATGACCAAAGTGTTGGAGCTTCAGCTTCACCATTAGTCCCTCCAATGAACACTCAGGACTGTTCTCCTTTAGGATGGACTGGTTTGATCTCCTTGCAGTCCAAGGGACCCTAAGGAGTCTTCTCCAACACCACAGTTCAAAAGCATTAATACTTGAGTGCTCAGTCTTCTTTATGGTCCAACTCTCACATCCATATGTAACTCCTGGGAAAGCCATAGCTTTAACTATACAGACCTTTGTTGGCAAAGTGATATCTGCTTTCTAATACACTGTTAATATTACTCACGCAAATCCCAAAATCATTTTTGAAAAATTATATATCCTCTTCTCTCATTTGAAATTAATACCTCAGAACTTATTATGAATTTAAATATATGCAAAGTCTATATTTTCTGCATATTCTTACTGTATGCCTGATTTACATTTGAAATATTAGACTGGCAGTTTAACTCTTTCAGTCTATGAATAGTATCATGGGAAAACAATGCTGTTTATCAATTCAATAGCAAATTGGATGAGCTTATGTAAGGAAAAGTTCAACTGCATTTTTTGTCTCAAATAAATATTTGTATTAATTACGTGTGTTAACCTACCAGGTGTTATGAATTCTAATTCTAAGCTATGTAGTTCAAAACATTGCTAGATGAGATATAAATGCTTCCATGATGTTTTGCTCCCATGGCCCTCACTCTTGGGAATTTTACACTCCAGGGCAATGAACTATAGAAGGTGGCGAGGGATGTGCATTGCTTTAGCAAAGAGGGGAAAATAAGAATTTAAAAGGGGAGTTGAGAAAAGGAGAACTCTGAAAGCACAGATACATTTTTAGCCAAATTAATTTTTGGAAAGTGTACATATGGAGAAATGGAAGATCTGGAAACCGATTGCCTTAAATTTATTCATGCCTATATAGCATCTGTTCAGTCTTGTTTCCCCACAGGGTACCTTGCTCTGGGGGACTCAGCTATAATCATCCAAGAGACCAGTAGCTAGCAGTCTGCTTTGTTTCTCCATCTCCACTTCTCTCTGCCTGCTATTTCCTCCTCTGCTATTGCCTGACTTACCCCTTCCTTGAGATCATCTTGAATTGAGTCATTATGATAGGGTCGAATGATGAGGTAGGCTATTGCTGTATTTTGTTTCCCTCAAATTAATTAGTTGAAGACCTAACCTCCAATGTGACTGCTTTTGGAGAAAGGGCCTGTGAGGAGGTGATGATGGTTGAATGAGGTCAGAGGGTGAGACCCAAATCTGATAGGGGTGGTGCTCTTATCAAAGAAGAGGCACCAGAACTGTATCCCTGTGATGTGAAGACACAGCATGCAAGTAGCCATCTGAGAGCCAGGAAGCACTCTCCCCAGATCCTGACCATGCTAACCACTCAGACTCCTAGTCTTGGGGTACATAAGAACAGAGATAACTGTCTGTGGTTTAAGCCATCCAGTTCATGGAACTATGTTATGGCAGCCTGAACAGACAAATCCAGGCATGTGATGTGCAGGCCAGGTGCACGGACATTATCTGAGATGTCTCCTTAAGCCTAATATACTCATTGCCTTTTTCTCAGGAGTAATTTTTTTTTTTTTTTAACTGACTATTGGTATAAGTGTGTGGCTTTATTAGCTTGGTCACAGCTAACTGGATGAGGTATTACCCTACCAGGAAGTGTCTTGGCTAAAGATAGCTGCCTTGCTAAGGACCCTCCTCAAGGTAGTCCCCATCTAATGACTGGTTTACTTGGTGGTATAGGGCCCAGCATGCTTGCTCCATTTCATGACAATTCTCCCGAACTCCCCAGTGGTCATCTGAGACCTATGTTGAGGTGACATTGCATTGTGACTTCTCCCTCAGCTTCCCCACCTGCCCCTCCAGCTGATGACACCAGAGCATGCCCTAAAGAAGTCTGTTTCATGCTCTTCTTCATCTCACAGCTTGCATTCAAAGTTCAACTCACTGGCACCAAATGTTGTTTTTCTAGATTTTCTTGTGTATGTGCATGTGGTTGGAGGAACCCAAACTGAGAAAATACTATATTTTATTGTAAATTTTCTATTTATACCCCTCTTCTCTGTTTCACAATGAGACTATAGAGGGCAGGGAGTGTACACTGCATCTACCCATAGCATTTATGACTTTATCATCAAGAGTAGTTCTCGACAAATGTTTTCTGAATAAGCTGTGCAGGTGATTAATCGTTTCTCCAGAGGCTAGATTAACATTAAGATAAAAATTAATATAAACATTTGCATAGTTAACTAAGGGCTTCAAGTTGTATACACTTCACTTAAAGTCCCTGAGTGAAATTTTATTTTTAATCTTTAGTTAAAAAAATTCTAAAAATACGAACATGAATTACACTGAACACAATGATATATTTGTGAACTTGAGAGGGCATCTTAGCCCTTGAATAGCCCATACTTAAGGCAAGTGAAATTTTGAATACATACATATTTAAAGTAGTATTAATAGTTGTATAATATGATAAATGAATTATTTGCTATATGTATCATAATTATACAAATTAAAGCCATATAAATTAAGATATAGAAATTAGTATTTACTTTAGTGTTTTTCTATAATGAAAAACTTGAAAAGTATTTGTTGCTTGGTCCAATAAGGACTTCTATAATTCCTGGAGTTTAACTTTCTGTTTATGTAAGAATGAAAAATCCACCCATCTATGAAGTCAAGACCTATAGTCATACTGTTTGCTAAAAGTGTAAACAAGTGAGCTTTGTTTGGGGCTCCTCTTGTTTATGAAGTGAGATTAAATGCTGTCTAATCACTTTTCTACTTAAAAATTCTATCTTGTTATCTCAAATGAAAGTTCCAATCTCACACATTTGTTGAAGTAAAGCAACAAAGATAAATTATAATAAAGACAGAATTGTGTCTATTTTTCTGATGGAACTTCATTATTTTTTTCCAAATAGATGCTGAACTTAGGTTATCCTCATTTATACCCAGCTTCCTAGGCTTGCCTGGTGGCTCAGACAGTAAAGGATCTGCCTGCAGTGCAGGAGACCTGAGTTCAATCCCTGGGTCAGGAAGAGCCCCTAGAGAAGGGATGACTACCCACTCCAATACTCTTTCCTGGAGAATTCTATGGACAGAGGAGCCTGGTGGGCTACAGTCCATGCAGTTGTAACGAGTCAGACACAACTGAGTGATTAACACTTCCCAGTCCTATACTTTAATTATGTTCTCTTCATTTATTCAATATGTATTGATTTAAAATCTACATTTTATCAAGCACCATAAGTGTTTGGAGGTACATCAGTGAAGAAAAAAAGATCTCTGCTATCATGGAGATCACATTCTTTGGTGATACAGTGAACATAACAAAGATATAAACTATATTTTAGGAGACAAAGACTCAATATAAAATATGTGAAGCAAAAAAGGTTATATTAAGTGTGTCAGTGGTAGAAATTTTGGCAGGTTGCAGTATTAAATAGGGTGATCAGAGTAGTCTTAGTTGAGAAGCTGAAATTTGCGCTCTATTTAAATAAAGGAGGGAATTAGCCACTCTGACACTTAAGGCAGAGAACCCCAAGCAGAAGTAACATCGAGAGCAAAGGGGCAAAGGCTGGGATGTGTCTTGAATGTTTAAGGAAGTATAAGAATATGGTGCAGCTGAAAAAGAGTGAGTAAGGAGAGGAGGCAGAAATCAAAGGTGGGATTGGTGGTGAAGACAGAGAGCCTCTACAGCACCTTGGGCCTTTGAAGGACTATGGAGTTGACTAAGTGAAAGGGGCAGGCTGTGGAAGATTTTGAACAGATTTTAGGAGTGCAACATAGTCTTCCTTACCTTTCAAATTATAAAATTCTGACTTTGATAAGAATAGCCTAAGAAGTGGGAGTGTCAAGAGTTGAAGCAGAGAGCCCTTTAGAAAGTTATTAATGATATGCAGGTGACAGGGGTGGCAGGTGGCATTACACATTAGCAAGGAACGTGGTGAGAGGCGACTGGCTTTGGGGTATACTGAAAAGATAATAGCCAAAGGAATGCCAATGAGTATATTGAAAGAAATAGTGGCAAAGTAATTTTTACTGGAATTGCTATTGAAATCTATTGGCTATGGGATATGAGAGAAAAAGAAGAACTAAGGATTAATTCATATTTCTGGTTTGAACAACAGAAATGATGGTGTTGGCACCAAATAAGATGGGAATGCTGTGGTGGAATAGGTTTTGGGTTGGCAGAGATCAGTACATGACAAAATGCAGGTATTTAGTGTGTATCTAAAGAGAATAGTGTGTAGGTGGTATATAAGACTGGAGTTCATGAGTATGATCTATGGAGATAAATGGACAGACTTGGCATGTAACACAAAAACATATTTGACATGCGTTATTCAAAACCTTGAAAAAGAATAGGTTACCAAGGGAGTGAGTATAAATGGAGAAGTGAAGTGAAAAGCAGAGAACAGGACAGCAGGGAGCTCTAGCATTATAAGGAAGGTGAAAATTGGAGAAGTAAGCAAACAGGCTTGAGAAGGAACCACTCATGAACCAGGAGGAAGACCAAGTGAGTGCGTTTCCCTTGAAATCAAAGGAAGAAAGAGTGTCAAAGGAAAGAGTGATTAGCTGCCTGAAAGTCTTGCCAATAATTAATTCACTTAAAAAAAGGTCTGAAATTGATTATTTCATTTAACAACCAGGAAATATTTGGTGACTTGATCAGATAAGTTTAGGAGCTATGGTGGGAATGGAGCTGAATTGCAGTGTTTTTAGGGCAAAAAGAGAAGAAGGGAATCAGAGACTATGAGTCTGGTCAATTTTCCTGAGGATTTTTGCCCAAAAAGGAGTAAGAAACTGGATGGAGTCTGATAGAGGAAATGGATCATAAAACGGTTTTGTTATTGTAGTAGTTGTTGTTTTCAGCCTTTTGTTTTGCTATGTTTTTTTAAGATGGGGAGAATAACAGCATGTTTATGTGTCAGTGAGAATTATCAGTAGAGAATGAAAAATGGAAGATGGAAGAGAGAGAGCAGAGGAGGTGAGAGGCCTTCTGGATCGTGCAGTGAGGATTTACCAACTCCTCTCTTGTATAACAACAATGCCACTGTTGAAATTTATAAAACAATAATAAAAGAATAATCAATCATGTAAAATTTCCATAAAGTTTAACAAGGCCATAAACAAGTAGAGAAATATTCAAAAAATTCTGAATTCTAGTAGGCGTGGCCAGTATTGATGCCTGCATTGGTTTGCTAGAGATGCCATAGCAAAATCCCACAGACTGGGTGGCTTAAACGACAGACATTTATTTCCTCACAGATATGAAGGCTAGAAGTTGAAGACCGAGATGGTGGCAGATTTGATTTCTTCTGAGATCTGTCTCCTTGGTTTGCAAATGGCCACCTTCTTGCTGTGTCTTCACATGGTCATTCTTCTGTGAACTCTCATGCCTACATCCTAATCTCATCTTAAGCACCGAAGAATTGATGCTTTTGAACTGTGGTGTTGGAGGAGACTCTTGAGAGTCCCTTGGACTGCAAGGAGATCCAACCAGTCCATCCTAAAGGAAATCACTCCTGAATATTCATTGGAAGGACTGATATTGAATCTGAAACTCCAATACTTTGGCCACCTGATGCAAAGAGCTGACTCATTTGAAAAGACCCTGATGCTGAGAAAGATTGAGGGCAGGAAGAGAAAGGGAAGACAAAGGATGATGGTTGGATGACATCACTGACTCAATGGACATGAGTTTGAGTAAACTCTGGGAGTTGGTGATGGACAGGGAGGCCTGGCGTGCTGCAATCCATGGAGTTTCAGAGTTGGACGCAACTGAGCAACTGAACTGAACTGAAGGGCACCAGTTATATTGGAACAGCACCCCCTGGTATGGCCTTATTTCATCTTAATCACCTGTTTAATGGCCCTGTCTCCAAATACAGTCACATTCTCAGGTACTGAGGACTTCTTCATATGATTTGGTCGGGGGGACACAGTTCAGATCATAATAGTGATGTTTAGGCCTCAGTCTTCCCCCCAGCTCTATCTTAGGGGACTGATTTTATTTGGAACATAGCATGGAGAATTCCTTATCTAAGGGTGTTGTTGAAAACAACAATGGAGATGTTGGTAGTGAGCAACTAATGTGAGACCTTTAGCTCTAGTAGTACAAGCAAAATGGAAGACAATCAGAGGAAGATTCTTCTTGGGATTACAGTTAACTTGGGGGGTCAAGAGGGCTGCGAGCATGCAGTGAACTGTGCTAACCCAGGAGGAATGAGAACAGGGTGTGAGGCAGAGAAAGTATTTCCCAAGTCTCATACAGACCCATCAACAAAGGGCAGAAGCCACATTGGCATATGGGGCTTAATATAACCTCTGTCAAAATATTGAGTGAGCAATAAACAACTCTGACCCAGGGTTCCTAAGAAAACAAGCTTAAAAATAAAACTACAGTCATGTCTGGCAAACTCTAAGAAATTGTGTTCATGCCCAAAGCTGTATCCACTCGAAAGTGAAGTCATGAGCTGAGCTGCCAGGTATGGGAATTGTTGGTTAGGACAAGTCAAGATGAAAGTAATGATGTTGGTTAGGACAAGTCAAGATGAAAGTAATTTATTCACTTGTTGCAATAATATAAGCAAGAGACTAGGTAGAAACTGCAGCTTCTGGAATGTTCTGTTTTTTCTACATGGATTGGCACTGGACAAGAGATAGATATATTCCGTTCAGTCACTCAGTCATGCCTGACTCTTTGTGACCCCATGAACTGCAGCATGCCATGCTTCCCTGTCCATCAACAACTCCCAGAGCTTGCTCAAACTCATGTCCATTGAGTCGGTGATGCCATTCAACCATCTCATCCTCTGTCATCCCTTTCTCCTCCAGCCTTCCATCTTTCCCAGCATCAGGGTCTTTTCCAAACTCAGTTCTTTGCATCAGGTGGCCAAAGTATTAGAGTTTCAGCTTCAACATCAGTCCTTCCAATGAACATTCAGGAGTGATTTCCTTTAGGATTGATAGATATATTAGGTTGGTCAAAAAGTTTGTTCAGATTTTTCCATAGGATGTTATGGAACGAAACTGAATGAACTTTTTGGCCAACCCAATGTCAGCAATAATGCGGGGAAATCATCTTATTGCTGAAGGAGCTTCAACTAAAAGCTCCTGCCATTTTATGAATCTGGGGCTGGAGGGCAGCAAGAGCGGGCTGAGTAGGAGTGGAAGGGTGCTGAGAGCTGAATCAGAGTGGAACAAAGTGTCTAAAGTCCTTCCCCCTACTTTTTTTCTGATAAAGAGAACTGGGCAGAGGCCGTGGGGAAGGGTAACCCATAAAGGGTCCTCCAAATGGAGCATTTAGTCTTGGAGTGCAGAGACACAGAAGAACATGATGGCCAGGGGTCCTGAGGCCTTGACAGTAACTCTCCCTCAAGACCGTCCTGCAGTGGCTGTGCAACATGTCTGGGGCAGGGAGGGCAGCATTCCTCCACGAGGCTTGTCAGACAGAGCCTTTTCATGGCCTTAAAGGTGATCAAGAAAGGGACTTATCAACCTATTAGCCCTTTACTGAAAGAAGGAGTTAAAAAATGTAAGTGCTCAGAACTGTGAGTGGGCTCAGTTGCTCAGTCATGTCCTACTCCTTGTGATCCCATGGAATGTACAGGCTCCTCTGTCCATGGAATTCTCCAGGCAATAATACCGGAGTGGGTGGCCATGCCATCCTCCAGGGGATCCTCCTGCCCCAGGGATCGATCCTGTGTTTTCTGGGTTGGCAGGTGGATTCTTACCACTAAGCCACATGGGAACTGTGAAAGCAGCCTCCAAGACATCCATCCATCCAAGACTACTGCTACTGCTGCTAAGTCGCTTCAGTCGTGTCCGACTCTGTGCGACTCCATAGACGGCAGCCCACCAGGCTCCCCCGTTCCTGGGATTCTCCAGGCAAGAACACTGGAGTGGGTTGCCATTTCCTTCTCCAATGCATGAAAGTGAGAAGTGAAAGTGAAGTCGCTCAGTCATGTCCGACTCTTCGAGACCCCATGGACTGCAGCCTACCAGGCTCCTCTGTCCATAGAATTTTCCAGGCAAGAGTACTGGAGTGGGGTGCCATTGCCTTCTCCCCATCCAAGACTAAAGGGTGTTTAAGCCCAACCAATGGCAACCCACTCCAGTGTTCTTGCCTGGAGAATCCCAGGGACGGGGGAACCTGGTGGGCTGCCGTCTCTGGGGTCACACAGAGTCAGACACGACTGAAGTGACTCAGCAGCAGCAGCAGCAGCTTATGATAACTCAGGCATGACCCCTAAATAGCTGGCAAAAAGCTACAAAAAAATGGAAAAATGTATGAGCAGGAACACATCTTAAGATGCTACATACTGCTGGGAAAATAGGCTTTGCAAAATTAGCTCAGTCAATCCATTAATCAAACAAATGACCAAGCAGACAACAACAAGAAACCCTATGGTGAGGAGGAAGAGTAAACATGTGTGCTACAATTTATTATTTAAAATATCTAATTAAAAACTATATATGTGTGTATATGTGACATGAAAAGAAACAGCAATATATATGACCAATACATAAGAATTAAAGCTGATGATATAAGGTGTCTCTTAAAGGGCCTGCTTGGTGGGCTTAGCTGACAAAGATATCAAAGGGGTTATTATAAATACATTCAAAATATGTTCAGAGAACTAAAAGAACCATGCTTAAATAATTAAATGAATGTATTATAACAATGTTTCTTTGAAGACAGAATATTAGTACAAAATCAAAAATTATTGAAAAAAACAGTGGAGCAAGTCCCTGTCAAAACACCAATGGTCTTCTTTACAGAGCTAGAATAGTTATTCTAAAGTTTGTATGGAAATATAAAAGACTGGAGTCAAAGACTCCAGTCAAAGACTGAAGTAGCCAAAACAACTTTGAGAAAGAACAATATAACCCTCTGATATCCTAAAAAACTATGACATCAAAACAGTAAGATACTGGCACAAAAATAGACACATAGGTCAATGGAAGAGAATAGAGAACCCAGAAATGGACTCATATGGGCATTTAATCTACAACAAAGGAGGCAAGAATATACAATGGGAGAAAGACAGCTTCTTTAATAAATGGTCTTGTGGGAAAACTGGACAGCTACATGCAAAAGAATCAAACTGGAATACTTTCTCACACCATACAAATAAATAAATTCAAAATAAAGACATAAATCTAAGATATGAAACCATAACACTTTTAGGAAAAAACACAGAAATTAAGCTCTCTGATATTGGTCTTGGCAGCATTTTACTGTATCTCTCATCAGGCAAGGGAAACAGAAGCAAAAATAAAATGGGACTACATCAAATTAAAACCTTTTGCATAGTGAGAAAAAACACAGTGAGAAATCAACAAATTGAAGACAGCACTTACCGAATGGGAGATTTTTGCAAAGGATATATATGATAAGGAGTTAAGTAAAAACTCATACAATTCAATGTTTTTTTTAAAAATCTATTTAAAAATGACCAGTTCAGTTCAGTTCAGTCATTCAGGCATGTCCGACTCTTTATGACCCCATGAATCACAGCATGCCAGGCCTCCCTGTCCATCACCAACTCCTGGAGTTCACCCAAACTCATGTCCATTGAATTGGTGATGCCATCCAGCCATCTCATCCTCTGTTGTCCCCTTCTCCTCCTGCCCCCAATCCCTCCCAGCATCAGTCTTTTCCAATGAGTCAACTCTTCGCATGAGGTGGCCAAAGTACTGGAGTTTCAGCTTTAGCATCATTCCTTCCAAAGAAATCCCAGGGCTGATCTCCTTTAGAACGGACTAGTTGGATCTCTTTGCAGTCCAAGGGACTCTCAAGACTCTTTTCCAACACCATGGTTTAAAAGCATCGATTCTTCAGCGTTCAGCTTTCTTCATAGTCCAACTTTCCCATCCATACATGACCACTGGAAAAACCTAGCCTTGACTAGACTGACCTTTGTTGGCAAAGTAATGTCTCTGCTTTTGAATATGCTATCTAGGTTGGTCATAACTTTCCTTCCAAGGAGTAAGCGTCTTTTAATTTCATGGCTGCAATCACCATCTGCAATGATTTTGGAGCCCCAAAAATAAAGTTTGACACTGCTTCCACTGTTTTCCCATCTATTTCCCATGAAGTGATGGGACTGGATGCCATGATCTTCATTTTCTGAATGTTGAGCTTTAAGCCAACTTTTTCACTCTCCTCTTTCACTTTCATCAAGAGGCTTTTGAGTTCCTCTTCACTTTCTGCCATAAGGGTGGTGTCATCTGCATATCTGAGGTGACTGATATTTCTCCCAGCAATCTTGATTCCAGCTTGTGCTTCTTCCAGCCCAGCGTTTCTCATGATATACTCTGCATACAAGTTAAATAAGCAGGGTGACAATATACAGCCTTGACGTACTCCTTTTCCTATTTGGAACCAGTCTGTTGTTCTATGTCCAGTTCTAACTGTTGCTTCCTGACCTGCATACAAATTTCTCAAGAGGCAGGTCAGGTGGTCTGGTATTCCTATCTCTTTCAGAATTGTCCACAGTTTTTTGTGATCCACACAGTCAAAGGCTTTATGGGAATGTAAATTGGTGCACCTAATGGGGAAAACAGTATGGAGATTCCTCAAAAACTTTAAAAATATTTCAGTTCTATAGAATAGTTCTATAAAAATAGAATATGACCCAGCAACTCCTTTCCTGGGTGTTTATTTGGAGAAAATGAAAACATGAATTAGAAATGATACATGCACTCCCATGTTCATTGAACCATTATTTGCAATAGCCGATATATGGAAGCAACCTAAATATGTGACTGTCATTATGAATGGATCAATATGATATGATATACATATGATGGGATATTCCTCAGCCATGACAATGAACAAAATCTTGCCATTTGTAACAACACGGATGGACCTAGAAGGTATTCTGCTAGGTGAAGTAAGTCATAGAGAAGACGACAAATACTCTGGGATTTCAGTTATTCTGTGGAATCTGAAAACAAAAACAAATGAACAAAGAAAACAGAGTTATAGACATAGAGAACAAACAGTTGGTTATGAAAGGTCATGTGCTTAACATTTGACTTCAGCTATAATGGTAATCCTTGGTGCATAAAATAGCATATCCCCTTTGGCTTGAACCTTGGAGAGTTGGCAGCTGTGTTTAGTTTAATTCTTTTTAACTTCATCTTCCCCATGTCTCTGGGTGTGTTTTTCTTAGTTCTGCCCATACAATATTTCCTGGAGAAGCTTAATTTATATTTTATAATTCATTCTTTATCTGAAATTATCATCTTCATCCTGACGGGTTTTACCTGTGTATTAGTCAGGGTTCTTAACTACATACAGAATAGCCTGGTTTTTTGTTGTTGTTGTTGTTTTTCTTTAAGGCATAAATACTGTATCAGAGATTAATTAGTGGGATTATGAAAACAAGACGCTGAGCTTCCGGGAGTAGCCTCCCACTGGATAGAACTATTCTGCTGTAGGAATACCTGCTTTGCATGATGGACAAATGACAGAATCAGAAGCTGCCGTGACAGCTGATATCTCAAAACCTGGATATACTATGCATGCTAAATCACTTCAGTCGTGTTGGACTCTTTGTGACCCTATGGATTGCAGCACACAGCCTCCTCTGTCCATCGGGAAATAGCCTCATCTGGATGCTGGTTAGCTGTTCCTGACAAGCAAAAGAGTGTCTTTGCTTTGTCACATGATTCAGTTCTGAATGGAGATCTTTCACAAGAATACCTGATTGGTGAAACCTAAATTATATCCAAATCGCTAGCAGCAAGGGATTCTTGGAAGTATACTGTTTGCTTTTCAGCCCCTGCAAGCTAGAAAGTTGTTAGGACGAAGTTGAGAGTATTAACTCCAGGTTATGATTTTGGCCTTTAATGTCACTTCAAGTATTGTAAGATGCACTAACAAAATCTGATCATGACAAAGACTTTATCTATATAATTCACCAAAATCTTGCTGTGTTAATTTCTAGCATCTTCCTGAGAGAGCTTTTTAAAGGAAATCTTCTTTGAAGATGTCCGCTTCTGACAGAAAATTAAAACTCTGGACTTGCCTAGCTTGAAAGAGCTAGTGAGAATAATTTTATCATGATCAGTATCATCACTCACAGTATTTTATTCGGTTAATTAACCACCCAATTTCATTCCCTCATGATTCTGAACCTGTTTGGGAATATATAACAGGGGTTCAATGAGAAGAAATCATTTGCTTTACTATAAGTGAAAAACTGGATTAGAAAATACAGCTTGGACTTCAAACACAATCTGTTTCTCTTTTCTTTCCATAGAATTTGTACCAAAAAATCACTAACAGAGCATATGAATAACTGAAAACTCTACAAGGCATAGCCTATTATCTTTGGTTTCATGGATGGAAAATGCAAAATTAGAGGGAAGAAAGTATCATGTGCACAGGCCAGCAATTTCTAAAACCGATTCAAGTGTGGCAGATAGAGGGACAAAAATGAGCATGCAAGTTTGGACATCAACCTTCCCAACTGAAGAACATAGTGAATATTAATAGATATCAGACTCTTACTATTTCATCAATCAGATCCCTTCTTCCAAAAGGTAAAAGCTAGGGAGCAGTAAAGAGAAGGGAGTAACTTCTTTGCTAAAATTGACCTGAGGCATTTTATAGGCATGAGAGAAGCTGGAGGAGAGGATGACTCACACTGCCATCATCACCATCATGGCAATGACTATGACCATCCCTATTGTCACCATGAACCACCAACATCACCGTTTCAAACAGCTGTGGAGTATCTATGACTTATGGATAATTTAAGAATGAAAAATGAAGAGGATTTATAATTAATGTAGAGAAGATGTGTTGTTGAGAGGAACAGAGTTTGGAGTGGGGAAGAGCATTGAGGTGTCTGGGATAACTAAAGGAAGCTTCATAGAGATAGGTCATATTTGTGTCTTAGAAGAAATATTAAGATAAGGATTCAAAGTATAGTCCTACTGTGGTGATAGAGAAGGCTGAACTCAAAAGAATTGATACTTTTGAACTGTGTTGTCGGAGAAGACTCTTGAAAGTCCCTTGGACTGCAAGCAGATCAAACTAGTAAATCCTAAAGGAAATCAATCCTGAATATTGATTGGAAGGATTGATGCTGAAGCTGAAGCTCCAATACTTTGGCTACCTGATGTGAAGAGCTGATTCACTAGAAAAACCCTGATGCTGGGAAAAATTGAAGGCGGGAGGAGAAGGGAATGACAGAGGATGAGATGATTGGATGACATCACCAACTCAAAGGACATGAGTTTGAGAAGGCTCTGGGAGATGGTGAAGGACAGGGAGGCCTGGCGTGCTGCAGTCCATGGGGTCACAAAGAGTCGGAACCGACTTAATAACTAAACAAAAACAACAACTGCAGGGATAAGGGGTACTCAAGAGGAAAAGCATGATTTGCCTCATTATAAAGGCTATGAATGTTCAGCTCAAATTTTACCAATCTCTTAGGAAATGGGAGTCATCTTTCAAAACAATATTTCATAATTGCTTATTTATGTATATAACTCTAAATGACTAATCTTCCTGAAGTTTTCTTAGAATCTAGTCTTTTTTATACCATTGTGCTCTTCCAAAAAAGATGTCCTCACTCTATTTACTGCAAGCTCAAGAATGAACTTTTGTTGAAAACAAACAAGGTATCCTATTTTGTATTTGCCAAGTCAGCCCTGCCATTCAGTCTTTATACTGAAAGCTTATTTTCTTCCCTGTGTTAGCTTTTGGGAACTAAGATGGATGCGGGGAGTTTAAATTGGATACTGTATGGTGTCCTCCAATTCTGGGCACTCTTGAGGGCGAAGCTGAGATTATCTGAACAAAGGAACAAGTGATCTCACGTTTCTAGTCAGTTCATCTTTCAAATAAATATTGATTTCCTTACTGGAGACTCATTCTAAATTTATCTCACCCCCAAAAAAGTCGTCTTAATTTTACTTAAATAAAAAGAGTGTTTCAGATTTATTCTGCTGATAAGTCACACAGTTTTGCATTTTATTAGAAAACTCTTCAAATATAAACTGTTTTTATGTTCCTCATTTATTTGTTAATAAACCACAGAGTTAATGGAAATAGAAAGAAGCTCATATCACTGGAAAGAAAAAATATATATACGTTTGTCTTTTCTCTGAGTGGCAAATAACAGGAAGAAGACTGCTGTCGTTTTAATAAGCATGTGTTTGTATTTTTTCATGGATTTTCTTAAATGACCTTATGATGCCCATTTAATGCTTTTTAAAACCACTGATGATTTTGTGAAACAAAGAGGAATAGTTTTTAAAGACGCTTTCAGGTCTATTCTCATCTCCTTAAATGCAATGAAGTTAAATGATTTTACACTTACCTCTCTAGAACAAAGGAAATTCCATTTTTAAATGAGAACCCTCAGTGATACCTTGCTGCTGCTGCTAAGTCGCTTCAGTCGTGTCCGACTCTGTGCAACCCCATAGACGGCAACCCACCAGGCTCCCCCGTCCCTGGGATTCTCCAGGCAACAACACTGGAGTGGGTTGCCATTTCCTTCTCCAATGCATGAAAGTGAAAAGTGAAAGTGAAGCCGCTTAGTCATGTTCTACTCTTAGCGACCCCATAGACTGTGGCCCACCAGGCTCCTCCATCTGTGCAAAACTTTCTTTTTCCTTTTCTTTCTTCCAATTAGGGACCCTGATTGGCTATAAACCCATGCTAACAACTATTTAGTTTCATCAAAATTAATTTAGATAATCCCTAATCATTTTCTTCTTTTATCATAGAATAGAATATATCGCAAACGCAGCACTAATTAAATCACCTCAGACCTGAATTCTCAATAGGATAGCATGAAAGCGCAGACCATCACAATACTTTATGACCTTTTCAGTGTTGTCTTTTTAAAATTTTTATTTTACAATTTCCTGAATAAATGATTAAAATTTCAAAATGCATTTAATTGAATATTTTTCCTATATAGTATCAAACAGCTTATAACAATTTTTTCCTCCATTTCATTATTAAAACTGACCAACAGTTTGGTCATAATAATGACAAAAATGCATGACCAAATCCACCATGTATTTCTGGGTCTTTAAATTTTTTTTCAAAAAACCAAACAGTGTTACAATGGTTAGTATAGTTAAGACTTATTAAATGAAACTGTTCATTTGGAATAGATTTCTTTATATGTGACTAAAATGAATTTCTTTTTTCTCTACCTCTTATCATGTAAAGTTAAAATAGCTATGCAGATTGTCAGCAAATTTAGAGGAACGTTTTGGTATTGTCTGAAAAATATGGGTCACAGAAAATTCATGGCAAAGTGCCTCATCAATAATCATTTCAGGAACATCTAAAACAGAGCATTAATTTTCACGTGAATTGACTGATTCTAATTGGGATAATCTGCTAAAAACTGTATACCTAGTATATAGTTGATTAAAAATGCATACACTCATATATATTATTTTTTCTATCAGTCTTCATGGTCTTCTTGCTCCCCTACCAAAATCATTTTCTGTTTACTTAAGTGGCTTTGTTTTTCCCCTCAACACTTAACACTTCCTGAACTTATATGTTTATTTCTCTAACTTTGCTTGAGTCCCCAAAGTCTGGAACAAAACATTTGATACTCATTAAGTTAGCATTTATTGAATAAATAAAGATGTGGAGAGAGCAAACAAGCATCACTTTAAAATCTGAGTGCCAAATAAAAAGCCACAAGGGAAGGAGGAATTACAGGTGTTTATGTACCACTGAGCTTCTTTGCATAGTCTCAATTCTGCTTAATTGTTTTCTTGGAGAAATAACCATAGTGATGGTTAATGATCCCTTTTTGAAATGCTGGGTGGGGGAAACTGTTCAAAATCAATCAAAATATTATGTAAATGACATTTTATAATGTTTTAGCTATTAATTGACTCAGACTATTTAAGATCACAGATTAATTACAATTTTAGGTACTAGATGAAACTAGATTGAAATCTTAACTGAGTTTGTTTTGTTATGATAAAAAATGTGTAAAAACACACAGTCTGGCTTTTTAAAACATTCATTTCTTTATTTTTGGTTGTTCTGGGTCTTCGTTGCTGCACAGCTTTCTCTAGTTGCAGAGAACAGGGCCTGCTCTCTAGCTGTGGTGTGCGGGCTTCCCACTGGTGGCTTTCGTTGTTGCAGAACATTCGCTCTAGGGTATACAGGCTTCAGTAGTCGCAGCTCCCAGGCTCTAGAGCCCAGGCTCAATAGTTGTGGCACACAGGTTTAGTTGCTCTGTGGCATATGGAGTCTTCCCAGATCGGGGATCAAACCTGTCTTCTACGTTGGCAGGTTGATTCTTTGCCACTGAGCCACCAGGGAAGCCCCAAGCTTTATTTTTTATGATAAATAAAGAGACTGAAAATGACATTTTTTAGCCAGAAAATTTTACACCTAGAAGAATTTGAAAACAAGCTCAGTGGTAGATTTCATTTTTTCTACAAATTACCCATGATAAAGTCTATGTGGCAAGGAGAGAAAGCTGGCTATAAAACTCTTCATGATTATAGAACTTGCCTTCCTAGGCCATGCACAATTATAGAAAATATTTTAAAAGCCTATAAATAGTGAAGTAACTGAGAAAGAAGCGTGGAGCCCATGATGAAACTATGATTATAACAGGAAATGAGGACTAATGTATTAATGTGTCCATATTTCTAAGATTTCTTAGTTCATGGCCCTTCTTAATTCCGGCTATCTATATTAATGTGTGTATATTTATAGAGATTGTTTTGCTGCTACTGCTAAGTCGCTTCAGTCCTGTCCGACTCTATGCGACCCCATAGTAGGCAGCCCACCAGGCTCCCCCGTCCCTGGGATTCTCCAAGCAAGAACACTGGAGTGGGTTGCCATTTCCTTCTCCAATGCATAAAAGTGAAAAGTGAAAGTGAAGTCGCTTCAGTCGTGTCCAACTCTTCGTGACCCCATGGACTACAGCCCACCAGGCTCCTCCGTCCGTGGGGTTTTCCAGGCAAGAGTACTGGAGTGGGGTGCCATTGCCTTCCCCAAAAGATTGTTTTAGGTATAACATATTTGAATTGTAAACAAATGTAATTCTTTTGCATTGGGGTAAGGCATAGATCTTCTCTATCTGGGCTTCCCTTGCGGCTCAGCTGGTAAAGCATCTGCCTGCAATGCAGGAGACCTGGGTTTGATCCCTGGGTTGGGAAGATCCCCTGGAGAAGGGAAAGGCTACCCACTCCAGTATTCTGGCCTGGAGAATTCCATGGATTCTACAGTCCGTGGGGTTGCAGAGTTGGATGTGACTGAGTGACTTTCACTTTCACTTCTCTATTTAGAAATAAAAAAGCAAAAGGGAATAAGATGTTCAGGCAACTTTGCTGCTGCTAAGTCACTTCAGTTGTGACCAGCTCTGTGCGACCCCACAGACAGCAGCCCACCAGGCTCCCCGTCCCTGGGATTCTCCAGGCAAGAACACTGGAGTGGGTTGCCATTTCCTTCTCCAATGCATGAAAGTGAAAAGTGAAAGTGAAGTCGCTCAGTTGTGTCCAACCCTAAGCGACCCCATGGACTGCAGCCTACCAGGCTCCTCCATCCATGGGATTTTCCAGGCAAGAGTCCTGGAGTGGGGTGCCATTGCCTTCTCCGTCAGGCAACTTTAGATATTACTTATCAGAGAATGGCTTTAACAAATTGTTTATATGGTGTTATCACTATTTTAGGAGGAATATAATGAAAACTCTTATTTTGATAGGGGCAAGAGGAGGGAGAAATCTTGAGTCTGAACATAACACATGTGTGGAGATTCAGTTGAGATTGAATGCCTCTTCCCTGACTCCAGCAGGCAGAATGAGTGAAATAGGCCTGGAGATTGCAGTGGGACGACAGAAGCAAGCATCATCTATTTTCCACTTTAATATTCAGAGGCCTAGGTATTTCAGAGTAATAATTTTTCCAAAGTTTAATTTTAAACCTCAAACAGACATTTTTCCTGATGTATTAAAAAGAGTTTATGAAATATAATTTGACCATTTCTTCATAAGTTAGGGCACCATTTTCCAAACTCTGTTATACAAACTCCAGTGTTCTAAGAAATGTTAATTTATCACCCAAAGAAAACATGCTTCATGGTCAAATAGCTTGGAGAAATACTGTATATGCCATTTTTTCTCTTGGAGTATAACAGTTCTCAGTTGGACTCCAAGTAGTCCCACAGAATGGAAATTTGTTTAACTCTATTAAACTTCATATTTTGAAAGTGCATTTGGTTATACAATTCATTTGGATGGAAACCATTTTGGAAGATAATTTTTTAAGGAGCAGGAGTCCAGTTTGGGATATTTGGCAAAACTAATACAATTATGTAAAGTTTAAAAATAAAATAAAATTAGAAGAAAAAAAAAAAAGAATCGTTAATAGTCCTCTATAGTAGTGCTTCTCCAACTTTAACATGGGTATTGTCTCCTAGGGAACTTGCTAGAATTCAGGTCCGGTTGAGCATTTGTTGGGGATGTGGATGAGAATCTGCATTTCTACCTAGGTCCCAGGTGATGCCTAGGCTGCTGATCTGGAACCCACATTTCAGACAGCTTAACTCTGCTGCATTGTGGTTCCACAGAGATTACAGAGACGTGGATAGATGTGTACTCCTCCATTAGTGGCTTCAGCACTTTGGGTCAAGAAGTTCCTGAATCACAGGAACTTCAGGAGAGATGAATCCTGTAGGAAAGCTCAGGTGTCCTGAGAAGGGTAATATGCCATCCCCCCATACTTGTTGTCTAGGTTTATAATAAAAGTAGGATCAAATGGAAAATCAAATTTAACAATAAGTTACATATGTTTGCTTTATTATTAGTGTCTTGGACTGGACTTCTTGGTTTCTGAATTTAAATTTAAACTGTACTTAAATTTAAATGGGTACTCAAATAACTATAGGAGGCTCTATTAAGAATAAGCAGGAAAACCATGGTCATCTCAAAGAGTCCATCCAGGAGCATTTGAAAATGAGGCTCATTGAATGAAGTTTTAATTCAGGGATTGTGGAAGATGCAATTAAGGGGTGTGTGTGTGAGACAGAAAACTCACTTTTTAAAAAAAATTTAATTAGTCAATGTCTCTGCCACTCACCTCTAATTTATTGCTTCTAATCAGTAATTAGCTCAGAATGCAAATGATCTGGCCCATCATGGTGCTGGAGCTGAATGAAGGCAAGATGAGTAAATTCTTACTCATCTTTGGAGTAAGAATTTCAACTAAAACAATTTACCTTTGTGCCCAAAATTTGTCTTCCCTTCCCTTCCATGTCCTTTCCTTTCTTTCCCTCCCTTACTCCCTCCCTCCCTTCCTTCTTTCTTTCTCTCTCTGTCTCTTTGTTCTTTCTCTCTTCTTTCTTATCTGGTTACCTTATTGATCTCTTTTTCTTTCTGTTTTCTGAGATATTAATCAAATTGTTGTCATCTTATTTGTAAAAAAAGCTTTTTACAAAAATATCTAGAAATATGTACAAAATGTGCTGTTGTACTTTATATCAATAAATAATTTGTATATTACTTAATTTTTTTTGTTGTTTCAGGGGATTTTCTTTAAGCTTTCAGTTCAGTTCAGTTCAGTCGCTCAGTCGTGTCCAACTCTTTGCGACCCCATGAATTGCAGCATGCCAGGCCTCCCTGTCCATCACCAACTCCCGGAGTTCACTCAAACTCATGCTCATTGAGTCGGTGATGCCATCCAGCCATGTCATCCTCTGTCGTCCCCTTCTCCTCCTGCCCCCAATCCCTCCCAGCATCACAGTCATTTCCAATGAGTCAACTCTTCGCATGAGGTGGCCAAAGTATTAGAGTTTCAGCTTTAGCATCAGTCCTTCCAATGAACACCCAGGACTGGTCTCCTTTAGAATGGCCTGGTTGGAACTCCTTGCAGTCCAAGGGACTCTCAGAAGTCTTCTCCAACACCACAGTTCAAAAGCATCAATTCTTTGGCACTCAGCTTTCTTCATAGTCCAACTCTCACATCCATACGTGACCACAGGAAAAACCATAGCCTTGACTAGACAGACCTTTGTTGACAAAGTAATGTCTCTGCTTTTGAATATGCTATCTAGGTTGGTCATAACTTTCCTTCCAAGGAGTAAGTGTCTTTTAATTTCCTGGCTGCAATCACCATCTGCAGTGATTTTGGAGCCCAAAAAACAAAGTCGGACACTGCTTCCACTGTTTCCCCATCTATTTCCTATGATAAGCTTTAGACTTCATTTATTGAGGGAGAGATGAAGACAGCATGATAGATATTAAAAGCAATAATTTACTTTGGGTTTCTTTTGGTGTCCTCTCATTCAAGTGCTGAATAAATCCTGACTTTGTGCACTACGAGCACAAAAAATAAACAGAGACATAACACATGAGACCATAAAGACTTTTGGTTCTTTTAGCAAAGTTATACACTTGCTTTTCTTTGCTCTGACAAATGACAAAGTGAGTTTTCGTCTCTGGAACCATCATCTCTTTATGAGATGTAATTACATCCAGTCTGAATGATTGCCCTGTATCTTGATAACCTTTTATTGAGCATTTACTGTGAATCAGAAATCATTCTGAGTATCTTATATATATATATGAATGTTTATATATATATATATGAATGTTTATATATATATATGAATGTTTATATATATATATATATATATATATACACACACACACATGGAGATATATATGTATCTCCATGTATTCATATATATATGAATGTATATATATATATATTAATTTATTTCATCCCTATACCTTCAAAATTTCTGAAGCAGACATTTTTATCCCTTCAGATAGGAGTAAAAATGAGGCTACTGTATGTTAGCAAGGCTACCTCATAGCCTAGGTTATACAGAATAGTAAAACCAGACTTTGAATAAGTGAACTATAACAAGGCTTGAACTTGTAGCCACTATGACAAAGACGAGTATAAACATTTGACATCTGCCAGAAGTTTACTTTGTCCCACAAGTAAAAGATACATTTTGTGAGGATTTGTTCTCTGTTTACAAGGCTATTGGAAAGATTACACCATAGTTCTTCCTTTGCCAGTTATTTATAATAACTGAAATTTAATATCATCTTGAGAGGTAACATTAAACTATGTAAAATCCTTAAGATTAAAAAAATATGCTTCGATTTTATTTCTAATTCTTTTGAGGGAATGAGATTTGAACTATACTGAGTTTTATAGGTATCCTATATATGTTCATGTACATAAAGTTAATTTCATATCTCAAGGGTAGCACAGACATAAAAAGGCCAATTATAATTTTATTAATAGGAAATATAAGATCTGGGGCTTCGATTTTCTCTATTGTTGCACTGTAAATAATAGCGCTATTTCTAGGGAATACTTACATCCGTTCTAACACAGAACAAGTAGGAACTTTCATTAGAGAAAAATCAAAGCAGATGTAATGTGTATCCCTGTATATTGCAAGTAATTTTAAAATAGATTCCAAACTGGTGTCTTGTTTTGATGAACACTCAAAAGACATTTTGGAAATTGTTTGTCAGACTCTAGAGACCAAGGCACAGATGGAGTTCTGAATTAAGTGACTTTGTATTTTGAGGTTTGAAATGAGATCTAGTCTCAGATGTATATTTCCATGATTGTGGGCTAATTGAATGTGGTAATTGATTATTAAAGGGTTTATATTCTTAAAATTGTAAGGTTCATAAATAGTAATGTAAACATTTCTGATAAAATTCAAGATGCAAATTTTATCTTCAGATTAATATAAGTAGACAGAATTGCATAAGCCATATTTCAGTTTTATTGACACCAAAATGTTCTGGATTGGTATATTTTCCATAACATCAAAGAAAATTCCTTGAGATATCAAAAGTTCTTAACTGAATGTATTTATACTTCTGTGGTTGATCCAAACATGTCATGAATGCTATTTCATTAAACAAATATTCATTTAATGAATACATAATATGCCTACAGTGTGCTAGGGTCTGTTCTTGATATTGGTGGCACAAAACACATCTCTACCTTTGCACATTGCAAATATTTTAAATATTTATTCTAAGTTCTCAGAAATGCCTTCCTAAGTGGTTCAAGTTTATTGGATCTGGGATGTACTCACGTTTCATGCCAATATCCTCTAAACACCTTACCAAAGAGGCTTAGGCAGAAATGGATGAGGTGGGCCAGGCTAGAAGAGGTAGAGGAAATTTCAGAACATGATTCCAGGCTGTGTTTTTCACCCTTAACCAAAGAATTTGGAGAACTGTAAACTCAAAATTAAGGTAAGGCAGGAAGGAACTTATAAAGATGAATTAGTGAACTTTATTTTATTCTGTAAAATGTAGAGAACTACTAAAGGCTTTCAGGAATGGAGTGATCTTTTTCATTAGCATAAATTGAAAATACATAATATTAGAGCTCCAGTACCATTAAGGTAGAAAATAGAACAGTGTCAAGCCACTGACATTGGGCAGACTAGACATTCGGTTTTATCATATATAGAAATAGACCCAATGATGGTCAATTGGTATAATAGAAACAGATTAGACTTCACATTTCTGGGATATACGTATTTGTCTGTTCTTTCTTCCTTTCACTGTAATGTTGAAATGTTTTCAGATTTCCCAGAAGTGAAGATAATAAATTATGGCATATTCAATTCATATGCTGTTTCTAATGGTAAATAATTCTGTATATCTGGGCTTCCCTTGTGGCTTGGTGGTAAAGAACCCGCCTGCAATACAAGAGATATGAATTTGATCCTTGGATCAGGAAGATTCCCTGGAGAAGGAAATGACAAGCCACTCCAATATTCTTGCCTGGGAAATCTCATGGACAGAAGAACCTGGTGGGCTACAGTCCATGCCATGGGGTCCCAAAGAGTTGGGCATGACTTAGTGACTGAACACAATTGTGTATGTCTATGGAGAAATGCTTATTGTCCCCCCTCTCCCAGATGCTCTTGTGTATTCCATTTAAGTTACATAGAGGAAGAGAGGGAGTACACATACACACAATTCACAAACTAGAAGGTGACAACTAAATGAAGTGGATATTGCATATTTTAATTTCCATAAATTCTATTATATTCCATTGTATATATATAACAATAAGGGGCGATAACTCTGAAATCATAAAATTAAAATTTTCTTCTATGTCTTAATGCACAGGTTATAATAGAATAAAATATTTTATCCAGATTTTATTTTTATAAAATATATTTACTTATATGCAGGTTGTTGCTGCTGCTGCTCCTAAGTCACTTCAGTTAAAAGACTATAATTAACTTATCCTCAGTTGTTTGTGTGTGTTTCCAAAATCTTAAAGTTGATTTGGTAACATATGAGAAAAAGGAATTATATATATTTGACACATCTTTTTTGAAGCATATGTTACATCATTTCAGCCAATTTTATTACTTAAAAATCACAGTTTCTGAATCCCAGATGTCATAGTAGGATAACTATGAATATAGCTGACTACAATTAGTTTAATTTTTTTCTAAATAGTTTATTGGTTGTTAGCTGTCATTTAAGATAAGTAATTATAAATTCCATTTTAAAATTCTGGTAGTTTTTATTAGTTTCCTATTGCTGCTGTAGCGAATTCCTATAAATTTAGTGGCTTAATGTATGGTGTTACAGTTGTGGGAACCAGAAGTCTGAAATGGGTCTTGTGGGGCTGATAATGAAGGTGATGATGCTTCTGTAGGCTCTAGGGAGAGACTGCCTTTTCCAGCCTCTAGAGGCTGCCTGTATTCCTTGGTTCCTAACCACATCATTCCAAACTCATTACCACTCTTCTTGGGTACTCATATACTCTTACTTTTCTTTTCCACTGATCAAGACCCATGAGATTACATTGGACTCAGCTAGATAATTCAAGTTAATATTCTAATCTCAGAATCTCTAATTGCAGTCAAGTCTGCAAAGTTCCATGTGGAAGGAACATACTCACGTACTCACAAGGAACATACTCACAGTTTTAGAGGAATAGTGTGTAGAATTCTATGGAGGAAAGTGAAAGTCACTCAGTCGTGTCCGACTCTTTGCAACCGCATGGACTATAAAGTCCATGGAATTCTCCAGGGCAGAATACTGGAGTAGGTAGCCTTTCCCTTCTCCAGGGGATCTTCCCAACCCAGGAATTGAACCCAGATCTCCCCCATTTGCAGGCAGATTCTTTACCAGCTAAGCAACAAGAAGGGTGACCTTTATTCTGTTATTACAGTAGTGTTTTTTTTTCTTCTATTTTTAGCACTATACTACCAGACTTTATTTGTAAGTTGGGAAAAAATATTCTTCACCAGATATAATGGAATGATTTTTCCTCCAATGTATTTTTTCTATAACTATATGATAATAGTTTTAATTGATAAAAATCAGTAGTCCCATGCCATGAAAATTAAATTTGAATGACCAATGCATGAATTTGGGGCTGCCGTTTTTGCTTCAGTTCAGTTCAGTCATTCAATCATGTCTGACTCTTTGCAACCCCAGGAACTGCAGCACGCCAGGCTTTGCAGTCTGTCACCAACTCCAGGAGCTTGCTCAAACTCATGTCCATCAAAACGTTGATGCCATCCAATCATCTCATCCTCTGTCATCCCCTTCTGCTCTTGCCTTCAATCTTTCCCAGCATCAGGATCTTTTCTAATGAGTCAGTTCTTCACATCAGGTGACCAAAATATTGGAGCTTCAACCTCAGCATCAGTCCTTGCAATGAATATTCAGCACTGATTTCTTTCAGGATTGACTAGTTTGATCTCCTTGTAGTCCAAGGAACTCTCAAAAGTCTTCTGCAACACCACAGTTTAAAATTATCAGTTCTTTGGTGCTCAGTTTTCTTTACGGTCCAACTCTCACATCCATACATGAGTACTGCAAAAATCATAGATTTGACTAGATGGACCTTTGTCGGCAAATTAATGTCTCTGCTTTTTAATATGCTGTCTAGGTTTGTCATAGTTTTTCTTCCAAGGAGCAGCCTTGCATCTTTTAATTTCATATCTGCAGTCTTTTTTTGCTTGGTTGTCTCTTAATTCCATTACCATAATTTATGTAACTTTTAGGATATAAAATATAGCAATATAATGCATGTTACTTTATTTTTCTAAGATAATGAGTTCATAACCTTATCTCAGATGAAGAGGTAATATATCAGTTTAAATCTAATAAAGCAGTCCATAGTTAATCTTAATTATCTAATATAAATTTATGCTTTTGCCATGTGCCCTGTTGAGATTCCTGCCTATGACTGACTAAAATTTGACCATCAATTCTTTCCCATTCCTTTCTCTGAGGGTCAGTTCCCTTTCCTCCTTCACTGAACCTGAGCTAGCTCTGTGACTGGCTTTTTCAAACAGAATGGAGCAGAAATGCTGTCTGGTGTCAAGAGACTCAAGGCTTCTACTTTACCCCTCTTGGATTCCTCACTACATAAAAGAAATACAACCCCAGTTAGAGAGGTGTTTCAAATTACCCAAATTGAAAGAGGCCATATGAAATGACAACAATGTGAAGAAAAAGTTCTTGAAACTTCTAGCCCAAAATAAGCACCATCATATGCAACCAGATGAATGATTCCCTCTGCTGGAATCAGAACATGGAACCAGAACGCCAAACTCATCTGTCATGCCTGGATTCCTAAGCTGCAAAATCATGAGCAAATGAAATGGTGGTTGTTTAAGCCTCTGAATTTGGGGGCAGCTTGTTACTTAGCAACAGATAAGTGATTACATCCCCTTTTTTGTAAATGGCATTTAGTAGTTTACTCCAAGCCTTTTGCTTTTCTGTGATGCATTGAGTGTGTTCCTGTGTGCACAGTCATCCCTGACTCTCTTGTGACTCCATGGGCTGTAGCCTGCCAGGCTCCACTGTCCATGAGATTATACAGGCAAGAATACTGGAGTGGGTTGCCATTTCCTTCTCCAGGGGATCTTTCCAATTCAAGGATTGAACCCATGTCTCCTGCATCTCTTGCATTGGATTCTTTACCACTGAGCCATCTGGGAATCCTTGATGCATTGAGTAGTAGATTTCAAATGTTTCTCATCTATTTTGAAATATCTGTATGATGCAGCCTCTTCCAATGGCATAATGGCTTTTTCTGTCTTTGGATATGTATCTCATCATTGTCTACTGAAAGCTATAATTTAATTTGTCTCCTATTGATTCAGAATAATGGTACAATGATTTGCATTTTACTGCTTATTTGGAGTATAAGAGCACACTTAAACAGATTTGAAATGTGGATAGCAAGACTTACAGCTCTGAACAAACTTTGTAGTCTTAAACCTATCAAATTTTGTGCTCTTCACATCTAGCCTCTGAAATAGTGTTTTATTGGGATACAGAAAAAAGAAAAATTGCATAGCATAGCTGTCACATTCCTTGCCTACATGTCCGAAACAGCAGGCTAGTCTCGTATGAAGGGCTGAAGGTTCAGAGATTCTACTGGAGAAAATGATTGAACATAATCTCATTGACTCCACCCCAGGCTTCTGAGTGTCCATTCTGGTGAGGCATTAAGAACTGAATCTTGGTTAGGGTCCTCTGGGATGGTCAGAGGACATCAACTACAATTGGTCCAGCAGCTAACTTGGTTGAGGGTCTTTATAGTTTTGTTATTAATAAACGTTATTTTTAGGGCAGATTCACAATAAACTTGAGCAGAAAGTACAGCAAGTTGCCATATCTCCTGTCCCCACACATTCAATATCTCCCTCACCATCAACATCAGACATCAGAGGAGTACACTAGTTGAAACTGATGAAACTTCATTGAAAACACTATCTATTCTCTCCCTTCACTACAGAGATTGGAGTAAATGTTCAGGCTTTCTATCATCTCAATTCTAAAACCCTTGACTTTTCAATTTTGTGTACTCCTTACGTTTTTCTAATTACCTTACCTCTCTTCATTTTTGCTCATCAGGTACCTTTGAATTTCCTTGCTCCCCTCTCAAAAAACTGTACATTTTATGTAAGAACGTTTTACCTTTGGCACCTATGTTGGTTACAGAACTGCATTATACTCCTTCCCTATCTGGATTTAAGCAGGAATCATGCAAGGATCACTTGTTTGTTTGGTGATAACTTTTCAGAATATGTTCATATTTATATCATCTTAAAATGCGTCAGTGAGAAGACCACAAATAGACTCAATAATGAGGCACATCTGAAGGGTAAATTAGAATTTAAAGTCATAGCAGAAAGATCAGCAATGCTATTACTACTTTGCTATAAGAAAGAAAAAAAATACCAGTACAAATCCAGTTGTCCAAAAGCACTCATCATGTATGAGTTAAAGACACTTGTATAGACATCTCTCTCTGAACACATATTTTCTAGTATTGTTTTACATAAAAGGGCATATACTATATATGTTTTTGCTCGTAACCTCCTTTGTTCACTCAAAAGTATATGATTGAGGCTCTTTCATGTCAAAGCATAATAGCATGTATAATGACTGTAACTTAATTTATAAAGGTGCACCTTCATTTATTTAGCCATGATTGATATATAAGATGTTTAAGTAATAATATTTAGATAGAAGTCTTCTTAACTATAAATTTGTTTTCTACTGCTGCTGCTTCCTGCTGCTGCTAAGTCACTTCAGTCGTGTCCGACTCTGTACCACCCCAAAGACAGCAGCCCACCAGGCTTCCCCGTCCCTGGGATTCTCCAGGCAAGAACACTGGAGTGGGTTGCCATTTCCTTCTCCAATGCATGAAAGTGAAAAGTCAAAGTGAAGTCGCTCAGTCGTGTCTGACTCTTAGCGACCCCATGACTGCAGCCCACCAGGCTCCTTTGTCCATGGGATTTTCCAGGCAAGAGTCCTGGAGTGGGGTGCCATTGCCTTCTCCATGTTTACTACTGAAACATATATAAATTACATTCCCTTAGTGTTAAGACTCACTTTCACATAAAGTAATAAAGATTTATTTAAATAAAGTTCATATAAGTTGCCCACTTTATACATGCGAATTTTTAATATTTATCTTGAACTTTATTATTATTGTAATATAGATATTTAATATTGATATAGGTAGATAAAAAGAGAGAGAAAGAAGTAATTTCATGTGATTTTTCAGATCTAAATTATATTCCCCAATTTTTTCATGTATTGCCCTTTAGAAGAATCAAAGCCTTTCTCAAAGATGTCTGCAATAGTAAAGGAAGAGAGAATGAATATATTTTATGTAAATGTAAATACATGAATTTTTTATTCAAATATAGTTATTGTGAAAGGAGTAAATGCCTTTTATGTTGAATCTAATTCATTCTATCTTTGAAATTTAAAATAAATGCTATAATATTTTTATTTATCCTAAAATTATTCCCTTTATCCTCATATACAGTATAAGGAATGATGATTTTTTTCTTAATTTGATTCTTCCACTGTTTTGCTTTTTGCCACTTGATGATCTAAAAGAAAACTCAGAGGAAAAAATATGTCAGCATTCTTCTAAAACCTCTTTGAATATAAATTAATTTGGTTTCTTATCAAGAGGAGAAAAGATGTATTTAATAGAATTCCCAAAGTCTCTTTGTTACTTGATAACACACAAAAAGAAATATATGTATCCAAATAGTTTGCTCACGTGGCTAGGAAGGAGTTGTCTAGGATGGCAGATTTATACAGATCTAGTGTGAATCATGGAGAAGGCAATGGCACCCCACTCCAGTACTCTTGCCTGGAGAATCCCATGGACGGAGGAGCCTGGTGGGCTGCAATCCATGGGGTCGAGGGGAGTCAGACATGACTGAGCGACTTCACTTTCACTTTTCACTTTTCACTTTCATGCATTGGAGAAGGAAATGGCAACCCACTCCAGTGTTCTTGCCTGGAGAATCCCAGGGCGGTGGAGCCTAGTGGGCTGCCATCTGTGGGGTCACACAGAGTCGGACTCAACTGAAGCAACTTAGCAGCAGTAGCAGCAGCAGTGTGAATCATGGAGAAGACAATGGCACCCCACTCCAGTACTTTTGCCTGGAAAATCCCATGGACAGAGGAGCCTGGTAGGCTGCAGTCCATGGGGTCACACAGAGTTGGACACGACTGAAGCGACTTAGCAGCAGTATGAATCAACAGAAGGCACAGCACGTCAGCTCATAAAAAGCAATGAGTAATTACATACAATGCATGTCAATTTGCCACTGTCAATTTTTAAAAATGAATTACATTTGAGAACAGAAATTATTAAAGAAAGCAGAAAAACTATTATATCATTGTCTCCATAGAGTCTAAATTATCACCAACCCTACTTAATTATTCAGTATGTTTTAAAAATCTTTAAAAGGAAGTCAATCATGTTTAGCTCATTCACTGTAATTATTTGTAAGCAGTAGAAACAAAGCACAGACTCTCAGTTAATTCTGTTTAAATTCTAAGACATTGTTCAGACCTACTGCAAAGCATAAAAGACATATCAGTTTCTCAGGGCTTGGACTAGGGTGAAATTGTATAGGTCCCTCTCTGTAACCACGCTACTCTTCAGATAATGCATAGTGCTTTCATCAGTAGAAAATGGCAGACCCATGGCTTTGGGAATGTGATTTCTCTTGGAAACGGATGATAAATCACAATTATGTAAACTAAGGAAAGACATAACCTACCTATAGCCTTCATAATAATGATCATGGCAAGAGGAACCTATTGCATTTTCAAGATTGGAACTAACAGGTTTTACAAAGAGTGCAATAAATCAATTTTGAAAATGCCAAGTCAAATCAGGTGTGCTAAGCTATTAACTAGTATTTGGCTTACAACAAAACCAGAAATTGAGTTATAGAATTTGTCTTAGACACTTCATTTGCAAAGTAAATAAATGCTAAAAGGTATGGCACATTTACACATGCGTCTTCTACAATCCTAGGAAAGAGAAGTTCAAACCACAGTGTAAAATATTTTAAGAGCACTAAATCAATTCATATAAGTTAAGTTTTAAAAGTTAATAATCAATCCTGTAAGTGATGGTGATTTTGATACAATCTAGAAATGTTAGATAAAGCGTATACAATTAAAGGTGGAGAAGGCAATGGCACCCCCTTCCAGTACTCTTGCCTGGAAAATCCCATGGACAGAGGAGCCTGGTGAGCTGCCGTCTATGGGGTCACACAGAATTGGACACGACTGAAGCAACTTAGCAGCAGCAGCATACAATTAAAGGATAGCAATGCAAAATGCTCTGCTATAAAAACTAACTCTGACCAAGGGACAGACATACCTTCTTGGGAAACAGGACATTTTTCCTGTGTCAGTGAAAAACTTTTTTTTTTTTCCCTCCCCAAGTCCCTATTTCCCATAGCTGCCCCTGAGGATCCATTACTTAAAATGCAAGAATAAGCCAACAAATCAGGCTATGGACACCATCCATTTTTACTGCTTTTATTTTCATGCTTGATATGTTACATCATATTTTATTACGGAGAAAAGTTCTTCCAAACCAGCAAAAAAAATAATACTGTAGACCACAAGATCTTTTCTATTCTTAATATTCATTCTATTTTGCCAAGAATGGCAGGAATTTATCAACCTATTTAGCATGTTTTCAAGTTTGATATTTGTGAAACCATGCTTCCTTTTTCATGTTGAGTATTTTTTCTTCTTTCCATAGTTTCTTATCTCTAAAAGATAATGTAATGATGTCATGAGCTTCTATGGGAAACATGGATTCAATCCCTGGGTTGAGAAGATCATCTGGAGAGAGAAATGGCAAGCCACTTCAGTACTTTTTCCTGGGAAATCCCAGAGACAGAGGAGTCTGGTGGGCTATAGTCCATAAAGTCACAAAGAATCAAACATGACTTAGCGACTAAAAATCAACATGATGTTGTACAAAGATGAATGTTAAGATGATTCAGAAAGGAACACTTGTGCATATTTTTTGTTAGTTGATTGGGGTTTATACCCCTGCCATTCTTTATGGTTTTTTTTTTTTTTTTTTGCCATATCTGTTAACATCTGTTAACTAGATAACTGTTGATAAAGTGGTAGATTTTCACTTGTTAGATGTATTTATATAGCACTAGATGAAAAATGATGTCTCTGCTCATCTGCACTGGTTTATTCCATATCCAGTTTTTATATTTTGTTTCTTACAAATAAATTGTAAAAGTAAATCAGAGTGTTTCATTTATACACTATTGACTATTAAGAGATGCTGTCATTTTTTGTGGTGATAGTGGTTTAGTTGCTAAGTTGTATCAGGCTGCCAGCTTTTTTGCTCTCTTCTTTCACCTTCATCAGGAGGCTCTTTAGTTCTTCACTTTCTGCCATAAGGGTGGTGTCATCTGCATATCTCAGGTTATTGATATTTCTCCTGGTAATAATGATTCCAGTTTGTGCTTCATCCAGTCTGGCATTTCACAAGATGTACTCTGCATATATGTTAAATAAGCAGGGTGACAATATACAGCCTTGACATACTCCTTTCCCAATTTGGAACCAGTCCATCGTTCCATGTCTGGTTCTGACTTTTGCTTCTTGACTGGCATACAGGTTTCTCAGGAGTCAGGTAAGGTGGTCTGGTATTCCCATCTCTTTAAGAATTTTCCATAGTTTGTTGTGATCCATCCACACAGTCAAAGGCTTTAGCATAGTCAATGAAGCAGAAGTAGATATTTTTCTGAAATTCTCTTGCCTTTTTATGACCCAATGTATGCTGGAAATTTGATCTCTGGTTCCTCTGCCTTTTCTAAAACCAGCTTGAACATCTGGAATTTCTTGGTTCATGTAATATTGAAGCCTAGCTTGGAGAATTTTGAGCATTACTTTGCTAGTGTGTGAGATGAGTGCAATTGTGCTATAGTTTGAACATTCTTTGGCATTGCCTTACTTTGGAATTGGAATGAAAGTTGACCTTTTCCAGTCCTTTGGCCACTGCTGGGTTTTCCAAATTTGCTGGCATATTGAGTACAGCACTTTCACAGCATCACCTTTTAGGATTTGAAATAGTTCATCTGGAATACCGTAGTGATGCTTCAATTTGATGAGTTTTTGCAAATGCTCAAACTATTACCCCACTTCCCTCATCATTCATTTATCAAACTGAGCACCAAGTGTGAACCCATAATCGCTAAAATACAGTTATTAATTAAATCAAATCACCACCCTAGAGGTATGGAGAGAAAGGCAAAAGAAAGTGATTTGTCATGAAGTGGTAAAAAATCTTTAAACATTCACAGGAAGGAGAAATAGCAAGAGGGTGATCAGTTCCTAAAGACTGACTATAGGAGAAAATAATTTTGCCCTGACTCTACCTTAACACTTTATGGATTGTCATGAGAAGTGAGGTTCATTTAAAAAGGAAACACCAAATTTGCATTGCAACTCAGGTTCTAGCAACCAAGTTTTAAATATTCTAGTTTGATTTGTGAATGAATGTCATAAAATCAAGTCCATATCAGGAGATTCACTGTCATCCCCAAAGCAGTTGGGTTTACATAGTCTTTAATAATCACCTTCTCTTAAATTATATTCCATGTAATGTTCATTTGCTCAGTCATGTCCAACTCTTTGTGACCTCATGTACTACAGCCTGCCAGGTTCCTCTGTCCCTGGAATTCACCAGGCAAGAAAACTGAATTGGGTTGCCATTTCCTACTTTAAGGGATCTTCATGACCCAGGGATTAAACCTGAGTCTCTTATGTCTCCTGCATTGGCAGGGGTGTTCTTTACCACTAGGTCTACCTAGGAAGCCCCCAAATTATATTCCATAGTAACTTAAATTGTCATGTTAAAGGGTTTTTTGTTTTTTTTTTTTTAATTAAAATCTCAATGTTTGCTAAGTTCCATTCAGTTCAGTTCAGTTGCTTGGTCGTGTCTGACTCTTTGCAACCCCATGGACTGTAGCACGCCAGGCTTCCCTGTCCATCACCAACTCCCCGAGCTTACTCAAACTCGTGTTCATCACGTCAGTGATGCCATCCAACCATCTCATCTTCTGTCATCCCCTTCTCCTGCCTTCAATCTTTCCCAGCATCAGGGTCTTTTCCAATGAGTCAGTTGTTCGCATCAGGTGGGCAAAGTATTGGAGTTTCAGCTTCATCATTAGTCCTTCCAATGAATATTCAGGACTGATTTCCTTTATGGTAATAGATAAAAATGATAGCAAAGTTTCTGAGAAAAGATATCCTTATTATTGGTGGATGAAAGATGTCTTGTTACTCCTAACATGTTTGGGTCTGAGGAAAACATACTGAAAAATAAATAGAAAGTTCTGAAAATTTACTCTGCAGCAAAAAAAATTAATTTTCAAATAAATAAGTTTGAAGTGCTTGCAGTTGAAATTTGAAGGTGGGCTCAAGATAGAAAAGATTGTTCTCTTTTGTTGTATTAGAATGAGACATTAAAAGGAGTTTTCCTGATAAATAGTTAAAAATCTTACATAAAGGAGATATTACATAAAGGAGTTTTAGTTACCATAAAGATTAGCAGAAAGAGATGAATGGAAAAGAGTTCATGTAAATTACTAATGAGAAGTAATGTTCTCAGGAATTTTCTATATTAATAAATGGCTCTAAATAAATGACCTCTATAGCTTATTATTTACCTGAAAGTTATTAAAATATTAATTATTTAAGAGTGACACTCTTTCAAAATTGTGATTATTTTTTTAGATGTATAATTAAATGGCCAAACTTTATTGAGAGCTGCCATTTTTAAATCTGAAGGAGCATGCTCCAGCTTTGGAGTAAATTTAGCAAAGATTATTGGAACTTGATGCCTCAAACTTCAAATTATAGGCAGGGATAGAAGCTTAACAAAAATACATCAAAGTTGGAACAAAATAAATAGTGCTATTTTGTAACTATGCATGTTCACTGATGCCATTTTGCACTTGTGATATGTTACGCTATTAGTAGGAAAGTTGTAGGAGAGCCTGAGGTCATTTCTCACTCTAAATAGTGTTTTTCAACCATGACTGCACATTGGAACCACCTGGGAGTTTAAAAAATTACTGATGTCAAGGTTCTACCCCTAGAGTTTTTCATGTAATTGGTCTGAGGTGCAGGCTGGACTTCAGGACTGTGCAGTCAAGGTTAAACTAACTGTTCTAAAGAAACTTGAAATATGAGAAGCTTGAAGATTTTAAAGGAGACCCCAGAGACAACTGTGTTGCAGAAATTATGGCAAAATAAGTATTGTACATTAATCCAAGATGAACACAGAAGTGTCAAGTAGGGAAGATACCCAGAGAAGGGTTGCTTCAATTATGTAGAAGTGTTTATCATAGATTGAAAACAGTATATTCAGAAAACATCTTATGAGAACAACCAGCAACACAATTCTCAATAAAACCAATTGTGTAAATAATAATTTGGTTCACAAAATTTTGAAGATGAAGGGAATATAGGGCTTCTGAAATCAGTGATGTTTTGAAAATATCAGAACAACATTCTGAGAACACCTGAAAGTTCCGTTAAATTACAACAATTAATTTCTGATATGTGGTGGGGTCAGTGGTTTGCTTTTGCCTTATTTTTTAAAAATATATTAATCAAATAGTTATGCCCAAATTATCTTAGAAATAGTCTCTAATCTCCACAAAAGTAAATGAGACCACTAAATAAGTTATCACCATTTTTGTGGAACCCATAAAAAATTGCTTTCAAGGGACTTAGTGAGATTATTTCCTTGAAGGCAGGAGCTGGGTATTCACGAAGATGTGTCCTTTGTGAGTAAGGAGAAGAGTATAAGTGGATATAAAAATAGTAAAGAAATAATTAGCTTTAAAAAAACTAAATTCCATGTTTAGCAAAGTTAATGAGCCCCTAAATTCCTAAAGCTGAATGTTGGTGTGTAAATGAGTATTCCAAACCAAGAGAGACTAACCTTAATATTCGTGGATGTTAAATAAAAACTTAATTTTTCCCTACCATCTATATCTCCTAGGTTTAAATCAAACAGATGTTTTGGCTCTTAAAATTCCCCAATAAGTTCTGCTTTTCTGATAATATCATTTATTGGTGGATTACTTTTTGAAAAATCATTTATCAGGAAAAATTTGAATTTACATTTTCAAAATTGTATATTGGATTAATTCAGCTGTTTTTTTTTTTTTTTTTTTAATTTGGCTTATGTTTCCAGTTAACTAGTTTGACTACTGATACATAAACATTGTAAAATATTTGTTCAAAGTACAAATTTTATCAACTGACTTTTGAGGGTACTAGTGTAAATTCAGTTACTTTTTAAGATCTTTGCATATTCACACTATTCTATGAATTATTTGAAGGACTATAACTATATGATGGTTTCAGATAATGGTAACTGAATTTGCAAGTGTTGAAAAGATAAGATTTTTTTAATATGGGCTAATGAGTTTGCAATTTAAGTACTAGGGGATAAATTTAAAAAACACTCTTACTGGAAAATTAAATTTTTCCTTTTGGTGGGAAATTTTTATGGAACACATACAATTTGAAAAAGAAGCAGAAGCTTAGGGAGGAAACTTGTCTAGGTAAACTTTGGTAGTTTTAGATCTAGGAGAGACAGGATATTCATGGACTTGAAAATAGGAAACTACTCTGTAATGTTAGAGGCCAAGGGCTACCATATGCTAACTGAATTCTATGCTATGCTAATCACTCTATCTCTGATTAGATCTTATAAAATGATTTGTAAATATTTACATGAATGTTAGATGATGGAATCAGCATGACATGTGACTGAATGTGAGAATAGTGAAAAAGAGGAAATAGGAAACAAGGTTGATGATGGACCCAGACTAGCATAACAATAGGTTTTGATAGCGGAGAAGGCAATGGCACCCCACTCCAGTACTCTTGCCTGGAAAATCCCATGGACGGAGGAGCCTGGTGGGCTGCAGTCCATGGGGTCGAGAAGAGTTGGATATGACTGAGCGACTTCACTTTCATGCATTGGAGAAGGAAATGGCAATCCATTCCAGTGTTCTTGCCTTGAGCATCCCAGGGACAGGGGAGCCTAGTGGGCTGCCGTCTATGGGTTCGCACAGAGTCAGACACGACTGAATTGACTTAGCAGCAGCAGCAGCAGGTTTTGATAGAACAAGTCTGGGGAGAGAAACAAAAGAGGAAGAAGGGATCAAGGGAACACAGAGAAGTCCAAAGCTCCCTACACAAGTGCTACTCACCCAGGATATCCGCTGGCGTCCTAGCCCAACATAAGAGCAGCTCATCCAGAGTAGACTGGAGTTTTCCAGAGTGAGGGGCGCCAGCTCTTCATGCTCCATTTCCCTAATTCCTGGTCTGAAGGCATGAGAGAAAAATGAGCTCCTCTACTGAGAGAAGGCAGGCCAACGCTAAGCAAATGTTAATATTATCTTTCAAATTTCTCATTTTCACAAATGTTGACTAATCAAGTTGAGAAAATAAAATGAAAACAAGCAGACTTGGTTTGACTGGCATGTGATATAATCTCTTTCAAGGACAGGCTGCTTTAGCAGGCAAATGAATCCTGGTAGACATGGAAGAACTTGCTCCTAGTCCAAAATAAACAAGATGTGTTTTACTGGAAAATGGCAAATGTATCAAAAGGATAACTTGACAGCAAGTGTACAGAATGCTGTAAAAATGTTTCCTTCTTACTTTACATGCATGTGTAATTCCTGCTTGAATGCAAGAAGACTAAATACCAGCTTTATTTAATATATTTTGTGTCAACTTCTGTATAATTTTTTTTTTTTTTTTGAGGTGAGAGGAACGGAAAGAGGAGAACATTAATTCCAGATGGCTTTAAGCAAATGTTAGAAAGGTGAACATTCATAGGCTTCCAAATATCTGTTGGCTAGTTGACATTTACAAACACTATATAGGTAAGCTTTCTCCTTAAGCTGTATTAAGGTTCTGGCAGTGAGTAAAGGATGTGTGAAATGAAATATGCCATTCAAATATAGCAAAGAAAGAGAAAATTTGTAACCTCTATTGGGAGGAAATCATGAAAACCAAATCTCTATGTTATTTAATATGTTCTACTAAGGTACTGCAGAAAGTTTAACTATACTCAGCTATTCAAAATATTTCCAACTGTTACTTCCATTTTTTTGAGAGGCAAGTTGTCTGTTTAAATGAGGAAGCACTATGTTTTAAATTCCTGAGCATACTTAATAAGACCAGAAGACAGTATTAATAAGAAGGATAGTATTTATAAGGATTGCTTAAAGATGCAAGCTGGTCAGCTACTAACTGTAATTCTTTAATTCTGGTATGTTTGCACCATCCAGCTGAATGAAAACAAAATGTATATTTCCAACCTGTACGTTTAAGGAACAGAAGAAATCCAGCATAGCAAATGTGAAATTCCCAAATAGTATGCAAAAATATGTCAATCATTGCTTTAATCTAACATGGGAGCTGGTGGTAACAACTCCAGGCAGCATATATAGATGATTGTGAATGTTTATCTATACGCAGATATCATAAGAGATATGTGAAAACATGCAAATGACTTTAGGGTTTCTGAATACTGTTTATTAAGTTCTATTATCTAAATTAAAAAATAATATCCAAAATATCATGCATACTATAACTGACATCTATTTCTAACTCACTTGTGGATATATATCATTATCATTAATAAAATGACTTGAAAATTGTTGAAATTTTCCAGAACATATTAAAAAAAAAAAGCTTTCAAATTAATTTAATGAAGTTGACAAAATGTTGATCATAAACAATAACAAAATATATATATTTTAAAATTTCATTTTCTAATTGGTTATTTCTGGTATAAGGAAATAAAAGCTTTTCATATGTTGATATTCTATTGAATAATCTTACTGGCTACATTTACTTACTAGTTCTAATATTTAAAATTTTCTACATATACAGTAATACCATTTGCAAACATGACCAGTGTATTTCTTTTTTCCAATACTTGGGCACTTTTTATTCCTCTTATTGAACTGGCTGGAGTGTTCTTATTAATTAATTTTCTGTAGGTTTTTATGGCTCCCCATAATCAGATTTTAAAATTGTGTTATAGTCTTTGTTTGGACATCTTAAAACTCATATAATTTTCTGCATCCTTTGATATAATGAGAATTTTTCTTTCAAATAGTTCTTGTAATGAATTACATCAGTTGACTTTATGATAGTAGAACAATTCTGCAGTATTGGAATAAACCTAAGTTGTTTTTCATTTTTAATAGTTTTTATAGAGCTGTAATTCATATACCATAAAGTTCACCCTTTAAAAGTGTACAATTCAGTAATTAGTATATTCAAAAAGTTGTGTAATAATCACCAAACAAATTTTCACTCCTCTCCCCAACTCTTGACAATGATTAATTTACTTTCTATCCTTATTTGCTATTTCTGGATATTTCATAAAAGTAGAATCATATAAAGCCTTTGGTGTTTGGCGTTATTCACGTCATAATGTGCCGGTATTTCACTCTTTTTATGACTGATAAAAAGTAAACATACAACTTTTTGTTTATCCATTCGCCAACTGGTGGACATTTGTATTGTTTCCTTTCTGGCTATAGAAGGCAATGGCACCCCACTCCAGTACTCTTTCCTGGAAAATCCCATGGATGGAGGAGCCTGGTGGGCTGCAGTCCATGGGGTCGCAAAGAGTTGGACACGACTGAGTGGCTTCACTTTGACTTTTCACTTTTATGCAATGGAGAAGGAAATGGCAACCCACTCCAGTGTTCTTGCCTGGAGAATACCAGGGACGGGGGAGCCTGGTGGGCTGCCGTCTAAGGGGTCGCACAGAGTCGGACACGACTGAAGCGACTTAGCAGCAGCAGCAGTATGATGGTACTATCATTTATGCAACTTAGGTTTTTCTGCTCTCCACTTGAAAGCCAATATTTGAGAGACAAATGTTGGTAGGAAAGGAAAGATTCCTTTACTCAAGAGTAAGAACCAACTCTTAACTGTTAAGTGGGGGAGCAAGAGCTTTTTGAAGGGGAGTTTCAGGGGTGCACAAGTGGTAGGTGGGGCTATGTATAGAATAGCATAATTAGTTCCCACTATCATTTTGAAGTTAGTCACATGGTCTGATCGCCAACATCTTGATTGTTTTAAGTCAGTTAATCTTCAGTTCCAGAGTCAGTTTGTTCCCCTTTCCTTGAAGCCAAGATAGAGCAGCTTATGAACGGCTACAGTCTGGTCATCAATGTAGTCAACTTTTTCTACCAATGGGGGTTTCAGAATCTGCAAATTGGTTTAAAAGATATGGCTCAGAATACAATTTATGGATAAATTATTATTATTTTGGTTTCCTTGAATGTTTTTCTTTCTTTTTGCATTTTTCACTTCTCTGATTAAACTTACTTGGTTAAATTTTTTCTACAAAAAAGAAGCAGGCAGAGGGCATAGGCTAGGGAAGATGAGGTTTTCTGTGCTGGGAAGGCCTTATAGGGTCCTTCTTAGTTATACTATAAATATTTCTGGACAGGTTTCGGGAATCATATGGCTTCAGTTTTCTTGGATATATGCTTAAGAGATAAAATTGCTAGAAAGTGAAGTCACTCAGTTGTGTCCAACTCTTTGTGACCCCGTGGGCTGTAGCCTACCTGGCTCCTCCATCCATAGGATTTTCCAGGCAAGAATACTAGAGTGGGTTGCCATTTCCAGCTCCAGGAGATCTTCCTGACCCAGGGATTGAACCTGGGTCTCTTGCATAGTAAGCAGATGCTTTACCATTTGAGCCACCAGGGAAGATTGCTAGGGCACTTGATAATTCTGGGTTTAAATTTGGTGTAAAAATGGAACACTGTTTCCCCAAGTGGCTGTACCATTTTCCACTGTTTCCCCAAGTGGCTGTACCATTTTCTACTTGCTACAGTCATCTTTGAGGGATTGTTTCCACATGCTCACTCTTGCTTGTTATTTTCCGTCATTTGATCATAGTCATCCTCCCGAGTGTAAAATCGTTTCTCATTGTAGTTTTGATTTGCATTTCACTTCCCTGGTGGCTCAGAGGTTAAAGTGTCTGCCTGCAATGCGGGAGACCTAGGTTCGATCCCTGGGTTGGGAAGATCCCCTGGAGAATGAAATGGCAACCCACTCCAGTACTCTTGCCTGGAGAATCCCATGGAGGGAGGAGCCTGGTAGGCTACAGTCCATGGGGTCGCTAAGATTCGGACACGACTGAGCGCCTTCACTCTACACTATACTATACTATAGTGACCAATAATGTTAAGCATCCATTCATGTGCTTCTTGCCCATCTTTGTATCTTTTTTGAGAAGTAACTGTACACATTTTGCATTTATAATTGTTGGGTTGTAAGTTATGTACGTATTCTGAATGTAAGTCCTTTATGAGATGTATGATTTGTAAAAATCACTTCCCATTCTATAGATTTATTTTCGTCTTGCTGTTTCAGTTCAGTTCAGTCACTCAGTCATGTCTGACTCTTGGCAACCCCATAGACTGCAGCACGCCAGGCCTCCCTGTCCATCACCAACTCCCGGAGTTTCCTCAAACTCATGTCCATTGAGTTGGTGATACCATCCAACCATCTCATCCTCTGTCGTCCCTTTTTCCTCCTATCTTCACTCTTTCCCAGCATCAGGGCCTTTTCAAATGAGTCAGTTCTTTGCATCAGGTGGCCAAAGTTTTGGAGTTTCAGCTTCAGTGTCAGACCTTCCAATGAATATTCAGGACTGATTTCCTTTAGGATGGACTGGATGGATCTCCTTGCAGTCCAAGGGACTCTCAAGAGTCTTCTCCAACACCACAGATTGAAACCATCAATTCTTTGGTGCTTAGCTCTCTTTATAGTCCAACTCTCACATCCATACATGACTACTGGAAAAACCATAGCTTTGACTAGACATACTTTCATTGGCAAAGCAATGTCTCTGCTTTTCCATATGCTATCTAAGTTGGTCATAGCTTTTCTTCCAAGGAGCAATTATCTTTTAATTTCATGGCTGCAGTACCATCTGCAGTGACCTTGGAGCCCCCCAAAATAAAGTCTGTCACTGTTTCCACTGTTTCCCCATCTATTTCTCGTGAAGTGATGGGACCAGATGCCATGATCTTCATTTTCTTAATGTTGAGTTTTAAGCCAACTTTTTCACTCTCCTCTTTCACTTTCATCAAGAAGCTCTTTAGTTCTTCTTCACTTTATGCCATAAGGTTGGTGTCATCTGCATATCTGAGGTTATTGTTATTTCTTCCAGCAATTTTGATACCAGCTTGTGCTTCATCCAGCCCAGCATTTCGCTTAATGTACTCTGCATATAAGTTAAATAAGCAGGGTGACATTATTCAGCCTTGATGTACTCCTTTCTTGGTTTGGAACCAGTCTGTTGTTCCATGTCCAGTTCTAACTATTGCTTCCTGACCTGAATACAGAGTTCTCAAGAGGCAGGTCAGGTGGCCTGGTATTCCCATCTCTTTCAGAATTTTCCACAGTTCATTGTGATCCAGAGTCAAAGGCTTTGGCATAGTCATTAAAGCAAAATCAAATGTTTTTCTGGAGCTCTCTTGCTTTTTCAATGCCTCAACAGATGTTGGCAATTTGATCTCTGGCTCCTCTGCCTTTTCTAAAACCAGCTTGAACACCTGAAGTTCATGGTTCATATACTGTTGAAGCCTGGCTTGGAAAATTTTGAGCATTAATTTACTAGCTTGTGAGATGAGTGCAATTGTGTGGTAGTTTGAGCATTCTTTGCCATTGCCTTTCTTTGGGATTGGAATGAAAACTGACCTTTTCCAGTCCTGTGGTCACTGCTGAGTTTTCCAAATTTGCTGGCATATTGAGGCAGCACTTTCACAGCATCATCTTTTAGGATTTGAAAGAGCTCAACTGGAATCGCATCACCTCCACTAGCTTTGTTCATAGTGATGCGTCCTATGGCCCACCTGACTTCACATTCCAGGATGTCTGGTTCTAGTTTGGGGATGACAACATCATGATTATGAAGTTATGAAGATCTTTTTTATATAGTTCTTCTGTGTATTCTTGCCACCTCTTCTTAACATTTTCTACTTCTGTTAGGTCCATACCATTTCCGTCCTTAATGATGCCCATCTTTGCATGAAACATTCTGTTGGTATCTCTAATTTTCTTGAAGAGATCTCTAGACTTTCCCATTCTTTTGTTTTCCTCTATTTCTTTGCATTGGTTGCTGAGGAAGGCTTTCTTATCTCTTCTTGCTATTCTTTGGAACTCTGCATTCAAATGGGTATATCTTTCCTTTTCTCCTTTCTTTTCACCTCTCTTCTATTCACAGCTATTTGTAAGGGCTCCTTAGACAACAGTTTTGCCTTTTAGCATTTCTTTTTCTTAGGAATGGTCTTAATCACTGCCTCCTGTACAATGTCATGAACCTCTGTTCATAGTTCTTCAGGCACTCTATCAGATCTAATCCCTTAAGTCTATTTGTCACTTTCCATTGTATAATCTTAAGGGATTTGATTTAGGTCATACCTGAATGGTCTAGTGGTTTTCTCTACTTTCTTCAATTTAAGTCTGAATTTGGCAATAAAGAGTTCATGGTCTGTGCCACAGTCACTACAGGTCTTGTTTTTGCTGACTTTAAAGAACTTCATCTTTGGCTGCAAAGAATATAGTCAATCTGATTTCAGTATTAACCATCTGGTGATGTCCATGTGTGGAGTCTTCTCTTGTGTTGTTGGAAGAGGGTGTTTGCTATGACCAGTGCGTTCTCTTGACAAAACGCTATTAGCCTTTGCCTGCTTCATTCTGTACTGCAAGGCCAAATTTGTCTGTTACTCCAGGTTTTTCTTGACTTTCTACTTTTGCATTCCAGTCCCCTATAATGAAAAGGACATCTTTTTTGGGTGTTAGTTCTAGAAGGTCTTGTGGTTTATTTCAAACCCAAAACAATTTAATTCTGATTAAGTAGAATGTGTCTGTTTCTTTTGCTGCTTTAAATTTTATGGCTCATATAGAAACCAATTGTCTAATCCAAGGTCATGAATATTTTTACTTATATTTTCTTCTAAGAGTTTTTCACCTTTAGTTATTACATTAGGTTTTTGATCCACTTTGAGTTATTTTTTGTACATGAAGCAATGTCAGAATCTAATGTAATTTTTTTGCACATGTATTAATTGTCCCAGTACTATTTGTTGAAAATTATTTCCCTGTTGAATTGTCTTGGTTCCCTTATCAAGAATCAATTGACCATAAGTGTATAATTTATTTCTGGATTCTCAATTTTATTCCAGTGATCTATGTATCTATCATGAAGCCAATACCACATTGATTTAATCACTCTGGCTTTATAGAAAGTGTTGTAACCAGGAAGAATGAATCCTACAACTCTGTTCTTCTTCTTCAAGGTTGTTTATGCTGTCATTGACCTTTGTTGTATTAGTTTTCTATTGGTGAGGTAACAACTTAGCCAAAATTTACTATCTTACAGTTCTGGAAATGATATCCTAAAATTAAGGTGTCAGCAAGTCTACATTCCTGCTGGAGTCTCTAGGCAAGAATTTGTTTACTCACTTTTTCTATCTTTTGGAGGCCTTCTGCCTTCTTTAGCTTCTGGCTCTTCCTTGAATCACTCTGGCATCTTATTTTATCATGGTATCTATCTCTCAGGCTCTGCTGCTTAACCTTCCTTTTTCTTTTATGAGGATTACATTGGGACCAACCCAGATAAGCCATGAAAATTAACCCAACTCAAATCCCTTAACTTTATCATATCTACAAAGTACCTTTTGTCATTTAAAATAAAATATTCCCAGGTTTTGGAACTAGATATCTTTGGTAGCCATTATTGTTACTACAGTTGCATTTCCATATGAAAATGTTGCACTTCCATAGGAACAGCTTGTCAACTTCTGCAAAACAGTCAGCTGGAATTTTGAAAAGGATTGCTGTGAATCTGAAGAACAAGTCTGTGGCCATCTTAAAAATATTAAGATTTCAGATGCATGAACATGGCATATTTATCCATTTAATTTCTTTCAGTGATTCTTTGTCTTTTTAGTTGTACAGATTTTATGCTTCTTCTGTTAAATGTATTCTTTTATTTTTTTAAATGCTTTATATATAATCTTCATATGTTCTGTATTAGATTTGATAGTATTTTGTTGTGGATTTTTTTGTCTATATTCAAAATACAGTTATCTCGACTTACTAGGTTAGCTGGTATGTGTTCTCTCCCAGTATAATTTTTGGAGGATTTTTTTAAGAATTGATGATAAATTTTCATTGAATATTTGATTGAATTTATCAGTGAAGCCATCTGGGTTTTGGGGGTTCTTTTTGCAATAGGTATATTGATTACTAATTCACTTCTTTTATTTGTTAGAAATTCAGTTCACTTCAGTCGCTCAGTCATGTCTGACTCTATGAGACCCCATGAACCACAGCATGCCAGGCCTCCCTGTCCATCACCAACTCCCAGAGTTTACCCAAACTCATGTCCGTTGAGTCAGTGATGCCATCTAACAATCTTATCCTCTGTTGTCCCCTTCTCCTCCTGCCCCCAATCCCTCCCAGCATCAGAGTCTTTTCAAATGAGTCAGCTCTTTGTATCAGGTGGCCAAAATACTGGAGTTTCAGCTTCAACATCAGTCCTTCCAATGAACACCCAGGACTGATCTCCTTTAGGATGGACTGGTTGGATCTCCTTGTAGTCCAAGGGATTCTCAAGAGGCTTCTCCAACACCACACTTCAAAAGCATCAATTCTTCTGTGCTCAGCTTTCTTTATAGTCCAACTCTCACATCCATACATGACCACAGGAAAAACCATAGCCTTGACTAGATGGACCTTTGTTGGCAAAGTAATATCTCTGCTTTTGAATATGCTATCTAGGTTGGTCATAACTTTCCTTGCAAGGAGTAAGCGTCTTTTAATTTCATGCCTGCAATCACCATCTGCAGTGATTTTGGAGCCCAAAAAAATTAAGTCTGACACTATTTCTACTGTTTCCCCATCTATTTCCCATGAAGTGATGGGACCAGATTCCATGATCTTCGTTTTCTGAATCTTGAGCTTTAAGCCAGCTTTTTCACTCTCCTCTTTCACTTTCATCAGGAAGCTTTTTAGTTCCCCTTCACTTTCTGCCGTAAGGGTGGTGTCATCTGCATATCTGAGGTTATTGATATTTCTCCCGGCAATCTTGATTCCAGCTTGTGTTTCTTCCGGTCCAGCGTTTCTCATGATGTGCTCTGCATATAAGTTAAATAAGCAGGGTGACAATATACAGCCTTGACGTACTCCTTTTCCTATTTAGAACCAGTCTGTTGTTCCATGTTCAATCAGATCTTTATATTACTTATTGGCTCAGTTTTGATAGTTCATATCTAAGAATGAGTTCATCTTAATTATCTAATCTGTTGGCATGTAAAGCTTCACAGTATTCTCATAAATTCTTTTTTGTTCTTGTAAAATCAGATGTTATGGCAACTTTCATTCTTTAGTTTTGTCATTTGAGTCTTCTGTCTCTTATTCTTGATCAACATAGCTGACCACAATTTTTGTTGTTGTTGTTGTTTGGCTTGGTATTTCTTGTTTGTTTGTTTCAAATAAACAAATTTGGTTTCTTTGTTTTTTTTTTCTGTTGTTTTCCTATCCTCTGTTATCTGTTTCCATTAAAATCATGATTATTTCTTTTTCTTTCCTGGCTTTGGATTTAGTTTGCTCATCTTTTTAATTTTTTAAAATGAAAATTTAGGCTATTTATATCATTTTTCCCATTGTTTTTATATTCTTCTTCAAAATGGATAATCTTGATTGCAAAGTTTTCTGATTATTTCTTCTGTCAGGTGAAATCAATTATTAAGCCCATCTTATGAATTTTTCAAATTTTTTACCTAGTAAACAAAATATCTGGACCTCCTCAGGGATCGTTATATTAGCTGTTTATTTCTGTGTGCATAGAACACTGCTTTCTTGTTTTGTTTTGTTTTTTGCATGTGCCATAACATTTTATTGGAATGTGAACACGTTAGAATAGATGATGTGATAATTCAAAATCAGACTGGCACCTCCCCAGGGTTTTTTTTTTTTGGCTTTACTTTTCCTGTCAGTCTTTGCTGTAGTTGTTTGTGTTGCTGCTTATTTACTTAATGACTGTCCTGAATTCTATAAAATCTGTATTCATTGTCACGAGTGGCCACTAATTTCTATTCAGTTGAATTAGTCTCAACTTATTATTTTTTAGAGATTTTCTTAAATGCCCTGAATCAGGAGACTGTTTTTTGCCGAGGGGCTTTGTGTGTGCTGGGACACACCCCCCCGTAACTCCTGCAGGCAGCTTACAGCTTTGCCTTAGGCACCAGTTCTTGCTTGTGCAGTGCCTCAGGTTCATCTAGAAGCGAGAGACTAGGGCCTTCTCAGGTCTTCTTGTGCATAAGTATGTTTTTGCGATGAGCATGGCTTTTCAGGTTCCAGGATATTGCAGAATCATAATATAGCAGAGTGAGCAAAAGTTCACTATACTTATGAGATTACGTTGTTTTTCTTCCTTCCTTTCTTTTTTTTTTTTCCTAATACAGTAAGATCTTATTTATTGGAATAGTCTGGGGAAAGCTATGAAGATTACCTTACAGTTGTGTTTAAAATTAAAAAAAAATAATAATCTGTAATTTTTAGAGCAGTTTAGGTTTACAGCCTCATTGGAGGAAGTGCAGAGTTTTCCCATACATCCCTTGCCCCAACACACGCATTGCTTCCACAATGTCAAATTTCCCCACCAGAGTAGTACATCTGTTACAGCTGATGAACCTGCATTGAACATCATTATCATCCAGAGTCCATAGTTTCCATTAGAGTTCACTCTTGAATTGTACATTTTATGGGCTTGGAGAAATTTATAACATGTGTCATCATTATTAGAACCATAGTTTCACTGCTCTGAGAATCCTCAGGTCTCACAAGCCTTTGGTTCATTCCCAAGGGTTTGGAATTTTAATTTGGCAACTATTGCTATGCTCTCATTACTTTGATGAGGGAGGCTATACTCACAAGTCTTTATTCCATCATATCTGCTAATGTCACCTCAACTGAGTATAATTTTGATATGCCACAGGAGTCACTTTTCTAATATTCTGTCCAGGGTTTTAGCATCTACGTTTATGATGAAGATCCATTATTACTTCCTTTTCATGCAACATCTTAACAGGTTTTCCATACAGAGATTATGTTAGCCTCAGGCCAAGGTGAGAATTATTCTCTCCCTTTTTTGGTAATTCTTCATACAGTATTTGTATAAATTTAGTATGGCATAATCCTTAAATATTTGGCATAATCCTTGAGAAGACATATGGACTAGGAATTTTGTTAATAGGATTTTTCACTAGGATTTGATTTTGTTAACATATATCAGACTATACAAACTTTATCTTTCTCTTATATTTGTTTCATTTGAGTTAATTATGTTCTATTTCAAAATACATTGTTGTTATTGTTATTTATATTTTCTTAACCATTCTTTGTATCTGTGGGATCTGTAATTATATATAATTTGAGTTCTCCTTCATTTCTTACTTTCAATATTTGTGCTAAAAACAGATCTCTGTATATATTTGTATTATTATTTTCCAGGTAGAGTCTCATGTTGAGTCCACCTATTTGAATAAAAATGACTCCGAATATTTTTTAATGTTTTAAAAAAGACTGTTAAGTCACTAAGTCTTGTCTGACTCTGCAACTTCATGGACTGCAGAATACCAGGCTCCTCTGTCTTCCACTATCTCCTGGAGTTTGCTAAAATTCATGTCCATTGCATTGGTGATATTATCTCAGTTCAGTCAGTTCAGTTCAGTTGCTCAGTCATGTCCAACTCTTTGCAACCCCATGAATCGCAGCACGCCAGGCCTCCCTGTCCATCACCAACACCCAGAGTTCACTAGGACTCATGTCCATCGAGTCAGTAATGCCATCCAGCCATCTCATCCCCTGTCGTCCCCTTCTCCTCCTGCCCCCAATCCTCTCAGCATCAGAGTGTTTTCCAATGAGTCAACTCTTCGCATGAGGTGGCCAAAGTACTGGAGTTTCAGCTTTAGCATCATTCCTTCCAAAGAAATCCCAGGGCTGATCTCTTTCAGAATGGACTGGTTGGATCTCCTTGCAGTCCAAGGGACTCTCAAGAGTCTTCTCCAACACCACAGTTCAAAAGCATCAATTCTTCAGCACTCAGCTTTCTTCACAGTCCAACTGTCACATCCATACATGACCATAGGAAAAACCATAGCCTTAGCTAGACGGACCTTTGTTGGCAAAGTCATGTCTCTGCTTTTGAATATGCTATCTAGGTTGGTCATAACTTTTCTTCCAAGGCTGCAATCACCATCTGCAGTGATTTTGGAGCCCCCAAAAATAAAGTCTGACACAGTTTCCACTGTTTCCCCATCTATTTCCCATGAAGTGATGGGACCAGATGCCATGATCTTCATTTTCTGAATGTTGAGCTTTAAGCCAACTTTTTCACTCTCCACTTTCACTTTCATCAAGAGGCTTTTTTGTTCCTCTTCACTTTCTGCCATAAGGGTGGTGTCATCTGCATATCTGAGATTATTGATATTTCTCCTGGCAATCTTGATTGCAGCTTGTGCTTCTTCCAGCCCAGCGTTTCTCATGATGTACTCTGCATATAAGTTAAATAAGGAGGGTGACAATATACAGCCTTGACGTACTCCTTTTCCTATTTGGTACCAGTCTGTTGTTCCATGTCCAGTTCTAACTGTTGCTTCCTGACCTGCATACAAATTTCTCAAGAGGAAGATCAGGTGGTCTGGTATTCCCATCTCTTTCAGAATTTTCCACAGTTTATTGTGATCCACACAGTCAAAGGCTTTGGCATAGTCAATAAAGCAGAAATAGATGTTTTTCTAGAACTCTCTTGCTTTTTCCATGATCCAGCAGATGTTGGCAATTTGGTCTCTGGTTCCTCTGCCTTTTCTAAAACCAGCTTGAACATCTGAAAGTTCACAGTTTACATATTGCTGAAGCCTGGCTTGGAGAATTTTGAGCATTACTTTACTAGTGTGTGAGATGAGTGCAATTGTGCAGTAGTTTGAGCATTCTTTGGCATTGCCTTTCTTTGGGATTGGAGTGAAAACTGACCTTTTGCAGTCCTGTGGCCACTGCTGAGTTTTCCAAATTTGCTGGCATATTGAGTGCAACATTTTCACAGCATCATCTTTCAGGATTTGAAATAGCTCAACTGGAATCGCATCACCTCCACTAGCTTTGTTCATAGTGATGCTTTAAGGTCCACTTGACTTCACATTCCAGGATGTCTGGCTCTAGGTGAGTGATCACACCATCATGATTATCTTGGTCATGAAGATCTTTTTTGTACAGTTCTTCTTTGTATACCTGCCACCTCTTCTTAATATCTTCTGCTTCTGTTAGGTCCATACCATTTCTGTCCTTTAACGAGCCCATCTTTGCATGATATGTTCCCTTGGTATCTCTAATATTCTTGAAGAGATCTCTAGTCTTTCCCATTCTGTTGTTTTCCTCTAATTCTTTGCATTGATTGCTGAAGAAGGCTTTCTTATCTCTTCTTGCTATTCTTTGGAACTCTGCATTCATATGCTTATATCTTTCTTTTTCTCCTTTGCTTTTCACTTCTCTTCTTTTCACCGCTATTTGTAAGGCCTCCTCAGACAGCCATTTTGCTTTTTTGCATTTCTTTTCCATGAGGATGGTCTTGATCCCTGTCTCCTGTACAATGTCACGAACCTCTGTCCATAGTTCATCAGGCACTCTATCTATCAGGTCTAGTCCCTTAAATCTATTTCTCACTTCCACTGTATAATCATAAGGGATTTCATTTAGGTCATACCTGAATGGTCTAGTGGTTTCCCCTACTTTCTTCAATTTAAGTCTGAATTTGGCAATAAGGAGTTCATGATCTGTGCCACAGTCAGCTCCCTGTCTTGTTTTTGTTGACTGTATAGAGCTTCTCCATCTTTGGCTGCAAAGAATATAATCAATCTGATTTTGGTGTTGACCATCTGGTGATGTCCATGTTTAGAGTCTTCTCTTGTGTTGTTGGAAGAGGGTGTTTGCTATGACCAGTGCATTTTCTTGGCAAAACTCTATTAGTCTTTGCCCTGCTTCATTCCGTATTCCAAGGCCAAATTTGCCTGTTACTCCAGGTGTTTCTTGACTTCCTACTTTTGCATTCCAGTCCCATATAATGAAAAGGATATCTTTTTTTGGCTGTTAGTTCTAAAAGGTCTTCTGGGTCTTCATAGAACCGTTCAACTTCAGCTTCTTCAGCGTTACTGGTTGGGGCATAGACTTGGATTACTGTGGAAACAAACAGAGATCATTCTGTCATTTTTGAGATTGCATCCAAATACTGCATTTTGGACTCTTTTGTTGACCATGATGGCTATTCCATTTCTTCTAAGGAATTCCTGTCCACAGTAGTAGATATAATGGTCATCTGAGTTAAATTCACCCATTCCAGTCCATTTTAGTTCGCTGATTCCTAGAATGTCAACATTCACTCTTGCCATCTCCTGTTTGACCACTTTCAATTTGCCTTGATTCATGGACCTGACATTCCAGGTTCCTACCCAATATTGCTCTTTACAGCATCGGACCTTGCTTCTATCCCAAGTCACATCCACAACTGGGTATTTTCTTGCTTTGGCTCCAACCCTTCATTCTTTCTGGAGTTATTTCTCCACTGATCTCCAGTAGCATATTGGGCATCTACTGACCTGGGCAGTTCCTCTTTCAGTATCCTATCATTTTGCCTTTTCATACTGTTCATGGGGTTCTCAAGGCAAGAATACTGAAGTGGTTTGCCCTTCCCTTCTCCAGTGGACCACATTCTGTCAGACCTGTCCACGATGACCGACCCGTCTTGGGTGGCCCCACGGGCATGGCTTAGTTTCATTGAGTTAGACAAGGCTGTGGTCCTAGTGTGATTAGATTGACTAGTTTTCTGTGAGTATGGTTTCAGTGTGTCTGCCTTCTGATGCCCTCTTGCAACACCTACCATCTTACTTGGGTTTCTCTTACCTTGGGCGTGAGGTATCTCTTCACAGCTGTTCCAGCAAAGCGCAGCTGCTGCTCCTTACCTTGGACGAGGGGTATCTCCTCACCGCCACCCCTCCTGACCTTGACGTGAAATAGCTCCTCTAGGTCCTCCTGCGCCCGCACAGCCACTGCTCCTTGGACTTGGGGTTGCTCCTCCTGGCCGCCACCCCTGGTCTTGGGCATGGGGTAGCTCCTCCTGGCCGCTGCCCCTGACCTCAGATGTGGGATAGCTCCTCTCGGCTGCTCCTGCGCTGTTGCAGCCTGTTACTCTCAGCCTCTGCCCCTGACCTCAGACAGACAATTCATAATTGATAAAACTTGGACACAACCGACATGTCCTTCAGTAGGTAAATGGATAAGCAAAGTGTGTTAAAATGAATATTTAGTCAGTTCAGTCACTTAGTAGTGTCTGACTCTTTGCAACCCCATGGACCGCAGCACACCAGATTTCCCTGTCCATCACCAACTCCCGGAGCTTACTCAAACTCATGTCCATCAAGTTGATGATGCCATCCAGTCATCTCATCCTTTCTGTCCCCTTCTCCTGCTTTCAATCTTTCCCAGCATCAGGGTCTTTTCAAATGAGTCAGTTCTTCACCTCAGGTGGCCAAGGTATTGGAGTTTCAGCTTCAGCATCAGTCCTTCCAATGAATATTCAGGGCTGATTTCCTTTAGGATTCACTGGTTGAATCTCCTTGCAGTCCAAGAGACTCTCAAGAGTCTTCTCCAACACCACAGTTCAGAAGCATCAATTCTTTGATATTCAGCTTTCTTTATGGTCCAACTCTAACATCTGTACCTGACTATTGGAAAAACCATAGCTTTGACTAGATGGAGTTTTGTTGGCAAAGTAATGTCTCTGCTTTTAACATGCTGTCTAGATTGGTCATAGCTTTTCTTCCAAGGAGTAAGTGTCTTTTAATTTCATGGCTGCAGTCACCATCTGCAGTGATTTTGGAGCCCCCCAAAATAAAGTCTGTCACTGTTTCCATTGGTTCCCCATTTACTTGCTGTGAAGTGATGGGACCGGGTGCCGTGATCTTAGTTTTCTGAATGTTGAGCTTTAAGCCAGCTTTTTCACTCTCTTCTTTCACCTTCATCAAGAGGCTCTTTAGTACTTCTTCACTTTCTGCCGTAAGGGTGGTGTCATCTGCATTTCTGAGGTTATTAATATTTCTCCTGGCAATCTTGATTCCAGCTTGTGCTTCATGCAGCCCAGCATTTCACCAGATGTACTCTGCATATAAGTTAAATAAGCAGGGTGACAATATACAGCCTTTATGTACTCCTTTTCCCAGTTGGGAGCCAGTCTGTTGTTCCATGTCCATTTCTAACTGTTGCTTTTTGACCTGCATACAGATTTATCAGGAGGCAGGTAAAATGGTCTGGTATGCCCATCTCTTTAAGAATTTTCTGAAGCTTGTTGTGATCCACACAGTCAAAGGCTTTGGAGAAGTCAATAAAGCAGGAGTAGATGTTTTTCTGGAACTCTCTTGCTTTTTCTATAATCCAATGGATGTCAGCAATTTGATCAAATTACCAAATCAAATCTCTGGTTCCTCTGCCTTTTCTACATCCAGCTTGAACATCAGGAAGTTCCTGGTTCGTGTACTATTCAAGCCTGGCTTCAGAATTTTGAGCGTTACTTTGCTAGCGTGTGAGATGAGTGCAATTGTGCAGTAGTTTGAACATATTCAGCACTAAAACTAAATGAGCTATTAAGCCATGAAAAGACATGATGAATCCTTAAATTCATACAACTAATGAAAGAAAACAGCCTGAAAAGACTATATATGCTAGGATTCCAACTATATGACATTCTAGAAAAGGCAAAACTATGGAGACAATTAAAAAATCAGTGGTTTTCAGGGGTTAGTAGTTATTAATAGGCAGAGCATGAAGGACTTTTAAGGCAGAGAAAAAACTCTGTATGACACTACAATGATAGATACATACCATTATACATTTATCTAAACCTTCAGAATATACAACACTAAGATTGAACACTAATGAAAACTATGGGATTTTAATCAATGTAGGTTTAATCGTGCACTTCCCTGGTGGCTCAATGGTAAAGAATCTGCCAGCCAGTGCAGAGATGGGTGTTCAATCCCTGGCTACGGAATATCCCCTGGAGAAGGAAATGGCAATCCACTCCAGTGTTCTTGCCTGGTAAATCCCAGGGACTGAGGAGCCTGGTGGGCTACAGCCCATAGGGTTCCAAGAGTTAGACATGACTTAGTGGCTAAACAACAAAACAAGGTTCAATTGTGTGATAAAAATTGCACCACTCTGGTGGGGATATTGATAATGGAGAAGGCTATGTATGTATGAAATCTCATCTCTGGATCTTATTCTTAATTTTGCTATGAACCTAAAACTACCCTAAAAAATCATCTTTGGGAAAGAAAAATGCTAGGCATAATCCATTTTTTAGAAATCAAGTAAAACATCAACATATAGGAATGCTGTCAGTAGAGCATTTTTTAAAAAATACAATTAGTGAGGCATTTTCTCCCTGATGGATTCAAAAAAGAATATAGGTGGGTATTCTCTGTAATCAGATATACATGTATTTTTCGTTCAGATGTCTGAATGGATTAAATTAAAATAATATTAAAATGTGTGTGTATATATTTCAGCACCCACAACTCTACAGAAAGTGGGTATAATGGAAACTTCAATTCAGTTCAGTTCAGTCGCTCAGTTGTGTCCAACTCTTTGCGACCCCATGAATCACAGCATGCCAGGCCTCCCTGTCCATCACCAACTCCCGGAGTTCACCCAAACGCATGTGCATCGGGTCAGTGATGCCATCCAGCCATCTCATCCTCTGTCGTCCCCTTCTCCTCCCGCCCTCAATCCCTCCCAGCATCAGGGTCTTTTCAAATGACTCAGCTCTTTGCATCAGGTGGGCAAAGTATTGGGGTTTCAGCTTTAGCATCAGTCCTTCCAATGAACACTCAGGACTAGTCTCCTTTAGGATGGACTGGTTGGATCTCCTTGCAGTCCAAGGGACTCCCAAGAGTCTTCTCCAGTACCACAGTTCAAAAGCATCAATTCTTCTGTGCTCAGCTTTCTTTATAGTCCAACTCTCACATCCATACATGACCACTGGAAAAACCATATCCTTGACTAGACAGACCTTTGTTGGCAAAGCAATATCTCTGCTTTTGAATATGCTATCTAGGTTGGCCATAACTTTCCTTCCAAGGAGTAAGCGTCTTTTAATTTCATGGCTGCAGTCACCATCTGCAGTGATTTTGGAGCCCAAACAAATAAAGTCTGACACTGTTTCCACTGTTTCCCCATCTATTTGCCATGAAGTGATGGGACCAGATGCCATGATCTTCGTTTTCTGAATCTTGACCTTTAAGCCAACTTTTTCACTCTCTTCTTTCACTTTCATCAAGAGGCTTTTTTGTTCCTCTTCACTTTCTGCCCTAAGGGTGGTGTCATCTGCATATCTGAGGTTATTGATATTTCTCCAGGAAATCTTGATTCCAGCTTGTGTTTCTTCCAGCCCAGCGTTTCTCATGATGGACTCTAACATACTCCTTTTCCTATTTGGAACCAGTCTGTTGTTCCATGTCAAGTTCTAACTGTTTCTTTCTGACCTACATATAGATTTCTCAAGAGGCAGGTCAGAGGAAACTTACCTCAACATAATGAATATCATATTTGACAAACCTACAGCAAACATTATCCTCAATGGTGAAAAACTGAAAGCATTTCCTGTAAGCCCAGGAACAAGACAGGGATGCATATTCTTGCCACTTTTATAAGCATAGTTTTGGAATTCCTTGCCATAGAAGAGAAGAAAAAGAAATAAATGGAACACAAATTGGAAACAAATAATGAAACTGTCACTGTTTGTAGGTGGCATGATACTGTCACCTACAGAAAATCCTAAATATGCTATTAGAAAACTACTAGAGTTCATAAATAAATGTGGTAAATTTACAGGATACAAAAGTAATATACAGAAATCCATTGCATTTCTATGCACTCATAACAAACCTTCAGAAATATAAATTAAGGAAATGATCCCATTTACCATCACATCAAAAAGAATAAAATGCCAAAGAATAAACCTACCTAAGGAGACAAAAAAACTGTAAAAATTGTAAACAACTGTAAAAAAAACAAACCTATAAAAACTGTTGAAAAATTATATGACAAATATAAGACTTATATAAATGAAAGAAATTGAAGATGACATAAACAGATGGAAAGATATACTGTGTTCTTGGATTGGAAGAATTAATATTATTAAAATGACGATACTATATGCATGTATAGTTTCAATGCTATCCCTATCAAAATACCAATGGCATTTTTCACAGGAATAAAACAAAAAAAAATTAAAATTTTTATGGAAACACAAAAGATTCCAAATAGCCAAAACAATCTTGACAAAGAAGAACAGAGCTGGAAGAATCATGCTTCCTGACTTCCACACATACACACCCATAATGGAATACTACTCAGCTATAAAAAATAATAAAATGTTTCCATTTTCAGCAAAATGATCAAACAAGTTTTGATTTGGAGGGATTTAGATTTGGAGGACACTGCTCAGTCACTAAGTTGTGTCTGACTCTGCAATTCCCTGGACTGTGTACGTGAGGATTCCCTGTCCTTTGCTATCTCCTGGAGATAAATTCATGTCCGTTGAGTTGGGAATTCTATCTACCCATCTTATCCTTTGTTGCCCCTTATACTTTTGCCTTCAGTCTTTCCCAGCATCAGAGTCTTTTCCAATGAGTTGGCTCTTCCTATCAGGCCAAAGTATTGGAGCTTCAGCTTCAGCATCAGTCCTTGCAATGAATATTCAGGGTTGATTTCCTTTAGTATTGATTAGTTTGATCATCTTGCAGTCCAAGGGATTCTCAAAAATCTTCTCTAGTGCCATAATTCAAAAGCATCAACTCTTCAGTGCTCAGCCTTCTTTATTGTCCAGTTCTCACATCCATACATAACTACTGAAAAAAACATTATGCTAAGTGAAAGGAATCAGACAGAAAGATAAATATTGTATGATATCACTTATATGTAGAATCTAAAAAATACAACAAAACTAGTGAATATAGCAAAAAAGGAAACTCTGATATAGAGGAGAAAGTGGTGGTGATGGTGGTTTATTTGCTAAGTTGTGTCTGACTCTTTCGAGCCCATGGACTGGAGCCTGCCAGACTCCTCTATCCATGGGATTCTCCAGGCAGGAATACTGGAGTGGGTTGCCATTTCCTTCTCCAAGAGTAGAAAGTAGTGGTTACCAACTGGGAGAGGGAAGAAGAAAGGGGCAGGAGTAGAAGATTAAGAGGTATAGACTATTAGTTGTAAGCTATGAGGCTATATTGGACAATACAGGAAATATAGTCAGTATTTTTTATAACTACAAATGGAGTACAACTTTTAAAAATTGTGAATCACTATACTGTACACCTGGAATTTATATAATATTATACAGCAACTGTACTACAATTTTAAAAGGGTATATTTGTGCCTATGTGTATGTGTATACTGATAAGCTTTTCTTATCCCACTGACCTGAAATCCCAAAGTATGTCATGTAAAAAATTTACCGATTTGTCTATTCTTATACTTGTGCAGCACTAAATTATTGTCATTACAAAGCAAGCTCATCTTTCTACAAAATTTTTGAACTGTTTTCAGTATTGATCCTTCCAGATGAAATTTAACATTTTAATCAAAAGCTGAAAAATGCCCCATTAAATTTGTACATTTCTTTGGTCAGGATTGGCAAATGATAAATATTTATTTATTTAGTCTCTTAAATCTCCAATGAAAATAAAATATTTTTCTTATTCTATAATGTATACATTTATTTTTTAATTAATTTTAGATTTGTTTTTTTTAATTTTGGCATTAATATCACAAATAAAGAGACAAAAATAATCAAACATAAAAAAAAAACAAGTTCTACTCAAAAGCATAGTAGAATTCAAGGCAAAATTTTGCTTTATTTTCGATTTTGTCTATCCTTGTGTTCTAGTCTTATTTGAGCCTACTCTCTTTTCATGCCTGCCTTCCTCAAAGCCACTTTCCTCTCTATGGCATGTTGTTCCACTCTCTTTCAAAGTCATGACTCTATATCTTTCTGTGTATAAAAATATGATTTTTTTCCTGATTTTCTTCTGTTTTGTGTGTTAAATCCTCATTATAAATTTGTAATTTTTGATTGGTATTATGATGTTTTGCAATTGTGAGACAATAGCTTGCTCATTCATAACTAGAGAGACATCTAGGTTTAAGCCATACTGCTTCCAACAGGAATACAGATGACCCACAGCCCCTCTGAGTTTCTACCTGGGCTCAATGAGTTTTTTCTTTCTCAATTGTATTCCTGAAGGGAAATTTTACACAGAGATCCTTAATCCACTCTGCAGGCTGCCCCCATGGTGCTAGTGGTAAAAGACCCACCTGCCAATACAGGAAATGCAGGCTTGGGTTCATTCCCTAGGTCAGGAAGATCCCTTGGAGTAGGAAATAGCACCCACTCCAGTATTCTTGCCTGAGAAATCCCACGGACAGAGGAGTCTGGCAGTCTACAGTCCATGGGGCTACAAAGAGTTGGACACGATTGAGTGACCAAATACACAATCCAATCTACAGTTTGCACAGTTTTAATCAAGCATAGCTTTACTGAACGAATGTGGGTGCATCTGTGTTTTCACTCTGGACTCTGTGTTCTAACATAGAGTCGATGCCTTTTTTCTCATTCTTATTTGTACGTATTCACTCTACCTGGCTTAGATATGATTCCCTGCTGCAGGGTGATGATTTTCCTCAGTGAAGCTTCCTTGATTTTGGTGTTAAAGGAAGATGTTAAAGTTATAGATGTGTCAAATTTTTTTTTTTTTTAATCTTGAGGCCTCTCCATACTGTTTTGGTTCAGATAATTTGCAGTGATCTATTGTAAACCCATTTGCAATAAAGTCAGGAGAACTCTCTTCATTATACTGTTTATAACAATATATCATAACTACTTGTTTAACTTATGACTCCTCTATTACTGGGCCCTGAGCATATTGGAGGAAGGGTATCTTATTTGTGTTTTTATCTTTAGGTTTTTGTTCTAGTTCTAATCAAAAATTGCTCAATGAATCTTAAGTGCTCAGGTATTTAATGCTTTTTTTCTTTTCTTTATCAATTGAATTTTAATTTCAAAAGAATATTAAATACACATTTTCTTTATTTTCTACTAGTTTTATTTAAATATACTAGTATATTGTATACTACAAGGTCTACTACTGTGCTATATATTGCTATGTTTTGCTTAGTAAACACTGAACAAATCAAAGAAGCTTCTGGAGAATTAATGCAGGCATTTGACCTTTATTTAGGACACTGTCATTATAGCTAGCCAAGTTGTACTGTATTATAGAGCAAGGTATTTCTGAAAAATTCTTGTAACATGTTCCAATCCCTGCATTGATACTGGAAAGAGGTCACTGTGCTGAGGTGTAGAGAAGGTCAGAATTTCCACCAGACTCTCTAGAGCTTCTAACATAAAAAAAGAATGCTGCTCTGCAGACAGATTCAAAATTTAAAAAATAATAACCTCCACTCCCAAAGAGATTATAAAACTCAACACCCTTTTATATAAGACTACAAAGATTGCAATTGCCAGAAATGCTTTCCAACCCCAGCTTTCTACAGTTGCTCCGTTTCTTTGTTTCCTCGTCTCGTCCAGGCTAATTCAATTCACCACATATTGTGTGAACAGCTGGTGAGTGTTCAGCTCAAGGTGAGAACATCACAAGTGGAGACCTTGAGGAGAGAAACTGTGTGAACAGTGGAAGCAAAGGCCAGACTGATGTAGACAGAGGAGACAGCAACAGTGGAAGGCTTTCAGGGAGTTGAACTCTGAAGACATGAGAGCAAGAAAGCAGAGGGTGAAGGAAAAGAAAGTGGCAGGGATGCACCGTAGACTTGGGTGGGGGTAAATATAGGGGAAAAAGGTAAGATTGGACAAATAATATCTATTTAGAGGCATAGGAGAGATTTGAGATCTTTGAAGAGTATGAAAAGTGACAGGTATGATGGGGAGCGTGTATTCCAAGGACAAGCTGTAGCATGTACTCGAAAAATAAAAGCAAAACACAGAAGACATGAAAGTGGGGAAGATATGAATATGCTTACATTGATTAGTTCTCATAATAGGCCGGTAAGGAAGATCACAAGATAAAACACAGATGCTCACAGACAGTTTTCAAAGCTGTAGAGGGCTTGGGGCAGAGTGTAATTCCCGGGGAAGGCGCTTGGTGGCACCACTTACTGGTTAAGTGTCTGCTGCTGCTGCTGCTGCTGCTGCTAAGTCACTTCAGTCATGTATGAGCCTGTGTGACCCCATAGACAGCCGCCCACCAGGCTCCCCCGTCTCTGGGATTCTCCAGGCAAGAACACTGGAGTGGGTTGCCATTTCCTTCTTCAATCCATGAAAGTGAAAAGTGAAAGTGAAGTCATTCCTTCCTGTCCAACTCTTAACGACCCCATGGACTTCAGCCTAGCAGGCTCCTCGGTCCATGGGATTTTCCAGGCAAGAGTACTAGAGTGGGTTGCCATTGCCTTCTCCGGCTGAAATGTCTGCTGCATCTTTAACATCTATGATAAAGAATGTGCCTGTTTGGCGGGAGACCGGGTTTGATTTCTGGATTGGGGCGATACCCTGGAGAAGGGCATGGCAACCCACTCCAGTATTCTTGCCAAAAGAACCCCATGGACAGAGGAGCCTGGCGAGCTACAATCCACGCATTGGGAAGAGTCAGACATTACTGAGCGACTAAAATACACACAATGCAAAACTAATAATGCTGTTTTCATTTTTTGCCTTTTTCGTAAAAGAAAAATTCCTCTTCTGATTTCTTTTTGTTAGTGAAAGCAGGTATAATGTGAAAGCAGGTATAATATTTTGTGAAAGCAAAGTGGCATAAAGCAAACTTTTAAAAAGCAGGGGATACCTCTATTTTCATTCCTTTATATTTTATATACCTTCCTTTATATCATGTATCTTCCTACCCAAACAGAAAGCTGCCTCTCACCTTTGAGAGTGCCCATTTGTAATACCCAGGAAGATTATCCTCTAGCTTCAATTTAACACAGTTTTTGTCATTCTAGTTTTTTTTTTTTTTTTTCATCTTTCCATCCCATTAATCCATACTAATTTAGTTTCCTTGCATTCAGGATAACTCCATGAAAGTATACCATCATCAAGCTCTTCTTAATTTGGCCTCATAGTCACTCTTCAATATTCATCAAAGACTTGGTCATCAGGTTCACAATCTTTATAGATACACAAATACCTGTCACAAAACACTGGGTCTTCCAAGCTATGGTTTCTCAATTCCCGCTCACAACCTATTGCTCTCTCTTCCAAAGTCTTTATTTTTAGCACGTTACTGGCCGGCATTTCTTTTTTTTTCTAATTGAAGTATATAGTTGACTTACAGTATTATACTAGTTTCTGGTGCATGGCATAGTGATTCAATACTTGTACATATTATGAAATGATCACCACTACAAGTCTAGTTACCATCTGTTACCAAACAAAATTATTGTAGTATTTTGATTATATTCCATGTGCTGCACATTACATTCCTGTGACTTATTTATTTGTTAACTGAAAGTCTGTACCTCTTCATTCCTTTTACTTCTTTCACTCCCCCTTCACCATCTCTGTACCTGAGTCTTATGTTTGTTCACTGCCCTTTTTTAATATAAGTTCAATAGTTTGGAATGTGGCTTGCAATATTTGTGCATACATCTACTATCATCTGGTGACTTACGTTACCTCACAGAGATGATTCATCCCAGCATTTATTATGCTTAATTCAACATCACCTCCTCCTAAATCTTTTTTTTTTTTTTTTAATTTTTTATTCCTTTATTTCTTATGTGTTCTCCATCCTGAACCCTCCTCCCTCCTCCCTCCCCATACCATCCCTCTGGGTCGTCCCAGTGCACCAGCCCCAAGCATCCAGCATCGTGCATTGAACCTGGACTGGCATCTCGTTTCATACATGACATTTCACATGTTTCAATGCCATTCTCCCAAATCTTCCCACCCTCTCCCTCTCCCACAGAGTCCATAAGCCTGTTCTATACATCAGTGTCTCTTTTGCTGTCTCGTATACAGGGTTATCGTTACCATCTTTTTAAATTCCATATATATGCGTTAGTATACTGTATTGGTGTTTTTCCTTCTGGCTTACTTCACTCTGTATAATAGGCTCCAGTTTCATCCACCTCATTAGAACTGATTCAAATGTATTCCTAAATCTTAATCTATATTCACAACTGTAGTATCTTGACTCATATAAGCCCTCTCTGGTAACCTACCCTTACTAATACTTTGACAGAAGTCAAAGAATAGAATGTTGCCACTGGAGACCTTTATGAAATGAGAAGTCCTTCCATAAGGAAAAGCTGGCTTCCTACAGCATGAGTAGCTTCTATGGACGGACTCAAGACGAGCTAATTGGTTTCCTTAAGCGACTAAGCAACTACACTTAGTGTTTTCCACCTTAGTTCTTTTCAAGCATAGGCACCTCCGTGTATAACATTTAACTACGTCTCTTGCCTTTAACCTCTTTGTAATAGCAATTGTTTTTACATTCCCACAAATAACCCCGAATATAGAGCATTCCAACATTCCTTGTCTGCCTTCCTTCCTACCTTATCAGAAAGTTCCTCTTATCTACTCTTCAAAGATGTCAATCAAAATCTTTAAATGGTCTACAAAATTTTCCCATTCTCCTCTATACCTAAATGATCTTGTCATAAGCTTCCTTCCCTAACACATTAACAAACTGAAAATTCTTCATCACTTGACACCATCAACTCTGCATGAAAATTTTCCAACACTTGACACCGTCACCTCTACATTACCTTTAGATCATTGTGCCATGTCTTTTTTACAATGAATTACCTTGAAGAGCTGGTTAGTCTTTGCTGTATCCATTTCATATTATACTCATCTGCTTCAATCCTTTCACTTCTACGAATCCTCTATCATTGTGTTTACTAAGCCACCAATGACCATTGGGTTTTTTTAATCCATTTGGTATTTTCCATTTTAAATTAAGCTGATTTGCTTGCAGAATTTGACAGTATAAATCAAAACTCAAACAAACAAACAAGCTTTTCTAACTCTTAGTTTTTCCCTAACTTTCTTCCTACTTCTCTTTGTTACTAGGCAAAGGCTGGCTGCCTAATACATAGAACCTGAACTGCAGCATTAGCTTTTGCAAAAGGAGACTTTATAGTGAGATCAACTGGCAAGGAGACAGGACAGTAGGCAATGTTTTCATATATGTTCTTCTAACCCAGGGTTAGAAAAGGCAATGGCACCCCACTCCAGTACTCTTGCCTGGAAAATCCCATGGACTGAGGAACCTGGTAGGCTGCAGTCCATGGGGTTGCTAAGAGTCGGACATGACTAAGCAACTTCACTTTCACTTTTCACTTTCATGCATTGGAGAAGGATGGCAACCCGCTCCAGTGTTCTTGCCTGGAGAATCCCAGGGACAGGGGAGCCTGGTAGGCTGCCGTCTATGGGGTCACACAGAATCAGACATGACTGAAGTGACTTAGCATAGCATAGCAAAGGTCTCCAGAGGCAACACTTCTATTCTTTGACTTCTGTAGACTGAAGATTCTTTGTTCAGGGGTCCCTGAGACCTGAGTTTCCATCCTGAACATGCAGCAATGCTGTCTGGGTAAAATAGCTCCCGATTTGATTAATCAACAACCTGTTTTACTTATTTCTAAAAAAAAATATGAATCTGGCTGTACTCTAAACATCCAAGATGAGGATGAACTTTCTAATGTTTTCTGTCTGTACTTCTATATTCTCAGGTATAGGAAATGGGGATTAAAAATTAAATATTCCTCAGTGGCCTTAGATAAGATACTGCTATTTTATGTTGTTAATTTTGTATCTTATACCAAAGCATAAACAAAGTGTAATTCAGTATGAAGTATATAGGAAAAGTATATGAAATTTGCATTCATTCATATATATGTTTGCTGACTAAAGTAAACAATTCTAACAAAAATAGTTTTGTGCCTAGACAAGGCTTTAATGTTTCATGAATTATATAATGTCTGTATTGTTTTATAAAACATAAGAGACTGCAGCATAAATATACAGCATAAAAAAGTAAATGAAATTAGGTATAAAACACTAATACAGGAAAGTTATAAATATATAGAAAATCAAGGCTAAGATAAAGATAAATGTAAGTATTCACTCCAAAAGAAACCGGATAGTAATTATTGTCTCAGTTTTAGTTTCCTAGTAGTGATGTTAAAATGAAGATACTGTCATTTTCTCACCTTAATTAAAGGAGAAGCTTGTCTCTGAAGGAGAAAAACTTTTCCCAGTACTGAACTGAGATATAATGCCTTTTCTTGGATGTTATATACAAGCTGCTGAGTGATAATATTCTTCAATAATATGTTTTTCTTGTAACAAAATAGATTTCATATGATTCCTATAGTGTTCTTTCATAAAAAACTTGGGACATGACTTCAACACTTAATTCAATGGAGGCAATTCTGTTAAAAATGAAAGCAATATAGTTCAATTTTGTAGGCCTGTGTTAATCTGATTTGACCAAGATTAAAATTTATAAAACCTCGTAGAGTGACCACCTTCAGGTGATTTTCCATCACTGTATAGCAGGGTGTTTATTAAATGTCCACTTCTGTTTGGTGATACTTTAAGATGTTTTAGTTAAAGACACAATTTTTTTTTTTTTAAATCACAGGTATAAAAGCTGGTTCTTTGAAAAGATAAACAAAATTAAGAAATGTTTAGCCAGATTCATCAAGAAAAGTAGGGAAGAGTGCCCAACTCAATAAAATCAGAATGAAAAAGAAATTACATTCAATGCCACAGAATTACAAATGATCATAAGATTATACTAGGAAAAACTACATACCAATACAATGGACAACGTAGAAGAAACCGAAAAATTCTTAAAAAGGAGCAATCTCTGAAGGACTAAACCGGGAAGACAGAAAATGTGAAGAGACCAATTACCAGTACTGAAATTGAATCAGTAGTTAAAAACTCCTAACAAACAAATGTCCAGGACCAGATAATTTCATAGGTGAAGTTATCTGAACTTCAGATAACTTCTGAAGTTGATAGAACTTCATATTCTATCAACAGGCAGAGAAAGAGTTAATGCCTATCCTCCTAAGACGATTCCAAAAAATTGCAGAGCAAAGAACACTTTTGAAATCGTTCTATGAGGTCAACATCATCAAAAGCAGATGATGGTTGGCTGTTTAGTGTTGCCACATCGGTGCAACTGTAAGAGGGAGTCAGGGCTAGAAAGGCAGAAGGGAAGGAGGGATACAGGCTGAGAGATGCATTTGGTTTAGGTCTGGGGGAGATTTTTGTAGCAGGGAAATGATGTATGTAGTTTGTGGGTGGTTATGAAGTTCCTTAGAGGGATTTAAGAAGATAAAGGATGAAAGAAGATGAATGTAAAGATTGTTCTTTGTATTATATATCTCTTTCTGATATTACTAAAATACAAGTAGAGCCTTGAGCTCTTTTAAAATTACTTTTCACCTTCTTTTTAACCAGGGTTCTGTATTGGGTCAAATGTTTATTTGTATACGTATTCTAAGATGGAAACAAAGAAAAAGTTTAAACTGCTTGGACTGGAGGTAATGTGGAAGAGTTATAGGGAAGTATGAGTCTTGGCTGGGAGTCAAGTCTTGGTTTTGGTCCTAAATAACTATACATCTGTGGATATATTTTATTTGGAGAGAGAGAGAAGAGGGATATAGCAAAGGGTAAAATGTGTAAGCACCAAGCCACTGATGTTTTAAAAATACATTCAGAAAAAAAAAAAAAAATATGGCAGGGGGGAGGAAATTTTAGAGCATTGAAGAAAATAAAATAAAACATGAATTATGAAAGTTTTCCAAAAATTCAGGTTTATTGAAAGCATATTTAATGGTTTGCATTGTCTGAAGCATTTTAGTTCTTATGGACCAGGAGAGGAAGAATAAACCCTTGAAGTAGCAAAGAGAAATAACTGATATCCAACAAGTCTTTTGAATGAACAGATTATTTTCTGTTCTAACATCTGGAATATAAAAGGTAAATAGCCTGTCAGGATTTCACACTGTGTCACTTTCTCTAAGGAAAGTGCATGAAAGGAATCATCTAAATTATCTGAAGCTCTATGTACATGTGCCAGATGTGACTAGCATTCACCTCCCTCTGCATGGCTACATGCGAATCAATAACTTCACCACCTCTGTGAGATTCATGTCAGAAGGCTCTATGTTTCTCTGTTTTTCAAAAACTGCTTACTTTCCAGAAAGTCACATCTGTAATTTAAAGAAAACTCTGACTAGAGGCTATCAGGTGGTCCCCCAGCCCCTCCCGCACCCCAAACCCCATCCCTCCCCACCACTCAGCGCTCACTGTTGGCAAATTTAATGCTTTTGTGAAAAATACATTCAACAGCTGGAAGCTATACATTCCAGTTTATTGATCTCCTTATCTTCAGTAACATGCATTCCCATTCTAATTTAGCCACCCACACTTACTGCCCTAGGCTTCCCTGATATCTCAGATGGTAAAGAGCTCCTGCAGTGCCGGAGACCTGAGTTCAATCCCTGGGTTGGGAAGATCCCCTGGGAAGGGAATAGCAACCCCCTCCAGGACTCTTGCCTGGAGAATCCCCTGGACAGACCATGGGGTTGCAAAGAGTCGGATGCAGCTGAGAGATTAACACTTTCACTTACTGTTCTGCCCTAGCAGGAATCCTAAAATCTTCTGGGGCTAGCTCACACCAGATTTTTTTTTTTTTTTTTAAATTCTGGTATTCTTCTCACCTTTGACTTCGATTCCTTACTTTTCCTTACCAAAATTTCTGAAAATTTTGCCTTCTCTACACTTGTTATTTGACCTCATGAAATGAAATGTTAGTCATTCAGTCCTGTCTGACTCTTTGCGACCACATAGAAGGTAGCCCTTCATGGGGTTCTCCAGGCACAAATACTGGAGTGGGTTGCCATTTTCTTCTCCAGGGGATTTTCCCAACCCAGGGATTGAACCCAGGTCTCTGCATTGCAGGCAGATTCTTTACTGTCTGAGCCGCCAGGGAAGTCCCTATTTGACCTCATAGACAGCAATATTTTCTTGTATCGTTGCATTTTAAACCTCACAGCTCTTTTTTGGCCTAAGTTATTTTCCACTTATCTCTTAGGCATCTTAAACTTTTTGCAACATGGAATGCCCAGAATCCAATTGAAAGTACACCTATTTCAACCTGAATCCATCCCTGATGGATTCTACACACCTACAACAATGAAAACCACATTCACGTAAATGCAGCCGTTTGAGTGCAGGCTGTCAAATAACGCTTCTTCCTCAGTGCTAAATGCCATCCTGATACTTTGTTAATTGGATCAAGAGATACAAGGAGATTTAGAGAGGGTGATGCTTTTAGTTGCCCTAAAACCTGAGTGAGATGTACCAGTCAGTTACCAGTCAGGAAGAGAGCAATCACCAGGAATTGAGTGTGTGGGCACCTTGACCTTAGACTTCCTAGCCTCCAGAACTGTGAGAATAAAGCTACTAGTCTATAGTGTTTTGTTATGGCAGTGTTTGTTATGTTTTGTTAAGCTAAGACTCATGACAATATAAGAATAAGAGCAAACTAAAACCTTTGTAATATTCAAATGATAATTTTCTCATTGTTTATACAACCAGCTACTTTTCAGCACAAAGTTTTTAAAAGATGACTTCCATTCCAACATACTGTTTTTTAATTTCTCCTTAAAATCCTATAATTTTGAAGGGAGAGTTCTCTCTATGCATCTTGTACATCAAGACATTGTGTGCATTCATCTGAATAGGCATAAAGCTCCTCTTCATCAATTTTTTTATTTTCTTTGAGTCATTCAAGGATCATCACATTTATTTTATAAATTAAAATACATAATTGTATTATACCATTTTAATTCACACTGCCAAGTAGTTAACTATCCATTTAAATATATGTATAAGAATGTCTGAAATGCTGTTATCTAATGTTTAGCAATTCTCATTATTTTCAAGTAGTAGAATTTAGAGTGATTTTATAACATTTGATTCTGTAACGTGATGTATTACTTGATGTTATCATAAGGTCCATATTTATTTCAGCATCAGAGATATTCTAATAATACTTATTCACATTTTTATGTGTTGTTAGAATGAGATAGTATTCAAAAGAGAAAAAATAATTCCATTTATTAAGTGTTTCTCAATACATATTTTACACCTATGTTTTTTATATTTAGTAATGAAATTTAAAAATTTTAATTGTATGTGATAAAACGATATACAAACATCTATTTTAAATTTTATCCCCATAAATGTTTATAACTGGAAAATCAAATAAGCATTAAAATACGAAATAAAATACTAATTTTCAGATCTAAATATTTCTTGGAAAATCTACTTTTCCTTTAAGCAGTATCTGAATTTTTATTAGTTTACCAGAGTGTAGCTGAAATATCTGACAGTATACTTTTAAATTAAAACTATAAAAATTATACACAAAATTTTGTAGTGCGTATTGAAAGTGTAAAGCATTTTGCCTATTACATTCCTCATGTTGATAGTAACAGTGGTTAGAGTTTGTAGGTACTTAGTTACACTGGCTTTTATAGCCACTTAAATTAAATACAATGTACTGTCCCTGTTGACTCTAAACTAGTTGGAGTTTTAAGAAGTCCAACAGGAGTGGAATAACACAGTTCAGGAAATGGCAACCCACTCCAATATTCTTGCCTGGAGAATCCCATGGACAGAGGAGCCTGGTGGGCCACAGTCCATAGGGTCACAAAGAGTCGGACACGATTGAAGTGACTTAGCATGCATGCACAGCAGACAGGCAAAATGATAGATGTACCTTGAATAACACATCTTTTCTGTAATGTCACAAAATCTGTCATGCTGTATTTTGTCGATTTCCTTGGTTCCCTCAAGTTTTCAGCTCATGAATCACTCAAGTATCCCACCGTCCTCAGAAAATAGAAACATTGTAAAGGCAATCAGCTTCTAGTCACTGGAAACCACAATTCCACTCTGTCCAAGGGAATAGATTTACATTCTTCTCACTTGAAATATATGCAGAAGGATGTGCTTTATCATTCATTTTTACTTAGTTTGCTTTTTCACTTTCATTGAGACTTAATGATTAAGTGGATCTAAACAAAAGCATGTGAGGTAGATGTCTACATCTGTAAGAGAAAACAGTGAAAGTGTTAGTTGCTCAACTGGGTCTGACTCTTTGCGACCCTATGGACTGTAGCTTGCCAGGCTCTTCTGTCCATGGGATTCTCCAGGCACGAATACTGGAGTGGGTAGCCATTTCCTTCTCCAGGGGATCTTCCCAGCTCAGGTATCAAACCAGAGTCTCCTGTCTTGCAGGCAGATTCTTTACTGTCTGAGCCACCAAGGAAGTCCCTAAGTCTATGTGTCTATATGTAGAAATAAATATATGTCTATGAGGTTAACTCTCTTTTATGAGAATGTGTCAGTATCATTGTTGTTTGTCTCTTAAATGGCATCAATTGACTGTGTTTCTTACCTAAAATACATCCATGAAGCAGACAATGAAAGGATGTAATATAGCCTCTGCCTACTTTGAGTACTTGGGCTCACATATAGATGATTCTGATTATACAATGGTATCCTCCTGAAAATGAATGAATCATGACTTATTTCTAGAAAATTTAGTACGACATTTTATTTATTTTCAAATTAAAACCATGCCACCAGGTATCTATACTTTGACATATACAGCTTCTTATGCTCTATAAGGGTAAAGATAAGATGTAGGAACTGAACTGCTACCTGGTAAAATCATTTAACTCCATGGTGCTAAGGAATCATACTGACCTGGAGATTTAAATAAGTGAAAATAATCAAGTAGTTGAAATCACTGATAAAATAATGTTTGAGATCTTAGATCATCCAAAGATTAATGTATAAAATGTACTTAAAATGTCATGGTTATGGGAGTGAGAACTGTTAAACATAAGGTTAAACATTTCACATAAAAGTGATTTTTTTCCCTAGAAATGACCTTGAGAAACTAGATATCTAGGAAATAGATATCACTACGAACAAAGCTAGTGGAGGTGATGGAATTCCAGTTGAGCTATTCCAAATCCTGAAAGATGATGCTGTGAAAGTGCAGCACTCAATATGCCAGCAAATTTGGAAAACTCAGCAGTGGCCACAGGACTGCAAAAGGTCAGTTTTCATTCCAATCCCAAAGAAAGGCAATGCCAAAGAATGCTCAAACTACCACACAGTTGCACTCATCTCACACGCTAGTAAAGTAATGCTCAAAATTCTCCAAGCCAGGCTTCAGCAATATGTGAACCCTGAACTTCCTGATATACAAGCTGGTTTTAGAAAAGGCAGAGGAACCAGAGATCAAATTGCCAACATCTGCTGGATCATGGAAAAAGCAAGAAAGTTCCAGAAAAACATCTATTTCTGCTTTATTGACTATGCCAAAGCCTTTGACTGTGTGGATCACAATAAACTGTGGAAAATTCTGAAAGAGATGGGAATACCAGACCACCTGACCTGACTCTTGAGAAATTTGTATACAGGTCAGGAAGCAACAGTTAGAACTGGACATGGAACAACAGACTGGTTCCAAATAGGAAAAGGAGTACATAAAGGCTGTATATTGTCACCCTCCTTATTTAACTTATATGCAGAGCACATCATGAGAAACGCTGGACTGGAAGAAATACAAGCTGGAATCAAGATTGCCGGGAGAAATATCAATAACCTCAGATACGAAGATGACACCACCCTTATGGCAGAAAGTGAGGAGGAACTCAAAAGCCTCTTGATGAAAGTGAAAGTGGAGAGTGAAAAAGTTGGCTTAAAGCTCAAGATTCAGAAAACGAAGTTCATGGCATCCAGTCCCATCACTTCACAGGGAATAGATGGGAAGCAGTGGAAACAGTGTCAGACTTTATTTTTTGGGGCTCCAAAATCACTGCAGATGGTGACTGCAGCCATGAAATTAAAAGACACTTACTCCTTGGAAGGAAAGTTATGACCAACCTAGATAGCATATTCAAAAGCAGAGACATTACTTTGCCAACAAAGGTCCGTCTAGTCAAGGCTATGGTTTTTCCAGTGGTCATGTATGGATGTGAGAGTTGGACTGTGAAGAAGGCTGAGCGCCGAAGAATTGATGCTTTTGAACTGTGGTGTTGGAGAAGACTCTTGAGAGTCCCTTGGACTGCAAGGAGATCCAACCAGTCCATTCTGAAGGAGATCAGCCCTGGGATTTCTTTGGAAGGAATGATGCTAAAGCTGAAACTCCAGTACTTTGGCCACCTCATGTGAAGAGTTGATTCATTGGAAAAGACCCTGATGCTGGGAGGGATTGGGGGCGGGAAGAGAAGGGGACGACAGAGGATGAGATGGCTGGATGGCATCACTGACTCGATGGACGTGAGTCTGAGTGAACTCCGGGAGTTGGTGATGGACAGGGAGGCCTGGCGTGCTGCGATTCATGGGGTTACAAAGAGTCGGACACGACTGAGCGACTGATCTGATCTGATCTGATCTAACCTAGTTTGTCTTAAGACTATGTCAATCCAATATCAAAGGATACTTTAGAAATCAATTCTTATACAAATATATAATGAGCATGTTAATAATTTTAACTCCTTAATTAATATTAATGAGAACCAGCAAGATATTTCAACTTGTTCAAAGGAAAATCCAAAGAGTAAACACATATAGGCAGTCAAGAATGCTGAAGTGTGTTTACTTAATAGGTGCAAAATTGTCAGTATCCCTAGGGTCAAAGTCAAATGCACTCCATTGGATAATTTTCATTTCTATGGAGAGAATTTACAGAGTTGTGAAACAGTTAACAATGAAAGACACAGACTCATAGAATTGGAAAAAGCAACAATGTTGGTTTTCCAATAGAAAGTATTCAGTAATCTTCTTGGTTCATTTCAACAATCTCAAATATTCTCTATGTAAAAAAAGTTAATGATTTGTTTCTAGTGAATATTCAAAGAATTTTCCCTTGTTGAATTAGTATGAAAATTCATGAAAGGATATATGACACAAAGCAATTCCAAAGCTTATTAGTTAAGTAGGAAATATTTTTAAAACCTATTGAGAAGTAATTTTTATTGATCATGTTATACCTTTCCAAGAGAAATATAAGGAGTCAATGTTGATAATCTTGCTATTTTAATTTTGTAATGTAACCTTGCTATTACATAGATATGTATTATGTATATATGTGTGAATATATATTTGTATATATGTATGTATGCACAACCTCCACCGTTATCCATTTTGGAGAATTACTTATTATTCTGCTTTTTATTATGAAGCCATTTTATCTTGAAGTTATTCTTAATTTTTCATGTAATAAAACAAATCTAAAACTCTCTATTATAAGATATTTATACTTTTATAAAGATGTATAATATATATATTTGGGCTATTAATTAATTAATTTAGGCTATTAATAAGTATTTTCTTTTCAAGATGTAATGAATGACATAAAATCCTATCAAAATAATTCTACTTTATTAATTAAATTTACTTAAACACAAATCTTTAAGACCCACTGTGTGACAACAGCTATGGAAGTATACAAAGATAGATAAAAGCTGGGCTTCAGCTATGAGCTAACAAAAATGAATCTCTGAACGTAAAAATTACTAAAAATAAGTGAATAGCAAAACATGGTTTGAAATTAATTTCAGGAATTGACTATCAATGGCATATAAAGAGTAGTAAAAGGGAGATAAAAATGAATCAGTCTTTCCCCCTTAATCGTGGTCAACATGTATTAAGAAAGGGATTCAAAGTGTGTTAAAGTTGATTGTCTTAAAATGGTTGAAACATATATCATAGAAATTAATCTTGGCTAGTATTGCTAACCCATCACTTAATGGGAAATAGATGGGGAAACAGTGTCAGGCTTTATTTTTTGGGGCTCCAAAATCACTGCAGATGGTGATTGCAGCCAAAAAATTAAAAAATGCTTACTCCTTGGAAGGAAAGTTATGACCAACCTAGATAGCATATTTAAAAGCAGAGAGATATTACTTTACCAACAAAGGTCCATCTAGTCAAGGCTATGGTTTTTCCAGTGGTCATGTATGGATGTGCGAGTTGGACTGTGACGAAAGCTGAGCACCAAAGAATTGATGCTTTTGAACTGTGGTGTTGGAGAAGACTTTTGAGAGTCCCTTGGACTGCAAGGAGATCCAACCAGTCCATTCTAAAGGAGATCAGTCCTGGGTGTTCATTGGAAGGACTGATGCTGAGGCTGAAACTCCAATACTTTGGCCACCTCATGCGAAGAGTTGACTCATTGGGAAAGACTCTGAGTCAAAGACACTCATTGGGTGGTGGGGGCAGGAAGAGAAGGGGACGACAGAGGATGAGATGGCTGGATGGCATCACTGACTCGATGGACGTGAGTCTGAGTGAACTCTGGGAGTTGGTGATGGACAGGGAGGCCTGGCGTGCTGCGATTCATGGGGTCGCAAAGAGTCAGACACAGCTGAGCGACTGCACTGAACTAAACTGAAATATTGCTACTATGTGAATTCTGATTAATATTGTGGCCAATAAATTGCTGAAATTTATTAGGCACTTTTTTAGTGAGTGAGTTCCATAAAAACCATTTATTTTATTTTATGGGGCTTCTGGGGTTTCCCAGGTGGCCCTGGTGGTAAAGAATCCTCCTACCAGTTCAGGAGACATAAGAGACACAGGTTTGATCCCTGGGTTGGGACGATCCCCTGGAGGAGGGCATGGTAGCCCACTCCAGTATTCTTGCATGGATAACCCCATGGACAGGGGAGCCTGGTGGGATACAGTCCACAGGGTCACAGAGTCAGACACAACTGAAGAGACTTAGCATACACTCATGGTGGGGGCTTCTATTTAATGTTTGATAGCTCTCTGAATTTTAGGCAAACTTAAAAACATATATAATCTGACGTTGTTTATCATAAAATTATCAGTATTTAGGGAACTTTTACACCAAAGAAAAGTTGTGTGTGTGTGTCAGTCGCTCAGTCGTGTCCAACTCTGTGACCCCATGGACTGTAGTCCAAGAGGCTCCTCTGTCCAAGGGATTCTCCAGGCAAGAGTACTGGAGTGGGTTGCCATTTCCTTCTCCAAAACAATACTTACACTGAATTATATTATTTTAATAAAGGAAAATTTAAATTGCTCTTAGTTCAATAAATGGCCCCAGCACACAGAGAGCAAGGAGAGACCAAAAAAGAAGCTGACCACTGTAAATTAAAAGGTGGCAGTTATAATAATCAGGGCGACTTACTTAGGAAGCTTATCTTGGGCAGCTATGAGAACTGTACACCTTCATGCCCGCCTGCCAGAATCGTAAACTTTATACAGAGGCCTTCACAGGATTCATCCCCATATTCTTCCCAGCTGGTCGCAATCACACCTCAGTCCCTCAAGTCTATGTCCTCTCAGCATGGAAACAATGAGCAGAATGTACAATCCAAGGACGAAGAGGGAGTAAAGAGCCTCGGGTGGTCTGGGTCCGGTTCACCGGTGAACCAGAGGTTATATCCTCTCAAGGACCAACTCCAACATTTGCTCCTTCAAAGAAACAGTTGGTAATTATACTGTAACAAATTTTATCCTTTCCTTGCCCTCCACATGTGTCTCAAAGTGACCTTTTCTTTTAATATATATGCTGTAATATTATTACCACTAGTCCAAGTTTTCTTTAGTATGTTTTCAGCAGATTGGACTGTTTCAAAATCTGTTACTTTACCATGGTTCATTTGTTTATATACCCTTTTTTGGCTAGAGTTTTTCACATTTGAAAAAAAAATAGCTTATTGTATACAGCAATATTTGCTTGTATCTATCTCTCTATTAATGTTTTATTTTGTTTCACAACCTTTAGCTCATCCTCTGTATTCCATATTCCCACTTGGAGATGTAGTTCTCAAGATGCTTTTCCTGTTTACACAAAAGCAAGACTTTTGAACCAAGATATTCTAAATGCAATGAAAATGAGATTTTTCTGAGTTGGGAATCAGAACCATCTATTGCCTGATGAAATTTGAGAACACAATTTGTTAAACCCATTGTGCATTAATAGTGGAAAGAAGAAATGGGATAAAATAGAAGTGAATAATACACATTCACAGAGCAAGAAGACACATCCAGGGTCTGACATGAACAGGGTTTATTAAACTTACCAAGTTTTGGTACCAAAACTCCAGAGTTCTTACCTTCAATTTTTTTACTCTAAAATAGTATCCCCAGATCTTTATTTTGTAAATCCATACAGCAACTGTTGTTCACAGATCAGATTAGATCAGATGAGTCGCTCAGTCGTGTCCGACTCTTTTCGAGCCCATGAATCGCAGCACACCAGGCCTCCCTGTCCATCACCAACTCCCGGAGGTCACCCAGACTCACATCCATCGAGTCAGTGATGCCATCCAGCCATCTCATCCTCTGTCGTCCCCTTTTCCTCTTGCCTCCAATCCCTCCCAGCATCAGAGTCTTTTCCAATGAGTCAACTCTTCACATGAGGTGGCCGTACTGGAGTTTCAGCTTTAGCGTCATTCCTTCCAAAGAAATCCCAGGGTTGATCTCCTTCAGAATGGACTGGTTGGATCTCCTTGCAGTGCAAGGGACTCTCAAGAGTCTTCTCCAACACCACAGTTCAAAAGCATCAGTTCTTCAGCGCTCAGACTTCTTCACAGTCCAACTCTCACATCCATACATGATCACAGGAAAAACCATAGCCTTGACTAGATGAACCTTTGTTGGCAAAGTAATGTCTCTGCTTTGGAATATGCTATCTAGGTTGGTCATAACTTTCCTTCCAAGGAGTAAGCGTCTTTTAATTTCATGGCTGCAGTCACCATCTGTAGTGATTTTGGAGCCAAGAAAAATAAAGTCTGACACTGTTCCCACTGTTTCCTCATCTATTTCCCATGAAGTGATGGGACTGGATGCCATGAACTTCGTTTTCTGAATCTTGAGCTTTAAGCCAACTTTTTCACTCTCCACTTTCACTTTCATCAAGAGGCTTTTGAGTTCCTCTTCACTTTCTGCCATAAGGGTGGTGTCATCTGCATATCTGAGGTTATTGATATTTCTCCCGGCAATCTTGATTCCAGCTTGTGTTTCTTCCAGTCCAGCATTTCTCATGATGTGCTCTGCATATAAGTTAAATAAATAGGGTGACAATATACAGCCTTGACGAACTCCTTTTCCTATTTGGAACCAGTCTGTTGTTCCATGTCCAGTTCTAACTGTTGCTTCCTGACCTGCATACAAATTTCTCAAGAGGCAGATCAGGTGGTCTGGTATTCCCATCTCTTTCAGAATTTTCCACAGTTTATTGTGATCCACACAGTCAAAGGCTTTGGCATAGTCAATAAAGCAGAAATAGATGTTTTTTTCTGGAACTCTCTTGCTTTTTCCATGATCCAGCAGATGTTGGCAATTTGATCTCTGGTTCCTCTGCCTCTTCTAAAACCAGCTTGAACATCAGGAAGTTCAGGGTTCACATATTGCTGAAGCCTGGCTTGGAGAATTTTGAGCATTACTTTACATTTCCCAAATACTATATGTAGTTTGATTCTTATAACTCTATATGCCAAGAACAGACCTGTCATTGATATGAAATATGATGTTACTGAGAGATACAGTGACTTTACCAAGGTCACAAGGCTTGTAGTTTTCAGTATCACAAAAGAATACAGCAGCACAGATTTTTTCCCCAATTTCCTGTTTCTCAATACCACAAGTCCTCTGAAGCCCTTCAGCTCAGTTGCTGTATGTCAGACAGACAATTTTTTTTTAAATCAAAGCAGTAGTTTCTTATCTATTAACATTTTTTTTAATCTATGTCATACAGATTTGAAGTGCTTGATTATTTTTTTCCCTTTTGGTAGCCCAAGGTCCTGACTGTACAGTAAACATTCTCATCAGGGTCACCTTGTTATCATCTTCACTATTTTATCATACATATCCAACCTCCAGTAATAGAATCAAACTGTTTCACTTAGTATCATCCAAAAAAAGTGAAAAGTGTTAGTCGCTCAGTCATGTCTGAATCTCTGTGACCCCTTGGACAGTAGCCTCCCAGGCTCCTCTGTCCATGAAATTCTGCAGGCAAGAATATTCGAGTGGGTAGCTGTACTCTTCTTCAGAGGATCTTCCTGACCCAGGGCTCAAACTTGGGGCTCTTGCATTGCAAGCACTACATCAATTGGAACCATCTGGAATGTCTGCTAAATACATATTCTTGGACCTTACCTTCTTCAAAATGAATGTCTTGCAGTGGACCTTGAAAGTTGCATTTTAAATAAGTTCTCTGAAAACCACTGCTTGAAAGACATTAAAATCCATATATTATGCATGTCTTCTTGCCAAATATTCAGACTTGTTTATTCAGCTGCCACCTGGACTTAGCCATTTGGAGGTCTGGATGCAACTCTTACTCAATCTGTCCTAAACTGAACTCATCAACTTTCTCCCAAGCTATTTATGGTAGGCAGAATAATGCTCCCAGCTCTCAAGATGTCTACATATTAATCTCTGGAACATGTGAATATGTTAGCTTACATGGCAAAGGAGAATTAACATTGCAGTTAGAATCTGAATTGTTAATCAATTAACCTTCAAGTAGGAAGATTAACCTAAATTACCCAAGTTGACTCAATTTAATCACACATTTTTAAAAATGGGAGAGGCGGCAGAAGCAGAGAGTCCAAGAGAGATGGCGTTACATAAGAATGGTCAGGATCCAGTTAGTAACTGAAGATATCTGAAGAGGATCTTGAGCAAAGAATGTGCATGGCTTCTCTAGCTCAGAACGGCAAGGAAACTGATACTGCCCTAGACGCCCAGAAAGAATAGAATCCTTGCTGACAACTTGGTTCTAACCCAGCATTCCCTGTGTTGGACTTCTGACCTACAGATATGTTAAGTAATGATTGTGTCATTTTAGGCCACCAAGTTTATTTATATCAGGTCAGCTAGAAAACTAATACAGAGTCTGATAACAAGAAATAGGGCCTTGCTGTATAAAATTACCTAAAAATGTGAAAGATGCTTTGGAATTGGGTGATGTCCAGAGGGTAGAAAGGTTTCTCAAGTGGCACAGTGGTAAAGAACCTGCCTGCCAAGCGTAAGGTATAGGTTTGATGCCTGGGTGAGGAAGATCCTCTGGAGAAGGAAATGGGAACCCACTTCAGTATTCTTGCCTGGGAAATCTCATGGACAGAGGAGCCTGGAGGTCACAAAGAGTTGGACACGACCTAGCAACTAAACCACCACTACCACAGAGGATAGAAACATGTTGAGAAGCTTAACAGAATAAGCTTAGATTGTCTAGAATATTAGTAGAAATATTGATATTTACAAATGTGTTAGTACTAAGAAGGAATTGGGAAGGAGGGTAGAGAAAATCTATGTCCTATTAGAGGATAGCACAGTTGTGAACAGATGGACAGAAGAGCAAGAAGGATTTGGAAGCGAGGGCTCAGAAGGAAATAAGGAAAGTGCTGTTGGAACCTGAAGGAGAGAAGGGCCTCGCTTTATAGTGGCAGAGGCTTAGCAGAATTGTTTCCTGCAGTTATGTGGGAAGGAGAACTTATAAAAGGGACATTTACCTGACAAGATTACCCAGCAAAGTTCTGAAGAGTCAACCTGGTTTCTCCTTGCTGTTTCTAGTAAAATATAAGAGAAAAGAGATAAACTGGGGGAAGAATTATTAAACAAAGGGGAACCAGGGCATGATGATTTGGAAAATTCTCATCCATTTTTCAAGACATCAACATTTAGGAGACTTGCTTTCAGGAAAATGTAGTCTAAAAGAGTTAGCACTGTCTTTTGCTAAGTCCTCAGGAAGATGAACAGCCTAGTATTCCACAATACAAAAGGCTATTTGAAGAGATTGAATGACTCATACAGTACCTCTGTTATATCAGTCGAAGCTGAAAATAGAGATAGGATGATCTAAGAAATACCTGTGGACAAGCTTATTGTCTATTGAAGTGGGCTCCATCATATATAGAGGAGACACAAAGTTGTTGAGAATTTGTATCAACAGACACTGCCAGCTTGGACTAAAAAAAGCAGAGTGCACACTGAAGGAAGGTTGTCAGAATTCCGAATTTTACAGAGAGGAAAGAGATTGATTTAATTACTCAATTATAAATATATGATATGTGTGTGTGTGTGCTAAGTCACTCAGTCATGTCCAACTCTTTGCAGCCCCATGGATTGTAGCCCGCCCGGCTCCTCTGTCTATGGGGATTCTCCAGGCAAGAATACTGGAGTGGATTGCTATTTCCTGCTCCAGGGGATCTTCCTGATCCAGGGATCAAACCTATGTCTCTTGTGTCCCCTGCATTGGCAGGTAGATTCTTTTCCACTGAGCCACCTGGGAAGCCAAATATATGCTATATTTAAGGAAATATTAATAGAAAGGGTGATCCAGAATCAGAACCTTGGGCCCTGAGGGCATACCCTCAAGAGTATGGAGCAATGGAGCCAAAAACACAGAGGATTATTCTCAGGTCTTGAAACCTACTGGAATTTGTCTCTCTGGATTGTGAAGTTGCTTGACACCTCACACTCCTTTTTTTCCTTTACATTTTCACTTCTTTTGAACAAGAATGTCTATAAGCATTATCTCATACCTGTCCTGATATTGTATTTGGGGAGAAATTTGGGACTTATGAGCTGATGGGATTTAGATGGAACTTTGTACTTTGAATCAATGCTGTAATGTGATGAGAGATTTTTTTAGGAAACTGGAATGCAGTTAAAATATGTCATATGTGGGTTTGAGGGGCATTGCTGGAGGTCTAAGCATCGATGGTGAGAGGAAGAATAATGTCCCCCAAAGATATCCATGTCCTAACCCCTAGACACTATGGGTATGCTGAGTTGTATAACAAAGGAAAGCTAAGATTACAGAGGAATTAAGGTTGCTGAACAGCTGACCTTTGTGTAGGAAGAGTATCCTGAATTAGCCAGTTGGATTCAGTGTAATCACAGAGTCTTTTAAAAGTAAGAAAGGGAAAGCTATGTCATTCTTCCCTTGGGCCTCCAAAAGTAATATAGTCCTTTTTCACATTTGACTTTAGCCCCATGAGACAGATGTTGGACTTCAAACCTTCAGAAGTATAATGTAGTTCATTTACATTCAGCAATGATTTTGTGGTACTTTGTTACAGCAGTAGTAGAAAACTAATTATTCTTGCCTCTTGTGTTAGTTTTCCATGTCCTGGTTCTTCTATACCCTTACCTAAAATTCTGAAGATCATTCTTGTTTCTCCTTTCTTTGCTTGTCACTGCATCCAATCAGTTACTCAATATTGTGGCTTAAGCTCCTACATTCTCTCAAAGTAAGTCTTCATGTCTCCCTATCCATCATCATTTCCCTAAGTAAATTATTAACCAGAGTTATTAATACATTTAAAACTGCTCCCACCTCACCACCAAAAGTTCCTTTTTTTTTTTTTTTGAATATGCTTCAAATATCTCTCATTACCTGTCCTAGAGAATAGCCTCTAAGTTCCTTGACAATCACATGCAAAGCTTCTCATGCCTGGCTCCTGCTAATCACATGGGCATCACACACTTTGAGGTAACTAAGGCAACTTTGAGCATCTCTTGGTGCCCCTGACATGCCTTGGTTTTTGTGTCTTTCTGCCAGTGCTCTTGCTGTTCTTTTCCTGTGATGTTCGTTTTATTTTCCTCTTTACTCATGTGAACCATTTCTACATGCCTAATGTCCCCTCTTCTCCAAGAATCTGTTCCTAAATTGCTAGATGAAACTCTCTGCTTGCTTTGTGGTCTCTTATTTTTCTAAACATATCTTAACTGGATATTTATAAAATAAAGTATCTATTTTTGGGTTAGTAAAAGTCAGTGTTCCTGCTGCATGTTTAGTGATCAGTAACTGATTCCTAATTAAACTGAGTTAAACCACTCCACCATTGTATTGGGCTCAGCCTAAAGAGAATTCTCCCAGGTTTCCCCCATTTTAGGTAGGTTATTTACTACTGAGCCACCCACTTTTAAATATGAAATGTGCTTAAATATTTCCTTTCCTCAAATGCCCCTGAAAGTCATTGCTAAAGTTATTTTTGGGAAAACCATGATGTGTCCAGAAAGTTCTGAAAATTTCAAATAATTATAAAGGAAGCTATAAGATTACATGCTGAGGAAGACAACTGAGTATAGTTCTAATGTAAAATATTTTGAGAATCAATACTGACACTTACAAACTACATGGGACTAAATACAGATTCCATTTGCTGGGAAAAAAAAAAAAAACAGAGACTCAGGGAGGATTGAGCGGTTCTTCAAATCTAGCCTAAAGGAAGACAAACAGTTTTTGATAAATTTATTAAATTTAATCGATTTTTATTATAGGGAGATTATAAAAGCTAACTAACTAAGACTTCAGTGAGTGAAAGCAATAGGGCTGCCTCAATCCCCATTAAAGTCATTTGGTCAGGCCTCCATAATAAAATAACATAGAATGAGCAGTGTAAATAGGATAAATACATCTTCTCTCAGTTCTGGAGGCTGGGTGGGGGGCTAAAATCAGGTGCTTGTAGACCTATTACCTAAAGCTCCTCAAAAACAATAGAAAACAATTATAAAGATAACACTACACAACATAACTTGGAGACAGAGAATGGCTAAACTTCAAAATAACTCTAAATAAAAAAGAGGAAAGAACATGAAATCCCAGCCAGAGATGTTTCACACTCCCGCCTCAACCCTCCTAATGCCAGGCTCTATGGCAAGCAAAAGCAGAAAAAGCAGATGATTATAACTATAGGGAAGAGGGAAGGAAGACACCAGCAAGGTCTAAGGTTTCTGTAAGACCCACACCACAAAAGCAAAGTCATTTACAAGTCTGAAAATATACTCTTGAGCATGTAGTCCCAAGTAGGGACTTAGAAGTTTGAATCATGTGAAGAGCAGTCTTCAAATGCGTATCTCCTGGGAAATGGGGAGTGGACATAAATTTAAGATGTGCCTTTTACAATTGCTTGACTAAAGGGAAAAGAAGAAGAAAATATATGGCTGTGAAACATAAAGGAAAACTGAAGAATTAGGAGACACACAGCCCAGAGTAATTTCAACTAAACTGGGTTATAAAATTTAAATGTCAAGGGACTAAGGGCATTTTAAAAAGGTTTAAGTATACAGGTAAAAACACTACAACTGCAATATCAAAAAACAAATCATGCTTTAAACAGCATACATATGTGTACATATATATTAATATATATTTAAAATTACATGTGAAAGATTAATAAGTATGAATCTCATAGATTAAAATATATCACAATATAGATAATCATAAAAAAATGACAGAGTTGAGACCAAACATAATGGTTATAGATAAAATGTGAATGCACCTAAAGGAAAGAAGAGGTTTATCTTAAATCAAAGTAAAAGATTCATCTATATGCTTTATACTATGGACAAGCCAATAACTGTGTAATTCAGAATGGAGTGGCAGTAGAAAGGATAAACAAAAATATACAGGCAAGTAAATCAAAAAGGACACTAATAGATGGAGAAATATACCATGTTCATGGATCAGAAGAATCAATATAGTGAAAATGAGTATACTACCCTAAGCAATCTATAGACTCAATGCAATCCCTATCAAGCAACTAATGGTATTTTTCACAGAGCTAGAACAAATAATTTCACAATTTGTATGGAAACACAAAAAAACCTCGAATAGCCAAAGCAATCTTGAGAAAGAAGAATGAAACTGGATGAATCAACCTGCCTGACTTCAGGCTCTACTACAAAGCCAGTCATCAAGACAGTATGGTACCGGCACAAAGACAGAAATATAGATCAGTGGAACAAAATAGAAAGCCCAGAGATAAATCCATGCACCTATGGACACCTTATCTTTGAGAAAGGAAGCAAGAATATATAGTGGAGAAAAGACAATCTCTTTAACAAGTGGTGCTAGGAAAACTGGTCAACCACTTGTAAAAGAATGAAACTAGAACACTTTCTAATACCATACACAAAAATAAACTCAAAATGGATTAAAGATCTAAATGTAAGACCAGAAACTATAAAACTCCTAGAGGAAAACATAGGCAAAACACTCTCCGACATACATCACAGCAGGATCCTCTATGACCCACCTCCCAGAATATTGGAAATAAAAGCAAAAATAAACAAATGGGACCTAATTAAAACTAAAAGCTTATGCACAACAAAGGAAACTATCAGCAAGGTGAAAAGACAGCCTTCAGAATGGGAGAATATAATAGCAAATGAAGCAACTGACAAACAACTAATCTCAAAAATATACAAGCAACTCCTGCAGCTCAATTCCAGAAAAATAAACCACCCAATCAAAAAATGGGCCAAAGAACTAAATAGACATTTCTCCAAAGAAGACATACAGACAGCTAACAAACACATGAAAAGATGCTCAACATCACTCATTATCAGAGAAATGCAAATCAAAACCACTATGAGGTACCATTTCACGCCAGTCAGAATGGCTGCGATCCAAAAGTCTACAAGCAATAAATGCTGGAGAGGGTGTGGAGAAAAGGGAACCCTCTTACACTGTTGGTGGGAATGCAAACTAGTACAGCCACTATGGAGAACAATGTGGAGATTCCTTAAAAAACTGGAAATAGAACTGCCTTATGACCCAGCAATCCCACTGCAGGGCATACACACCAAAGAAACCAGAACTGAAAGAGACACGTGTACCCCAATGTTCAGCTCAGCACTGTTTATAATAGCCAGGACATGGAAGCAACCTACATGTCCATCAGCAGATGAATGGATAAGAAAGCTGTGGTATATATACACAATGCAGTAATACTCAGCCATTAAAAAGAATACATTTGAATCAGTTCTAATGAGGTGGATGAAACTGGAGCCTATTATACAGAGTGAAGTAAGCCAGAAAGAAAAACACCAATACAGTATACTAATGCATATATATGGAATTTAGAAAGATGGCAATGATAACCCTGTATACGAGACAGCAAAAGAGACACAGATGTATAGAACAGTCTTTTGGACTCTGTGGGAGAGGGAGAGGGTGGGAAGATTTGGGAGAATGGCATTGAAACATGTATAATTTCATATAAGAAACGAATCACCAGTCCAGGTTTGATGCAGGATACAGGAAGCTTGGGGCTGGTGCACTGGGATGACCCAGAGGGATGGTACGGGGAGGGAGGTGGGAGGGGAGTTCAGGATGGGGAATACATGTACACCCATGGTGGATTCATGTTGATGTATGGCAAACCAATACAATATTGTAAAGTAATTAGCCTCCAATTAAAATAAATAAATTTAAATTATATATATATATATATACAGGCAAGTGGGGAAAAACTTTAAAAAAACACAATAAAGCAGGGATAACAATTCTGATAACAGATAAAGTAGAACTGAAAAGCAAAAGCATTCAACATAATAAAGCAGGGCACCTTTTAATGGCACATGTCTCAATTCACAATGAAAACATAACATGTATGAGTATTTATAGCTCATTTAACACAATAGTCACCTTATGAAGCAGAGCCTATCAACAAATGAAAGGAGATACCAGTAAAATCACAGTAGTGCTAGGAGACATTGACATAGCACTGTTTGTGCAAGACATATCAAGTGGACTAAATCTAAGTAAGGAAATAGAGACTTACAAAATTCACCAATAAGGTAGATATTATGGATGGATGTTGAAATTTATATTCTGATGATAGACAGCATACCTTCTTCTCAAGCACCAATGTAACCTTCACAGAAAGACAAATGATCATATATTAGATTCACAGAAAATCTCAGTAAGGTCCGTAGGATACAAGTATTACAAGTAGCACTTTTATGATTACACTAAAAAGACATGTGCAGCATTAACAGCTGCATTGCTTTACCAGAGCTGCCGAGCTAATTGCTAAAAACTGAGTGCTGGGAAAGATTGAGGGCAGGAGGAGAAGGGGATGACAGAGGATGAGATGGTTGGATGGCATCACTGACTTGATGGATATGGATTTGGGTGAACTCCGGGAGTTGGTGATGGACAGGGAGGCCTGGCATGCTGCAGTTCATGGGGTCGCAGAGAGTCAGACATGACTGAGTAACTGAACTGACTGACTGACTGAGTGACTTAAAACAGTAGAAATCTGTACCCTCACAGTTCAGACTATGTAGTTCTTTCTTGAGGCAAATTTCTAATAAGATCTTTATGTTAATATTATTGTATCAATATTATCTCCAATACTTTGGCCATCTGATGCGAACATCCAACTCATTGGAAAAGACCCTGATACTGGGAAAGATTGAAGGCAGAAGTAGAAGAGGGTGACAGAGGATGAGATGATTGGATTCATTATCAGTTCAATGGATATAAACTTGGTCAGAGAGATAGTGAGGGACAAGGAGGCCTGGTGTGCTGCAGTATATGGGATTGCAAAGAGTTGGACACTACTGAACAACAACAAATCAATGTTATTTTTTACTTGAATATCTATATCTATAGAAAGTACTATTAATATTTAGTTATAAGTAATAATTCCCCAGTGGCTCAGCTGGTAAAAATCCTGTATGACAGTGCAGGAGATGCAAGAGATGTGGGTTTGATCCCTAGGTCAGGAAGATCCCCTGGAGAAGGAAATGGCAACCTGCTCCAGTATTCTTGCCTGGAAAATTCCATAGACAGAGGAGCCTGGTTGGCTACAGTACATGGGGTTGCAAAGAGTTGGACATGACTGAGCATGCACACACACACGCACACACATAAATATGTTATATAATACAATTGTATCACTTATTATTAAAATGAAGTAGAAAATATTTCAAATTTTTAGACATATTTTATAGGCACCATGTTTAAATGGAGGTCATTATATAAAATGTTCAAAAATTCTACTTTAACACCATTTTCTTTGTTTTTACTTTGCTATCAGCCTTCTTGTTGTATTAAAATGGCAATAGGACAACATAGGGAATTCTGTTTTGATACTTATAGGATTGCCTTGTTTTGATATTTAAAGTTAAATACATTAATTAACTATTTGGAAAAAAACTCACAATTCAGTTTTAGCAAGTACAAGGAGTTTTTTGTTGATATGTGTTTACTGTTCAATTGCATGTAATTTTCTGTGAATTGACTACTTATATCCTCAGGTCCAAGATGAGATATATTTTTGGATAACATTGACTACTATTTAATCTGGCATTTTATATTTGAAATACAAAGATAGTTGCAATCCATGATTATTATATATTTTGAAGAATGCTGATTGAGAAGACTAGAAAGGTCAAACCCCAGGAGCTTGAAACTCTAATTGAAAGTCAGGTTGAAATATACCATTAAAGTGAATTTTCCAAAAAACATGGTCAGGGTGCATCTACCCCTAGGGCATCTTTCTTACTATGTATGACATGGCCAACTTTAGAGATATAAATAATGAGTAACCTTTGGCCACAGTCACATTTGTCATATCCAGCTATCAAAAATCTAAAGTAGAATTTAGATAGGATACAGCAAAATAATACAATCTCTTTATGTATATATTTACCCCTTAGTTACAGCTTATACAAAAATATTTATTGTAGTTGTTTGAGAATTAAAAACTTCTATGGACATTAATAACAATAGCTGTATATTATCCTTATAGCACTTAGCAGTATATAGTACATCCTTATTCAGGCAAGGGACGGCAATTGACCATCTCTTTAAGACATTAAGTGAGAAACATGTGAAATGTTATTTAATGAATTCTTAAAGGTGAAATCATTTAAATATTCCTTACCACTTAAGAAATTTTTATATTTAAAAATGTTTGACTTGATGGAGTTAAAATTATTTTGTTGCTTGATATGAAAATGTATCAACAAGCTGCTTACCTTCAAACAGATATTTTGTTTTATTTTTCGATGAAAGGTTACTGATCCAGGGCTTAGCAGCCCCATTCCTTGGGGATATAATTAGCTAGTTTGTTTACACATACCCTGTTGAGCTTGAAAGTGTCTGTACACAGATTATGTTGGTTACCATGGACTGGCCGCATCCATATTGGATTCCCAATGTATTTTTATGCATATATTCACTATTTCCAGAGTTCTCCCTGGCTATCATTTAATTAGGATGTAAGCAAACTGCAGGAAATGAATTTAAATTCAAATTTCTCTGCAATTAGGATGAAAGAGTTTAAACATTGGTGTCTTACAGTTTATCACATCAAATTAATTTATGCATACTACCTCAAGTCATTTCTAGCAGGAATATTTAAAATCAATAATTACAGCCTCAGATTATGTCCTTACTCCCAGGGAATAAAATGATCTGTTCTGGAAAGTCAGCCTGTGGTTTAATAGTTTTTATTTCAGAGTTTAATAACAATTACACACCTAAGAGTCAATTCTAGATGCTTTAGTCGTACCTCTGGCATATAATGAAAAAGTTAAGAGTATATGGTTTTAGATGGAAAACTAAGCCTTGAAAAACTTATAAAATATTCAAGGGAATATTCCAAAACCAAACTGAAATTCAGATGAGTTCTCCAAATATTGTCAACAGTCAGTCATTTTGTGGCACCCATGAGACATCCAGAAGGTACAATTTAGAAGCTGAAGAAAAGGGTCTAGAGAAAGGTCTGGATAGCGTTTATAGATTTCGCACTCATAAACACATATTCAGTGATTGGCATTTTTTAAATAGATGAGATTTCCATAAGAAAGCAAACAGTATAAAAGAAGAAGGACATGGATGAAACCCAGAGAACTGCCAATTTTTAAGAACTGGCAAGGGGGTGGGGGGACCCTAGAAGCACAACGGATAGGAAAAAAAAAAATGGAAAAGGCAGGAGGAACTATTGTTAAGGGGAAAAATGGCTCAGAATTTTGAGGAGGGTCCAGGAAACCATGGCAAATACTACAGGGCTGTCAATGATCAAATCTGAACAATGATCCTAGCCCTGAAGGATGAGCAAGTCTTTGTTAACCATTTTGGAGCCATGAAGGATGGCTAAAGTGGGTTCAGATACCAGAGGACAAAGAAGGAAATTGGAGAGGAAGTAAATAACTCCTAGGGAATTAAACGGTCTCTTCCGAAAGGTCAGCTTGTTGTTTAATAGATTTTCTTGTGGAATTAACAGTTATACGCATGAGAGTAAATTCTGGATAGCTTTTACCCCCCACCCCCAAGATCATGTCTATGAAGACAGACGAGGACAATATCTAAAATAGAACTCAGAATTTAAAAGAACGTTTTCCATAAGATGTGAGCAATTTGAGCCTGTTTATGGAGAAGGCAATGGCACCCCACTCCAGTACTCTTGCCTGGAAAATCCCATGGACGGAGGAGCCTGGAAGGCTGCAGTCCATGGGGTCTCTGAGGGTCAGACACGACTGAGCGACTTCACTTTCATTTTCACTTTCATGCATTGGAGAAGGAAATGGCAACCCACTCCAGTGTTCTTGCCTGGAGAATCCCAGGGACGGGGGAGCCTGGTGGGCTGCCATCTATGGGTTCGCACAGAGTCGGACACGACTGAAGCGACTTAGCAGCAGCAGCATAGGATGAAAGGAAGCAACACTGAAAAATGATTGTTGAAAAAACAGGAGCAGGCTCTCACCTTCAGAGACTGTATTCTGCCTACGGAATGTGTCTCTCTAAATAAACTGCTTTCACTTTAAAAAGAAAAAAGTACAGGGGAGAGGGTGCGATTGATGGTTCAAAAATCCTATGCAGTGTGGTAAGGATGTTACATAACACAGTGAGAGGCATTGATTTAGGATAGTACAAGGGACACATTTTCCTCTAAAAGTACCTATAAGGAAAAAAGAACTGTATTACAGACAGATGTCAGGATAGGATTGGGTCAGAAAGCTTAAATAGTATATACCTGAACACTTCTTTTTCTGTAGAAGTTAAAGCTGATTCATCTGCCTGGATTGAAATATAAATTCTTCTATGGTTAATTTGAGGGGAAGGGAGTTTGTTTTTATAAAAAGGAAGTTTGACAGTATAAAATGAGAAATTGCATGAAATAGATTGTTGGGGATTGCTTAGAAATTAATTGAGGCTGGAAACAATTTTTATTGACCCTGTGGAAGGTGTTACTTAGCATATTAACAAATCATGCTCTTGGACAGACAGGATTGTTGACTTTCTTTGTTTCACTTTTCTTTTGTAATCCCTGACAAGCAAATATACATGGCATTCTATAGCTATCTTACTTAAAAGAAAGAGATAAGTGTTTAAAACATGGCTTCCTATCTCAAAAATACTACCTTTCCTAAAGCACCAATGTTCCATCATGTGCTTTGTTATTTTCTTTCCTTCAGTTTTATGTAGTCCTGCTATAGCAGCTAATCTTTGGAGAACCCAAAAAGCAGGGTGTTGTTCCTGGTACACCAGAAATATATTGAATATTATTGTAAAATTTTAAAAAATGTATTTATCTATTGACTGAGGATAATTGCTTTACAGAATTGTGTTGGTTTCTGCCAGACATCAACATGAATCAGCCATAGGTATACATATGTCCCCTCCTTCCTGAACCTCCCTCCCACCTTCCTCTCCATCCCACTCCTCTAGACTGTTACAAAGCACCAGTTTGAGTTCCATGAGTCATACAGCATATTCCCGGTGGCTATCTGTTTTACATATGGTAATGTAAGTTTCCAAATCTAAAAATGTGTGTGTGTTTACTTCCTTGAATGTCTTGCACCAGTAACTTTCCCAGTATTTTCCAACCTTCCTTGTGTTTGGTGGGGGCACACTTACAGTATTTCTAGGGCACCTTACAATACCGCCTTAGCCTTCAATCCTTGCTTTCACAGATCTGCAGGGCCAGCCAGCTGTAGGACCGTAGGGCCTTCTCAGGTTCCCCTGGGAATCTACCTTGTACTGCACATGTGCATCTTCTTCTAGATTCCCAGGCACAGGTCGGGGCTTTTCAAAGCCCCAAGTGATCATCTCATTCCTCATTCCCCAACATTCCTTTTATGATTTTTGGTCAGTTTCTTGTTTGTACCAACCATTAATATTACCACCTCAGAGAGCTGAAATGTGAAACCATTATTCCTGATTATTTTTGACAAATACCCACTGGAAAAAGGATAACTGTACAGAGAAAGCTATGAGGTAAGTAAAATAAAGACAAGATAATGGTGTTGTGGCTCAGTCGGTAAAGAATCTGCCTGCAGTGCAGAAGACCCGGGTTTGATCCCTGGGTTGGGAAGATCTTCTGGAGAAGGAAATGGCAACCCACTCCAGTATCTTTGGCTGGAAAATCTCATGGACAGAGGAGCCTGGTGGGCTTCAGTCCACGGGGTCACAAAGAGTCAGGCACAACTGAGCGACTAACACTAACGTTCAATGGTGGCATAGACCAGAGCAGTACAGATAATGTAAAGCATTTAAATTCTGAAAATACTTTAAATGTAGAATGGATATAATCTGTTAATGATTGGGGGTGTGAAAAAAGAGCCCTTTAATTCCTATTAGTCTTTTTTTGTTATAACAGGAAAAAACTGAGTTAGCCAGAACTTTAGCAGCTTGTGCCAAGGTACACAACTATTCAAAAGAAAGCATCTATTTGACAGGCTACCCTGTTGGCTAAGCTGTAAAGAATCTGCCTGCAATGCAGGAGACCTGGGTTCGATCCCTGGGTTGGGAAGATCCCCTGGAGAAGGAAATGGCAACCCACTCCAGTATTATTGCCTGGGAAATCCCATGGACAGAGGAGCTGGGCAGGCTGCAATCCATGGGGTCTCAAAAGAGTCAGACATGACTTAGCAACTAAACAACAGCAATCTGACAGATGGTAGGCAATTATTAATAATGAGTTTAACTCCCTTTGTGGCAAAGATATCTAGGCTTCTAATGAAGCTGTTTTCAGGATCCTATTGTATCACTTCTATGAGTTATATATCTGTTTGTTAATATCTGCCAATAATCAATCAACTCACTGGCTAAAAAATTAACCGAGAGAATTTATAGGCATTCACTGGTTCCAGCTTTGTGGAAAGAAAAGAAATAATACTAGTTATAACAACATCAACAAAAATAAACATTTATTGAGTGGCTGGCTTCTGTTAGCTAACTTTTCATACATTATCTCATTTAATCCTTAAAAAAACCTAATGGGGATGACTACTATTATCTCCATTTTATACTCCCATGAGTAGAGGTTTTGAAAAAATTGCCAGGTCAAATAATGATACTACTCTGAGCTTGGGACTCTTGGGAGCTCCAAACCCATTCTGCTCCATCCACTGAGCCCCACCAGTGAATTCTTATTTTCAGTATAATTTGGAGGCTATTCATTTTTAAGTCTACCACAGAGTTGGGAAAAGAGCGATATGAATAGGACAAATTAAAATGTCATGAGGCTCACTGAAATGCAACTTTTTTTCTTAAAGAGACATACCTTAACTTGTTGCAGCTTAATTTCCAGAGTTCTGAGGAAGCTGACTTTTTGGGGCAACTTTTTCCAGTGTTTTCATCACTTTTATGGGGAAGTAGATTTTCTGTGGTCTTTCCCATTCTGGAAGTCAGAATGACCTTATATATATATTTTTTATGCAAATTGCAATTTATTAAAAGATTTTACTGATTATATTGTAATATTACCAATGATTACAGTGAGGTTTTTTTTTTTTCATTTCATATATGATATTATACATATTTCAATGCCATTCTCCCAAATCTTCCCACCCTCTCCCTCCCCCACAGAGTCCAAAAGACTGTTCTATACATCAGCGTCTCTTTTGCTGTCTCGTATACACGGTTATTGTTACCATCTTTCTAAATTCCATATATATGCATTAGTATACTGTATTGGTGTTTTTCTTTCTGGCTTACTTCACTCTGTATAATAGGCTCAAGTTTCATCCACCTCATTAGAACTGATTCAAATGTATTCTTTTTAATGGCTGAGTAATACTCCATTGTGTATATGTACCACAGCTTTCTTATCCATTCATCTGCTGATGGACATCTAGGTTGCTTCCATGTCCTGGCTATTATAAACAGTGCTGAGCTGAACATTGGGGTACATGTGTCTCTTTCAGTTCTGGTTTCTTTGGTGTGTATGCCCTGCAGTGGGATTGCTGGGTCATAAGGCAGTTCTATTTCCAGTTTTTTAAGGAATCTCCACATTGTTCTCCATAGTGGCTGTACTAGTTTGCATTCCCACCAACATTGTAAGAGGGTTCCCTTTTCTCCACACCCTCTCCAGCATTTATTGCTTGTAGACTTTTGGATCGCAGCCATTCTGACTGGCGTGAAATGGTACCTCGTAGTGGTTTTGATTTGCATTTCTCTGATAATGAGTGATGTTGAGCATCTTTTCATGTGTTTGTTAGCCATCTGTATGTCTTCTTTGGAGAAATGTCTATTTAGTTCTTTGGCCCATTTTTTGATTGGGTGGTTTATTTTTCTGGAATTGAGCTGCAGGAGTTGCTTGTATATTTTTGAGATTAGTTATTTGTCAATTGCTTCATTTGCTATTATATTCTCCCATTCTGAAGGCTGTCTTTTCACCTTGTTTATAGTTTCCTTTGTTGTGCAGAAGCTTTTAATTTTAATTAGGTCCCATTTGTTTATTTTTGCTTTTATTTCCAATATTCTGGGAGGTGGGTCATAGAGGATCCTGCTGTGATGTATGTCGGAGAGTGTTTTGCCTATGTTTTCCTCTAGGAGTTTTATAGTTTCTGGTCTTACATTTAGATCTTTAATCCATTTTGAGTTTATTTTTGTGTATGGTGTTAAAAAGTGTTCTAGTTTCATTCTTTTACAAGTGGTTGACCAGTTTTCCCAGCACCACTTGTTAAAGAGATTGTCTTTAATCCATTGTATATTCTTGCCTCCTTTGTCAAAGATAAGGTGTCCATATGTGTGTGGATTTATCTCTGGGCTTTCTATTTTGTTCCATTGATCTATATGACCTTATATGTGTTTTTAAATTATATTCTTACAGGCACTCAGCTTAAATGCCTCTGAGAATGTAATTCCCCTTTTATTAGAGAAGAATCCTAGAGGTCATAGATGAAAGGCATTTTATGGTCAATATCAACTGAGAATCTGGCACCATAGTTCCAGCCTTTCTTTTGCTGAGAGTGTTGCATAACATGCTAAAAGAAGATGGTGAAAGTTGATATTGTATCTGAAGAGAAGACAAGGAACTGATTAGGAACTTGTAGATGGAGCTGTATGCCTCATGAAGGTTTTGGCAGAAAATTTCAATCCAAATGGTTTGGTAAATTTAGGGCAACAGGGATAAAATGGAGTGAAGTTTGAAGTATTTTGGACCCTATCAAATCCTTTGCAATGACATTATAGATGACAACCCCACCATTTGGTAAAAATATGTAACTTGTCTGAAAATATTGAATTATTTCATTGATTTATCTGACCCTAGCTTTTGTGTTCATATTTTTATAGAAATTGTGAGGGTGAGGTATAAAGAAGCATTTGACAAAAGTTTTAATTGCAAGGGGGTTAGGATATTGTTGGCTTTTTATTCGACTTTTCCTGTGCAGGCAATGATCATTAAAATAACTCACTATGATGTGAGATAGAGTTTCTTGTCTTAGGGACACTGATGAGGTGAATTCACAATTATGGATAATTTTAACTGAATTATATCCTTAGAGCTTTACTTTTGAGCTTTGAATCCATAATCTGTAATTTGCAAGTAATCAATGATTTTTATTTAAATACTCTTGGGTAAAGATAACGTGAATATGGAGCCCTGGTTATTTCTACATAAAATTGTTTGTTAAGCGAAATAATAGAGCATTGCAAATTAACTGTTAAAGGTAAATGTAATCTTGGTTTATGTAATTTTAACACTTTCATTTGATATTTACTGTTATCTTTAGAATTACCTTATGTAATTTAGTTTAACTATGGTTAAAATGCGAAGGTAACTTTGAAAGCAAGCATTCTTGCATTTTATGATATTTACCCAGAACCAGACTTTTCATCTGTCATGGAAAATGTTTTTTGTTTGTTTGGTTTTTTTGTATTTTAGAATTAATATCTTTACCTACTTTATATGGAGTAGGAAATGGCAACCCACTCCAGTATTCTTGCCTGGAGAATGCTAAAGACAGAGGACCCTGGAGGGCTACAGTCCATGGGGCTGCAAAGAGTGGAACACGACTAAGTATGCATGCACCTACTCCATGGTTAATCAAAGAAATGCCTAAATTAGGAAACTTTCCAAATTACTCTGTAGAAGTGCATATGATAGTTTACTGATACTGGCAAAAGTAAAAAAAAAATTATATTACAGCATATCTTACATGTAGTTATCTTAAGAGTTCACCATGATAAATTTACAAATATACATTTGTAAGACTTTGGCAAACTTTTAGAATTTTGAAAGAACCTCTTTTTCCCCTCTCAGTCTATGCTGCCCAAAAGTAGCCACTATTTTCATGTCTAATAGACTAATATTTCCTATTTTGGTCTTCATATAAATGGAAACATATGTGTGTGCTGACTCTTTGTGATCCCATGGACCGTGGCCCACCAGGTTCCTCTGTCCCTGGAATTCTCCAGGAAAGATTACTAGAGTGGGAAGCCATTCCTTTCTCCACAGGATCTTCTTGACCCAGGGATCGAACTCAGATCTCCCACATTGCAGATTGATTCTTTACCTTCTGAACCACCAGGGAAGCCCCCAAAGATAATGTTACCACTAAACATGTTTGATTCAAATATTGAGTACCTACATAAAATTTCCCAATGCCTTCCAAAAATGAGTTGCTTGCACCCTTTTTTGAGTAATCACCATGCACTATCAGGTGTTATCTTCCTCCACTGAGACTACAATTAACCCTGTTTATGTTAAATTATAGAATTGTTATTTTCTCTCAAAGTGTTATTACCTATATTAATTATTTCCATTGTTCACTTGGTAAATGTTTCTATCTTTGAAATTTCTTTGGACATGTTGAACACATAATAACTTTTCCCCCTTTTATGATTAAAATATTTTTTTTCATTTAATTGTTTTTTCTTATCACCAGTTTAAGAAATGAACTAAAGTTACGTGAAGAATTGGTAAACTTGAACAGTGGAATGCCCATTCTTATCTACTTGGCTTATTTAGTTTACTCCATTTTATTGCACTTTGCTTTATTATGCTTTAATGATAGTGCTTTTTTTTTTCCCCACCAATTGAAGGTTTGTGCCAATCTCGTGTCAAGCAAGTCTACTGGCAATGTAGACTTTTTTTTTTTCTTTAGACAATTGTTAGACAATGTTTTTCTAACATTATCTAACAATTTCTAACATTTTCTCACATCATGTCTCTGTATCACATTTTGGTAATTCTCACAATATTTCAGAATGTCTCATTATTATTACAGTTGACTCTTGAGTAACAAGGAGCTTAAAATTGCTGTCCCCCATGCAGTCAAAAAATCTGTGTTTAACTTTACAGTCAACCCTGCATATCTGAGGTTCTATGCCTACAGATTAAGTCAACCATAGGTCAGTACATACCTTTTAGAAAAAGTCTTCATATAAGTCGACCCACGCAGTTCAAAACCCTGTCAACTGTATATGTATTATGATGCTCTGTGATCAGTGACCTTTGAAGTTACTATTGCAAAAGAGTTACAACCCTCTGAAGGCTCAGATGATGCATCATAATTAGCATTTTATTTTATCTTATCAATAAACTGTGTACATTTTTTAAACATAATGTTATTTCACATTTAATAGGCTGTAGAAGTGTGAATATAACTTTTGTACGTACTAGGAAACCCCAAAACTTGTGTGACTCATTTTATTGTGATATTTACTTTATTAAGGTGGTCTGAAAGCAAACTCACAGTGTCTCCCAGTGCCTGTATTGTTTATTTCCCAAGCTCAACTAGAGACTCTTCCCCTTTTCAGGAAAGCTGATTCCTAGACATATTTAAATGTAAAGTGTATTCCCTTTTTATCATTTCTACCAAAGCTTTGTTGCTGTTCAGTTGCTCAGTAGGGTCCAACTCTTTTGCGACCTCATGGATTCTACCCCAGCAGGCTCCTCTGTCCATGGGATATCCCAGTCAAGAATACTGGAATGGGTTGCCATTTCCTTCTCCAGAAGATTTTCCAGACCCATGAATCAAATTCACATCTCCTGCATTGCAGGCAGATTCTTTACCACTGAGCCATCAGCGAAGCTCCATCTACTAGTTTAAGAGTTGAATTTATGTTGCTGTTTTTTTTTTCACTCAAATTCACTCGTCAGGTTTCAATCAATTTTGTAAAATACAAGAGACAAGTTATTCCTGTGGTCATTAATAATTTCTTGTGATATGCCTAGTTTTATGATATTAAAAAAGTCAAATTTTCCTATTATCAGGACACTTGAAAAAGTTTGTAATAATCCTGTAGCCTTCAGTTCACTTGAGTTCAGTCACTCAGTCATGACTGACTCTTTGCAATCTCATGGACTGCAGCAGCACGCCAGGGTTCCCTGTCCACCAACTCCTGGAGCTTACTCAAACTCATGTCCTTTGAGTCGGTGAGGCCATCCAACCATTTCATCCTTCTCCAACCTTCGATCATTCCCAAATCAGGGTCTTTTCAAATGATTAGTACTTCGCATCAGGTGGCCAAAGTATTGGATTTTCAGCTTCAGCATCAGTCCTTCCAATGAATATTCAGGAGTAATTTCCTTTAGGATGGACTGGTTGGATCTCCTTGCTGTCCAAGGAACTCTCAAAAGTCTTCTCCAACACCACAGTTCAAAAGCATCAATTCTTTGTCACTCAGGTTTCTTTATAGTCCAACTGTCACATCCATACACGACCACTGGAAAAACCGTACCCTTGACTAGACGGACCTTTGTTGGCAAAGTAATGTCTCTGCTTTTTAATATGCAGTCTAGGTTGGTCATAACTTTTCTTCCAAGGAGCAAAAAGCGTCTTTTACTTTCATGGCTGCAGTTACCATCTGCAGTGATTTTGGAGTCCAAGAAAGTAAAAGTCTGTCACTGTTTCCATTGTTTCCTCATCTATTTGCCATGAAGTGATGGGACTGGATGCCATGATCTTTGTTTTCTGAATGTTGAGCTTTAAGCCAACTTTTTGACTCTTCTCTTTCACTTTCATTAAGAGGCTCTTTAGTTCTTCTTCACTTTCTGCCATAAGGGTGGTGTCATCTGCATATCTGAGGTAACTGATATTTCTTCCAGCAATCTTGATTCTAGCTTGTGCTTCATCCAGTCCAGCATTTCTCGTGATGTACTTTGCATATAAGTTAAATGAGCAGGGTGACAATATACAGCCTTGACATACTCCTTTCCCAATTTGAAGCAGTCTATTGTTCCATGTCCAATTCTAACTGTTGCTTTTTGACCTGCGTACAGATTTCTCAGAAGACAGGGAAGGTGGTCTGGTGTTCCCATATCTTTAAGAATTTTCCACAGTTTGTTGTGATCTACAGAGTCAGAGGCTTTGGCATAGTCAATAAAGGAGAAGTAGATGTTTTCCTGGAACTCTCTTGCTTTTTCAATGATCCAATGGATGTTGACAGTTTGATCTCTGGTTCCTCTGCCTTTTCTCAATCCAGCTTGAACATCCGCACGTTTATGGTTCACATACTGTTTAAGCCTGGCTTGGAGAAATTTGAATATTAATTTGCTAGCTTGTGAGATGAGTGCAATTGTGTCGTAGTTTGAGCATTCTTTGGCATTGCCTTTCTTTGGGATTGGAATAAAAACTGACCTTTTCCAGTCTGGTCACCACTGCTGAGTTTTGCAAATTTGCTGACACATTGAGTGCAACACTTTCACAGCATCATCTTTTAGGATTTGAAATAGCTCAAATGGAATTTCATCACCTCCACTAGCTTTGTTGGTAGTGATGCTTCCCAAGGTCCACTTGACCTGTATTCCAGGATGTCTGGCTCTAGGTGAGTGATCACATCATCATGGTTATATGGGTCATGAAGATCTTTTTTATGTAGTTCTTCTATGTATCCTTGCCACCTCTTCTTAATATCTCCTGCTTCTGTTAAGTCCCTCCCATTTCTGTCCTTTATTGAGCCCATCTTTGCATGAAATATTCCCTTGATATCTCTAATTTTCTTGAGGAGTAGTCTTTCCCATTCTATTGTTTTCCTCTATTTCTTTGCTTTGATCACTGAGGAAGGCTTTCTTATCTGTCCTTGTTATTCTTTGGAAATCTACATTCAAATGGGTATATCTTTCCTTTTCTCCTTTGCCTTTTGCTTCTCTTCTTTTAATAGCTATTTGTAAGGCCTCCTCAGGCAACTATTTTCCTTTTTGCATTTCTTTTTCTAGAGGTGGTCTTGATCACTGCCTCCTGTATAGTGTCATGAACCCTTGTCCATAATTCTTCAAGCACTTGTCTATCAGATCTACTCCCTTATATCTATTTGTCGCTTCCACTGTATAATCATTAGGGATTTGATTTAGGTCGTACCTGAATGGTCTAGTGGTTTCCTTACTTTCTTCGATTTAAATCTGAATTTTGCAATAAGGAGTTCATGAGCTGAGCAACAGTCAGCTCCCCAGTCTTGTTTTCACTGACTATATAGAGCTTCTCCATCTTTGGCTGCAAAGAATATTATCAATCTGATTTCAGTATTGACCATCTGGTGAAGTCCATGTGTAGAGTCTTCTCTTGTGTTGTTGGAAGAGGGTGTTTGCTCTGACCAGTGTGTTCTCTTGGCAAAACTCTATTAGCCTTTGCCCTGCTTCATTCTGCACTCCAAGGCGAAATTTGCCTGTTACTCCAGGTGTTTCTCGACTTCCTACTTTTGCATTCCAGTCCCCTATAATGAAAAGGACATCTTTTTTTGATTACTGTGATATTGAATGGTTTGCCTTGGAAACAAATAGAGATTTTTGATGTTGCATCCAAGTACTGCATTTCAAACTCTTTTGTTGAGTATTATGGCTACTGATTTCTTCTAAGGTATTCTTGCCCACAGTAGTAGATACAATGGTCATCTAAGTTAAATTAACCCATTCCAGTCCATTTTAGTTCACTGATTCCTAAAATGTCAATGTTAATTCTTGCCCTCTCCTTGACCACTTCCAATTTGCCTTGATTTATGGACCTAACATTCCAGGTTCCTACGCAATATTGCTCTTACAGCATCGGACCTTACTTCTATCACCAGTCAGATTCACAACTGGGTATTGTTTTTGCTTTGGCTCCTTCTCTTCATTCTTTCTCGAGTTATTTCTCCACTGATCTCCAGTAGCATATTGAGCACCTACCGACCTGGGGAGTTCATCTTTCAGTGTCCCATCTTTTTGCCTTTTCATACTGTTCATGGGGTTCTCAAGGCAAGAATACTGAAGTGGTTTGCCATTCCCTTCTCCAGTGGACCATGTTTTGTCAGAACTCTCCACCATGACTCATCCATCTTGGGTGACCGTACATGACATGTCTCATAGTTTCATTGATTTAGACAAGGCTGTGGTCCATGTGATCAAATTGGTTAGTTTTCTGTGATTGTGGTTTTCATTCTGTCTGTCCTCTGATGGAGAAGGATAAGAGACTTATAGAAGCTTCCTGATGGGAGAGACTAACTGAGGGGGAAAGTGGGTCTTGTTCTGATGGGCAGGGCCAGGCCCAGTAAATCTTTAATTCAATTTTCTGTTGATGGGCAGGGCTGTGTTCCCTCCCTGTTGTTTGACCTGGGGCCAAACTATGGTGGATGTAATGAAGATAATGGTAACCTCCTTCAAAAGCCCTCATGCATACACTGCTGAGCTCAGTGCCCCTGACCCTGCAGTAGGCCACCACGGACTCACGCCTCCACCGGAGACTCCTGGACACTCACGGGCAAGTCTGGGTCAGTCTCTTATGGGATCACTGCTCCTTTCTCCTGGGTCCTGGTTCACACAAGGTTGTTTATGCCCTCCAAGAGTCTGTTTCCCCAGTCCTGTGTAGGTTTTGGCAACAGGGAGGCCTGGCGTGTTGCGATTCATGGGGTCGCAAAGAGTCGGACACGACTGAGCGACTGATCTGATCTGATCTGATCTGATGGTGGGGTTAATGGTGACCTCCTCCAAGACAGCTTATGCCATTCCCAGGTCTGCTGCACCCACAGCCCCTGCCCCTGCTGCAGTCCACTGCTGACCCGTACCTCCACAGCAGACACTGAAGTCTTACTTCCAGAATAATTAGGGAAATATTTTTTACTATACTTTGAAAAGTTACTAAACCATCCTTTGAGTTTCTTTAGTCTTATAGTTGATGATTTTGTCAAGAATTGAAGACAAATATTCCAGAAAAAATATATATGTATAAAGTTTCTGTAACCCTTTATAGATCTCTATAGACAGTATTTCAGGCCCTACACTGTACATTTGCAAATGGAAGTTTTCCAAATTGAAAACAATATATAGAGTAAAAGAGAACACCATGACCAAATATTGGAATTTTCTCCATGGGTGAATATATATCTCATTCTTCAGCCTTTTATTCAAAACCATTTTCTCTCTTTTCAAAGCATGTGTAAGCTAAGGCTCACTCCACATTATGCTTGAGCAGATTTGTTATCTAAAATGACTCGATTCATCCAACACTAATTCTTCCACATTGCTTTTTTCCCTCCATACATATTTTCAGTCTTTAACCTGTTCTGTCCTCATCCCTCCCAGTTCAGCTTCAGAATCAGATACCACCCTCCTCTTTCCAAGACTAACTCCCATATCGTACCTGTTTATTGCAGCCTAGAACTTTGCTCCATTAGCTATCCCGCTCCCCCCCCCTTTTTTTTTTCTAAATTTTATTTCTGTCTTACACGGAAGAGGGAGGACTGGAAGGTCTACATTCAGAACTGCTATGAAGATTCCTTGGCCATCAGGTTTTTTTGTTTGTTTCAGGGACAAAATCCTGCACCCCCTGCAGTGTAAGCACAGAGTCCCAACCACTGGACTACCAAGAAAATCCCTAGTTATCACTGTCTGTATTACAGCTGTCACTTCTTATATTCTGTTGGCTCCAACTTCACATTTGAAATTGTTTCATTTTAGACTTTCTGTCAGCACCAACAATAATCATACACAAGAATAAAGAATACCACTATTTACTATAGCTGCCATATGTTGGGGACTATGCTAATAATTACAAAACAGTCATGATAATAACAAATCCTTATTTTGATTTTCCAGATATTTCCCTTTTCTTTACATATATCAACAGATGTTTAATCCTGGAAAAAATGCAAGGAAAGCATTACTATATTCCTTATTGGGCAATAAATTAATTATTGGCAAAATTGAGTTTCAGTCCCCCACAGAGAAGACTACAGTGCTGGGAGCTGACCCAGACCTTTGGACTCTAAAGCCCTTCAGTTTTATTTTATTTTTGCTCTGTCATCACATGAATCTTCTTCATAAACTACCACAATATGGTATTAATTTCCAGCATTCTAATGAAATTTGTTTCTTGCATATGATCATAGGCCCTCCCATTCACAGTATTCTAGATACATTTTTTTGTAGGATTAGATATTTAACACATCTATTCGTAGAATCATCTTTCTCCTTTGTGTCTCCTGTCTGACTTTCTGGGTGTCCTTGTTCCCCCTCGACTTTCTTGTCTCATTCCTCTGCTCTCATGTCTATTCCTATTGTCCTTTAATGTCACTGTAACCAGAGTCTCTATCCTCAGATCACATATTTTCTATAGATGCAAAAAATTCATTGATAAACTTGAATTTTCAAAAGTTTAATGGCCATATTTGTGCAGGTCACCTCTGGTATACATATCCAGTAATAAAAAAAAAAAAATCTCTTCTTATTCCATTATTTCTATCAGTTGCTTGAAGAGAACCTGGAATTCCATTCATCAAGTCCTCTTTAGCTTGCCTCCTCACTATTTTTCCTCACTCTTCTTTCTATTACCCTGAACTTTTCCATCACCTGATCTTCATAAGCTCTCACCAGAACCATTGTAGGCATGTGATGCCTAGTCTTCACCTACCCAAGGTCTTGCCTTCAACTGGCCCTCCGTCTAAAATCACTGATAATGATTCCTCCCTTCATACCTTTGTTCACTCTTCTATAATTTATTTTTTGAGAGCAAATCCTGAGACCCAAAACATGAGGGAGTTGAGTGATGCTTGAATTAAAGAAATGCATATTCTAAAATGTTAAATAGAAATTATAAAGGACCCAGTAAGTGTATTTGCTGAGGCGTGAAAACTTTGTTATGGCTAGGCCTTGAATAAAAGATTGGCAAGAACTGAGAATGAGCAGGAAAGAGTGGCCTAACTTTGCAAGTACTGTGAACAATTGTTCAAACTTTACAGAGAGATGGAGAACTGTTTAAAGCTCTTAGGATAGCAGTGATATTATGATATTTGCTGTATGTGTAGGCCACACTGACAGCAGTGTGGAAACTGAATTGACAAAACTGCTTTAGTTGGTGATTTTGGATTTGTGTTTGGCCATGGGATGGGGAATACCAACCAAGATTCTATTTAGAAAGTCTTTTTGGGAAATCAAGGTTCCTGAAAGAGAGCATCTGTTGTGAACTGAAAAGACATAGAGGTATTCTGAAATTTATTTAGGAGATGAAATCCCCATAGCAAGCTGATCAGCAAAAACAAAACAAACAAAAAAGAAGGTATACTGGTTCTATGGAACAGAAAAGCCATAGACAAATGGCTTTTGATAGTTTCAGGTATGAGATTTGAAGAAAAGAGGAAAATGTTGATCTGAGTATCAAATACATGCAAAGAGAGATACAAACTAAACATCAAGTAATAGAAGGGAAAAGAATATAAAGAAAAAATTTTCCTTTTATTTTTAGTCTTAAGGAGCTCTGCTTACCTATGCTGAGACTTGAGTTTGAATGCAAGACCTTATTAACGGCTAGACAAGAAAAATCTACTCCAAAATAAAGTTGACCACGTTTTGCTGAAATTCTGAAGTGGTCCTTCTGCAATTTCCATAGATTGTTTTATCAGAGTGTTTTGAAGTATTCAGACATTGACAGTTGGGCTGGCATGGATTTTCCACTAGAAATGAATAAGATAAACTTCTGGAGGAAAAAAAAAAAAAGAGTCCCAGAGAATGTAAAGAGAAAAATTGGTGCTTGCTATTTAATAGTTTGTAATTTAAATGACAAGGGTCAACAATTTAGCTGTGTTAATTGAAACTGAGCAGTAATAGTCTTAGGCTAATTTTTATGACTAAAGGATAATTGAAGGATAAGAAAACTGCAGACTTGACCTCAATGTTCTAACTAATAATTCATCACTCTTGTATTTGTGAATGTATTTTACCCAAAGAAGGGGATGGGAATTCTAAGGCTGTGGATTACTTTTGGCTGTCTTTGCATGCTAAGTCACTTCATGTCCAATTCTGTGCAACCCTATGGACTATAGCCCACGAGGCTCCTCTGTCCATGGAGTTCTCCAGGCAAGAATACTGCAGTGGATTGCCATGCCCTTCTCCAGGGGATCTTCCAGACCATTTTGCCTATTTTATATTCAAATTTGAGCATTTTCCTTCAGTACTCTAATTTTAGGAAACAGAGCTTTTCTTAAGAGTTTTTTTGGTGATGTTTACTCCTTTATTCAACTGGTCAGAATTTTGTATGTACCATATGTACTGAATAGAATAGGCTCCTTGCCTTAAAAGGGCTTCCTTTCCAGGTGGAAGAAAATTTCACTTCACATTTTATTTGTCTACAATCAGGAACAGAAACCCACCTTTGGCAGCTTTAATAATAGGTTCATGTTGACAACCCAATCAATCAATAGTATAGTAACTTCATGATAACATCACAGAGGAGCACTCGTTTGCACTCTGCCATCCTTCACGTGTGTCTGTCTTCTGATAGCCACAGAATGGCTCCTTCAGCAACCCACATTGTTTCTGTGAGCCTGTGAGTATGGGGATATGTCAGAGGACACATGGCATGTGATAGCTGAGATTTCTCTTTCCCCATGATCATTCCCAGAAGGCTTTTATTCATATCTCATGGTCACTGGTCTATCAGATCACATGACCCTCTTTAGGTACCAGAAAGCCTGGGAAATCAGTATCTTTAGGCAGGCACCTTGCTGACTCAAATGCAACAAGGTTCTATAAATTAGAAAATAAGAAGAGAATGAGTATCTGTTGGCAACCAGCTGTTTCCACCATGATTGATAGATTCATCCTTCCCAAAACAGTAACCATAGCACTGTGAAATAAGTAATATTGAGAGATGGTGTACAAATTCTGAAAATACACAGAGAAATACAGATGGTAGTCACTTCAAATAATTTTTCTCAAAAGAGGTGATTCTTATGATGAGTTTTATTAGTTAGCAATTTTTTCAGGTGGACAACAATAGGGAATATCAATACAGGAAAAAGGATCAATATAAACAAATGCATCAAAGTAAAAATGAACCTTGCCAAGTCGATAAAACTGAAGCATACTGGTGCGATGAAAAGAAAAGTTCATTGAAGGGATGATGATAGGAAGCAAGTTTCTATGTATGCAGTGTTAAGTGCTTTGAAATTATTTGTAAAGACAGTGAGAAATACTTAAGAGTCTTATCCCAAAATTTCATAATTAGATGGATTAAAGAGAATGAGATTCAGGACCATAGCATTAATCCAAGAAGAGACATCACAAGGGCAGTGTCAGAGATCTGAAGAAGATATTTCTAAGGAAAACAATCAACTGTATGTTACTGGAATTTGAATGTAGGGTGGCCATTATGTTTTAAAGAAACAGAGTTGGTATTGTCTGGTGAATACCCAGGGTATCAACTTATTCATCAAAATGAAATGCTTGTGGATAAGATCACTCAGAACAAATCATGAGAAAATAGAAAAGCACAAGCCAGAGTAGTGAAGATAATATCAAAGAGATGGGTGGTGAATAATATACTGTAGGAAAAGGATTAAGAAGTGATGGTCAAAGAAACTTTAGGAGAAAACTTGGGAACAGTTTCCTAAATATTAATAGAAAAGATGGTTCTTGGAGAACAAAAAAGGAGGGTTCAAGAGTACCAAATACAAATGTAAGACCAGGATTGAAACTGTTCATTGAGTTTGAATATTACATAGTTACTTATCATCATAGGGAAACTAATTTAGTAAAGCTAAGAAAGAAGATGGAGAAGGAAATGGCAACCCACTCCAGTGTTCTTGCCTGGAGAATCCCAGGGACTGGGGAGCCTAGTGGGCTACCGTCTATGGGGTCGCACAGAGTCGGACACGACTGAAGCAACTTAGCAAGAAATAAGATGCAGATGGCAGTTCATTATGAATAAGGAACAGATAAGAAAGCTTATGAATAAGGAACAGATACTACCCACTGAAAACTTAGAGTGATTGGGAGAAAGAGAACAGATGATAAGGAGGAGTCAATGGTTGGATGACAAAAGGGTTATCCGTGTGAGTGTGGGTGCACATGCATACATATATACATGTATGAAAGTGAAAGTCACTCAGTTGTGTCTGATTCTTTGCGACCCCATGGACTGTATAGTCCTTGAAATTCTCCAGGCCAGAATACTGGAGTTGGTAGCTGTTCCCTTCTCCAGGGAATCTTCCCAACCCAGGAATTGAACCGGGGTCTCCTTCATTGCAGGCAGATTCTTTACCAGCTGAGCTGCCAGGGAAGAATATATATATATATATTTATATATATATGTATATTTGGATCTTGAGAAATTTGAGAATATTATATGTTTAAGAGACTGTCAATAGAGAAAATGTTGTTTATTCAGGTAGAGCAGGTATAATTGACAGAAGATTATCCCTGTAAGAAGTTGAGAGGTATTTTTCTGTAAAAGTATGCATGTCTATTTTCATGATGAGTGTGGCAAAACTGATCTTTATAATGATTATGAATTTGCTCGCTTCAGCTGCCCATCATAATCAGAATATTTGTTTCATAGCCACCATTTCATGTGTCTGTAACTAAATGAGCAAAGCACTTGTGGATAAGTACATCATGAGCAAAATTTTATCACTATGAAATGGCAACATGGAAGCTTTTTAATTACCATTTCAAATGATTTCATTTCATTTTCTCTATGGATATCTTCACTCTTTCCAGGAAATAATAATAAATACATGAAGGAAAAGAATTTATAATTGATTTGAATAAAGATAGTCATTTAAGTGTCAATGGGTTATTTTATGGTACTGTTTTGTTTTTTGACATGAATACCATTTGTAGTCCTAAAATTTTGTTTGATTTCAGTCATCAATGTTTGCTCAATCTTTGATGTGTATCTCTGCTTGAAGTTGTATTCAAAGGGGAAATAAGTGTCTACCTATATTCCTTGTAACAATTATAATAGTATTACCTAAAATATGTCTATTTGTTATTGAATATTTTTATAAGTATCACTAAAATTTGTTTCAGACATGAGTTTACTTATCAACCAATTGATATGACTTCTCTTCTGTATATCTAAGCCCAGCCATTTGTCTTCATTCAGTTCAGTTAAGTCGCTCAGTCATGTCCGACTCTTTGCGACCCCATGAACTGCAGCACACCAGGCCTCCCTGTCCATCACCAACTCCCTGAGTTTACCCAAACTCATCTCCATTGAGTTGGTGATACCATCCAACCATCTCATCCTCTATCATGCCCTTCTCCTCCCACCTTCAATCTTTCCCAGCATCAGGGTCTTTTCCAGTGAATCAGTTCTTCGCATCAGGTGACCAAAGTATTGGAGTTTCAGCTTCAACATCAGTCCTTCTAATGAACACTCAGAACTGATCTCCTTTAGGATGGACTGGTTGGATCTCCTTGCAGTCCAAGGGACTCTCAAAAGTCTTCTTCAACACCACAGTTCAAAAGCATCAATTCTTCTGTGCTCAGCTTTCTTTATAGTCCAACTCTCACATCCACACATGACTACCAGAAAAACCATAGCTTTGACTAGATGAACATTTGTTGGCAAAGTTATATCTCTGCTTTTTAATATGCTGTCTAGGTTGGTCATAGCTTTCCTTCCAAGGAGTAAGTGTCTTTTAATTTCATGGCAGCAGTCACCATCTGCAGTGATTTTGGAGCCCTCCAAAGTAAAGTCTGCTACTGTTTCCACTGTTTCCCCATCTATTTGCCATGAAGTGATGGGACAGGATACCATGATCTTAGTTTTCTGAATGTTAAGTTTTAAGCCAACTTTTTCACTCTCCTCTTTCACTTTCATCAAGAGGCTCTTTAGTTCTTCTTCACTTTCTGCCATAAGGGTGGTATCATCTGCATATCTGAGGTAATTGATATTTCTCCCAGCAATCTTGATTCCAGCTTGTGCTTCATCCAGCCCAGCATTTCTCGTGATGATTTGTCTTCATACAACAGGTATAATGTAATACAGATAAATGGATTTAAGGGTAGAGTGAAGAAATTTCTGCAAGAGTGCTAAACCCTTAAAATATAGAAGTTAGACATGTGGTTATATTCATTACTACTTTTGACCAGGTTGTTGTTGTTCAATCACTAAGTCATGTCCAACTATTGGCAACCCCATGAACTGCAGCATTCCAGGCTTCCCTGTCCTTCACTGTCTCCTGGAGTTTGCTCAAACTCATGTCCATTGAGTCAGTGAAGCTTTTATAACCATCTCATTCTTTGTTGCCACCTTCTCCTCCTGCCTTCAATCTTCCGTAGCATCAGGGTTTTTTTCAATGAGTCAGCTCCTCGCATAAGGTGGCCAAAGTATCAGAGCTTCAGCTTTAGCATCATATTTTGCTAGATAAATAGAAGTTATTCTTGAGGAAATCAATGCAATAAAGATACTTAAAAAAAAAAAAAGATCAGTATAAGGAAGTCTTTAAAAAATTATTGTTTAAAGAAGTTTGATATGATCAAGAGAGCAAGATAAGGATTACCTATAAGAAAACATTTGGTATAATAATTGTCTCATTTCTTTCTAAGGAGTAAATAAATACTAAAGTTACTGTGAAACACAGTTCTTCTCTCAAAGTTTCAGTATTTGACTCTGGGATTGTTGTTTATGATTATATTAATGGTCAATCATATGGGAAAGCTGTACACATGTTTTTAAAAGTATGTTTATATTTAAAAACATATTATATAGATCACTGTTTTCTTTCTTTCCCTCAAATAACCACTTAGAAAATAAGTGGCTAGAATAATCAGATTTAGTAATTATTTCCTAATAAAAAATGAATGTCCGTGGAAATGGAGCATTCTCACCTCCTACTCCATCTCCTATTCTGACATAAACACATAGGGAAGAACCCCCATGGAATGTCATCACTTCCCACCCAACAAAGGATTCACCAGAGCCAGCACATGAGACACTGAACACACATGCATTCGCATTCAGGACCTCACTTCAGATCTTCACTAGGCATGCTTTTTCCTTCCCCAGGCTTGAATTCCACATAAATTCTATGCACAAAAGCACTTTATGCACAAAAAATATGTTATAATGTTGACCTAATTTTATGTCACATTCTGTATCATTTTCTTTCTACATAATAATGCATGTTTATAAGTGTGTACATCTATTTATCTCTATAATATTTTTAAAATTATATTTTCAAAGTGATTTTACTACGCAAAAGAACATTTTAATTGGGACTTAAAGATTTGAAATTTGACCTAATTGATCTCAGAACCTTTCCCTTGTGATCTCCAGCTTCTGAGTACATGATAACAATGCCTTTGCCTTATCCAAAATTATATAAATATCAACTTGTATTTTAATGCATGTGTATTTCTATTTTTTTTTAACATTTGACTTTTCAATTCATTGGGAAATTACTGTGGTAAAGTTAACTATAGCCTACCCGCTTGTTGTTGTTCAGTAGCTCAGTCAAGTCTGACTCTCTGTGACCCCATAGACTGCAGCACGCCAGGCTTCCCTGTCCTTTACCATTTCCCAGAGCTTACTCAAACCGTCATACCATCTCTGCTAACTTTAAAAATCCCAACAGTAACCATTTTCTGGAAACTCCAACCAGCTCTTCTACAGAGCATGTTTTCTGAATTTTTGCTATCCAAGAGGAGGATATAGATTCTGCAGCATCTCTCCTCAACTATATAAGGCCAAGGAAAGATTACATTTCTTTTAAAAAATATAGACCTAATCTCCTCCTTTTCCTATGTTCGAAAAATTTTCTATTATAACATCAAAGGTCTTCCCTTGTGGCTCAGCTGATAAAGAATCCACCTGCAATGCGAGACACCTGGGTTCAATCCCTGGATTGGGAAGATCCCCTGGAGAAGGGAAAGGCTACCCACTCCAGTATTCTGGCCTGGAGAATTCCATGAACTGTATAGTCTATGGTCTGCAAAGAGTTGGACATGACTGAATGACTTTCACTATAACATCAGTACCACTTGAAGAATATTATTTGTAGCGGATTTGATGATCCCACTCACAATTTCCTAGGAGTTGTTCATGAGGCTATGGGTGGTGGTGGGATGGGGAAGCAGCTAGGTAGAACTCTGACGTGGATCTACATCTCTCCTCACTGATATCCATGACCCTGATTCCTTTCTGCTCTTTGTGGAGAAGTCACTCAAGTGGTCAGCAAATTGGTCTCTCAAGTCAAACTTTTCCTGAGTCCTGTACAAAGCGAACTGTTAGTTTAAGTGTATTTTTGTGTTCTTTTCCTGTGCCTGAAGATCATAGTTGAAAAAAGGGATTGGAACAAACATCCAGAAAGTTGACCCACATAGCTGTTGCCATAGGTAACTCTTTAATCCTCTTGGTTTCTGCTCTTCTTCTCAGTTCTTCTCATCCACAGGGGTGTTTTGTTGAAAACTGACTGCCTGTAACCTGGTCATGTGTAGTGAGAGCTGTTGGTCCCTTCCCTCAAGCTAAGCCATCAGGGTGATCCTCCTCCTCCAACTTCCAGAAAGTCATCATAGCTTCAATGGCTCAGCTTCTTTTTTCCCATTCATTACATATTTACATTGCACTTTTAGTAGGGTTGGGCTTCCCTGGTGGCTCAGATGGTAAAGAATCTGCCTGTAGCACAGGAGACCCTGGTTCAATCCCTGGCTTGGGAAGATCCACTGGAGACAGAATGACAACCCACTGCAGTATTCTTCATTGGAGAATACCTTGGACAGAGGAGCATGGCTACTCTTTATAAAGCCTACAAAAGGAGTCCCCTCTGAAAAGTTTGCTGAGATGTGAGGAAAACACCAAAATTACTTGCTTATAGAAGCAAAAATATATGTGTGTGTGTGTGTGTGTGTGTGTGTGTGTGTGTGTATCAGTTCAGTTCAGTCACTCAGTCATGTCCGACTCTTTGCGACCCCATGAATCGCAGCACGCCAGGCCTCCTTGTCCATCACCAACTCCCTGAGTTCACGCAAACTCATGTCCATCTAGTCAGAGATGCCATCCAGCCATCTCATCCTCTGTTGTCCCCTTCTCCTCCTGCCCCCAATCCCTCCCAGCATCAGAGTCTTTTCCAATGAGTCAACCCTTAACATGAGGTGGCCAAAGTACTGGAGTTTCAGCTTTAGCATCATTCCTTCCAAAGAAATCCCAGGGCTGATCTCCTTCAGAATGGACTGGTTGGATCTCCTTGCAGTCCAAGGGACTCTCAAGAGTCTTCTCCAACACCACAGTTCAAAAGCATCAATTCTTCGGCGCTCAGCCTTCTTCACAGTCCAACTCTCACATCCATACATGACCACAGGAAAAACCATAGCCTTGACTAGACGGGCCTTTGTTGGCAAAGTAATGTTTCTGCTTTTGAATATTCTATCTAGGTTGGTCATAACTTTCCTTCCAAGGAGTAAGTGTCTTTTAATTTCATGGCTACAATCAGTTTTCATTCCAGTCCCAAAGAAAGGCAATGCCAAAGAATGCTCAAACTACTTCACAATTGCACTCATCTCACACGCTAGTAAAGTAATGCTCAAAATTCTCCAAGCCAGGCTTTGGCAATATGTGAACTGTGAACTTCCAGATGTTCAAGCTGGTCTTAGAAAAGGCAGAGGAACCAGAGATCAAATGGTCAACATCCGCTGGGTCATGGAAAAAGCAAGAGAGTTCCAGAAAAAACATCTATTTCTGCTTTATTGACTATGCCAAAGCCTTTGACTGTGTGGGTCACAATAAACTGTGGAAAATTCTGAAAGAGATGGGCATGCCAGACCACCTGACCTGCCTCTTGAGAAACCTGTATGCAGGTCAGGAGGCAACAGTTAGAACTGGACATGGAACAACAGACTGGTTCCAAATAGGAAAAGGAGTATGTCAAGGCTGTATATTGTCACCCTGCTTATTTAACTTATATGCAGAGTACATCATGAGAAATGCTGGGCTGGAAGAAACACAAGCTGGAATCAAGGCTGGGAGAAATATCAGTAACCTCAGATATGCAAATGACACCACCCTTATGGCAGAAAGTGAAGAGGAACTAAAAAGCCTCTTGATGAAAGTGAAAAAGGAAAGTGAAAAAGTTGGCTTAAAGCTCAACATTCAGAAAACGAAGATCATGGCACTCGGTCCCATCACTTCATGGCAAATAGATGGGGAAATAGTGGAAATATATATATATATATATATATATATATATATATATATATATAAAATACAGTGGGAATTAAGGTTATTTCATCGAGTTCCCTTGTTCAACATTCATCAAGGCCACAGAAGAAACAAACTCCATTTCACCATTTGTTAGAGCAACTTTCAACAGATCTCACAGCGAGAGCTTGTGACATCAATCTAGCTTGGCAGCAACATTCCATCACAGGATTTACAGCCTTGTAACTATTAAACTAGTTTCACAGATGCAGGTGAAGCAGTAATTACTGATTCTTGCACACTGTTTTTAAAAGGGAGTTGTATTTGGAGAAACAAGAGACTTAGGCATGTGGAAGCGCCCTTTGCCTTTAAGGTGGCAGTCTACCTGGAACTGGCAGTGGAGGTTCCTGGGTTTGAAAAACAGTGCTGTTATTTGATCAAGGGTTAGCTTTTTTGTTTTCAGTGGCCACAGGCTTTGGGGACTCTGAGGGGCCAGAAGCCTGAATCTTCAGGGAAGACACTGCCTTGAGTCTCTTTTCTGTACCATTGAAGTGTGAAAGCCCAGTTCCAAATCTGCTTCCTCTTGCTTCTGCCTGTGGGCGCTTAATTAGGTGCTTATCCTAACACCTTACAACATGCTTTCTGTATCAGATTTAATTCCCAAGCCATCATATTTGCCTTTTTTCATAGTTTTTCCAACTTCTCAAAACTTTGCTATAAATGAGGACATGCTGGCAAGCACTCTCTCTATAACCTCACCTTCCATTCATTCCAGAAACAGCATCCATTGCTTCTGCTGTGGGATGATAGCTTTAATGATACTGGCAGACTTTTCTTCCAGCCTTCTCCTAATCTATAGGAGAGTCTAATTTTTCTATTTTTAGTCATTTAATTTTATTCCCTACATACATTCCTAAAAAGGCCAGACCCTCCCACCCTCCCTGTTCCTCTTCAGAATGGTTAAAATATATTGGCAATCAGGCAAACACTTTTTGAAAAATGTTTTATAACACAAATTATTCTTTATTCTGCTTTGTACACTGAAAATACAAAATACATGGAATACATGCTCTAATCAAGTTGACTGTGCAGAGAAGAAATATTGACCTTCAATACTGGTCTCTTTTGAATCACACGTTGAGATACTTTATGATACTTTATGAAACTAAAATGCTGTCTTAAATTATCCTTATAAAAAAATAACTGATAAAATGGATAGTTGCCATAAGGAAACACACAAATTGTTCCAAAGTAAGTATATGTGCTAATTTGAAAATCTAAGGAAGTCCTTAATTTAAAATTTGCAGCCTGGAAAATATTTGAAAGGTTGTTATACTTTATTACATCCATAATACTGTTGACTTCATGTCATTTCTGTACCTAGCTTACTAGGCTTTTGCAGACTAACTTTAAATTATGAAAATAAAAAAGAAAAAGCCAGGGAGCTAGACTTTCTTCTCATATTTATTACAAGATTTACCAGGAGCCTGAGTCTCATTTATGTCACCATGGATTTATTTTACAAGTTTAGACTTGCACAAATGTGCCAAAATTTCAATGCCTTACACATTTTTTGAAAAGCAACTGTTTTATGCAATGTACTGACCTTTAAGTGTCTATTTTGATTGGTTAATGGTTACACCTTTACAGCCCAATCATATTGTAAATAAGGGGGGAAAACTGAATATATAAAGGTCAGGAAAGTTTAGTGACAAAACTTATAAAACTCTATACTTTCCTCTGACTGTTGCTGTTGCTGTTAAGTTGCTTCAGTCATGTCCGACTCTGTGCGACCCCTTAGACAGCAGCCCACCAGGCTCCCCTGTCCCTGGGATTTTCCAGGCAAGAACAGTGGAGTGGCTTGCCATTTCCTTCTCCAATGCATGAAAGTGAAAAGTGAAAGTGAAGTCGCTCAGTCGTGTCCGACTCTTCGTGTCCCCATGGACTGCAGCCTACCAGGCTCCTCCGTCCATGGGATTTTCCAGGCAAGAGTACTGGAGTGGGGTGCCATTGCCTTCTCCGTTCCTCTGACTAAAAATGATTAAAATTTATAAATCTGCCTTCTAAACACATTTAAGGAATAAAGGCCCTTAAAATGAATTCAAAACATAAATCTCTGAATCAGATCAGATCAGTCACTCAGTCATGTCCAACTCTTTGCGACCCCATGAATCGCAGCACTCCAGGCCTCCCTGTCCATCACCAACTTCCGGAGTTCACCGAGACTCACGTCCATCGAGTCAGCGATGCCATCCAGCCATCTCGTCCTCTGCCGTCCCCTTCTCCTCCTGCCCCCAATCCCTCCCAGCATCAGAGTCTTTTCCAATGAGTCAACTCTTCTCATGAGGTGGCCAAAGTACTGGAGTTTCAGCTTTAGCATCATTCCTTCCAAAGAAATCCCAGGGCTGATCTCCTTCAGAATGGACTGGTTGGATCTCCTTGCAGTCCAAGGGACTCTCAAGAGTCTTCTCCAACACCACAGTTCAAAAGCATCAATTCTTCGGCGCTCAGCTTTCTTCACAGTCCAACTCTCACATGTTTGTACCTTTTCCAAAAAATTCAGTTGAACATCTTTCAAACTATTATTTAAAGATGCATGACACTCAGAATGGCTGCAATCCAAAAGTCTGCAAATAATAAATGTTGGAGAGGGTGTGGAGGAAAGGGAACCCTCTTACACTGTTGGTGGGAATGCAAACTAGTACAGCCACTATGGAGAACAGTGTGGAGGTTCCTTAAAAAACTGGAAATAGAACTGCCTTATGATCCAGCAATCCCACTGCTGGGCATACACACTGAGGAAACCAGAAGGGAAAGAGACACATGTACCCCAATGTTCATCGCAGCACTGTTTATAATAGCCAGGACATGGAAGCAACCTAGATGTCCATCAGCAGATGAATGGATAAGAAAGCTTTGGTACATATATACAATGGAGTATTACTCAGCCATTAAAAAGAATACATTTGAATCAGTTCTAATGAGGTGGATGAAACTGGAGCCTATTATACAGAGTGAAGTAAGCCAGAAGGAAAAACACCAATACAGTATACTAAAGCATATATATGGAATTTAGAAAGATGATAACAATAACCCTGTGTACGAGACAGCAAAAGTGACGCTGATGTATGGAACAGTCTTATGGACTCTGTGGGAGAAGGAGAGGGTGGGAAGATTTGGGAGAATGGCATTGAAACGTGTAAAATATCATGTATGAAATGAGATGCCAGTCCAGGTTCAATGCACGATACTGGATGCTTGGGGCTAGTGCACTGGGACGACCCAGAGGGATGGTATGGGGAGGGAGGAGGGAGCAGGGTTCAGGATGGGGAGCACATGTATACCTGTGGTGGATTCATTTTGATATTTGGCAAAACTAATACAATTATGTAAAGTTTAAAAATAAAATAAAATTAAAAAAAATAAAAATGAACCAATCATATCACTTAAAGAATCTAGATAAGTGAAAAAAAAAAAGAAAATGCTAAAAAAAAAAAAAAAGATGCATGACACTGTGTTCACATGGAGTTACAGTGATGACACTGGAAATTCTCAGGGTTTAGGTTTATTATTATTTAACTTTATCTAGTTCCCAGAACATGGTGGCTCAACAAATAAAAACTCTTCATTTATCAAAATTGAAATCTCAAAGGAAAATACAGCAATATAAATAAACATCCAAAGAATGATAGAAGCTGTTCATGCAATAAAATGTCAGTAATTCTTAGAACAGTCTTTCATAATTATCAGCACTTCCACTTCATTCTGTACATAATGGAAAAGAAAGTTCTCTTTGGCATCGAATCATTCTTAAACTGAGCTAAGAAAAATGCCAAGTGAAAAAAAAACTGGGAATTGCAACCATATGAGCAGTCAAGTCAAGCACAACAAGTCAGGAGCACTTGTTGGTAGAAAATGTTTAGAAGAAGCCCCTTTTACTTGCATTGCATAGGAACAGAGAAAATAACATCCAAAGAGGAGAAAAAAGAAAGACGAGGGAGGGGTTTTGTTTTTCCAGGGGGCTTCCCTCATAGCTTAGCTGTAAAGAATCCGCCTGTACGATGCTCAACATCACTCGTTATCAGAGAAATGCAAATCAAGACCACTATGAGGTACCATTTCACACCAGTCAGAATGGCTGCGATTCAAAAGTCTACAAATAATAAATGTTGGAGAGGGTGTGGAGAAAAGGGAACCCTCTTACACTGTTGGTGGGAATGCAAACTAGTACAGCCACTATGGAGAACAGTGTGGAGATTCCTTAAAAAACTGGAAATAGAACTGCCTTATGATCCAGCAATCCCACTGCTGGGCATACACACTGAGGAAACCAGAAGGGAAAGAGACATGTGTACCCCAATGTTCATCGCAGCACTGTTTATAATAGCCAGGACATGGAAGCAACCTAGATGTCCATCAGCAGATGAATGGATAAGAAAGCTGTGGTACATATACACAATGGACTATTACTCAGCCATTAAAAAGAATTCATTTGAATCAGTTCTAATGAGGTGGATGAAACTGGAGCCTATTATACAGAGTGAAGTAAGCCAGAAGGAAAAACACCAATACAGTATACTATCGCATATATATGGAATTTAGAAAGATGATAACAATAACCCTGTGTACGAGACAGCAAAAGAGACACTGATGTATGGAACAGTCTTATGGACTCTGTGGGAGAGAGAGAGGGTGGGAAGATTTGGGAGAATGGCATTGAAACATGTAAAATATCATGTATGAAACGAGATCCCAGTCCAGGTTCAATGCACGATACTGGATGCTTGGGGCTGGTGTACTGGGATGATCCAGAGGGATGGTATGGGGAGGGAGGAGGGAGCAGGGTTCAGGATGGGGAGCACATGTATACCTGTGATGGATTCATTTTGATATTTGGCAAAACTAATACAATTATGTAAAGTTTAAAAATAAAATAAAATTAAAAAAAAGAATCCGCCTGTAATGCAGGAGACCCTAGTTCAGTCCTTGGGTTGGGAAGATCCCCTGGAGGAGGGCATGGCAACCCACTCCAGTATTCTTGCATGGAGAATCCCCTTGGACAGAGGGACCTGGTGGGTTACAGTTCATGGGGTTGCAAACAGTCAGACATGACTGAGCAGCTAAGCACAGCACAGCGCGTGTTGTTCCAGAAGCCCAGGTGAGGATGAGAACTAGAGATTAGTTGTAGAAAGCAATTAACATTCTTAAGAGTGAGAATGGGAAAAGTGGAAAATTAATCAGTTCTCTAGAATGAGTAAGAATAGTCACATGTGTGTCAGTGTTATACAAAATCTGGAGGATCTGGCTTCGGCAAACACAGAATGTCTCCACTATATGCATGAATCGTTTGCATGTCTGGTGTCAAGGAAGAGAAACAAATCACTGTATTTCCCAGTGTAACTCCAGGGATGAAGGGTGGTATGAGAAAATTGTAGAGAGACCATTGCTCTAAGTGATAGAGTTTCATTTAAGTATTTTAAGAAGAAAAATAGCATCATAGTGGGAGAGGAAAGTGGTAATTACCTGGAATGACATCGTGGTTTTTGATGTAGTTCCCAGTGATCTTAACCACCTAGAAATCATGCCCTGGGTGATTTCTCTCCTTGAATGGGGGCTGGACCTAATGCTTTGCTTCTAATGCACAAACTATAGCCATAGTAATTAGATTTTACCTCTATGATTAGGTTACAAAAAATCCATGACTTGCATCTTGCCCTATCAGTCTTCCTCTCTTGCTGGCACTCTCTCCTGCCCTCTTGCTTCCTGGGGATTGTAAAAGGAACTGCCTTGAGAGATGCTTTATTGAGAGGCTCACATTCCAAGGAACCAAGCTAGTCTTCAGTCCAACAACTCACAAAGAACTAAATCTGCCAACAACCATGTGAGTGAACCTGGAAATGAAAACTTTCCCTGTCAGGCGTTGAGATGACTGTCTTTAAACAGCTGCCATCACACACAAACAAACACACATGCACACACACTTACATGCACACTCACAAATAATCATACACACACACACACACACACACACACTCCACCTTTCCATTCCCTTTGTTGGTATCCTGCTGGTTCAGAGCTGAACTGACAATATAGAAGGGAACTCAGTGCTGAGAATGGCTCTGATTTGGCAATCTCCTTCCTCTCTATTTCTTTTATTATGGTTCCAGTTCTTTTTTTCTTTTTTAATTGGGTAGTTACTTATTATTTAATTTTTATTTTACATTGGAGTATAATTGATTAACAATGTTTTATTAGTTTCAGGTGTACAACAAAGTGATCCAGTTATACATCAAAGTGATCCAGTTATACATGTACATGTATCTATTCTTTTTCAAATTCTTTTCAAATTTAAGTTATTACAGAGTCTTGAGCACAGTTCCCTGTGCTATAGAGTAGGTCCTTGTTGATTATCTGTTTTAAATGCATCAGTGTGTACATGTATATTTCAGTGCATTTTGAAGGGTTAAGTAGTCTTTCCACCCAACCCTTCAGTAAAGTGGTTTAATTAGGTGGTCATATTCTTTCCCCTAATGCTTAGATAGAATCTGTTGCACAGATGGAATAGCAATGTCATTTGAGAAATAGTTATGATTGAGGGAAGGGGAGATTGCATACTTCTAGGAAATCCTGAGTGAACAGCTAAGCATTGATATGACACTGAATACATGGAAAAGAAAGCAAGTCTCAGGAGATGAGACAGCATCAAAGGGAAGATGTCTGCATGAAAAATATAGTCCTCATGCTGCCTGTAGTGTGTATATCAAAGGATACTAATACTTATTTTTTAAATTAAAATATTAGCTTTTATTTTGAAATTAAGTTACATGAGGTAAAAAAAATGAGTTTTTTAAGTTGCCAGGGTCTTTTTATTGTTTAAATTGTCTCCTAATAGAACTGCTAAATAGAATTCAAAAACCAGAAACATACCTCATGGTGCTCAGGGTTCAGCAGGCTAAAGCTTCAGACTCTTGATTCAGCAGAGGAGAACTAAGCATCTGAGTACCAAGCATGGATCTGGAATAACAGGTCCATTTAAGGAGGTTTCAGTGGCCCTCATCTGGTACAGGGTTGTGGCAAAATGCCAAGGAAACGCTGTGATAAAAGCACTGTGATGGGTGTTCAGAATTTAAAAGCATAAAGTTGTTATTGAAGTGCAGTTTTTCTGTATGGCCTAAAATTTTATGAGAATGAATTATTTATACAGTTTAAAAAGTTATTTTTGTCATTTTAACATGGGAAAAACATAAATAACCCCAAAGAGCACTGTGAAACTATATCTTTGACAGTATCCAGCAGGCCAGGATATTACTGGGCTAGTTTGAGGCTCCAGCAAAATATTCACTCTGTGAAGGAACAAAACTGAGTGCTTCAGTACTAAGGTCTTCATGTGTGCATGCCCTGTTTGATAGCTTCTTCACTGCTCTATGAAAAAGGATATTCTTGACATGAGTCTTCTTCTTCTCTTATAGTTATCTTATTTAAAAATCTACTGAACACTGACTCACTCTGTTCCACCCTAGTCCTCTCTCTTTCCTTTGGGTCTTTTGATGATAGATGCTAGTATACCCATCTGCCATTCCCTCCAATATGGTTCTTAAAGTTTATTAGTTTGTTTTCCCCTCCTTTAACCTGAGTCTCACAAGCCGAAGGAAACTACTGACTCAGTATCTCTTAGAGAGGGTGGTCAACAGTAACATTTCTGATCATTTCTCCAGTACCTCTTATGTCACTAGAGAGCTCTCTCCAGCTACTGAAGTTGCATTAGGCCAAATGACCTAAAATCAAGGTACATTATCATATTTTAAGCTGCTTCTTCAGCACAGGTTTGTTGAAATTTACTGCCCCTCCATTGCTCTGGATGTATTTCTATATATTGGGTAGGCCAAAAATTTGTTGAGATTTTCTATAACATCTTATGGAAAAATCCAAATGAACTATTTGGCCAGCCCAGTACCTATAGGTCAGGTTTGTAAGACGATGCAGTAAGAATCCAAATAATATATACCCAAATAGTCATTGTAATAACAAGACATTTCTCTTTTTATATTTTTGTCAGGATTCAGAGTCCAATTAACAAGACCTCTTCCTCTGTAGCAGCCATTTAACATTTTTATTGACAAATTTTTAAGAAGGAGTGTAGGGTAGTCCTTTGGTTCCCAAGATAAACATATAAACACAGATAACATGACTTGGAATTCTGTGTTTTATTTTTGGAGTATTTATTCAGTTCTGTAAAAATTGACTGAAATGTATAACTTTCCAACTATTAAGATGCTTTGGGGGAAAAAAATTAAAGACTACATGTTTGAAAATAAAGTACTGAAAAAAAAAAAAAAAGTTGAGTGGCAACTATGTTGTATATGTTAGAGTTGACCAAAAGAACTATTGCAATTAGAAGCCAGATAAATTATGAAATTATGACTTTAACAATAGAATGCTAGTATAAAAAAAAGAAGAAAAGAAAAACTAGAATCTATGGGTTGCAGAAACCTCCCAACATGGGCTGAGTGTGAGCAATGTTTACTTCTGAGTGATTTTCTGATGTGGCTGGAGGTTTAGGATTGGGCCTGGCCCAGTCTACCTGGGGGTAAAGTAAGCAATAGAACACCTGACTTATCTTCCCAAAGGCATATTTGGTGAGTTCTTGTGCTGTATGCAAGACTGAAGGACTGTGCCAGAAGATTCAGAAAGGCAGAGTGAAATCTTCCAGGTTCTCATAGTGATTGAGAGAGAAAACAATTAAAAGGGCATAAATCAAACATATGGTCAGTCCCCATCCTGACCATGTGTTTTTCAGATTTTAAAGTTTAATGGAGTAAGATGCTAAATAGCTAAGCTTAATATTTTTGAAATTTAGAACTTAATATCCAACAGAATTTTAAGGCTTAGGAAAAACAGATTCATCGAACTCTAAATCGGAATATCAAGTGGGTCTGATTTGAAAAACAGGGATTAACTTGAGGTGACAATGACTTAACAAAACTATAACCTAGTCCTAATCTCTAATTATATTGATATGCTTACTGTTTATCCAATCCAAATAACAGAGGAAAGTAGGAGTATATTCTGTTGAACCTAGCATCATCAGAGTACTTCATGATTCTTTATTACACAATGTCCAGCATGAAACCAAAAAAATGTCAAGATATGTGAACTGGCAAATTAATACATATACACATCAAACAGTAGGTACAGACCCATAAATAACATATTTCAGAATATAAGTGACAAAAATTCAGAAATACTATTGCTAATATGATAATAAAATAAAAGTAAGTGAACAATATGAAGAATATTTTAGCAAAGAATTTTAGAAAAAAGTTAAAACTCATATAGACATTATAAGCTGAAAATCATAATTGAACTTAAACAGCTGAGTAGTTTAAACCAGAGTACAGTAAAACACAGGAAAGTGAGCATAAGAAAGATTCACACAAACAATCTAAACTGAAGCATAAATATTGGATCAGTCAGTCAGTTCAGTCACTCAGTTGTGTCTGACTCTTTGCCACCCCATGCACTGCAGCATACCAGGCTTCCCTGTCCATTACCAACTCCCAAAGCTTTCTCAAACTCATGTCCATCAAGTTTCAGCTTCAGCATCAGTCCTTCCAATGAATATTCAGCACTGATTTCCTTTAGGATTAATTGGTTTGATTTCCTTGCAGTCCAAGGGACTCTGAAGAGTCTTCTCCAACACCACAGTTCAAAAGCATCAATTCAGGGGGGCTAAATCACATTTAGAATCAAACCCCACACTGCCAGAGATGCTCAGAGGGCTCAAACAAAACCTTGTGTGCACCAGGACCCAGAGACCCCACAGAGACTGAGCCAGAACTGTGTTTGAGTGTCTCCTGTGTTTGAGGTCAGGAGTGGCCTGCTGCAGGGGCGGGATCTCTGGGTGCAAGAGATCTGGTCACACAGCCTGTGGCATAAGCCCTCTTGGAGGAGGTCACCATTAACCCCACCATAGGGACTCTGAGCAGACAAACTACAAACTGCAGAACAATTATACCAAAGAAATTCTCACACTGTTAAGAAAGTTCTAGGACCCACAACAGATTTCCAAACCTGGGATCTGGCAAATAAACTGAGAACACCCCAGGGAATTTGACTTTGGAGGCCAGTGGGATTTGATTACAGAACTTATAAAGGACTGGATAAACAGACTCTTGGAGGGCACAAACAAAACCTTGTGCACACCAGTATCCAGGAGAAAGGAGCAGTGACCCCACAAGATACCAAGACACCGACCCAGACTTGCCCATGAGTGTCAAGAAGTCTCCCACTGAAAGGGAGGCATGGGTGCGCAGGGGCCTGCTGCAGGGCTGGGGGCACTGAGTGCAGCAGTGCATGGATGGGACCTTTTGAAGGAGGTCACTATTACCTTCATTACCTCCACCATAGTTTGGCCTCAGGTCAAACAACAGGAAGGGAACACAGCCCCACCCATTAACAGAAAATTGAATTAAAGATTTACTGAGCATGACCCTGCCCGTCAGAACAAGATCCAGTTTCCCCCACAGTCAATCTTTCCCAACAGGAAGCCTCCATAAGCCTCTTATCCTTCTCCATCAGAGGGCTGAAAGAATGAAAACCACAATCACAAAAAACTAATCAAACTAATCACATGGACCATAGCCTTGTCTAACTCAATGAAATTATGAGCCATGCCGTGTAGGACCACCCAAGATGGATGGGTCATGGTGGGGAGTTCTGACAAAACCTGATCCACTGGAGAAGGGAATGGCAAACCACTTCAGTATTCTTGCCTTGAGAACCCCATGAAGAGTATGAAAAGGGAAAGATTGCATAAAGCAGAACAAAGCATAAAAAAACATGGGTCACAGTGTATATACTTGATATGAAGTGACAACTCATTGGAAAAGACCCTGATGCTGGGAAAGATTGACAGCAGGAGGAAAAGGGGGTGACAGAGGATGAGATGATTGGATAGCATCACTAACTCAATGGACAAGAATTTGAGCAAACTCTGGGAGATAGTGAAGGACAGGGAAGCTTGGGTTGTTGCAGTCCAGAGAGTCAGACACGACTAATTGACTGAACAACATATACCCATAATATACCTAATATACCTATAGTTAGAGACCAACAAAGACAGCTGAGGGAAAGGTAGAAAGGAGCAATATTTGAAGAGCAATTGGTTAAGATTTTTGTAAAGCAATAAAGGATATTAACCCACGTTTAAGAAGATCAATATAATGTAAGCAACATAATACAAACAAAGCCATACCTTGGCAGATCATAGTCAAACTATTGGACTGAGACAAATGGAAAGTCTTAAAAGCAAGTATAACAACAAAAACTAAGATTTTCAACAAAACTACAGAAACTAAAGACAATGGAATGACATCTTTAGCATTCTAAGGGTAAAATTATGCCCATCTAAAATTCTGGAACCCGTGAAAATATACATAAAATTGAGGCATAATAAAATATCTTTAAACAAATAAATATTGAATGGTTAACTAGCAAACCTAAAGTTTAACAAATTCTTTAGTTCCTCAGACTACAAAAAATTATCCCATACAGAAGCATGAAACTATAGGAAGCAATGAAGCTCACTGAAAAAAAAAAAAAAAACCTAAAAACATTGGCACAAAAAGAAAGCAAGAATCTTAATGAGCTCTGAATCTATTATAGAAACTATATCTATAATTAACACATTTCTCACACACAAAAAAGAATCCCAGGACAGATGGATTATCTGGCAAATTCTTCGAAAAACTTAAGGAGTAAATAAGACTAATTTTACACAAGCATTTTCAGAGAATATATGTAAAAATCAGACCACTTCCCAATCTGTGGCCAGAAGGTACCAAATGTTGACACCAAAATCTGACAAAAATATTAAAGCAAAAGGAACTGATAGGGAATATTTATCACAAAAGAGACATGAAAAGTAGGGGTAAATATAACTGTCTTTTGGCATTTATAATATATGCTGAAATAAAATGTATGATAAAGAATGTGAGTGACTAAATAATGTTTAACTATTTTAAGTTTTATTTGTTGTTGGGTAAGTGGTAAAAATACTGTTTAAGGTGTAATAAGTCTATGGTACTTGGAGAAGGGAATGACAGCCCACTCCGGTATTCTTACCTGGAGAATTCCGTAGACAGAAGAGCCTGGAAAACTATAGACCATGGGTCACAAAGAGTCGGACATGACTGAAGTGACTGAGCATGCATACATGCCAGTCTATAATATTATATTATAAATAAATAAATATAATTATAGCCCCTCAGGTATTCAGAAAGGTATAATGAATATTCTAATGAATTAATAAATAATTTAATACATAAATAAAAATAAATCTGAAAGTTAAAATAAATGCTTTATCTAAAAATGGAAAGGGATAATAAAAATAATACAATAGTGCAATATAAAAACAAAAGTCATATCCAAAATCTGTTAAGAATTCTTAGAAATCATATAGAAAAGTACAGATAATCTATGTTTTCCTATGGCCAAATGACTTGAAAAGTCACCTTATATTAGAAGATAACATAAAAGTAACCCCAAATTATATGAATATCATTAGTCATTGGTAAAATTAAAGTTAAAATGACAGCAAAATACCACTGTACTCCTATAAAATACCTAAAAATTAAAGTGACCCATAATACCTAGTTTTGCAAAAGCTGTGGAATAACTAATACATTATTGGTAGAAATGTAAATCTGAATAACTATATTGAAAAGCTGTTTGGCAATATCTGTGTGCTGTGCTTAGTCATTCAGTCATGTCTGACTCTTTGTAACCCCATGGACTGTAGCCTGCCAGGCTCCTCTGTCCATGGGGATTCTCCAGGCAAGAATAATGGAGTGGATTGCCATGCCCTCTTCCAGGGATCTTCCCAATTCAGAGATGGAACCCAGGTTTCCCACATTGCAGGCGGATTCTTTACCATCTCAGCCATCAGGGAAGCCCCCCTGTCTACTAAAGCTTAGTATTTATATACTCTTTGTCCCAACTACTTTACTCCTGGATACTCCATATCAATAAATCAGTTCAGTTCAGTTCAGTTCAGTTCAGTTCAGTTACTCAGTCGTGTCTGACTCTCTGCAACCTCATGGACTGCAGTACGCCAAGCTTCCCTGTCCATCACCAACTCCCGGAGCCTATTCGAACTCATGACCATGGTGTCAGTGACGCCATTCAACCATCTCATCCTCTGTCAATCACTTCTCCTCCTACCTTCAATCTTTCCCAGCATCAGGGTCTTTTCCAATGAGTCATTTCTTCTCATCAGGTGGCCAAAGTATTGGAGTTTCAGCATCAGTCTTTCAAATGAATATTCAGAACTGATTTCCTTTAGGATGGACTGGTTGGATCTCCTGGCAGTCCAAGGGACTTTGTTGGAGAGTCTTCTCCAACACAACAGTTCAAAAGCATCACATAGTCCAACTCTCACATCCACAAGGAAATATGATTCTCATTATTTATCATAGCCCCAAATTGGAAACAGATGAATTGGCCAATAACACTGACATAAATCAATAAATTGCTACTGATTCATAAAATTTAGCATCTATACTGCAACTGGCAGGATTCATAATATACTACCCAAACTGTGGCATCCTGGCATAAAGAAATTTGAAAAATGGCAGGTACAGGAAGGATTTTCTGATCTTCCCTTGAAATAGATCATAAAGCCTTCATGTGAGAGGTACCCTTCTTATTCCCCAGGAAAGGAGCATCCTTATCTCCAAAGAGGAGCAAGAGATGCCAAGGGGAATCTGAATAACGAAGTCTTGCATTTTTCCCAGTTTATCACACTTATCCATTTCCTTTTTTGTCCTATCACATTTTTCAGTAGTTTTCACTCTTTATGAAACCCAGTATAAAAATCCTCGGCTTTAACCAGTTATTTCTAATGAAGCCTCCTGTGTCATGTAAAGCTTATATTAAAAAAAAAATTTGTATGCTTTTCTGTTGTTAATCTTTTGTTACAGGGGATCCAGCTGAGAACTTAGAAGGGAATATTTTTCCTCCTCTATACAATAATAAAGAATGAGTTATTGATACACACAAGAATATGATGAATGTTAAAAACATAATGTTGCATAAAAATAGCCTTATGCAAGAGGTTATATACTGCATGATACTACTTCTATGAAGATCATTAACGGGCAAAATGAATTTGGGTGAATTGAGGTCAGAACAGGAGTTATCTTTTTATTGCAGTTATTGACTGCGATAACAATGAGATTTTTGGGATGCTTGTGACATATTTTTAATTTCAGTTGTTTTTTTTTGTGTGTGGACCTATGGGAGAACTCGGCACCCCACTCCAGTACTCTTGCCTGGAAAATCCCATGGATGGAGGAGCCTGGTGGGCTGCAGTCCATGGGGTTGCTAAGAGTCGGACACGACTGAACGACTTCACTTTCACTTTTCACTTTCACACATTGGAGAAAGAAATGGCAACCCACTCCAGTGTTCTTGCCTGGAGAAACCCAGGGATGGAGGAGCTTAGTGGGCTGCCGTCTATGGGGTCGCATAGAGTCGGACATGACTGAAGCGACTTAGCAGTAGCAGCAGTATGGGAGAACTTGCTGACCTGTCTATTTAAGAGCAATATACTCTACTATAAGCAAATTATGCATCAATATTAAGAAGGAAGAAAATAAATAATAAATGTAGCTAGTTTGGTTTAACACATAACTACCTCTAGGGCCTAATGATTCCACATTTAGGTATTCTTGTTCAATTGTTCAGTCATGTCTGACTCTTTGCAGCCCCATGGACTGGAGCATGCCAGCCTTCCCTGTCCTTCACCATTTCCCAGAGTTTGCTCAAGCTCATGTCCACTGAGTCGATGATGCCATCCAACTATCTCATCCTCTATCACCACCTTTTCCTCCTGCCCTCAATCTTTTCAACATCAGGGTCTTTTCCAATGAGTCAGCTCTTTGCATCCAACAAATATGACTGACTTTTTATACCAAAAGACATTTAATAGATTTTCACAGCAACACTATTTTTATATCCACCCACACACAAAAGTGAAGGATTGTCCACCAACAGAAGAATGACAAGTTATGCTTTACTGATGAAACAGAAAGCTGCTGCTGCTGCTAAGTCGCTTCAGTCGTGTCCGACTCTGTGCGACCCCATAGATGGCAGCCACCAGGCTCCCCTGTCCCTGGGATTCTCCAGGCAAGAACACTGGAGTGGGTTTCCATTTCCTTCTCCAATGCATGAAAGTGAAAAGTGAAAGTGAAATCGCTCAGTTGTGTCCGACTCTTTGAGACCCCATGAACTACAGCCCACCAGGCTCCTCTGTCCATGGGATTCTCCAGGCAAGAGTACTGGAGTGGGGTGCCATTGCCTTCTCCAATGTAATAGAATAAAATATAGCTATTGAATGGACAGAATGCTGCTACAAGTATAATGTCACAACATGCTCATGTTCATATAAAGTTCCTTAGGAAAAATGGAACCCATGGTAGAGGAAGTCAAGCTTATGTTCTCTTTGGGAGAAAAAAATGACTGAGTCATAAGAGAGGCCTCTGGCCTGATGGTAGCATTGTGTCATGAGTATGGTGGTCATGTGGCTGAGGTCAGGTTGAAACATTCTTTGAGTTACACATTTTTGATTTATGCGTTTTTCAGTATGTAACTTTGTATTCACTTGTAGGGGCTACTGTCACAAGGTACCACAGACTGGCTGGGGTAAAACAAAACTATCATGTCACATTCTAGAGGTGAGAAGTCCAAATTCCAGATGTCAGCAAGGCTGTTTCCTTCTGAAGTTTGTGGTGGTGGATCTGTTCTATGGCTCTTTTCTAGCTCTCAGTGGTTTTCTGGCAATCATTCACATTCCTTGTCTTGTAAGTGTATCAGTGCAGTTCTTTCAAATTCATGGAATCTCCTTCTCTCTTCATATAGCCTTCACTCTGTGTGTCTCTGTGTTTAAATTTGCCCTTTTTATAAGGACACTAATCGTATTGGGATTAGGGCCCACCAAGATGACCTCATTTTAGAGGACATCACCAGATGGTCAATACCGAAATGAGATTGATTATATTCTTTGCAGTCAAAGGTGGAGAAGCTCTATACAGTCAGCAAAAAGAACACCGGGAGCTGATTGTGGCTCAGCTCATGAACTCCTTATTTAAAAATTCAGACTTAAATTTAAGAAAGTAGGGAAAACCACTTAAACCATTTAGGTGTGACCTAAATCAAATCCCTTATGATTATACAGTGGAAGTGACAAATAATTCCAAGGGATTAGGTCTGATAGACAGAGTGCCTGAAGAACTATGGACAGAGGTTTGTGACATTGTACAGGAGGCAGTGATTGAGAACATCCCTACGAAAAAGAAATGCAAAAAGGCAAATTGGTTGTCTGACGAGGACTTACAAATAGCTGAGAAAAGAAGAGAAGCAAAAGGCAAAGGAGAAAAGGAAAGATATACCCATTTGAATGCAGAATTCCAAAGAATAGCAAGGAGAGGTAAGAAAGCCTTCCTCAGTGATCAGTGCAAAGAAATAGAGAAAAACAGTAGAATGGGAAAGACTAGAGATCTCTTCAAGAAAATTAGAGATACCAAGGGAATGTTTCATGCAAATATGAACACAATAAAGGACAGAAATGGTATAGACCTAACAGAAGCAGAAGATATTAAGAAGAGGTGGCAAGAAGACACAGAAGAAGTGTATAAAAAGGATCTTCATGACCCAGATAACCACGATGGTGTGATCACTCACCTAGAGCCTGACATCCTGGAATGTGAAGTCAAGTGAACCTTAGGAAATATTACTATGAACAAAGCTGGTGGAGGTGATGGAATTCCAGTTGAGCTATTTCAAATCCTAAAAGATGGTGCTGTGAAAGTGTTGCACTCAATATGCCAGCAAATCTGGAAAACTCATCAGTGGTCACAGGACTGGAAAAGGTCAGTTATCATTCCAATCCCAAAGAAAGGCAATGCCAAAGAATGTTCATACTACCACACAATTGCTCTCATCTCACATACTAGCAAAGTAATGCTCAAAATTCTCCAAGACATGTTTCAACAGTACATGAACCATGAACTTCCAGATGTTCAAGCTAGTTTTAGAAAAGTCAGAGTAACCAGAGATCAAATTGCCAACATCCACTGGATCATCAAAAAAACAAGAAAGTTCCAGAAAAACATCTACTTTTGCCTTATTGACTGCTCCAAAGCCTTTGACTGTGTGGATCACAAAAAAACGTGGAAAATTCTTAAAGAATTGGGAATAGCAGACCATCTGATATTTCCTACCTCAGGAGATCTGCCTCTGAGAAATCTGTATGCAGGTCAAGAAGCAACAGTTAGAACTGGACATGGAACAACAGACTGGTTCCAAATCAGGAAAGGGGTACATCAAGGCTGTCACCCTGCTTTTTTAAATTATATGCAAAGTACATCATGCAAAATGCTGGGCTGGATGAAGCACAAGCTGGAATCAAGATTGCTTGGAGAAATATCAATAACTTCAGATATGCAGATGACACCACCCTTATGACAGAAAGAGACTAATAAGCCTCTTGATGAAAATGAAAGAGGAGAGTGCAAAAGTTGGCCTAAAACTCAACATTCAGAAAACTAACATCATGGCATCCAGTCCCATCACTTCATGGCAAATAGATGGGGAAACAGTGGAAACAGTGACAGACTTGATCTTTTTGGGCTCCAAAATAACTGCAGATGGTGATTGCAGCCATGAAATTAAAAGACACTTGCTCCTTGGAAGAAAAGCTATGAACAATCTAGACAGCATATTAAAATGCAGAGACATCACTTTGCCAACAGTGGTCTGTCTAGTCTAGGCTATGGTTTTTCCAATAGTCATGTATGGATGTGAGAGTTGGACTATAAAAAAATCTGAGTGCCGAATAACTGATGCTTCTCAACTATGGTTTTGGAGAAGACTCTTGAGAGTCCCTTGGATGGAGAGATCCAACCAGTCCATCCTAAATTTAATCAGTTCTGAATATTCATTGGACGGACTGATGTTGAAGCTGAAACTCCAATACTTTGGCTACCTGATGTGAAGAACTGACTCATAGGAAAAGATCCTGATGCTGGGAAAGATTGAAGGCAGGAGGAGAAGGGGATGACAGAGGATGAGATGGTTGGATGGCATCACCAACAAAATGGTCATAAGTTTGCGTAAACTCCTGGTGATGGACACGGAAGCCTGGTGTGCTGCAGTCCATGGGATTACAGAGAGTTGAACATGGCTGAGCAACTGAACCTAACTGAACTAACTTTATTACCTCTGTGAAGACCCTTTTTCCTAATAAGGTCACATTTTGAGGTCCTGGGGTTTTAGGGCTTCAAGAGATATTTTTATAGAAACAAAATTTAGTAAATAATAAATGGATATGATAAGGGCTTTGACATGTTTTTGCAGAAACATAATTTAATTAATTATAAATGGATACTATATTTTTTAATTAAAAAAATAAATCCAGCAGAAACAGGAGTACAAGAATAGAATTAAAATGAATATCAAGGAGACTCACAATAATCTTTAATTATGTAATACCTGTTTCTAAGCCAAATGTTAGAAAGGCTTGAAGTATATTAGACTTGAAAATTTGGATCTCTAAAACACATTCAGGATTTTTTTTCCCCTCCTTATTTCTTATTTTTTCAGCTGAAACATTTAGGCTCAACAACATTAAATGATTTATTTAAGGTCATGCATATAAATAGTTAACGGGAATTTGGCCTAGAATCCCAGTCAAATACCTACCTACCTCCTCCCCAAAACAATCACAGTCTCAAATTTTAACCATTTTTCTCAAATTATGTCTAGAATATTTAGTAAAATCGCATTCCTTTAATCCTCTTTTGGCTTGTCTCTGTCCATATTTTTATGGTTTATGTAAATAAAGCTAGATTGAGGGAATTTCATTGCAAAGGTGAAAACCAGAATGACATTTATGAAGATATAACTCTCATAACCATCTGGCATACACAAGGGTGTCATACTAAATGGGATCAGAATGAGCTCCTTTTGGAAGTAAACCTTTAATAACTGTGGAAACTTTAGGGGAATCTATCCTAGAATGTTTTAATGGAGTACTTGAGAATGAGTTGTGCACAGCTGGCCAATGAAGAGACTCTAGATTGGTTACCAAAGCCAGGTTTTAAATGGATTTGCAATCCTCCACAGTTCTTTGAAAAAGGCAATGAAAATGGTGATGAATTAACAAACAAAAATCTTTTCTAATCAGAAAGCCCTTTCATTAGCAATGCATTATGATTGACATTGTCCTTTTTCCTTCCTTCCTTTCCTTTCTTTTTTATTTTGTGTTGTCTTTCTATGACATCAGTCTTATGCAGATAAATGATTAAAGGACAATGATTAAAACACAAAACATTTGAATGCTACAAGCCTTGTAGGCCTGCCAGAAACGCACTGAAGCTATATAAAAAAAAATGGTAGGGAAAAATCTAAGCTAATGATGCAAATTGCTAATTTTTGTATATCATATAAAAATGACCCGGTCTTCCTGTCAGAGCAGATAACTAAGGCACTGGTACTTACAGTTCTTTTCCTTATGATTGAACCAGGTGAGGGAACATTTTGGTAGAATAAGGGGGGAAAAAACACTCACTTGCTGACCCTGTAAAATGAATCCCTATCTATATCATTAACTAGAAAGTGCCTGTAAAACTACCTTATGATATGGTAGAGTGTGGTGAACAGAAGCCAGATTTACCAGATGATATTGATTTGTCTTGAATTTATCTAAATCAGTCCATCTATGCTTGGGAATGCTTTCACTTATTTTCCCCAGAAGCAGTAGATATTCAGTTTTGGTCTGTCCTTGATTTTGGAAGTTCAGTTGCTGGGCTCTGGAATGTCAAGAAGATGATATGGGATAACTAGGCAACTAGCTAAGCATGTTCTCAACAGTAAATCACTTGCACCTTTACTTGCCGTGAACCTCTACATGGAAGAGGCAGTTTTCTGAAGTAATTCAGGACACAAGTAACTGCACATTTGGGGCAAATTTGCTTATATGTCTGGGCTTCTTTGGTAGCTCAGTAGGTAAATAATCTGCCTCAGTACAGAACATAGGAGACCTATGTTCGATCCCTGGGTCTGGAAGATCCCCTGGAAAAGGAAATGGCAACCCACTTCAGTATTCTTGCCTGGAAAATCCCATGGACAGAGGAGCCTGGAGGGCTACAGTCCGTGGGATTGCAAAAGTCGGACACAACTTAGCTACTAAACCACCACCGCCACTGTATTACTTTGGTGAATATATAAATACTCCCCATGCATATAAAGACCTAGTTAAAGGGATGCAGGCTTCCAACCTACAAAGAAAATGACTTCACAATGATAAACCATACCACTAACAACATAAATTTATTCTGAACCTCATGAATATAAAATAATACAATTATTTATCTGATAATTCTTATTTAGAATGCATTTAATGCATTCATAGATGAACCTGAATCAGCCAGAAACTGAGATGATATTTTCTGTCCTATAATATTGGTGGGTGACAATATGTCCATGTGACTTGTGTGTGCATATGTGTGTTGGTGAACATGCAGTGATTAAGGAAATTAATAAATTAGCTTTGAAGTAAGAGGTGGCATCAAGAAAGTAATTTCCATATGTTTAAAAATTTTTAGTAGTTGCCGTACATTATGTCTCCACAATGAAATGTTTGACTTGAGAATTTTGCATTTGCACATCTAGTTATTCCATTGAACGTGTTATGGGCTTTTAATCTACTTATAACCTCCAATTCTCTTCTCCCTTTCTTCTCCTGCTTCAGGGTCCTTTTATGTTACTCACCCTTCAAGTATGCTTGTTTCTTCTCCTACTCCTGTTATTGTTCTTCTGGACCCATCTGTTTATGGCTTACTAAGCATGGATGTTTTGATAGATGTCTCCAACAGTAACTCTGGGATTGTCTCCTAAGAAATGTTTTGGGTTTTTTGTTTGTGTTTTTTTGCCTTTTCCACAATTCTTTTCAGGTCCTTCTAGTGTTTTGCTGTAGACATTTCACAAAAGCCTTTTGATGACTGACAATGTTTGGCATGCACACTTCCTCTTCGGGGCCAACAATTTTCCTGTATCTTATTTGAGGTTTTGTCACTGTTCCATTCTATTCCTGCACTTAACTCACCAGCTTTTAGCTTTAACTCTCCTGTGAGATCTAGTTTAGAGTTTAGACAAGGACACACATTAGTTATAAACTTATCTGATCACTTTTGTTATGGCGGCTCAGAAAATGAAACTGGCCTCGTTTTGAGCTGGAGGTAAGGGTCAGGCATGGTGGAAGGGAAATACATAGAATTTTCTTAAGGGAAAAAGAACAAATGACTTCTTTACAGTTTAAGAGACCAAGAGTGAATGTAGTAAGCCTTTTCTAAGTTCAGTATTCTATTTACAAAATCACAAGACTTTTGTAAATTGTCAGACTGCATTGCACAAACCAAATGTCACAGAACAGTGACCTTTCAAATTACCAGCACAACAGAAGCTGAGATCAGAAAGCTCAAACTTAGAGCAAACACCGACAAGAAACCCTACAGAAGTGACTTCTGTGTCTGGTCAACTTAATATAACATGACATATTGTAGAATGTGTTTGGCTTTTTAGGTAGGATAGTCTATAAAGGTTTAACTGCTTTTGAAAACATAATCTTTAATATGATCTGAAGATTTGTAGTATTTAGGTTTGGGGGATAAAATATTTTCTAATTTTGAAGGAGAAAGAGCAGAAAAGTTTTATATAAGAGAAACATCTAAAAGAAGAAAAACATCTAAAAGATGAAAAAGTATAAATGACAAAGGTGAAATAGGGTGGAGTGAGTTGAGGGGATGGATGGGAACAAAACTGGAGATTTGAGGAAAGGGAAGTTCAACTGCAAAAAAATGAGAACATTTTATATAAAGAGTTTTTATTTAAAATATGTCTAATTTAAATATGTTGCAAAGATAAATTTTGAAAATACATCATAAGAAATGTTCAGAGTTCCAGTTTTTAAATATTATACATTTCAGTAGTTTTTCTATTTCCCATACATTTCTTTATAGGTTTTACTTCAATTTTATGAAAGTATAGATACCAATTGCCTTATAACAAAATTAAATTCATATATACATACATATTTGCATGTATTTATACATAGAGGGTTTTTGTTCTATACTTTATATATATTCTTTAGAGATACTTTATTAATGATGAAAGCACAATTTTTCTATGTCTTCTGTTTTCTGCTTTGAAATTTTTCTGTCAGTGTTTTTTTTTTTTTAACCAACCAACATACATGCCCATCAATAATACAAAATTGTAAAACAGAACCTTCTACCATGTCTAGATTTGAACAGATGACTAAAACATACTGTTTATGATGACCAAAGTTTTCTAAACATATATTTACTTCTTATATATCTGTGTAAATGATTGTAAAAGGATGGAGGGGATATTTTAGAGATGTATCATTATATATTGCATTTTGAAGCACATTCTATTGCTCTCACATGTGATGAATATGTTTGTCTTTTACAGCAAACATGTGTATGCAAGCCATCAATAGCCAGATTTTATTGTAAGTGTTTGAAAGGCTATTGCAGTGATGGGATATTGCCAGACAGTTAGTAAAAAGCAAATTGAGTCTATTGAGAGATTAATTCACCAGCTGAAAGAAATACATTTGCCTCACAGTCATCAGATACTCTACTCACCAAATTCATCCTCCAAGATAGCATCCCTAATGAGCTTCCTAAACCAATTAAACATAGGCAGGAAGCATCAGTCATCCAAACTGACTATTTTCGTCTAATCAGCTGACTGCACAAATTGCTTGCCATTGAGGGAAAAAGGAACACCCTAAAAGTTGTTGAATTCTTTTCCTACTCTGTCCTTACTTTGTGCGTTTCTCCGTTTTAATGCTGTGTCTTGCACAGAACACTGTAAATGAGCAGAGTACTTTATAGTATATAAAGCGCTTTCCTTTCCTTTGCATTATTATTCAATAGAATAAAATGAGTTTTAATGGACTTAAGTAACTTGCTTAAAGGCACACCATTAATGTGTGGCTGGGACCCAAAATCATGTCCTTTCCTCTGTTGTAATAGTTCTATAAATATGTATGTATTGATTGACTTTCTACCCCCCAAGACAGGGGAAAGGTCTAAGTATTCAAAATGCCACCAGCTTTACATTTGGGCAAGTTCAGAGCCAAGGCAGGATGAGAATGAAGGGAGACAATTTTACTTCCATGTGGGTTTCTTCCTTGAAAGACTGGCTTAGTTTAGTGATGTCAGGCCGTACTGTTTATGATAGTGATGAGAAGGAAGAGAACATAAAATGAGCATAAACAAAGTTAGAAACATACATGTTAGTCACTCAGTCATGTCCAACTCTTTGTGACCCCATGGACTGTAGCCTGCCAAGGCTCCTCTGTCCGTGGGATTTTCCAGGCAAATAAATTCACACAATGACTGTGAGAAAAACAAAATGCTATGTAGTGGAATCTGGGTGCCAGGGGTTGCTGTTTTAGATATAATAATTTAAGAAACAGTATATTTTATGGGACCTTGATTGGAGGCAAAATTTGAACTTTTTTATTATAGACTCATTTCCAAATAATGTCAGTGTTTGTAGTGTGAGAGGAGGGGTTAGTTTGCATATGTTAATTTGGGAAATGTAAAGTGAATCTCAACTAAACAAGATTGCTTACTGTAGATTTCTTATGAGCCTTTAGTTCATAGATCTCAAGAAGGGGACTTGGTATGTATTTCCCAAACATTTCATCATAAGACTTCTTTCTGTGGCTCATCTAGCTAGACTGACATTTCTCCTCTGGATACATGCTGACACCAGTGGGTTTTGACACTACCCAGTCACAAAAAGTTCTAAGGCAGAGAAACGGCATGGTGAAAGTACTGATATAAGGAAATAAAATGGTGGTAGTAGGCAGGAGAGACCAATGTCCCTCACAGTGAGGGAGCTGGAGAGTAAGTTGTAATGACACATGAATAGTGGAAATGAATAGTTCTATTTTAAGATATAAAATAGTACAGTACCTTTTATATCTAACTGTTGCTTAGTGGTGAACTGAAGAGTATCAGGGGTTGCAGATAAAGAATTAAGTATGGTCTATACACAGATGAGAATGCAATCTGTTAGGATGGGTTCCCTGAAAGAGTCTGAAAAGACTAAAAGGGGATTTACATTATTAACTGGACATTTATTTTTATTATTTTGGAAATGTGAGGAGACAGATGATCAAACTAAGAAATCAGAATAGTCATAAAGAATTGGGGTTTTGAATAAGGTCTTGGTGTGAAAAGCTGATTGTTTTTGTTGATTAGTTATTGATTGGGGATTTTCACAAATTAAGTTTTACTACAATTGTGAGAATGAAAATGAATGTTTGTGGATGTTTATGATTTAGAAGAAGGAAATGAACATATAAAGTAGAATTTTTATGCAGAAAAGATGGAGATGGATGTGCTGGCTCTTCCAGAAAGAGATGGGATCATAGGGACCTGGAGCATAATCAAATGGGATCATGGATGTATTTGAATGAATTGATCATTTGTGGAAATTCCTATTGCCATGTAATATAGTGGATGTGACAGTGACATATTCACAGCCCCAGGGATTCAAGTGAGAAATCTTAGGGCCCATTTTATAATTCTGTTGAACCACAGATAGTTTAAATTTAAATAAGTTTTATATAGTTTTCTTTCTTAAAAATATGAGTTTGTGTGTCTTAAATGTTTCTTGGAGTGTCACTGAAGTGATGGAGAAATGTAGTATAATGAACATATTAATGGTTTTAAAAATAATAATTTTTCTCTATTGTCATCTATTATTTTTACCAGCACTATAAATAAATTAATCATTCTCTGATAGATAATGCATTTAATTTCTTTCAACTCATGCTAATTACCTAAAGCAGTAAGTTTTATTTTACATGTGCTATCTTTCTGTTTGCATTTTTGAGTTCAAATTCATTGGGTTGGATCTTTGGTGATTTATCCATTCTTAGGGCTGTTGACAAGGTTTCTTCTTCTGACCAAGGTCCCAGTAAAATAGTGAAAGAATACTTAGGTAACAGGGAAATAAAGTTGAAATGGGGAATGTTGGGAAAAAGTGTCAGAGGCAAAATAAATAACACTTATCAGGGAGTTTAGCTTTTATTGTGCTTTTCATATACAACTTTGAATAATTTTAATGTAAGTCATATAATTGAATTCTTTATCAAATATTTTTTCAGTTAATGAATTCTAAGTGTTTAAGCAATATTGCAATAGAATGTATAATAACAAAGATAATGATTATCAAAATGCATTACCTTTTAATGTGCAAACACTATTCAGTATACTTTATATATATTTTTCTCTTAATAAGAACAATGACCCTGGTATATTACTGTCTCTATTTTAGTTTTGAATGAACTGAATTATTCAGGAATTTGCCCAATGTCACATGGTTAATATATGTCAGAATCAGGATTTATGTCTGAGTGTGTTGAACCTCTGAATCTCAGCCCTTTGTGATTATGCTAAATAACAAATGATATATGGCAATATTTTATGAAATTCATTAAATTTTTTAAATATTTTATTTAATAATTTTATAATTAGTTTTACTTAATTAAAAATTTTATCTTTATAGAATAATGCCTTTTATCTTTCCTTTACTGTTTCAGATTTTTGAATTTTATATACTTTGTTACAAATCTATATTTTCCCATTGCCATATCTCCCTACAGGAAGTAGCATACATATCAGTACATTAAATACAATAAGAAACTTTCTTTAACTTAATTCTAAATTCACTGACCATGAAAGAAGCTTTCTTTTAAAATGTAACACCACCCAAAAAAATAAATAAATAAATAAATAAAATGTAACACCTATTAACATTTGGGAAATGCTGATTAATAGGATAAATTCTGATTAAAATTTTAAAATTATTTTCAAATTGTTTTAACGTTTCATTTTTCTCAGGGAAAATAAATCTCAAGGAGCTGCAATATTTCAGAATTTGTGACCCAATTTTATTTTTTTAATTTTGAAAGTTAATCAGTTGTCAAAGTTGTTGCTTAATGTTCAGTTCAGTTCAGTTCAGTCGCTCAGTCGTGTCCCACTCTTTGCGACCCCATGAATCGCAGCACGCCAGGCCTCCCTGATGCCATCCAGCCATCTCATCCTCTGTCGTCCCCTTCTCCTCCTGCCCCCAATCCCTCCCAGCATCAGAGTCTTTTCCAATGAGTCAACTCTTCGCACGAGGTGGCCAAAGTACTGGAGTTTCAGCTTTAGCATCATTCCTTCCAAGGAAATCCCAGGGCTGATCTCCTTCAGAATGGACTGGTTGGATCTCCTTGAAGTCCAAGGGACTCCCAAGAGTCTTCTCCAACACCACAGTTCAAAAGCATCAATTCTTCAGCGCTCAGCCTTCTTCACAGTCCAACTCTCACATCCATACATGACCACAGGAAAAACCATAGCCTTGACTAGACGGACCTTTGTTGGCAAAGTAATGTCTCTGCTTTTGAATATGCTATCTAGGTTGATCATAATTTTCCTTCCAAGGAGGAAGCGTCTTTTAATTTCATGGCTGTAGTCACCATCTGCAGTGATTTTGGAGCCCAAAAAAATAGTCTGACACTGTTTCCACTGCTTAATGTTAGTGTTCTTTAAATGCTAAACATGTTTGTCTTATATGTACTTAGGATGTTTTGCTCTATATTTTTCAGTATAAAATGCTCTCCTTGAGTTGTGTATTTATTTTCTGCTAATTAATACAATCGATCTCTGTATTGAAAATTTGAAATCTCTGAAAAGTTCTTAGAAACAACAACCCTAATACTTTCATAAAACACCCTGAAAACTTGAATTCCCATTAACCATTCAGCTGTAATATGTTTCATTCATAACATGGCAGTACCTTCCAGTGCTCATGCTTGGTGATGGGTCCTCCAAAAATGCCTTAGAGGTGTAAATGTCACATTCCAAATCATGTTACTCAGTCTTAGCTTTAAGTGAAATATTCCATTATTCACAACATCACCTTTTGGAAAAGGAGTTCAGGCATGTCCTGTATTATTCAAAATATTATTTTCCCCATGTTATAGGGGGAAGTGGCTATTCTATATATTTTGCTCATCAAAGTAAGTGAAATTCTTGAGAAACAAATAAATTGGTTAAATTTCTTGAGTTATTTGTATAAATGGAATTAGAACCTGAGTCTTTTGTCCCATGGTTTTCTTCTGTTCCATATACATTGGTATGCATATTTAATCCATAAAGTTTAAATAAAACTATAAATGTACATGTCCAAGATTATATATTTCTTTCACTGAGTCTTTTTAGAAGAATGGCAGTCTTCTTTTTGAGAAATTTAGGACTGTTGGTTTGTAAAACAGTATATTACCAGCCAATACTCTTCAGAGGGAGTTTTGTTGTACTGGAGATTAATTTACCCTGCTTTTAATATTGTGTATTCAGAAACAGGATTCTCTAACCGAAATATTCATGAGAAAGAAGACCTGGTTTTATTTGATTTCCAAAACTGTATCACAGTGCTAATAGGCAGATTGCAGCTCTTCATAGCTGGAAGACCTTGCCCATTATTTATTATTATGTCAGTAGTTTCTTTTTCTTTCATGCTTGATTTGTTAAGGTGTCCACATCAAATAGTGTATCCACATAAGAAAACAATTATATGTTTTGTATGTTGTTGAATAGCATCCTTAGATGATTTGAACTTTCTATTAATAAATGTTTTTGGTATCCATATCTAGTTGTTACAGGGTAGGTCACCCAAACCCACCAAGTGGGAACTTCACATGGGCAGTGGTGGCGGCACGGTTGAACAGGTCAGCGGGGACTGTGATGATGAAGATGGCTGTGGGGGCTCAGGAAGTGGAGAAGTCAAGAGGACACTAAAAATCACAGACTGTAAGTGTATGATTCTAACCCCATTTCTAAAGGACTGATTTTGAAATATAATTAAGGAGAACTATTACTATGAATATAAAGAAATAATGATAGTGAATTCAGAAAAAGGCTAGAGGAATTGGAAATGAAAACAAAGCCATTTTTTGTTATTTGGGATATACATTCTTGGGCGTCTTGTTTCTTTTTAAATAATGACTTTAAATGGAAATTACAGCTTTCCTGAGTAAAATGAGTGAATGATCATAAGTTCTGAGAATTCGTGGTTTTAAAGTGGGGTAATCTGTAGGACATGAAATAATTAGGATGATGGATGCTAAATGTATATTCATGAAACCAGAATGAGTGAGCCGTGCTGATACTAAAGTTCTCTAACTGTATTATATTATCATGACATTATATAAATTTTATTAGGTTTGCATCATGTTCAGATCACAAAGAAATTGGTTAAATATATGGCTAGTTATGGTGAGAAAATACTTGAATTTAACTCCTATGAATTGGTTCTTCTGCAAAAATCTCAACGATCATTCACATTATTTTGATTTATGGGTTTGAAAACCATTTCTGGTATTGCTGGATTAGTCACTATTACATATGATAGAATGACCAAGTAACAACCGCCAAAAAAACCACCAAATACGTTTCCTTTCCTTCTCTTTACATGCAAAATGAGGGATCTAGTCTAACTTTCAACTATTCACTTAACTCAGGTCATACCAAAGGGGGTTACTTTATAAAATAATCTGGACCTGTGCAGGCCTATCTGGAGCCTGCCCTGATAGTCTCCCTCTAAATCACAAAGGGCTTTGTGATTTTTCTGACAACTTTGTACCTGGTAGAAATGTCCTTTCCTGACTTTGGTGGTAGAAGAGTTCATTTACTTTTCAGTTCTCGTGTAGTAAATTTAGAACACTACCAATGCCTCAAGCATCAACACCCCTTCCTTCCAGGATCTTGTTTTATAAAACAAATAAATTGTTTGAAGGAATAGAACCCAGAAGAGGTACAAAATGAAGACAATATAAAGAAATATGTTTTCCTATTAGAAAGAATAATAAATTTAACATAGTAAATAGTTGGGATTTAGTACACTGGATAGCAATTGAACAAAGGACCACAAAATTGTTTGCTGTATTAGTACAATTTCCTAGTGAAAATTGCATTTCTTCTACTCATGTAGGAGCAGGAAGGATATGTGTTCTTCTTATTAGTACTAATGTCATTTATCAGATTAATTTCTTTTGGTTACCTGTCTTCTGTTGTTTATGCCACAAAAGGGAAGACAAAAAAAAAATTGAAAAAGTGTTTTCACTAAGAGTTAAAAAGCCCTCCATTGTATTTTGGAATTATGATACATATCTATTAGGATAATATTAAATAGTCTTTCATTTTCATTTGATCCTGTGTATTTATATGTACCATAATTTCCCTGTCATTTGAACATTGCAGGGTTTTAAGGCATAAAAATATTATGAAAAATAGCTTAGGTTAAAACTTAACCTATAAATTGTATGTATGTGAGTGTGTGTGGAATTAGCCTTTTACAGGGATTTTTCACTCCTGAAGTTATTTATAAGCTTGAGAACCTGCTATATATTAATAGATAACTTTTTGCCTTATTTCACACAAGAAGTAGAGACAGTAGAGGATATTCAACTACTAATAATTTTCTCACAAAACCGTACTTGTCAAGGTGGCAAGAATGAATTTTTTTACTTTAAAATCCTGTTTTCAATTCCTACTGAAAGGGACAGGTATGGTAAAAGCAACTATCCGTCAGAATTAGGGAGATTTAAGATATAGATGATTTTTAGCAATTCCAGGCAAACAGTGAAAAAATCCACATCTGTTGCAAGTGGGTTGCCTATCATATTTCTACGGGTTTATAGCTGTTGGCTTTCCGTTTTTAATAAGTGGTTAGGAACCCACAGTGGATAGCCTGCTGAAATAAAGAGGGACGCAGCAAGTAGCAAAACATAGGTCACATTTCTATTTTTATAAAGCACCATAATAGTTTAACTGTGTTTGGCTGGTTTGATACATCACTAAAGCATGTTATGCCATAGTTTTAGATGTTCTTAATGTCTTAAAAATATTGTGCTCTAGAAAGTTTACCAAGGTGTCATTTGTGTTAAGAATTTGAAATACACCATTATGTCTTCCTCACAGTGATGTTTATTCTTTATAAAATGCAAGTAGAACACAGTTTGTGACTTCAAAAATATCTGATTACAAAAAGTTATACAGGCATATATTTATTTATAGCTACATATAGTTACAAGGAATAATGCCAATATTATGTCTTGTAAATTTAATGATTTTACTCCATTTGTGAATATGTTCAAAGTTGACAAATATCTTACTAACCATCACTTGAACTGATTTTCTGTTTCTGTTTTGCTTGATGTTTATTTCAGGCAAGAAAGGTTTATATATTTCATTGTGCAAAGTTTTACCACCAAAATTTGAGGTATCACTTTTTTATCATCAACAGTATCAAATGATTTAACAATATTTAGCTTTTAAACTACCTCTATTTGTATCACACCTGTTAAATATTATGAAGTGTCAACTGACATATTTCTAATAAAAAATCTATGGTATGTAGTGTTCACTTTCAGGAAACTGAAAGTACTTTACTTTAGTAGGTGATTTAAGTATCCTAAGATTACATTAATTTTTTCTATATTTTTATTGTATTGAATTTGGCTCATATATGTAGATATGGTTATTTCACTAGTAGCTTCAAATAGCAGGGTTGAAATGTCTCTTTGAACTTTCATTTCCCCTCATCCTGGACACTTGGCATCCTTTCAAAGTAGCTAAGGGATGGTAGGTGTTAAATAGCAGTGGGGGGAGGGGTGGAAAGCAAGTTCTGTTTTTGTAGCCATGGAGAGCAAAACTACTCTCACTACCATCAATACTTTTTCAACTATTTGACTATTCTAACATCCCCCAATTCTGATATATTCAACTGTTAAAAAACAAAGTGCCACCAAGGAGAGGCTGTAGCAAAACTATGCATATGTAGTTTTAAAAATCTGCAGTAGCATTGATTGCCATATGTGGTATTATCATTTAAATTGCAGTAACAGTACTTTTGGGAAATCCCACAGGAAGAGGAGCTTGGCAGGTTGCAATCCATGGGGTCTCAAAAGAGTTGGACATGACTTAACGACTAAACAACAACAACGAAACACTGCTTTTAACAATACGTAATCCATGATCAAATTTATTTTGATAAGATGGTTCACAGTAAAAAATGACAGATAAAATGATTTTGATCACAAGTTGATTCAGGCATCAAATGTTCAGAAACAGTAGGGTGATTTCAAGTCTTCAAATTAACTGAGATAATCTGTCTATTGTCATATTTATTTTGCTAGTACAATATTATGTTGCATCATTAGCAGTTTTAAAAATAATTTACCTTAAATGAGAAGCCTGTAAATGACAACAAAAGTGATTAAGTATGTATTCCAATAACTTTTTCCCCTGATAATGATACCAACCTGTCTCTGAAGAACAGTCATGATTATGGGTCCCAGTGCAGCATTCTGAGCCCTAAACCCTTCTGATTGCCATTAATTCAGTCATTAAAACTCTTTCCTGAGAAGTTTGCCATTCATTTTTTTCTTATCTCCTGGGCTGTTTTTCCTCTTCTCTTTTACAGATTCTCATCATCATACCAAATTCTATATATTTGAGAAAGTCAGGACTCAGTCTCAAACTTTTATCATCCCTATTCTCAACTACTTTCTGTTCCACAAACCACTTACTGAGTCATAATACCAATAATACGGAACCCTGCCCTTGCTAGCCCTATCAGCTCTAAAGCGTTCCCCTATGCATCAGATCAGGAAATAAGTTTATGAGGTCTGAAAGTATTCAACTTAAATGAGATTTATTTGGAAATAAAAAGATAACACATTGAAATATTAAGTAACTAGAGCTAGAAAAAAACTCTTCTTTGATCTTTGATAGCCTAAAATAAATAGAACAATTGTTTATATTGTGCTTTGGATTGTCACTTAGTAATGAACCTTAGATAAGCCTCTAACAAATGCATCTACAGCCTGATACTAACAGTGACCTTGGAAGAGAATAGTGTATTCCACGTGCAAAGTAAAATGAAAATGATAGTCCGTTAGCCACTGAAGAATAAAGGGTGCTGATTTATTTAGTAATGCAGGATTGTAATGCCTGGATATTGCTGGCTTCCTCAAACTTATTTTTACCATAAATCATCTTTATTTCAAAATCTCAGCCAGACATGGAGGTTCAGGGAGAACTCAAAAAAAAAAAAAAAAAAAAAAAAACCAACAAATGCTCCAGGTTACATTTTCTTTAGTGAAATCTGTATTTTCCTGAACTACTAAAACTATGTAATTATTCATTTTGTACAAATCATTTTGTGATATTTTATAGTATTTATTAATAGCTGATGATTTTTCCTTTTAGTCTAAATTATACAAAACAGCTAATGCAAGCATGTAAGATTTTTTATATTAATAAGTTACAAATATGCATATTAAAAGTATGTGTATTGTTTGTAAAATTCAAGTTTCATCCAATTTGATTAAATAAAATATATTTAATTTACCTTGTAAAATGTTGATAAATAGCCCATTAATAAATTATCCCAAATGTAAGAAACTGTGCTGAAAGTAACTAAATAGCTCTCATTTGTTTAATCAGTTAAGCTAAAAAAAAAAAAAAAAAATGGAGAAGAAAATGGCAACCCACTCAGTATTCTCCCCTGGGAAAATCATGGACAGTGAAGCCTGGCAGGCTACAGTCCATGGAGTTGCAAAGAGTGATATAAGACTGAGTGACTGAGCACACAAGCTAAAAATAAATCATCTCTATAAGGGTACTTAGGGCTTCCCTGGTACCTCACACAGTAAAGAATCTTCCTGCAATGCAGGAGACCCAGGTTCAATCCCTGGGTTGGAAAGAACCTCTGAAGAAGGGAATGGCTACCCACTCCAGTATTCTTGCCTGGAGTATCCCCTGGACAGAGGAGCCTGGCAGGCTACAGTGCATGGGGTCACAAAGAGTCTGACAAAACTGAGCAACTAAGCACACATATAAGGATACTTGGACTCAAACCTTTGTGACACAATTAAAGTATTCTTGAATAATGACTGTACACTTTGATCTATGTTGTACAAGTGTCTCATAGGGTCATGATAAAACTGTAGAGAAATTAATGAGGAAACACTTCCTGATCCTGTTCAGTGTTCACTATTTTGAACACTTGGAAATTATCATCTACCAGTTTTTACACTACTGATGAGAATTATACTAAAGACAAATGAAATATATATCTAAGATAAACATATTGTAATTAATGTGGGATCATTACGGATATCAGATATTATTGTGGATATATTATATCTCTATGCATATTATGTGGATATTGGATATATGGATATATTAATATCTATCACATTATGGATATTATTCTGATCATGCATTTCCATTTTGTTTTCTAAATAATTGAGGCTCATCCTGGCTGCTTGCTATTTTGTTAGCAAAACTATATAATAGAATCTGGATACTTGATGATTCATCTGAAATCCTCTCTCATTCTCTTTAAAAGCTATAGGTCACAGTCATGGATTTAAATAATAGAATTGAAATAAAAGGGTTTGTCCTTGAATGCCTAAGGAATGATTTTCATTGCTTGGCTTAAACACAGAATTGATGTTGAATCACTGAGGTGAGGAGGGGAGATTCATTAATTAAAGCTTAAAGTGCTGCTAGCATGCATCCCAGATCAACTAACTATTCTGCAAATCCCATAACTTAGTCTATACCACACCAGTGGACATAAAATAAAGAAAGTATGGCCTCTGTTGACTGACACAATGCTAAGTATGACTGCATGATCAATAGAGAAAGTAAAAAATTAAATTTGAAGAAAATATCCTCAGGTACACTTGATCAGGACTTGCCCAAAGTCATGTAGCTATCGTTATAACTAGAAACAAACCGTATTCATATATAACCATATCCAGATATTTTTGTATCATTTGGTTGCAAATAAACAGAATGATTATTGAAATAGCTATATATTTCCCTTCAGTCAGGATTCACTGATAAAAATACAAAAACACATTAGATATATTTTTAGCTTTTTAAAGACTTCCATATTTCTAACAGTGTAGAAAGAATATTTTCATGTATCTTTTTGACCAGTTAAGTGCTCATCTAACTCTAAATAATTAAATGATACAGCATGTGATCTGGGCTCTAAAGTTCTCACACTCTCTTGTTTTATAAATTATGTGGGACTCTTGTTAAGAATAGAAGTGTGTAAATAGAGCTGCAGTGGGTACTGAGGTGCATGTGTCATTTTGAATTATGGTTTTATCATGGTATATGACCAGGAGTGGGATTGCAGGGTATTCGGTAACTCTGTTTTTAGTTTTTTAAGGAATCTTCATACTGTTCTCCATAGTGTCTGTAGCACTTTGCATTCCTGCCAACAATGTAGGAAGTTTCCTTTCTCTGCACACCCTCTCCAGCACATTTGTAGATTTTCTGTTGATGGCCATTCTGACCAATGTGAGATGGCACCTCATTGTAGCTTTGATCTGCATCTAATAGTTAGTGATGTATGTAGACTTTCTGATGATGGCCATTCTGACCAGTGTGAAGTGATATCTCATTGTAGTTTTCTTCTGCATGTATCTAATAATTAGCGATCTCTATGTCTACTTTGGGGAAATGTCTATTTAGGTCTCCCTCCCATTTTTTGATTGGGTTTCTTTTTATATTGAGTCTAATTCACTTTGTTGTACAACATTTACAATACAGTTATACCCCTATTTTAAAAAAAGGTAAAAAAAAGAATATGAGTACAATACAGGAGGTCTCACTTTGGGCATTTCCGCTTCCAGATGATGATTGTTGGTCTGAGGACCACACTGTGCATGTGTGCTGGGTCACTGTTATGTCCAACTATTTTGTGACCCCATGGACTGAAGCCTGCCAGGCTCCTCTGTCTTTGGGACTTCCCAGGCAAGAATACTGGAGTGGTTGCCATTTCGTACTCCAGGGGATCTTCCTGACCAGAGATTGAACTCATATCTCTTGTGTTTCCTGCATTGGCAGGTGGATTCTTTATCACTACACCACCTGGAAGACCCCAAGGACCATACTATGAGGAGAAAAACTACCTACTCATGTTTGTTACATCCCTTACTTATTAGCATGTCTAAAATTAGTTTCTATTAAAGCAATATGTACTCTTAAAAAACACTACCACACTTATAAATTAGCATTACAAGGAAACATTATAGGCACTAGGAAATTAGGGACTATAACAATTAGGCTGGTATGGTGGTTTATCTTATATAATTTTTTATATCAGTTTCAGTTCGATCATTTTAAGCCTTGAGTTTACTTTTTTACGTTTTTATTGGATTATAATTGATTTATAATGCTGTGTTTCTCTCCGGTGTACAGCAAGTGAGTCACTTTCTGACACCAAAGGAAAGGCACTTCCATCTTTTCTCAGGGTCTGAGGATTTCAGTTTTACATTTGCTTCAAGAAAACTTTATCTTGTTTGGTATCTCAACCGAAATGTTTTATCTTCATCAGCTCCTTCAAATTGTAATAAACACTAAAGAATTATCTTGCTCTTTCCCTTATATCACATTGCATTCCAACAGAGAGAAATCAAAGTTTTATGTGAACTAAGAGAAAGGAGGGAAGATATCTACATGGGACAGTCAGAAAACACTTTGTAGCAGAGACAGGGAAAGGGCAACCTGGGAAAGTGACATTTGACTGCAGTGTTTTTGAGACAGGAGCCTTTGACAAGGTGGACACATTATTTGGTTTCCGCCATTGACAGTAGGGAGTGGAAGGTACCCTGTGGAGAGCAGACTCCATGAATGAAGACAGGGTGGGGTAGAAAGAGGGAGTAAGGATCATGCTTAAGAAGGAACAGACTTATTCAAGTTGCTTGAAAAAAAAAACTATCAGAAGCCTAAAAATGAGTTTTAAAATGTTACAACAGTTTTGAGTTCAAGAGTGAGGCATTTGTATTTAATTTAGTAGGCCAAAAGAAACCATGAAAAGTTCTTTCTGTGTGGTCATTTGGTTTGAGTATGCAGTTATTCAGATTTCACAGGCGGTGCTAGGGGTAGAGAACCCATCTGCCAATATAGGCAGACTTAAGAGACACAGGTTCGACCCCTGGATAGGAAGATCCCCGGGAGGAGAGCATGGCTACCTACTCCAGTATTCTTGCCTGGAGAATCCCATGGACAGAGGAGCCTGGCAGGCTGCAGTCCACAGGGTCGCACAGAGTCAGACACAACTGAAGCAACTTAGCATGCACGTGTGTGGCACACACATGCAGTAATTTGTAGTGGCAATACTGATTAAGAGAAAAAATATGTATAAAGAATGCATATCTTGCACAAGTATGTGCATGCTTAGTCACTCAGTCATGTCTGACTCTGTGCAACCCTTTAGACTGTAGCCCACCAGGCTCCTCTCTCATTGGGATTTCCCAGCAAGAATACTGGAGTAGGTTGCCATTTGCTCCTCCTTGGGATCTTCTTGAAGGAGGAATAGAACTTCTGTCTCCTATGTCTCCTACACGGCAGGCAGATTCTTTACCCGATGATTCTTTACCCACTGAACCAAGTAATTTACCGCTTAACCTTGCACAAGTAATTGCTCTGTGCTTGACTCTCCTCAGGTTGGGGATAACAGCCGTGCTCTCCAACAAGCATCCTCATGAGGATTAAATAACTTCATCCATGAACAGCATTTCAAGTGCCCACCCCACCACCACCCACCAAAACCAAAAATAATTCAATGGAATACATTAAAAGGCTTTATTAAACACTTCTATGAGGAAGCAAGAAAGAGAGAATGTTTTCACCTTCCACAAAACTAGGTGAAAATAATAATGTAGAGATAAAGATAAACATAGAGATAGAGATACAGATATACTTACACATATACCCATATATACACAGTTTAAGGAAAACCATGCAATAAATTTGTATCTATCCCTCCTCCCAGTTCAAGAATAAAGTATTTCCACACCTCTGTGAACACATTCCTTCTGAGAATTTACAATGACCATAAACCATATCTTGCTGGATATTTTTCTGGGGCACTTTATTATAAATGGAATCCTAGCATCTCTGTTACACAGTGTGTTTCTTTTGCTTCAGTGTTAAATTGTTGAGGTTCACCTGTGTTGATGGGTGTAGATCTCCTCATTCATTTTTACCAGAGTGTAATATTCTAATTATGAATATACCCAGCCATTTATTTATTTTATTGTTGATACATATGGTATTTGATTTCAGCTTTTGAATATTGTGAATAATGTTGTATAAACCATTCTAAAACATCTTGAACATCTGTCTTAATGCACATTTGCAGAGCCTCTGCAATATATACTTTGAAGTAGCATGAGACTGTCACAAAGCAGAGCCTGCATGTGTTAAGCTTTCCTGGGAAATGTCAAACTGTTACTGGTTAACAAAGTGATGATGTCAATTTATATTCTCACCAGCAAAAACTAGAAGTTTATGTTGCTCCTCATTTTTGCAAAAACTTTTGTTTCCATTTCCACTTCTTTGTGTATCTGTCCAAAGGATGAAAGTGGACCATGTTTTATTCTATATTAAATTTTATTCATTTAATTATACTTTTTGTCATAAGTATATGAAATTCCTCATATACTTCCTCATCTGAAATTTCCTTCATATCCATAGCCCATTTCTCTTCTACAGGGTTATTTATCTTCTTTGACAAATGTTCTCTGGACAAAGGTCAACTTCAATGATCCACTTACCTATTTTGGTTATGACCTTCAAGAAAAGCAGAATAGACTCTTGAATTTTTCTTTTGTTTAACCAGTTTCAAGATAATGAATTGGTATGCTCCTTGTCTTTCTCAGAAGGTGACCAGTTCTTTCAATTTTTTCTTTAAATACCACTATGAAGTAATTTTCAAAAATATTTGTCATTCTTATTCATATTGAAGTCCAGATTGTCCCACATTTTGCCAATTGGCACTTCTTCAATTTGGCTCTTCAGTCCTTTTGACATGATCCCCAAATTCTTGGCTAGTTTCATTGCTAGCTAGTATAATAAGTTATTCCAAGCTGAGCTTGTACATTGTCTGTCTCAAACATGGAGTCAGTAATTTTACATGACCCCTATTTGTTTCAGTAAGAAAGGCATTTCATGACCACAATCTGGGTATAAGATGTGATTTTCAAAGACACATGTCATAATAGAAATAAATATCTCATAATTGTTTGCTTTATTTCACATCAGGGATACTATATTATAATAGTTATAAAACTACTCTTACCAGCTATGGTTACTAAAATCAGTTTCATTTTTACATATTTTATGCATATTCTATCCTCATTTTATGGTTATAATAGATATAGAAATTAATGTATCTCAAACAGTCCTATGGAGATATGTGTGTGTGTGTGTGTGTGTGTGTGTGTGTGTGTGTCTAAGACTGCCATGGTATCTCAGTGATAAAGAATCCACCTGCAGTGCAGGAGATGTGGGTTCAATCCCTGGGTCAGGAAAATCCCTGGAGAAGGAAATGGCAACCCACTCCAGTATTCTTGCCTGGGAAATCCCATGGACAAAGGAGCCAGGCGGGCTATGGTCCATCGGGTTACAGAAGAGTCAGACACAACTTAGCAACTAAACGACTATGTGTATATATGTATACATTTGTATACCTATGTTTCCTTGGCAAGAAACTATATCAATATAATATATATTGATAGATACAAATATATTTAAGTCACCTACTATATCTGTTAACTATATAATACTACTTGTTCTTATGTCCAAGTTTCTCTAGTACATTTCTTAAGGAGGACTGGGAGGACAATATTTTACAGGTTTCACTTGGTGATAAAAGTTTGTGCCACTTTTACATGAAAGTTGACTTTGCTGGACAGAAGAATGTTAGTCACATTTTTTTCCCCTTGCATTTCTTCAGTACTTACTGATTTTTATTCTGGTGGAGAGCATTACTGGCAAAAAAAAATCTGACTGTATTCTAATTTTCTTCCCTTTTCAAGCAACATATATATTTTTGCCCTCTCAGTGCCAAGCAATTTTAAGTACAGTAACTTTGCTAGAATATAACCTTCTGAGTAGTTTTGAGTGGACACTCAGTAACATGGCATACTTTTAAAATAAGTAAGGAAAGTGTAAGTGTTAGTCACTCAGTCATGTCCTACTCTTTTCGACCCCATGGACTGTAGCCTGCCAGGCTCCTCTGTCCATAAAATTCTCCAGGCAAGAGTGCTGGAGTGGGTTGCCATTTCCTTCTCCGGGAGATCTTTGTCATCCAGGGATCAACCTGGGTCTCCGACACTGCAGGCAGATTCTTTACCATCTAGGCTGCCAGGGAAGCCCAAGTACCAATTTTTTTTTTTAAGCACATTTTTGCTGAATTTAGTTTTAAGTAAGTATATTCTTCCCTTGTTTTGATTTTCTTCTTCAGAAACACCTATTATACATTTGATGAATTGTATTTGCTTATTTTCAGTATGTTCTTCAATATCTTTTATCTATGTTTAAATTAACTTTTGCTTTTTAAAAATGCACGTCCTTTTTACTTTCTATTTCTCTTAAGGTATTGCTAGTGATATTTCTTTGATCTTACACTGCTTATAGATTTTATTTATTTTTAAGTAATTTTTCTTCCTTTTTTTCTTTTATCTTGGAATCTCTTAACTTCATTTCTGAATTTTTAAAATTCTGACTTTTTTCATGTCTTGTATCCTTTTCTTGATATCTTTTAGCTCATTTTAAATGATATGTGAATTTGGGGATCAGGTTTTCTGATATGCTTTCACTCTTTGTAGAGATAATACCAGAAAAATATTTAACTGTGTATAGGATTTGGTCTTGATCCTTTCCTGTTGATTACTTTTCTGTAAATTTAAATTTGCTAAAATTTTTGAAGGAGACTTGATTCATAGAGATTTTCTAAATATACTGAGCTCCTAGTCCTATTACCTGCAGGTAGTGCTAAATATATTTGTCTATGGATATATATCTGCCCTGTGCTCACCTGTGTCCGAAAAGTTGGAGACTGTAGCCCACCAGGCTCCTCTATCCATGGACTTTTCCAGGCAAGAATACTGGACTAGGTTGCCATTTCAAAAAAATTCATGGTTTCAAATTGAGGTGCTGGAGAAGACTTTTGAGAGTCCTTTGGACTGCAAGGAGCTCAAACCAGTCAATCCTAAAGGAAATCAACCCTGAATATTCATTGGAAGGACTGATCCTGAAGCTGAAGCTCCAATACTTTGGCCAGCTGATGCTAAGAGCCGACTCATTGGAAAAGACCCTGATGCTGGGAAAGACTGAAGGCAAAAGAAGAGTGTGACAGAGGATGAGATTTATATTGTGAAGAGTTATTCTCACCTCCATTGGTAGGTGAGAGTTGGACCATAAAGAAAGCTGAATGCTGAATAAAATAGATTTATATTGTGCAATCAGGAAGTCCAAAACTAAACTTATCCAACTTTCTCCTAAGACTGCATTTTAATTGTCCCTTTTTTGGTTGATACCTACCCGCTTATCATCCTCCCAAGTCAGAAACTCCAGTAATCCTAGGTTCCTCTCCTGACTTCACTCCCCATATTTAGTGAGGCCCACTGTCTTTACCTGATGAACATTTCTTAAACACGTTCTCTCTTTCTATTCCCATTGCTGCTTTCTTAACACAGGTCCTTATGTCTTGCTGTAACTGTTTCTATGATGTCTTACTGGTTAGTCTCTTTACCTCTATTTATCCCATCTCTGTTGAAGTAACATTTTTAAACTGACAGTTTAGTTCTTTGCTGAGATGTGGTACCGCAAGCTACCATGCTGTCTTATTAGGCAGAGAAGTGATTTTCTAAGGAGAAGAGGCCATTTTAGTGTCAAGAGCTTATGAATAGTTGAACAATAACTTTTAGTTATTTATCATATCAGACAACCAATTTTAGTTCTTCTCAGGATACTCAGATGCTTTTAACCAAATTAAACACTTATTGTTCTCATATCCCAGTGAAATGAGTGGAGGTACTTAATTATTCTCTTTCTTAATGTATACTTTAAAAAAATCTCTTAATTAAGAGATTGTTATGGCTATTGTGCTAGTTAGTTGCCTGTTGTGTTTTGGCTCCAGGTAACCGGTTAAAGTGGAGAAGGCGATGGCACCCCACTTTGGTACGCTTGCCTGGAAAATCCCATGGATGGAGGAGCCTGGTAGGCTGCAGTCCATGGGGTCGTGAAGAGTCAGACACGACTGAGCAACTTCCCCTTCACTTTTCACTTTCATGCATTGGAGAAGGAAATGGCAACCCACTCCAGTGTTCTTGCCTGGAAAATCCCAGGGACGGTGGAGCCTGGTGGGCTGCCGTCTATGGGGTCACACAGTCGGACACAACTGAAGTGACTTAGCAGCAGCAGCAGCAAACGGTTAAAGTTCCTCTGTAATTATGCTTCCCTGGTGGCTCAGATAGTAAAGAATCTTCCTGCAATGCAGGAGACCTGGGTTTGATCTCAAGGTTGGGAAGTTCCCCTGGAGAAGGGAATGGCTACCCACTCCAGTTCTTGCCTGAAGAATTCCATGGACACAGGAGCCTGGCAGGCTATAGTCCATGGTGTTGCGAAGAGTCAGACAGGACTGAGTGAATAAGCACTCAGGCACTGTGTTATGCAAGCTACATTTCCCAAGCTCTCAACTAAATTCCGAAACTATGTGAGGTCTAAAAATTATATTTCCCAGATTATCTTGCCAACCAGTGCACTGTTATTTTTTCTGCCACTGGAAGATAATAAAAGAAGATCAAAAGAAGGGAGAGGGGAAAATATATCCTGTTTCCAGTCCTTATCAAGTTTAAATCAATAGCACAGCATCAATCCCCTGCCTCCAGACACTTTTAGCACTTAGACTAGCAACTATGTTACATTCCTTGAAGGGACCTGTGCCAGCTAACTTTGCTTTGATTGATAACCAGACACCAGCAAGGTAGTGCTATTGGAGGTCTAAACATCATTCAGGGCGATCTATACTCCCATTGGCAACCCACTCCAGTATTCTTGCTTGGAAAATCCCATGGACAAAGGAGCCTAGTAGGCTACAGTCCATGGGGTCGCAAAGAGTCGGACACGACTGAGCGACTTCACTTTCGCTTTCATACATATATAAGTAGCTCAGACGGTAAAGCATTTGTCTACAATGCGGGAGACCTGGGTTCGATCCTTGGGTGGGGAGGATTCCCCGGAGAAGGAAACGGCAACCCACTCCAGTACTCTTGCCTGGAAAATTCCATGGACGGAGGAGCGTGGTGCAGGCTGCTGTCTATGGGGTCACAAAGAGTCGGGCACGACTGAGTGACTTCACTTCACTTCATACTCCCATTGTCCATCCTGAGAAGTAAACTTCTCTTTCAGTCCCTAGATTCTTAATATCCTATCTCTTCTTTTCCTTCAAACTGAAGAATGGGAACTATTCCCTGTGGTTATCAATATCTATGGTCTTCAACCCCTCATTTTGCTTCATTAACCTTTAATTATCTATATATTAATTTTTGGTATTATGTATCTCTAAAACATCTAGCATGCTTCCTGATTCTATTGACTGAACCCTGTCTAATACAGCTGGTCTTAATTGTATACAGTGAGAACCAAAAATATTATCTGAAAACCAATTAAGACTTTTCTCCTAGTTTTCAAGGTGATAAAATCCTTCCAATTCTCTCTAGATGTATATTCTACCATGTAGGCTAACACCTGTTTTACCATTTCCTCATAAATCACAGAGGAAAATAATCATAGAAAAGTAGGAGAGATAAGCCATTTATGCTTGGGCGTTTAGAATAGGGAGCAAGAGGTAGTAGCTATCTTCTGGATGAGAAATACTCTAGGGATCAGCTCTGGATGAGAAATACTCTAGGGATCAGCTCTGGAACCACTGTCTTTGTTTTCATTTGTCACGGGACCTGGTCCTCCTGAGTTGATTTGAAGCACTGCATGAGTGGCAATGGAACCACCGTGTAAAACTATGTATCTGTGGACTGACTGCTAAGACTGTTGGGCTTGGGTTTCCCCTGGAGTCAAGAGTATAAGACTGGGAAAATTTGAGGCGGGACAAACGAAAACTTATGTACATACATACATATGTATATAAAAGCAAATGGGACTGGTAATGCTAAGGTACTAAATGTTGTTGGTTTTTGGAAAACAGAAGTATCTTTCTTTTATTGTTATAATTTCACATCCTCCTAGATTTGATATATTGGAATTAACTTTCTAAGATACAGTCAAGCACTTCTTCAATATCCTGTGTATTTACCAGACATAAATTTCCGGTAAATATGGAAATAAAGTATGATTTCATTCTTACAGCCAGCAACAAAACCATTATTAGTTTCTTTGGCCCATTCAAGAGTGTTGTTCTGTGTATGAGTTGTATTAACTATTACAGATTGTAAGATATTGAAGGCAAGTCAGTCAGTACCTTTTTATCTTTCAATATATCACACAGCTATTTTTTGATCACAAGTATATAACTTCTGTCAGAATTATCACTGTGCTTGTTTAAAATGTAGCTTGTAGAATTCCATCTCAAATATTGAATTATCATTTCCATGTGTAGAATCCACAAATTTATAGTTAACAGGCATGATAAATAATAATTATTCCCAATAAAGCTTGAGAACAACTGCCTCATGGTCCTTACCACAATGCCTCTGAACATGAGACATTTAATGAATGTGCTCTGAATTACATGAATGGATATGAATATAATCTACATGTCTCTAAGACACATCTTAATTAACATTAAAAACCAAATTTTCTAATGAATTGAAAATATTGACATTAATTTAGTCAAGAATATTAACTAGAAACCAAAATGAATCTAAATCTGTTCACACACAAAAGACTATAGCTGTGTTAAATGCAGAATATATTTGATAAGCACAGTTTTCTTCAATAACTATCAATATTTGTGAATTATATAAATAACTCTTTCATATTTTCATGTACTAGAGACCTGACTGTGGAATTATTGCATTATTTTAATTGCTATTTTGAAGAAAAATTAATTTCAGAAGTAATCATTTGAATGCTAATTGTTAAACTGGAGTGTAAAGCACTAAACTTAAGAGTGTAATTTTCTAGATTAATGTGTAATGTCTCAACTTTGGAAGAGACACATTAACACACTATTGCTTGGAGGTAGTTTTTGATTGATTATGGTTTATTTCCTTTAATTTCATTATAACTCTAATGTTTCATGCTAAATTTTTTAGAATATAAATAATTATGTTTACCTATTAAGTAATGTATAGAATTAATTCTACTTCCCTGACTATAACTTTGCTAAATAATAGGAATTTTGTATCATGACATTTTTCAGAGTAATTATTAATAGTGCTTACCTTTATAAGTATATCCAACAGAATATTTGGGTTTTTTCCCATGAAATCTAAATTACATTATGAAGCTCATATGGGAATGAAAGTGAAGTAAAAGTGAAGTCGCTCAGTCGTGTTGGACTCTTTGCGACCCCACCAGGCTCCTCCGCCCATGGGATTCTCCAGGCAAGAATACTGGAGTAGGTTGCCATTTCCTTCTCTAGGGGATCTTCCGGACCCAGGGATCGAACCCAGGTCTCCTGCATTGCAGGCAGACGCTTTAACCTCTGAGCCACCAGGGAAGCCCACCATATTGGAATAGTCTGCCACTAATTTCATACAAATTTTGAGCTCCAAATTAAATTTTCATCACTAATGGCTTTATTTCCAACCCGTATTTATCTTTTCTTTGATGTCAACCCCTTAGCTCTCAATCCGTCCATACGCTCATTATTTCATTCGACAAATACTTGATGCTTACTCTGTGCTAGTTAGCACACAAACTTATGCCTCAGGGGGATGCACATGAGTAATCAGGAAATTACAGTACAGTATGGATGATTTTGGAGAAGGCAATGGCACCCACTCCAGTACTCTTGCCTGGAAAATCCCATGGATGGAGAAGTCCGGTGGGCTACAGTCCATGGGGTCGCTAAGAATTGGACACAACTGAGCGACTTCCCTTTCAGTTTTCACTTTCATGCATTGGAGAAGGAAATGGCAACCCACTCCAGTGTTCTTGCCTGGAGAATCCCAGGGACGGGGGAGCCTGGTGGGCTACTGTCTATGGGGTCGCACAGAGTCGGACACGACTGAAGCGACTTAGCAGCAGCAGCATGGAGAATTTTATTTGTGGAAAAACAGGTCTGATGGGACCATAAAAGAAAATTATCTTACACAGCTTTAGGGATAATGGGAAGCTTTCTCAAAGGAATTGAACTTTAATCTGCCACCTGAAGAAACAGTTATTAATAGGGCTATGGACAGCCGGAGCATAATCTCCACAGGAGGATGAAGCAGGAGCAAAAATTTGATAACTAGAGAAAGATGAGCATCATTAGGGAACTGCATGGAAATCTAGAATGCTGTAATATGTAATATTGGCTGGGGATTAACATCAACAAAATCATGAATCACTTTTCCCTAGCAGGCCATGCCAAAAATCAGTTCACTGGTTCATTTACACTCTAGCAAGACCTCTCATGGGACTTCCCAGATGCTGCTAGTGGTAAAGAACCCACCTACCAATGCAGGAGATGAAGAGATGCGGTTTGATCCCTGGGTGGGAAAGATCCCCTGGAGTGGGAAATGGTAACCCACTCTAATATTCTTGCCTGGAGAATCCCATGGACAGAGGAGCCTGGCAGGCTACAGTCCGTAGTATCACAGAGAGCTGGGCATGACTGAAGTGACCTAGCAGACATGCATATATGCACACAATAAGAACAAAAGTAAAAGAAAGAGATGCCAGCATTATAAAATGATAATAAATAAAAAGAATTCTACTGAGCATTTCATTTCTCCAACATGTAGATTATCAAGACTATTATCATATAGTTCTTAGGACTCATTGTATTTTAGTATGTCAGGTCAAATGTGTTGCTTATAAAATACAAACATGAAATATGAAAGCAGATTTTAAAAATTCAAAACAATACTAATTCTTAACAGCTAACTGATGTTTTTAAAGCAATAGTGAATATTTATTTAGTGATAATTCTATTACAGAGTCCAGCTCTGTTCTACATATTTTTTGTGTGTTAACTTTTTTAATCTTAACGTCTATATGATAGATATTGTTTTCCCTGTTTGGTACACATGCATTGAGATCTTTGCCCAAGGAAGGTCTTATCAGTTCCAGTTAGCTTGCCACACAACTAGGATCAGAGCCAGGCAATAGTACTTCAGACAAGAATAATAGAATAGTCTAAGCAAATTGTGTGTTAAGAAACTCTGCAGATTTTTAAATGGTTTGAAAATCTTCTTGTATACGTGAAACTGAAACTTGCAAGAGAAACTTTGAAAGAAAAATATATTTAGAAGTGGCATATCCAAATATTAGTCTAAATATCTGGAGAGGCAGTTTAAAAAAAATAGTGTTCAATTATATGTTTTATATATAGCAAGGATTTATTCTATTGTAGTTTTGAGAGGACATACATATATGGAACTTTATAGTAAAGTAATAAGTGGCTTTAGAGAGGAAGAATATCAGAGAGTATGTAGATTAACACGAGTTCTAATTTTAGGTATATCACTAATGTCCAGGGGCTTTGAATGAGTCTTGGATCTCATTTGCCAACTGTATAAAACAAGGGTTGTGGACTCTATACTTTCAAATCCTATTTTATTTCTCAAATATTATGTTTCAGGGAAGGGCATATTTTAAAATAGTCATCATTTACTTAGAAAACATCTTAGGTATAATTGATTTGGGGGGAAGCTCTTCTTACTATGATAAAACTCATTAGATAAAGACCCTCAGAAAAGCTTGCATTGTCAAAGTTAGGTTTATTAATTTGTAGTATCAAAGGAGACAATGAAGGAAGAGAACTGAGGCAACTCAATAGGAGGGCATGGCAATAGGTGGCTTATACATTTCTTCCTGTGATGGATTAGTTTAGGTTTGCACTAGAGCCGAAGGATTCTAAAGAACTTGAAAGGAGAAACTATGGGTTCTACATTGGCATGGTCATGAAAGGAGGGCTGTTTAACCCTTAAATATCACAATAGTCTTTGCTCAGGAGGTAAGACGAATAAGGCAAAGCTGGGAAATCATTGATAGAAAAACAAGAAAGACTTGTGTGACTTTGGCCATGTCCCATTTGAAACACTGCTTTAGGGTCTATTGGGAACATCACAGTCCCCTTTGTACCCAAAATGAGACAAATAAGATAATGTAGCTGAAACACACATACAGCCACACAAAATCTAACCTAAATAGCGAAATTTCCTTCTATATGAGTAACAGAATTTTTGATAAAGAAGGTAATGAATATAAGACTGTTTTTTCCATAGTTAAGTTTGTGTTTTATGAAAATATCTTATATCTAGAACCCTACCATATTGATTATTCTATCAAAGAGGTGAAATTTAATTGAAAATACACCACTGAGAAATATTAAAAACTCATTGTAACCCAAAAGATGCTAACAAATGATATTCCACAATCAATACTTGCATTACTGAAATGTGCATCATGGTTTAGTCACTGAAGTAGAGAGAATAAAGGGTTTTAGACATTAAAAAAAAATATGACTTTTAAAGTTGAGGGGTAAAAGACCCAAACTGTAAATCATATGAACATTTGGATTCCACAGTGTTCTCAAATGAAGGGAGTAAAAAAACAAAGCAAATGATTAAAAGTTGCAAGAAAAAGACTTGAGAGAGGGAAAGGTCTAGAAAACAGAATAGTAGTTCAGGTCAAGAAGCAACACTTAGAACTGGACATGGAACAACAGACTGGTTTCAAATCAGGAAAGGAGTACGTCAAGGCTGTATATTGCCACCCTGTTTATTTAACGTATATGCAGAGTACATCATGCAAAATACTGGGCTGGATGAAGCACAAGCTGGAATGAAGATTGCTGGGAGAAATAGCAATAACCTCAGACATGCAGATGACACCACCCTTATGGCAGAAAGTGAAGAGGAACTGAAGAGCCTCTTGATGAAGGTGAAAGAGGAGATTGAAAAAGCTGGCTTAAAACTCAACATGCAAAAAGTCAAGATCATGGCATCTGGTCCCATCACTTCATATCAAATAGATGGGGAAGCAATGGAAACAGTGACAGACTTTGGGGGGGGGGCTCCAAAATCACTGCAGATGGTGATTGCAGCCATGAAATTAAAAGATGCTTGCTCCTTGGAAGAAAAGCTATGACCAACCTATACAGCATATTAAAAAGGCAGAGAGCTTACTTTACTAACAAAGGTCTGTCTAGTCAAGCTATGGTTCTTCCACTAGTCTTGTATGGATGTCAGAGTTGGACTATACAGAAAGCTGAGCACCGAAGAATTGATGCTTTTGAACTGAGGTGTTGGAGAAGACTCTTGAGAGTCTCTTGGATTGCAAGGAGATCCAACTAGTCAATCTTAAAGAAAATCAGTCCTGAATGTTTATTGAAAGGACTGATGCTGAAGCTGAAACTCCAATACTTTGGCCACCTGATGTGAAGAACTGACTCATTGGAAAAGAACCAGGTGCTGGGAAAGATTGAAGGCAGAGAAGGGGATGAAGACAGAGAATGAGATGATTGGATGGCATCACTGACACGATGGACATTAGTTTGTGTAGGCTCCCGGAGTTGGTGATGGACAGGAAAGCCTGATGTGGTGCAGTCCTTGGGGTTGCAAAGAGTTGGACATGACTGAGCAACTGAACTGAACTGAAGATTTTGGGGAGATATTGCACAAAGGTTTTCTGTTTTTCTCTTCTTTTGAATAAAGTAAGTGAGTTTAAAAGAACCAGCAAGAACTGGAGCTAATAACAGAGGAAAATAAATTCTGATTTTAAAGGTTCTGACATATAGAAATAGATTTAGAGAATAGGCAAAGCATTTCTTTCCTTGTGTTAAGTTTAAGTCCAGACAACTGATAACCTGTGTTAGATGTGGTCCTGCCTCTAGATACAAAAGCTCCCAGAATCCACTCTGCTGTTGTTGAAATCATGTGGATTACCAGAACTCCAAGCCTTTCCAAACAGGCCATCTGTTGTTTTAAATTGACTTCTTAGCTCAATTTAATTTTATTTGGTTTAGCTCAACTTCAGCTTTCCCTGACAAAGAAATATCAAACAGCCAAAAAAAGGGGGGGAGGGGAGAGAGGATTTTCATCTTAAACTGGAAAGCCTGTAAATGCAAGTACCACATCATCAGTTAGATTTAAGGAAGAGGTCCAAACCTTGGCTGATTCCAAGATCTCTCACTATATGAGGGCAAACTAAGTGGGGTGGCTGTCACCTGGTGATGGTCAAGTCTGATCTAAAGGATTTGCATTTACAGGATAGCTATATTTTCTTATCTCTTATCATGATCCTGATTAGAAGCTGTTAGTTCTAATAGGGAAGACTGCACTGCTGGATGAGTGAACCCTTCTATGTTGCCAGTGGTATATAAATAACTATGCCCCCTAGTAGAACGTCCCAGCAACCCTTCCCCTTAAGTATCTTTGGTATCTATTTTTGAAGAATCTACTACCTAACCTCCAAAATTATGTTTAAGTGTCTTTGAGGTTTAAAAATTGCATTCCTCAATGATGCATTTCCTTTACATAGAAAATCTTTCATTTTGTCAATTTTTTATTTCAAAGATATTGGTATAAGAAATTACTAAAAGCGAACAGAAAGAAAAATCATTAAGACAAGCTAGTTCTATGAAGTGAACTTTGAAAATGAAAAAACCTTTAAATATGGGATAAAGTTTGAATTCTTTATCTTCATTCAGTATTAGCCTGAAGATTTTGTTTGCATCCTTTCATAAAGTTTGTACAATGTGGAGAGAAATGTAAAATTGACATTTTCGCTTCTTGGGTGTTTTTGTCCCAAGAAATAGTTATGTATAAGACTTAAATAAGAATCACTAAATAACAATTGTAAAGAAAATGGGCAACTTTATTTTATAATTTGAAATAGAAAGAAAGAAAGTGAAGTTGCTCAGTCATGTCTGACTCTTTGCAACCCCATGGATTGTAGCCTACCAGGCTCCTCAGTCCATGGAATTTTCCAGGCAAGAGTACTGGAGTGGTAGCCATTTCCTTCTCCAGGGGATCTTCCTGACCCAGGGATTGAACCTGGGTCTCCCACATTGCAGGCAGACGCTTTACCATATGAGCCAATATGAAATAGCATAGCTGTCATTAGTAAAAAAAAAAAAAAAAAAAAAAACTTTTTATTTAAAAATTGTATAAATTTATTTATTTGATTTAGTCTACCTTTTGAGGGTATATTGTTCAACATTTCTGAAGGCTGAATTACAAACTTGATCAGAGATATTTTTAAGGTATTCATTTTGCATATAATTTTTAATAATATATTTCTCAGACACAATCATTCTTGAGTCACAGTCAACAGTATAAAATATTACAATGGAGATAACATCAGGAAACTTTTTTCAAATAAGTCGAATTTCACCTGTAAAATGCTTCTAAGAAAATGATTGAATATAGATACTTAGTGGTGACTTGAATTTGCAAAATCAAGTTGATTTGGTAAAAATCAGTGTATTGAAAGCTATTGAGATAATTATGGTACTTTTATCTTTCATTGCGTTAATGTGTTTATCATAGTGATTGATTTGTAGATATTGAGCCATCCTTGTACCCTTGGAATAATTCACTTCATCATTATGTATTTTTATGCATCTTTGACTTCTGTTTACAATATTTTGTTGAGGATTTTTGCATCTATGTTCATCAGGGATATTGGCCTGTCATAATTTTGTTTGTTTATATGATATCTCTGTCTGGTTTTTTTAATTAAGGTAATGCTGGATTCATAAAATGAGTTTAGAAGAGTCCTCTCCTTTTCAATTTTTCAAAATAGTTTGAGAAGGATAGGAAGTAACTCTTCCTTAAATGTTTGGTAGAATTTTCCTATGAAGTTGTATGGTCCTTGATTTTTCTTGAAAGTTCTTTGATTACCAATTCAGTTTCATTGCCAGTATTTGGTCAGTTAAGATTTTCTATTTCTTTGTGTGTTTCTAGGAATTTATCCATTTCTTCTAATGTTGTTCAATTTGTTAGAAGATTGTATAACTGTTTTTAGTATTCACTTATAATTATTTTTATTTCTCTAATATTGGTTGTAAATTCTCCTCTTTCCTTTTTAATATTATTTACTCTGATTTTATTTATTTAATATTTTATTGTAATGTCCTTTTTTCTGCATAAGTCTGGGTAAAGGCTGTTCATTTAAATTTTTTCTTGTTTTTTGAGGTAGGCCTGTATTACTATAAAATTCCCTCTTAAAACTGATCTTTTTTTTTTTTTTTGTCCCATAGATTTTGAAAAGTCATGTTGCTATTTTCATTTGTCTCAAGATATTTTTTATTTCCTCTTCGATTTCTTTGTTGACCCATTTATTTATTTTAGTAGCATGTTGTTTATTCCTCACAAGTTAATGTTTTTTCCAGTTTTCTTTCTGTAATTGACTTCTAGTTTCATACCATTGCAGTCAGACAAGTAGCGTGATATGATTTCAACCTTAAATTTATTGAACCTTGATTTCTGGCCTAACACATAATCTATTCTGAAGAAAGTTCTGTGTGCTTAAAAAGAATGTGATTTTGCTCTGGTTGAATGGACTTTCATCTTGTCATCTAAGATGACAAGTGTCATTTGAGGCCACTGTTTCCTTATTGCTGTCCTGTCTAGATAGTCTATCTATTGATGTAAGTGGGGCATTGAAGTCTTTATTATTATTGTATTACTGTTGATTTTTCCTTATATATCTGATAATATTTGCTTGATATATTTAGCACTGCTATATTAAGTGTATAAATGTTTATGAATGTTTAATCCCCTTCTGGGACTGACTCCTTTATCATTATATCGGGTTGGTCAAAAAGTTTGTTCAGGTTTTCCACAACATCCTACAGAAAAATCCCAATGAACTTTTTAGCCAACTTAATATAATGCCCTGTTTTAAGTTCTACTTTGTCTGATGTGTTGCTACCCTGACTTGCTTTTCATTTCTGTTTGTATGGAGTATCATTTTCCAACTTTCACTTTCAGTCCATATGTATCTTTAGCTCTGATATGAGTTTCTTTTAGGCAGATGGATCTTGTTTTTTTTTTTTTTTAAATCCATTCAGCCACCCTGTCTTTTGATTGGATCATTAATCAATTTACATTTAAGGTTATTACTGATTACACTTTAAATATATCATGCCATTCCCTTCTGGTCTGCAAAGTTTCTGCTGAAAAATTAGTTTATAGCCTTATGGGAGTTCTCTTTGTGTGAAACTTTTTGTTTTTCTCTTGCTTCCTTTAAAATTCTCCCTTTATCTTAATCTTTTCTCATTTTAGTTATGATATATTTTGGTGTGGGTCTCTTTGGGTTCATCCTGTTTGGGACTTTCTGTACTTCCTGGGTCCAGATATCTGTTTCCTTCTTCAGGTAAGGGAAGTTTTCAACCATTATTTCATCAAAAACATTTTCGGCCACCCTCCTCCTTCTGAGATCCCTATAATGTGAATGTTAGTACACTTGATGTCTAGAGGTCCCTTCCTTATACTTTCCTTGTTAATTTTTTTTCTTCTTTTTGCTGTTCCAGTTGTGTGATTTCTATTATTCTGTCTTTCCAGTCACTTATATGTTCTTCTGTATCACTCTATCTGTTGTTAATTTCTTCTAGTATATCTTTTATTTCAATTATTGTCTCCTTCAGCTCTGATTGGTTCTTTTTGTATTTTCTAGTTCTTTATGGACATTTTCACTGTGTTTCTCTATTCTTTTCCCCAGTTCAGTGAACATTTGTATAACCATTGTTCTGAACTCTTTATCAGTTAAATTACTTATATCTATGTTATTAGGAATTTTTTCTGGGTTTTATCTTGCTACTTTGTTTGGATGTATTCCTTTGTCTTCTCATTTCGTTTGACTTTCTCATAGAAACAAAGGTGTGTCCTTGTGTGGGAGTGAACTTCTTCAGTCTGCATGTGCCTAGTGGCTTTGATGGAAGATTAGGATCTAATGAGATCCCTGGTGCCCTGGTGATTGCCTTGGTGAGGGGCAGGTCCAGGTCCAGGGCTAGAGAGGGTGGGGTCAGAGCTTGGCACAAGCAGCAGCTTCTCCCATAGAGGGATGGTAGTCATTTCCTTGGAGTGGCAGGGCTGGAGACAGAGAGACTAGAACCAGAGCCCAGTGTGGGTTGGGGAGTGCACTGGGATGGTCCTGGCAGACCATCCAGATAACCAGTTTTCTATCTGTTATTCTGTGCTTAGACTGGGAGTAAGCAAGTTCTGTACATTCCTTTCAAGAGCATTGACTTGGTTTCCCATTGACCTCTGTAATTTTGTTTTCATAATTAGCCAAGTAGGCTGGTCTTCAGTACTGGACCACAAACCCCTCACTTCTTAGGAAATATCTCTAAGCCGGTGATATCTCCCTCCTTTTCTGGGTCACCATCTAGGGGTATGAGTCTTGGTTAAATCGCTTGTCCTCCTATCAGAATACATGCGGTTCTTTCTTTATATCCTTGCTTGTAGCTGTTATGCTAGTTCTTAAGTCATTTTCAGAGAGAGTTGCTCTATATATCATTGTAGTTTTTATGTTTGGGGGAGGATACACGCTTAGGGTCTTTTTTCTCTGTCATCTTAATCTGTTTTAGTCCAAACATAACCTTTGAATTGACTCACAGATGAAACTTTAATTCAGTTTTGGGAGATCTAAGAAGTATACTTAATTTTGAAAGAGTTCTAGTGGGTAAAATTAGGTGGTTAAAAAAAAAAAGGATGTCTCTTAGTGGATGTGAAATTTTTTATAGTCATAATAAATTTTATGTCTCCCTTGTTAGTCTAATGCTCCTTTCATTTAACTGACATGTCACCTTGAAAATATTTTCTAGGAAAGAAAGAGTCTTTTATAAAAAGATGGCTCTTCTCATTACTAAAAAGAGATGCTACCCTATACGTTGTTTGAAAAGCTTTGCTCGTGCTATTTTTGTTCTGTTGAAACCTGAAATGTGAAACATGATATCTGAAGCTAATTCTTCCAGTTTTGGTAGCTTAATGTTAAGTTATTAAACAATCCTAAAGTAATTAATTCTTTCTTATACTTTTTCTCCATATGAAACAAAAACAACTCTAAATGTTGAAGGGTTTTCTTTTTTTAAAAAGAGAAAAATATCAATTATTTAAATTTCATTATACCTATCAATGATATTACAAACACACTAGTAGTCAAAGTTGCAATACTTTGGTTCTAATTACATGTAGTCCATATCACTACAGACTTATTTTGGTTAAAATTAATTCTTGGTTATTGATGGAACTGATCTATAAAACCAAATCCAAAGGGGAAGTTTTACGTTGAATATAGGTAGTGATATATGAACTGTGTATGAGTACAATTATGTTGATCATTAGTGAATATTAAAAATAGGATTATTCATGTTAGAAATAAAAGTCTGCCTCTATTACCAGGGTTATTAAATTTGCTTTGTTGACTATCTTTCTTTTGCTTAGTATCTTCTCTTCTTAGATATAGTGATTCTGAGACCCTCTGAGAAGTGAAGTCTTTCAGCTGGAATTTTGCCAAGAAGGCCACAAACCTACCCTGTTCTCAGTTCACTTAAGTTCAGTCACTCAGTCCAGTCACTCAGTCGTGTCCGACTCTTTGTGACCCTGTGGACTGCAGCACGCCAGGCTTCCCATCACCAGCTTCTGAAGCTTGTTCAAACTCGTGTCCATCGAATTGGTGATGCCATCCAACCATCTCATCCTCAGTCATCCCCTTTTCCTGCCTTCAATCTTTCCAGCATCAGGGGCTTTTCCAGTGAGTCAGTTCTTTGGCTACATCAGGTAGCCAAAGTATTGAAGTTTCAGCCTCAGCATCAATCCTTTCAATGAATATACAGGACTGATTTCCTTTAAGATTGGCTGGTTGGATCTCCATACAGTCCAACGGACTCTCAAGAGTCTTCTCCAACACCACAGTTCCAAAGGATCAATTCTACGGCACTCAGCTTTCTTTATAGTCCAACTCTCACATTCATACATGACTACTGGAAAAATCAAAGCTTTAAGTAAACGAACTTTTGTGGCAAAGTAATGTCTCTGCTTTTTACTATGCTGTCTAGATTGGTCATAGCCCTTCTTCCAAGGAGCAGGAATCTTTTAATTTCATGGCTGCAGTCACCATCTGCAGTGATTTTGGAGCCCAAGAAAATAAAGTCTGTCACTGTTTCAATTGTTGCCTCATCAATTTGCCATGAAGTGATGGCAACAGATGCCATGATCTTAATTTTCTGAATGTGGAATTTTAAGCCAATTTTTTCACTCTCCTCTTTCACTTTCATCAAGAGGCTCTTTAGTTCTTCTTTTCTTTCTGCCATAAGGGTGGTGTCATCTGCATATCTGAGGTTATTGATATTTCTCCTGGTGATCTTGATTCCAGCTTGTACTTCATCCAGTCCAGTGTTTTGCATGATATACTCTGCATATAAGTTAAATAAGCAGGGTAACAATATACAGCTTTGACGTACTCCTTTCCTGATTTGGAACCAGTCTGTTGTTCCATGTCCAGTTCTAACTATTGCTTTTTGACGTGCATACAGATTTCTCAGGAAGCAGGTCAGGTGGTCTGGTATTCCCATCTCTTAAAGAATTTTCCACAGTTTGTCGTCATCCACACAATCAAAGGCTTTGGTGTAGTCAATAAAGCAGAAACAGATGTTTTTCTGGAATTCTCTTTATTTTTTGATGATCCAACAGATGTTAGTAATTTGGTCTCAGGCTCCTCTGCCTTTTCTAAATCCAGCTTGAACATCTGGATGTCACGGTTCACATATTGCTGAAGCCTGGCTTGGAGAATTTTGAGCATTACTTTGCTAGCATGTGAGATGAGTACAATTGTGCGGTAGTTTGAGCATTCTTTGGCATTGCCTTTCTTTGGGATTGGAATGAAAACTGACTTTTTCCACTCCTGTGGCCACTGCTGAGTTTTCCAAATTTGCTGGCATATTGAGTGCTGCACTTTCACAGCATCATCTTTTAGGATTTGAAATAGCTCACTTGGAATTCCATCACCTCCACTAGCTTTGTTCTTAGTGATGCTTGCTAAGGCCCACTGGCTCCAGGTGAATGATCACACCATCATGGTTATCTGGGTCATGAAGATCTTTGTTGTGTAGTTCTATGTATTCTTGCCACCTCTTCTTAATATCTTCTGCTTCTGTTAGGTTCATACCATTTCTGTCCTTTATTGTGCCCATCTTTGGATGAAATGTTCCCTTGGTATCACTAATTTTCTTGAAGAGACCTCTAGTCTTTCCCATTCTATTGTTTTCTTCCATTTCTTTGCATTGATTACTGAGGAAGGCGTTCTATATCTCTCCTTGCTATTCTTTGGAACTCTGCATTCAAATGGGTTTATCTTTCCTTTTCTCCTTTGTCTTTAGCTTCTCTTCTTTTCTCAGCTATTTGTAAGGCCTCCTCAAAGAACCATTTTGCCTTTTTTTTTTTCCCCCCTTGGGAAGATCCCCTGGAGAAGGGAAAGTCTACCCACTCCCATATTCTGGCCTGGAGAATTCCATGGGCTGTAAAGTTATGGGGTCTCATAGAGTTGGACATGGCTGGTTGGCTTTCAGTTCGTTTTGCTTCTAGTTCTTGCTTCTATTTCTTATCCTGCTCTGCTGCTGCTGCTGCTAAGTCACTTCAGTTGTGTCCGACTCTGTGCGACCCCACAGAGGGCAGCCCACCAGCCCTGTCCCTGGGATTCTCCAGGCAAGAACACTGGAGTGGGTTGCCATTTCCTTCTCCAATGCATGAAAGTGAAAAGTGAGAGTGAAGTCGTTCAGTCATGTCTGACTCCTAGCGACCCCATGGATTGCAGCCTACCAGGCTCCTCCATCCATGGGATTTGCCAGGCAGGAACACTGGAGTGGCTTGCCATTGCCTTCTCCGTATCCTGCTCTGATACCACTTAATTCCCAGGCTTTCTTGCCTTGTTGATTCTGTTCATGCACAATGGGTCAGGAGTATACTGGGAACTGTAGTTAATGTTCAACAAACCTTTTACTCAAGTTCTTCAGTGAAATACATTTCCATCGTAATTTTGTATTCAAATTGTAGTAAAATTCTCGAGTTTAATAAAATCTTCCTTATTATCTCCAACTAAAAGTAATTTCTCCCATGAAAATGCAATGAATAAAATGTCATTGTCATTTGCATGGCACTTCTTATATGTTATATTACATTATAATTATTTCAGTTATAGTCATTTCTCCCTACCAAAATCCTTCCTTGATTTATCACTACTTTTTTTGAGTCAGCAAATATTTGTAGAATGTAGAACACAATCCTAAGACATCTCTAGCCACTCCCATTTTTGTAATGAGATTCAGTTCACTGTTATGAAAGTAATATATACTTATGTGTGTATATATCAATGTGTATATATATATAAAATATGAAATAGAAGTGCAAGGATTTAAATAACTCATCTATTACTTAATGCTTATTTTTCATTCACCCATGCACTTATTCATTTAATAATTATTAGTCCCTTTAACTATGCTTGGTGGCAAGAATAAAACATGGATTTTTTTTTTTTTTTTAAATGGTTATATTCCTTGAAGACTTTAAAGTAGTATTTGAGGACAAAAAATTTTTTTTCACTTTCATAGAATGAAAAATGTTATAGCAGTGTTACACACAGGGTACCATAGGGATAGTACATTGTGTGACTGTGAAAAAAGTCCCTCCAGACCTTGTTTTTATTCAGTAGAATTTCCTGGAACTATAGACAATTTTATATTATTATGTGTCATAATATTAGCAAAATATTTATATATTCACCTGTGTTTCCAGATTTAATGGCCACCCTGTATGTCTCTGTGCATTTGTACTAAGCAGTTTTAGTCCTGTCTGACTCTTTGCAGCCCTTTGGACTATAGTCCACCAGGCTCCTCTGTCCATGGGATTCTCCAGGCAAGATTACTAAGGTGGGTTGCCATACCCTTCTCCAGGGGATCTTCCTGACCCAGGGATCGAACCCGTGTCTCTTATGTCTCCTGCACTGGTAGGCAGGTTCTTTACCACTAGCGCCACCTGAGAAGCCACATCTCTATCCATATATGTCTACAAATACATACAAGCATCTAATATAGGACGACATATAAGTGGAACTCAACATGTTTTGTTCCTTTCTGATTCTAGATTTGAAATTTAGGAGAGGTTCTAAAAAACTTGAGGAGTGTTTTGTGTAAAAGGATATGACAGTATGATGCATACATGCTGTAGTCCAGGTATCAAAGTGCTGGATCTAAATCCGTAGTGCCATAGCTGGCTTGTACCCTTTAGAAAGCTTGACTGAACTCTTGGTACAAAGGCCACTAGATGGGGCTTGTGTGCTTAGTACCTTATAGTTTAGCAAAACATACTTTTAGTTTTTTTCAACCTCACAAATAGTTCCCTTTAACCTATGTTGTTCTTTATTAGCTGTAACATCATAAGCAATTCTCATTAGAAATCTTTTTTATATTAACAAGTGTACAACATAACTGTTGCACTTGCGAACATGTAAGATTCCTCAAAGCAAAGCAAACAATTCTCTTTGCAATCACGCATATTTATCTCTTTAGAAACCAAATGCACAAATTACCAACCTAAAGTTCTTTTCAAAGCTGTGTCTCATTGTATTATGAATCTCACATATTGTGCCTTGGAAGCACCAGTTTTCTGATTCAGTGAGTCTGGGGTGGAAACTGTTTGCATTTCCAACCAGTGCTTTGTTATGCTGATGCTCCTGATCCAGGGTATCAAACTTCAAGAACCTCTGTTGTGTGCAAAGGCTCTCTGTAGATAAAATGTGTTGATTTGGCTTGCCTGTCTCAAGACTGCTTCTTGCCACTCTGCAGTATTCATCTCTCTATGCACTGAAACCTGAACAAGGACCAGAAACAAAGAGGGCCCTTTTCATTGTATTTATGATCCTCACTACTGGGCACACAGCTCACAACCATAGATAGGACTCAAGTTCTTCACCAATCTAAGAGGTAGTGTTTTTTATATTTGAGCAATCAGTAGCTAGTACGCATTTTTTAATTAAACGAAGAGTTTTACCCAAGACACAAGAACTTTGGATTCTGATTTACCTTTGGCTCATAGACTTTTGGGTTTCTGAGTCTTTCCATTTTTCTCCGTCTTGCAACCCACTGACACCAGGACTTTCCCTTCTAACCTCCCCCCACAAATGCTGAGACCTAGGCCCAGTGGTCCTCTCTCTTCCCAGTCTCAGCCCCTGGTTTACTGATTTCCTGCAAACATTTATGCACAATTTTACTTCTGTTTTGCTGGAGATTTAGCTATGTACTACTTTTTTTAAATATATATAAATCAATATCTATAACTGGTTTCCTCATCTATTCATTTCTGACTTACTCTTTCCTTCATCAGGTATTAGCTACTTGATGATTCCAGGTGCTGCCTTGTCCAGCCATTATGGCTACAGTGGTAAAAAAGTTAGACATCATCTCATATCTTTCAAAATCCCCACCATTTTTTTTTTTTGTTTGTTTGTTTAATTTGCTCTGTCTTTTGGGGGATACTTCTTGTCACTAGGTTGTTGTTTTCTTTTTTTTTTTTGAATTTTAAATTTTATTTTATTTTTAAACTTTACAAAATTGTATTAGTTTTGCCAAATATCAAAATGAATCTACCACAGATATACATGTGTTCCCCATCCAGAACCCTCCACCCTCCTCCCTCCCCATACCATCCCTCTGAGTCATCCCAGTGCACTAGCCCCAAGCATCCAGTATCGTGCATCGAACCTGGACTGGCAACTCGTTTCATACATGATATTATACATGTTTCAATGCCATTCTCCCAAATCTTCCCACCCTCTCCCTCTCCCACAGAGTCCAAAAGACTGTTCTATACATCAGTGTCTCTTTTGCTGTCTAGTACGCAGGGTTATTGTTACCATCTTTCTAAACTCCATATATATGTGTTAGTATACTGTATTGGTGTTTTTCTTTCTGGCTTACTTCACTCTGTATAATAGGCTCCAGTTTCATCCACCTCATTAGAACTGATTCAAATGTATTCTTTTTAATGGCTGAGTAATACTCCATTGTATATATGTACCATAGCTTTCTTATCCATTCATCTGCTGATGGACATCTAGGTTGCTTCCATGTCCTGGCTATTATAAACAGTGCTGCGATGAACATTGGGGTACACATGTCTCTTTCCCTTCTGCTTTTCTCAGTGTATATGCCCAGCAGTGGGAAGGTTGTTGTTTTCTATCTACCTTCTTGGAGTACAGACTCCTGACTTAAGATAACCACCAACTTTCTGGCTTTTGAGCAGTATCTCAAGCTTCTATCTTTATTTCTTGGTTCTTGACTCCTAAGTCAGCATCTGGCTACTTGAGCATCTTCTTCTCACCTGACTTTTATCATCCCAGCTGGGGTTGTGCTTTTTTTTTTTGGCAGGGGCTGGGGCAGGGGTGGGGGGGGGAGCTAATAATATAGTGATAATACCTTAAAATGTGTGGTACTTACTTTTTTGTTAATATAATGATAATACCTTAAAATATGTGTTGCTTATTAAAATATATCTTCAATAGTGCTTCAGCATATTCCCTCTCATTTGATTTACCATTTCAAATGATTAAGGTATCTTTATGGAAAACAACATATCTTTCAAATATTTTACCTTCATATAATGTTTATATTCTTATAAATGCATAAATTACCTAAACCTTGGCCTATTTAAACATTTTTTATCTTTTCTATATTCTGTTATCCTATGAAACAACTAAGCATATTAATAATGGAATGATCTCTCAGGGCATTATTTGTGTTCTCTATTATTAGATTTTATGGAAATTTACTCAAGTTACCATTTATTTATTTAGATCAGATATGCACAGTTTACGGTCAAACTGATCTTAAACAGCCCAGAAGCTTCTGTATTATGCCAGCAAAATCATTTTTATTTCACACTTTCTGTCTGATATTCTTTTCATGATCTCTACATGACAACCATGCATATACGCTTGGACTCAGCCTCCTATTTTAAATCACCGTACCTTAAAAAGACTAGTCACCTCATCATGCTCATAGAACCATTTAGTTTAAATGAATTAACAAGGCCCAACAAAAATTGGTCTTCATACACTAATATCTGCCCTCTGCTTCTATTTAAACATTAAGATTACATAATGTTTAACATATTGAAAGATACCCCCAAAATGCTACATGCAAAAGTCATTAATGATGGAGGAAATTGTTGGGAATGGCATAAAAAGTTCAAACAACCAGTATACATTTTTGGAGGCTTGGAGCTGCAAGGGTTAAGCTATTCTGGCACAGAGAAATTTTACCAAGACCTTAACCTGATTATATCCCTGATACAAGTTAAGCCCAATTTATTCAGCAGGGATGCTGTGAAGTGAAGCATATCACGAGTACTGAGGGTAATAGAAACAATTGCTTCAGTGAGCCTAGAGCTGTTGCCACAGCCGCGTCAGAACAGATGGCTCTGCGTTTATTCCAGTCTAGGGATTCAAATTGGCAGGAGTCAAACAAAAATCCTGAAAAGCATGTCAGCAGTTGTGGAAAGGAGTGTTCTTTATGTAAAAAGTTGTTCATAACATTACATTGAGAACCTGGAGGGATCTGCCACTTCAGGTAATTTGCCTATTAGTGTATTAAACTTGTGGCCCTTAATTTATCTATGTTTATATATTTATTTATACTCATATATTTCTGTATACATATGTATTTTACATATATATATATGCCACAAGTTCAACAAACATATATACATATATACTAGCAATACAATAATTTATGATATATTAATAATCTATAGTTAACACTATTCAGCAATCTAGAGTTAATATATTTTATGCATTATATGTATATTTATGCCAAATCTTCTTTGAAATGTTAGTATGTATCAACAGCTGCTAATTCCTGAATTAACATGTATTAATTTGCGTTTTAAATCTACACTACTACTAGCATAGCAATTTTCAGGTTTTCCTTCAAAACAAAACTAGCTATTCTATCTTGAGGTAAAGCTTTTCAACCACAGCCCACTTAAATTTTACATTAAGCCTAAAATGTGTTTTGGTCAAATGACTCCACTTGTTCATTAACATCTTTTTCTCTTTGCACAATAACTAATTAATAGTTTCACTGGAAGTTAAATGAAAAGCTTATTTGACATTTTTGGGCCAAGATTCCTGAATTAGCCCTAAGATAACACAAAAGCTTTTACATACTCCCCACCATTTTAAAAATGTTTCAATAGAAAAAAAAAGAAAAGAAAGGAGAGATCTTACCTTGGTTTTCTCTAAGACAGTGAAACTGGAACTGTTTCCAAAATGCTAAGTTCTTCTAACTCTTTTTTATAGGAGAGGCAGCTAATTACAGATGTCTAAAGGGAAGGGTGTTCTCATGGTTTTGCTTTTGGGGGATATTTGTGGACTGTGAAATTACCCATTGAATGTGTCCTAAGGTTGGGTCTGGCTAGTCTTTTGTTTGACTGATCACCATGATTTCTCTACTCACATTATTAGCTAATAATCTAATCACAGGAAACTAAAAGCATCTTTAATTCTCTTTTGTCACAGGATTTCCACATGATTTTTATAGGATATCTATGATAGCTAAAGCATGTATTTTTCCTACTATAATGTTATATTGACATCTAGCATTTGGGAGAAAAATATTCAGATCCTAGTGTAATTTTTTTCTTTTTCAGATTTATGATATGCTTTTAAAAATTTGACTCTGATGATTTATGTGATCACAGCATTTATCTTCTGGCCCAGGGAAAGATTGAATTCTTTACAGCAAATTAATATCTGTACATATTAAATAGATAAGTGTTAAAATTTGAAACTTTAAAGTGAAAATGAAAGATTATAAGTGAATTAATTCAACTTTAGATGATGAAAGATATTATAAGCCTAATTTTAAACAAAATTCTATAAATATGTTTTAGTACAGATTTCACTGTGAACAAAAAGGAAACTGTGGGGCCTAGATTTGAATCATAAATCAGACTTTTATTGATTCTATAGTATTTCATTTGGGGTGGCATAAGCTGCTGTAACAAATATGCCCAAATGTGTCTCATGTCTAAAACAATTAGAGGTTTATTTTTCAGAGTCCAAGGTGGATCTCTCTAACTAGCAGTTGACTTTTCTCCATGTTGTGGGTCAGGGACACTGCCTATGATTGAAAACAACAGATTTGGTTGAGAAGGTCCCACCTGTGGGTTTTCCTAGGTGGTGTAAGTGGCAAAGAACCTGTCTGCCAATGCTGGAGGTACAAGAGATGCAGGTTTAATCCCTGGGTGAGGAAGATTCCCTGGAGGAGGGCATGGCAATGCACTCCAGTATTCTTGCCTGGAGAATCCCATGGACAGAGCCTGGTGGGCTACATTCCGTGGGGTTGCAGGGAGCAGGACGTGACTGAAGCAACTTAGCACAAGCACACAACACTGAAAGTAGCTTTTTTATCTCATCTCCAAATATTGACTTATGTAACCTTTAAAATTATATTTTGAGGCCTGGGAAAATAATAATAAAATGAAAGAAAATGCAAAACCCATTTTATCAACAATTTGAATCCAGTCTTCTCTTTGTGAATAGTGTGTATTTACATATGTAAAGAGCATTAAGTAAATTTTTCAAATTTTAACAGTGATTATTTTAGGTATTATGGTTACAAGTGACTTTAATTTTGTTATCATTCAAAATGCACAGATATTGCTTACAGAATGAGGGGGAAAGTACATATAAGACACTTTTCCTTCAGCTACTAAAATTATATATGAACTGTCTTAAATTTATGACCTGTCTGAACATTAGTTGTCAGAAACATAATTGTATCCCTGTCTGCACAGATAGCCAGGCTGTGTGCTGCTCTTCTTTCCTAAATCTATAATAACTAATTAGCTTTTAAAGTTTTCTGAAGTAAAGCCTGGTTAGAAGGAAAAAATATGGTATTACTGAGATGAACTTTAAAAGTAAAGTGTTAATAATGAGACTCACAACATATAATTTCTCATTACTGAATTAAAATAATCTCAGACCACGTACAACAGCTTTTCATTTATTCTCAGAAAGTATTTTGTGTTTGGGGAAAATTTGGCTAATGAATAAATTCAATCAAGCAAACAAAAAAAATAAATACAATTTCCCTCTTGATGTGCTAGATAATTAATGTTTTAGAATACATGAATCATTGCTATATCCCATGACAAGTGCTATAAAAGATTTTTTTCTTAAGATAGTGCAGTTTTGCTGAGGTAATTTTTTAAAGTATGTATGTATTCAGGCAGTTCAATTGCTCAGTCGTGTCTGACTCTTTGTGACCCCATGGACTGCAGCCTGCGGGGCTTCCCTGTCCATCACCAACTCCCAGAGCTTACTCAAACTCATGTCCATCGAGTTGGTGATGCCATACAACCATCTCATCCTCTGTCATCCCCTTCTCCTCCTGCCTTCAATCTTTGCCAGCATCATGGTCTTTTCAAATGAGTCAGTTCTTCACATCAGGTGGACAAAGTATTGGAGTTTTAGCTTCATCATCAGTCCTTCCAATGAACATTCAGAACTCATTTCCTTTAGGATTGACTGGTTTGATCTCCTTGCAGTCCACGAATGAATGTATTAAATTTATTTATATATTTTATGAAGATTTTAGATTTTTTTAGAAGACTTTAGATTTTTTTAATGAAACCCAAGAATTGATGCTTTTGAACTGTGGTGTTGGAGAAGACTCTTGAGAGTCCCTTGGACTGCAAGGAGATCCAACAAGTCCATTCTGAAGGAGATCAGCCCTGGGATTTCTTTGGAAGGAATGATGCTAAAGCTGAAACTCCACCTCATGCGAAGACTTGACTCATTGGCCACCTCATGCAAAGACTTGACTCATTGGAAAAGACTCTGATGCTGGGAGGGATTGGGGGCAGGAGGAGAAGGGGACGACAGAGGATGAGATGGCTGGATGGCATCACTGACTCGATGGACGTGAGTCTCAGTGAACTCCGGGAGTTGATGACAGACAGGGAGGCCTGGCATGCTGCGATTCATGGGGTCGCAAAGAGTCAGACACGACTGAGCAACTGAACTGAACTGAACTGAAAGAATCAGTTGACCAGGAAAACACAACTAATAGATGTTCTACTCAGTGGGGAACTCAGATACCCTTCACTTATTCCAAAGCTTGATGCCTATTATATACTGGATACCATTGTTTCTTTGAAATGTGAGCTTGTATTAATAGAGTTTAGAGGGGGGCAAAATGGTGAAAATAAACTTGAGATGGATCTTATCAAGTTAACTGATTAAGTTAGAATAAAAGGATGCCCTACATAAAGCAAGATGTGTGATAATAACTTGAATGGAACATTTGGGGTATAGTGAATAAGGAGATTAAATATATAGGTTAGAAGATTTACACTGAAAATCAAGGGGTAGAAATAAGGGTGTCAAGTTTTATTTGTGAAAGATGAGGGTGTTGAGAGCTAAATTTGGAGAATAAGTTAAAAACTTGAGTTTTTTCTTCAATACCATAGATATTTAACATATCAGATATTTTGCTGTAGAAAAGGCCAGGAGATGAGTAATCCAAAGAAATAGAGGAATTCAAAGCGAATAGCCCGAGTATATTATAGAATTAATTTATAAAGAGGTTGACTTTCCCAATTATAACTTCCTTAGAACTATATTTTAATGATTCAATTCAAACTTTGAGGGCAGTTGAGGAAGGTAACTCAGGGATGCACTAATTGCTCAGACCCAAGTAGATAACCTTACTATATTAGTCCAGTGATATAGATCAGTGATTTTCAAAAGACTGTTTAACACACTCCATTTTAAAAATAATGATTAAAAATTAATCCCACTTGTAAACTGACAAATCAATGTTTTATTAATAAAAAATGAATTACTAAATTCTAAATTTGAGTATTTACTTATAAAGTCATCTGATAGTAAAATGAGTCAGTTTAAATCAACACAACATTTTAAAATTAGGAGTAGTACCAATGTTTTATTTAACATATGTTTTTATTAATAAAATAAACAAGTAATTTGAGGGGCTTTGCTGTATTTAAGAAAATTCTGATTGCCATGAACAATTGCACATGTAAACAATTGAACACCTACCTTTGCAACTTCAGGATACTTATCATCAAAATAAAGATGGCAGAAAAAACTATCACTTCAACTATAGGGTACATCCTTGGAAATAGCAGTTAATGACTCACCAATGTATACATGTTTATTTCATGATACATATGAGTGTACTTTGTTTTTATTACAATTTTAATGTAGATAAATTTGGTTTATTGAACAGAGTAGAATTGATAGGGTACAAGCAGATACCAACTTTTTCTTGATCACCATTCCTCATTAAACATTCTTTCTGAATGTGTTTTTTTTCTCTTAGACTTTCCAGATACATTTAGATAATAAAGAAGTAGAATTTTACTTTAGCATTAAAATTCTAGTGCAGCCTAAAAATAATGCTGGGCTAGCTTGGTAATCAAACTCTTACTCCATGTAAGCCTCTCCTTTTCCTCCTCTGAGCCTGACCCAACCTTGGTAGGACTAGGAGAATGAGGCCACTTTCTTTTTCTTCTTAATCCCATCCACCAGCTCTCTCACTCCCTTAGCACATAGTCTAGGTCTTCCCAGATTTGGATCAGAAGCCTGAGGAGAGGTAGGTATCAGCTGGGGCAGTGTTTGCTGGCTCCATAGAATCCATTGCTTAGAGAGTTTTTGTTCTCCATGGAAATTTCCGAACATTTCCAAAGGGAGATTTCTGTCTCCTAACTCAATGGACATGAGTTTGAGCAAGATCTGGGAGTTGGTGATGGACAGGGAAGCCTGGCGTCCTGCAGTCCATGGGGTCCCAAGGAGTTGGACACGACTGAGCAACTGAACTGAACTGACCTAAGCATTGCCACTTTCTGTGGGCTGAATGTGGCTGCCTTGGCTTCTGATGAGATACCTTATACTTATGAAGTTAAAGAAAGATCCCTAAGAGAAATCTCTTTTAGGAAGACCCCAAGCAGATCCTGCCTTCTATAGGATCCACATCTTATTTTGAAAAAAAAAAACAAAAACAAAAACACATGCTTCTGCCTTTCACTGTTGTAAGTGCAGTCAGTTTCCAATTAGTCCATGTTACCTTTTCCAGGTAGACTGAATAATCTATTTACTCTAACTGTCATCCAACCTGGTAGCCACTAGCTACATGCTGCTGAGCAACTCAAATGTGCTCAGTTATTCAGTTATGCCTCACACTTTGTGACCCTAGAGACTGTAGCCCACTATGGTCCTCTGTCCATGGGGATTCTCCAGGCAAGAATACTGGAAAAGGTTGCCATGTCCTCCTCCAGGGGATTTTCCAAACCCAGGGAACAAACCCAGGTCTCCCTCATTGCAGGCAGATTCTTCACTGTCTGAGCCACTGGGAAACCCAAGAATAGTGGAGTGGATAGCCTTTCCCTTCTGCCCAGCTGAGCTACCAGGGAAACCTCAAAGTGTTAATTGGTTCAGTTCAGTTACTCAGTAGTGTCAGACTCTTTGTGACCCCATGGATGGCAGCACTCCAGGCTTCCCTGTCCATCACCAACTCCCAGCTGCTGCTGCTGCTAAGTCGCTTCAGTCGTGTCCAACTCTGTGCGACCCCATAGACGGCAGCCCACCAGGCTCCACCGTCCCTGGGATTCTCCAGGCAAGAACACTGGAGTGGGTTGCCATTTCCTTCTCCAATGCATGAAAGTGAAAAGTGAAAGTGAAGTCACTCAGTCGTGTCTGACTCTTAGCGATCCCATGGACTGCAGCCCACCAGGCTCCTCTATCCATGGGATTTTCCAGGCAAGAGTACTGGAGTGGGGTGCCATTGCCTTCTCTGACCAACTCCCAGAGCTGGCTCAAACTCATATCCATTGAGTCAGTGATGCCATCCAACTGTCTTATCCTCTGTTGTCCCCTTCTCCTCCTGCCTTCAATCTTTCCCAGCATCAGGATCTTTTCCAATGAGTCAGTTCTTTGCATCAGGTGGCCAAAGTATTGGAGTTTCAGCTTCAGCGTCAGTCCTTCCAATGAATATTCAGGATTGACTTCCTTTTGGAATGACAGGTTTGATCTCCTTGCAGTCTCAAGGGACTTCTCCAACACCACAGTTCAAAAGCGTCAATTCTTCAGCACTAAATTTTCTTTATAGTCCAACTCTCACATCCATATGTGACTACTAGTAAAACCATAGCTTTGACTAGATGGAACTAAGTTGGCAAAGTAATGTCTCTGCTTTTTAATATGCTGTCTAGTTTGGTCATGATTCCCTTGTGGCTCAACTAGCAAAGAATCCACCTGCAATGCGGGAGACCTGGATTCAATCTCTGGGTTGGGAAGATACCCTGGAGAAAGGAAAGGCTAACCCACTCCAGTATTCTGGCCTGGAGAATTCCATGGACTGTGTAGTCCATTAAGTCACAAAGTGTCGGACATTATTGAGTGACTTTCACTATGTACCATAGCTTGGTCATAGCTTTTCTTCCAAGGAGCAAGTGTCTTTTAATTTCATGGGTGCAGTCACCATCTGCAGTGATTTTGGAGCCCCCAAAAATAAGGTCAGCCACTGATTCCCCATCTATTTGCCATGAAGTGAGGGGACCGGATGCCATGATCTTTGTTTTCTGAATGTAGAGCTTAAAGCCAACTTTTTCACTCTCCTCTTTCACTTTCATCAAGAGGCTCTTTAGTTCTTCTTCACTTTCTGTGATAAGGGTGGTGTCATCTGCCTATCTGAGGTGATTGATATTTCTCCTGGCAATCTTGATTCCAGCTTGTGCTTCATCCATTCCAGCGTTTCACATAAAGTACTCTGCATATAAGTTAAATAAGCAAGGTGACAATAACAAGGAGCCTTGACGTACTCCTTTCCCAATTTGGAATCAGTTTGTTGTTCCATGTCCAGTTCTAACTGTTGTTTCTTGACCTGCATGCAGATTTCTCAGAGGGCAGCTCAGATGGTCTGGTATTCCCATCTCTTGAAGAATTTTCCCCTGTTTGTTTTGATCCACACAGTCAATCACAGCATAGTCAATACTTTAGCCTACTTAATGCAGCAAAAATAGATGTTTTTCTGAAATTCTCTTGCTTTTTCTTTTATCCAGCAGATGTTGGCAATTTGGTCTCAGATTCCTCTGCCTTCTCTAAGTCCAGCTTGAACATCTGGAAGTTCTCGGTTCACGTCCTGTTGAAGCCTAGCTTGGAAAGTTTTGAACATTACTTTGCTAGTATGTGAGATGAGTTTAATTGTGCAGTAGTTTGGACATTCTTTGGCACTGCCTTTCTTTGGGTTTGGAGTGAAAACTGACCTTTTTCAGTCCTGGAGCCACTGCTGAGTTTTCCAAATTTGCTGGCACATTGAGTGCAGCACTTTCACAGCATCATCTTTTAGGATTTGAAATGTCTCAGCTGGAATTCCATCACCTCCACTAGCTTTGTTCATAGTGATACGTCATAAGGCCTAAAATGTATTAATAGCTAGTCTAAAATGAGATTGGCTTCCCTTGTGGCTCAGCTGGTAAAGAATCTGCCTGCAATGCGGGAGACCTGGGTTTGATCCCTGGGTTGGGAAGATCCTCTGGCGAAGGGAAAGGCTACCCACTCCAGTATTCTGGCCTGAAGAATTCCATGGACTATAGTTCATGGGGTCACAAAGAGTCAGACAGGACTGAGCAACTTTCACTTTCAGTTTCCAAAATGAGATAACTCTGTGAGTATAAAATGCACACCTGGTTGTTTAAATTTAGAATGAAAAAAAATCATATAAAATACCTGATTAATAGTTATTACTTAATAAAATCTCAATATTTTAAATGTATGGGGTAAAAATATATTTCCAAACATTTCATCTGTTTTTTAAAATTACTGAAAAATTTATAATATCATCATGGTTTGGCATTATATTTCTTTGGACAGTGCCAGTCTACCCTATAGACTTTTTACAAGTCAGTAAAATACTAATTCCTACATCCCTCAATTCTGGGAAAGATTGAGGGCAGGAGAAGAAGGGGTGACAGAAGATGAGATTGTTGGATGACATCACTGACTCAATGGGTATTAGTTTGAGCAAACTCTGGAAGATAGTGAAGGACAGGGAAACCTGGCATGCTGCAGTCCATGGGGTCCCAAAAAGTCAGACATGACTGACTGACTGAAGAACAACAATATCCCTCAAACTCTGTGCCCTATAAGTTGACCTATTACCACACATTTGGCCTATTGTCTCAGTTGTTAAAGCACGTACAAACAACTCTCCCCCACACATCCTTCCTCTTAGCCTTGACTCAGATTTAGAGTCACTTATTACTAATATGTCTTCTGCTACTTGAGGGCTTCCCTGGTAGATCAGCTGGTAAAGAATCTGCCTGCAATTCAGGAGACCCAGGTTTGATTTCTGGTTCAGGAAGATCCTTTGGAGAAGGGATAGGCTACCCACTCCAATATTCCTGGGGTCACAATGAATCGGACAGGACTGAGTAACTAAGCATGCACACACCCACATGGGAAATGAAAGCACTTCATGAAAGGAAGTGCGATGGTTTGATGCACCTGTTCTTGGACCTGGGACCTCTACCAAATACCCACCATAGGGTCTACTTTTATATGGGTAAATAGATAGCTTTAACTGAATCCCAAACCCCTTGAAGAAAGAGAGAGTTCCCTGGAAGAGAATGTAGGGACCATCACAGTAGGTCACTGACTTTCAGGATGGACAGTTCCCTAACTGTGATCTGAAACTTGGAGACAGCAAATGCACCACACTAATAGCATTCCACTCTGTGAAAACATGTGGGGCATTCTCCTGACCTGGGTTGTGTTCCAGACTGCCCTCCCTAGAATCAGACATATCCCTTACCTTCTCCAGACATCACCTCAGTTCAGTTCAGTTCAGTTCAGTCACTCAGTCATGTCCGACACTTTGTGACCCCATGAACCGCAGCACGCCAGGCCTCCCTGTCCATCACCAACTCCCAGAGGCCACCCAAACCCATGTCCATCGAGTCGGTGATGCCATCCAACCATCTCATCCTCTGTCGTTCCCTTCTCCTCCTGCCCTCAATCTTCCCCAGCATCAGGGTCTTTTCCGTGAGTCAGCCCTTCACATCAGGTGGTCAAAGTATTGGAGTTTCAGCTTCAACATCAGTCCTTCCAATGAACACCCAGGACTGATCTTCTTTAGAATAGACTGGTTGGATCTGCTTGCAGTCCAGGGGACTCTCAAGAGTCTTCTCCAACACCACAGTTCAAAAGCATCAATTCTTCGGCACTCAGCTTTCTTCACAGTCCAACTCTCACATCTATCCATGCAGCTGCTGCTGCTAAGTCGCTTCAGTCGTGTCCAACTCTGTGCGACCCCATAAACGGCAGCCCACCGGGATTCTCCAGGCAAGAACACTGGAGTGGATTGCCATTTCCTTCTCCAGTGCATGAAAATGAAAAGTGAAAGTGAAGTCGCACAGTCGTGTCCGACTCTTAGCGACCCCATGGACTGTAGCGCACCAGGCTCCTCTGTCCATGAGATTTTCCAGGCAAGGGTACTGGAGTGGGGTGCCATTGCCTTCTCTGCATCCATCCATGACCACTGAAAAAACCATAGCCTTGACTAGACGGACCTTTGTTGGCAAAGTAACGTCTCTGCTTTTTAGTATGCTGTCCAGGTTGGTCATAACTTTGCTTCCAAGGAGTAAGGGTCTTTTAATTTCATGGCTGCAATCATGATCTGCAGTGATTTTGGAGCCCAGAAAAATAAAGTCAGCCACTGTGTCCACTGTTTCCCCATCTATTTGCCATGAAGTGATGGGACCATCACCTACTTCTCTATAAAATGAAAAGCTAGTCTTTAGAACATTTTTTAAACATCTCATAAGTTTATTCACATTTCATCCTCTATAAATTGTCTTTATGTAATTTTCATTTTTCTATTAATTGTATTTTTTGTTTTTATTAGTTTCTATAATTTACATCATATTATGTATACTATTTATTTTGTGAGCTATATGATTTGACTATGTTTACTCCTAATCAGAGGCATATCTCTTTATCATCTTAAAAGAAATTTGGTTTTATTTTGAAGCATCAACTTTTAAGTTAGTTTAAATTTATTAATCATTTCCTCCATGACTTGTATTTTAATCACATTTAAGGAATCTTCGTTACTCTGGTGTCATAAAAATGTCCTTCTATATTTTAAGTTTTTCCTAAAAATGATTTTTACAACTTAATTTTTCAACTAATCAGAATAAATGTATTTCACTGTTATTAAATAGAATTGTACTTTTTTTTCCTTTTTTCATATTGATATTAATGGTCTCAGAACCACTCATTAATTTATCCATACTTTTCTTTCAGACTATAGTTTTTATTTGTTATGTTTTAGTCCATATAGGTTTATGTCTTTCTTTAGCTTAATCATTGAACTTCATACCAATATAATACTTATTTAATTACTGCATTTGAAAAGAACTGATATGTAATAGAGTTCATCCTCTATTTTTGTTTTTTTTTTTTTTTTTAATACTATTTGAAGTTTGGGGTAACATGTATAAATTTTAAGACCAAAATATGTGGAAACGCTGTCAGAGCTTTTGTGTTATAATTATTTGTACAGCAATTGAGGAGTCATATGATGTTTATAATATTAATTCCCCCAAGCATATATATGGTCTTATTTTTTCACTTACTTAGGTCTAACTTTATGGTTTTCAGTGAAGCAGTATGATGTTTTCCTATATATCAGAGACATACTTTACTATTCATTTTTAGATCCCTAATGATTTTAGTCACTACAATAATATGATGTATTCTGGTTAATTTCCTCATATATATTATTCAGTTTACCAATTTTCTCTTTGACTGTATCTTGATATGATATTTTAATCCAGCTGCTGATTCTATTAATGTAAATCATATTACAGTTTAAAAATAATTTATAAGAGTTCAACCTTGATCATAGTAAACAAACTTATTAGTATTAAAACTGAGCCCTTAAGTAACCAAGAATAATCTTCCACTCATATACTCAACACCCAGGGCAGCCTCAGTGATAGATTTTACCTTTGGTGTCCTAAATTTAAATCCCCTTTTTAGGAAGCCTATATGTATAATTTTTATTGCAAATTCACCTTTTGTTGGGTCTTTTCTTCCTTTGAGAACGCCTTCAGCATGAGACTGTATAATGATTATGTAAGAGAAGGAAATGGCAACCCATTCCAGTATGCTTGCCTGAAAAAATCCCATGGAAGGAGTTGCCTGGTAGGCTACAGTCCAGGGGGTCTCAAAGAGTCAGACATGACTGAGTGATGGGTTCTAGGTTCTAAGCTTATTCTAAGACTTCATGGGAAATCTCTCATAGATGTGTTTGTTTGTGTATCTATAAAACATGTATTATAAATTTGAATAACAAAACTGCATTAGTTGAAGATTTAAACTCCTTCAAAATCACAGGAAAGAATCAGTATCCATATCAGTTCAGTCGCTCAGTCATGTCTGAATTTTTGTGACCCCATGAACCACAGCATGCCAGGCCTCCCTGTCCATCACCAACTCCCGGAGTCTACCCAAACCCATGTCCATAAAGTTGGTGATACCATCCAACCATCTCATCCTCTGTTGTCCCCTTCTCCTCCTGCCCTCAATCTTTCCTAGAATCAGGATCTTTTCAAATGAGCCAGCTCTTTGCATCAGGTGGCCAAAGTATTGGAGTTTCAGCTTCAACATCACTCCTTCCAATGAACACCCAGGACTGATCTCCTTTAGGATGGACTGGTTGGATCTCCTTGCAGTCTAAAGGACTCTCAACAGTCTTCTCCAACACCACAGTTCAAAAGCATCAATTCTTTGGTGCTCAGCTTTCTTCACAGTCCAACTCCTACATGCATACATGACCACTGGAAAAACCATAGCCTTGTAGACAGACCTTTGTTGGCAAAGTAATGTCTCTGCTTTTAATATGCTGTCCAAGTTGGTCATAACTTTCCTTCCAAGGAGTAAGTGTCTTTTAATTTCATGGCTGCAATCACCAAACGCAGTGATTTTGGAGCCCCTCAAATAAGGTCAGCCACTATTTCCCCATCTATTTGCCATGAAGTGATGGGACCAGATGCCATGATCTTAGTTTTATGATTGTTGAGCTTTAAGCCAACTGTTTCACTCTCCTCTTTCACTTTCATCAAGAGGCTCTTTAGTTCTTCGCTTTCTGCCATAAGCGTGGTGTCATCTGCATATCTTAAGTTATTGATATTTCTCCTGGCAATCTTGATTCCAGCTTGTGCTCCCACCAGCCCAGAATTTCTCATGATGTACTCTGCATAAAAGTTAAATAAGCAAGGTGACAATATACAGCCTTGATGTATTCTTTTTCCTATTTAGAACCAGTCTGTTGTTCCATGCAGACTTCTAAAGAATAGCAAGGAGAGATAAGAAAGCCTTCCTCAGCGATCAAGGCAAAGAAATAGAGGAAAACAATAGAATGGGAAAGACTAGAGATCTCTTCAAGAAAATTAGAGATGCCAAGGGAACATGTTATGCAAAGATGGGCTCAATAAAGGACAGAAATGGTAGGGACCTAACAGAAGCAAAAGATATTAAGAGGTGGCAAAAATACACAGAAGAACTATACAAAAAAGATCTTCATGACCCAGATAATCATGATGGTGTGATCACTCACCTAGAGCCAGATATCCTGGAACGTGAAGTCAAGTGGGCCCTAGGAAGCATCACTACGAACAAAACTAGTGGAGGTGATGGAATTCCAGTTGAGCTATTTCAAATCCTGAAAGATGATGCTGTGAAAGTGCTGCACTCAATATGCCAGCAAATTTGGAAAACTCAGCAGTGGCCACAGGACTGGAAAAGGTCAGTTTTCATTCCAATCCCAAAGAAAGGCAATGCTAAAGAATGCTCAAACTACTGCACAGTTGTACTCATCTCACACGCTAGTAAAGTAATGCTCAAAATTCTCCAAGCCAGGCTTCAGCAATATGTGAACTATGTACTTCCAGATGTTCAAGCTGGTTTTAGAAAAGGCAGAGGAAGCAGAGATCAAATTGCCAACATCCACTGGATCATCAAAAAAGCAAGAGAGTTCCAGGAAAACATTTGTTCCTGCTTTATTGACTATGCCAAAGCCTTTGACTGTGTGGATCACAATAAACTGTGGAAAATTCTAAAAGACATGGGAATTCCAGACCACCTGATCTGCCTCTTGAGAAATTTGTATGCAGGTCAGGAAGCAACAGTTAGAACTGGACATGAAACATCAGACTGGTTCCAAACAGGAAAGAATAATTCTCTAGAACCAAGAACACAGAAAATTTTTTGATTTTTCTATGGGCCATTGAGATTTTTCAAAGACCTTTGCAAGTGCAACCCCTTGAGGACCCTAGCTTTTTGGAATGTTCTCATTTTCCTCATCCTGCTTCCTCCTCAGATCTAAAGCTTTAGTTTCTATCTTAGTATTCAAACTGAGCCCTTAAGTAATCAAGAATAATCTTCCACACATATCCTCAACACCCAGGGCAGCCTCAGTGATAGATTAGACATTTGTTATCCTAAATTTAAATCCCTTTTTTAGGAAGCCTAAGGATTATTTTTTGTTGAAAATTCAGTGGTGCATTTAAAGTAACTTTTTATTTTATTTTTTCTCAATATATCTAGTTATATTTAATGGGAGAACTTTGAAATTATCTCAGACTATAATATGAGGGTGTCTATGATTTCTAAGATGCCTTCCAATTCTAAAAGTTTGGGTCTCTGCTTATTCTTTTCCTGGTAATTAATATGAAACTGCACACATAATGGTTTTGATGCAATAAAACAAAAGCCACTAAAACTAAACAGAGAAATTTACAAAGTCAAATCTGTTAATGCACCAGGCAAGGGAACATACAACAATGAGGAAATTCACTGAGTAAAAACTATTGCTTATCAAGGATTTCTAAATGCTTGGTTGTGTACCCATTGCAAATGCAGGAGATATTGGTGGTTATTACTGCCATTCTCATGGGTCAAACAGGATGCATCTGGCAGGATCAGGAAGAGACCTGTGTCTCTCAACCTTGAAGTTTGCTCCTATAAATTCACCAGTGAAGATACAGTTATTGTTAGAGACCTGGATTCAAGTCACCAGCTTTTTTTCATGTCACTCCAAAAAAAGTTATTTGAGAACAAGCTTTCTGTACCTAAAGTCAGTTCAGTTCAGTTCAGTTCAGTCGCTCAGTTGTGTCTGACTCTCTGCGACCTGATGGACTGCAGCACGCCAGGCCTCTCTGTCCATCACTAATGCCCAGAGTTTACCCAAACTCCTGTCCATTGAGTCGGTGATGCCATCCAACATCTCATCCTCTGTCATCGCCCTCCCCTCCTGCCATCAATCTTTCCCAGAATCGGGGTCTTTTCAAATGGGTCAGTTCTTTGCATCAGGTGGCCAAAGTATTGGAGTTTCAGCTTCGACATCAGTCCTTCCAATGAACACCCAGGACTAATCTCCTTTAGGATGGACTGGTTGGATCTCCTTGCAGTCCAAGGGACTCTCAAGAGTCTTCTCCAACACCACAGTTCAAAAGCATCAATTCTTTGGCTCTCAGCTTTCTTTATAGTCCAACTCTCGTATCCATACATAACTACTGGAAAAACCATAGCCTTGACTAGACAGACCTTTGTTGGTAAAGTAATGTCTCTGGTTTTTAATATGCTGTCTAGGTTGGCCATAACTTTCCTTCCAAGGAGTAAGTGTCTTTTAATTTCATGGCTGCAGTCACCATCTGCAGTGATTTTGGAGCCTCCAAAAATAAAGAAACATAAATGTGAATTAAATTGAATTTAATGTTGAATACTTTCAAGCATTCACTTAATAATGTCAAAGTTAAACACTGTTTAAAAAAGAGTCCATGGTAAATTTGTAATGTAAGTATTAGAAATCTGCAGTAGGACAGAATGAGTTTGTAGGTCTAAACACAGTTGGTTACATCAAATCAGATTTTTCATTGGTTGGAAAACAGTTCTTGGTTTGGTGGAGTATTTGGCATGCCAGATTCAAATAACATTCAAGAATCTTATCAGATTTAGTCAATCAGAACTGGTGGTTATGGGATATTTAATTTTATTTTATCTCCTTAGTAAGCGCATGAACATTTTCCCTTTTAAGTTGGTTATATGTGTAAAAGTGAATGCAGAATAAATTTGTTCCCTATGGTGGTATAGGAACACATGCATGCGTGTGTGCTAAGTCGCTTCAGTCATGTCCAACTCTGTGTGACCCTATGGACTGTATCCAGCCAGGTTCCTCTGTCCAGGAATTCTCCAGGCAAAAATATTGGGGTGGTCTGCCATGCCCTCCTCTAGGGGATCTTCCCAACCCCGGGATCAAACCCACGTTTCTTACAGCTCTTGCATTGGCAGCCGGGTTCTTTGCCACTAGAACCACCTGGGAAGCCATAGGAAAAGGTAGATCTTACCTTTTCTCTAGCTTGAAATATTAGTATAAATTCTCTTAAACTCAGTAAGATCTATTTTCAGTGTTGTGAACCACTAGAAACCATGCCTCACTTTTCTGAAGAAAGAAACAAATAGTTAACCTTTTGTTGATAAAGAGCATACTTAGAAGGTTTTCAAAATTAAATGCTTAATTTCACCCCAATGATAAGAAATGCATAATATTTTTTAACTCACCAAAGACTGGGCTCTTTAGACTTAATTGAGTTCATCAAACTGGCAAATTTTCTGATGACTTCTGTTAAATGAAATAAATTTAACTCTACTTAAAAAAGAAACAAAACAAAACACAAAACAGTATATTTCCAAGGTAACCCCACATTTTGAGTTTTAAATTTTTTCTCTATTGTTATCAATTAGCTTTACCACTGTACTGTAACCAAATTAAGATATGCTGATTGATTACTAATGTAAATAGTTTAATAATGATGATAGGATGCAAATATTATTAGGGTCTTAGTGAACTCTGAAGAAGAATAAAGTAAGCATTGTATTATTTTTATTTCATAATTTAATATTTTTCAGCTCAAAAATACATGAATTCTGAATGCTAATAGTGATATGATTAATGAGGAATATTCAGAGAGAAAAAGAATGACAGTGCTTTGAGCAGTAATGGAATATTAACTTAAGGTTAAATGTAATCAGACACTGCTAAAAAGTTAATGCAAAATACGGGGCTCAAAGGAAGTTATATTTCAAAAAGCCAGACCCCAACAAAGTTGCTTCTGAAGGTAATATAGCCAGAAAATGACCCTTTAGAGAAATCATTCTGGTAGATTTTATAAAATAATTTATTTATAATACAAAAAATAATATAATTATAATTTTATACTTCTATAGTTCTTATAATAATAAATACTAATTACTTAGAAACATTATGACTTATTGGAAAAGACCCTGATGCTGGGAAAGATTGGGGGCAGGAAAAGAGGGCATCAGAGGATGAGATGCTTGCATGGCATCATCAAGTCAATGAACATGAGTTTGAGCAACTCTGGGAGATCGTGAAGGATAGGGAAGCCTGGCGTGCTGCAGTCCTCGGGGTTGCAAAGAGTTGGACATGACTAAGTGACTGAACAACAAAAACAACTTAGAAAAATTTTATTTTGAATTTTTATATTTTATAGTTTTTGACCATTTTAAGTCAAGAAGTATGACTATAGATCCCTAATAAGTGTTTTTACAATCAGCTACAATATATTTGCTAGTAGATAACTGGTTAGAATATTTTTGGCATGGGGATGTAAATGTGAATGTTGGAAAGCTTAAGAAAAAAATCTTCAGTCTCTTATGAAGAGCAATTTTTCAGATTTTCAGTGAAATATTTCTTTGTGGAAAACATAAAAGTTGGATCAGAATCTTGGGTTTGAATTCTGATTCATTATTCACTCAAGAGTCTTGTGCACTTAGAGCTTCAATTCTCTTATCTACAATAAACTGTTTCATTGGCTGTTATAAGGGTCAAATGAAGTAATGTATGTATAAGCATGTTTCACTGGAAAATCGTTATGCACAAATTATATAAAAATGTGCTTCTGAAACTGTTCACTCAGCATATATGAAAGTCCTCCATGTAATCTGTATTTGCATACATAAATCACATCCCCCATCAAGACAAAGTAACCATGCACCTTTAAAATAGAATGTTGCAGGCTCTCATTTTTGCAGTAAGTTCATCTTAAAAATTGGGGCTTCCCGGGTGTTTCAGTAATAAAGAATCCACCTGCCAATGGAGGAGACACAATAAATGCAAGTTTGATCCCTGAGTTGGGAAGATGGCCTGGAAGAGGAAATGACAACCCACTCTAATATTCTTGATTGGAAAATTCCATGGACAGAGGAGCCTGGCAGGCTACAGTTCATGGGGCTGCAAAGAATTGGACACGACTGAGCTCTCATGCATGCATCTTGAAAGATATATTCCTTTGCTTAGTACCTTTTAAAAAACAAATTACATATTTGTTATATTTTAACATATGATGTTGTTAAGACATTGTGTAATGACAGTGCTTGCTTCTTATTGAAATGAATCTAAAAAATAGTTTGACATCAAGGGAGGCCTGGCGTGCTACGATTCATGGGGTCGCAGAGTCGGACACGACTGAGCGACTGAACTGAACTGATACCATCTATGGACTAAGTTCAACATTTCATGCCACAATAATGAGGAAAATGTCTAACAATATCGTTTACGTACTATTGATACATTTCCAAAATTGGATTCCAATGTAGCAGGTAACTCTCTAGAGAAAATGACGCAATTCCCTTCTCTACCAGACGGTGGCACTGCACTCCTCATTGATGGCTTTCTGAGGTGCATGCAGTGGAGAGATTTTTCTCCATCTAGGAAGAAACTGGATTTTAGAGCATTTTATTTGAAATAATGAGACGCGTGTGATTAATTTCCTAAAGAATAATTTAAAGATGTGCACACTAAGTAAAAATGAACAGCTGTTGAGAATAAAAGGAAAATGCTTCACTTAGAATCTATTAATTTCTATCATTATTGTTCAGTACAATATTCTGACTTAATTACTCATGTAAAGAACATTATGACTACATGTGAAATAAATTCTTCTTCACTGCCCTCAAGATTGTTTTCTCTTTCTAACCACACATTTTGAGATTAACTTTTTCTTTATTTGCATTTTCATATAGCAATCCCACTTGGGTGCTTACACCCATTTACTCATAATGTGGAATGCCTCATTTGGCTCTAGTTTTGTCCTCTCCCCCATCTCAGTCACTTGGAAATAAATAATCAGTCAGTCATTACTGCTGGAAACTCTGAGAGAAAAGGGCTCTTTAAAATTATTACTACCACGAATATCAAAAGGCAGTTCCATTGCCCTCTTTCCCTGGGGACAATTTAGGTAGATTCCTTGTAGCTCTAAAGGTATCACTTCCTAATGACAAGAGGAAAGAAAGGAGACTGTACGGACTTATTGACAGTTAAAGAGGCTCAAATTGATTATCTGTAAAGAAATACAATGGGAGGAAGCCACTCTACTAAAAGCACAGCTTGGAACAACCCTCTATTAATTAGTTGTCCGGGCTGGGACTAGAAATGGCACCTAATGAGAGAAAAACTAAAGGAAAAGGATGAGAAAGAGTGAAACAGCCTTTCTGTTATGTATGTATTTATTTTGTACCTTTGATTTTCACTAAGCTGTTTCATTCATATTCACTAAGTGCATGGCAATAAATGATGATATAAAATGAAAGCAAAACAGGTAAAAAGACTCATGAACCTCATTGTTAAAGAAATTATTCAATATTTCATGGAATAGATTTAATAATAAGTAAATGCAACAGTGAATAATTATAGTAGTCATTTCTTTTCTCGCATTTCTTTTTCCTAATTATCTGAAGATAATAAAAAAAATTCAGCAATGAGTTTATTTTTAATTTTGAAAGTAGAGACAACATAGTTTTTAGTGGAAGCATTTGGTAATTATGAAATTAGATATCTGTAGGAGAGAACACTATTCATTAATTTTAGTTGGCTGGGAAATAATAAAAGAACTTTCATTTTAGATTAATTTTATTTTATATAAAGGCATGGGATTGCAGATTGCTGAACTTTACAACAAATAACTTTATGTTTGTATGATAAGAACACATTTCTCATTATTACATTTTTAAACCTGAAATAAGTTTATCTGACACTATAATCATGAAATTTTATTGAGAACTTATTAAAAACATATTGAATATTATGCTCCTGTAGAAGTTTAAAGAATACTATTAATTTTATATCTTCCTACACATTTCTATGTTGAAATAAAAGAATATTTGTCCTATTAAAAAATAACAAAGTTTCACAGTTTATAATTTAAGATGGAGCCAAAGCAACCTATTTATATTAATTGAAAATACAAATTCTGGACTCAATATCTGGAGTACTATGAAACAATAACTTGCATTTATAAATATATACATATTTATACATATACCTCCATTTATGTATATACATACTACCTCCAGTTATATATATATATATATATATATATATATATATATATATATACACATATATATGTATAGGCTTCCCTGGTAGCTCAGCTGGTTAAGAAACCTTCTGCAATGCAGGACACCCCAGTTTGATTCTTGGATCAGGAATATCCCCTGGAGAAGGGATAGGCTACCCATTCAAGTATTCTTGCCTGGAAGATTGCATGGACAGAGGAGCCTAGTGGGCTACAGTCCATAGGGTTGCAAAGAGTCAGACACGACTGAGCAACTAAGCAAAGCATATATACATAAAACTAACCATAGGAAGATCTACACAGTACAATTTTCTGTATTAAATATATAAGACGAGGTTCTTTAACTGTGGATTTAATCAACATGATAAAATCCATCTTGAGAATGGTTGTATTTAAATTCTGAAATGTAACTTTATACCATTTTATTCTCATTCTAAATCAATTTGGCAGCTCTGTACACCATTACTGGAGTTCTGAAGAGCTGGTGATGTTTTAAAGAGCAGGATCTAAGGGGTGATCATAGTTGAGTTCTGCCCTAAAGACCCCTCATTCTCATACTTCTGGCATACCTGAATGATGTCTGCTCCCTTCTGTCTTGGGAACTTTTATTGACCACGAAGATTAACTACTTTATTCTTTGTGTTTATTATAGAGGACACAGCTTTGTTGCACAGGTAACAATGATTTACTCTGTTTTTAGTTATCTGTTTCATCTTATCAGACCTGTGCATCTTAAAGGTAAGAGATACAACCTTCCTTTTGAATTTCCAATGTTTAACACCTTGATGAACTCAGTGACTGACCTGAGAAACTCAGCAGAAGTGGAATATACCTTTGTTAGATGAATGAAAGGAAAGAAGAACAGAGAGCTGGAAGGAGGAAGAATGCCAATTTCCAAATGTTAGTACTTTTCTAACACGGTTTTTAGTCTTTATTGGGAAATGTAGTCATCCCTCAGTATCCATGGGGGAGTAGCTTCCAGGACGAACTTTTCTACTTTCCCAATCCCCCAAGGTACTAAGATTTGCTGATGCCCAAGTCTTTTATATAAAATAGCATGTGCTGTGTGCTAAGTTGCTTCAGTTGTGTCCAGCTCTCTGTGACTCTATGAACTGTCCATGGGATTCTCCAGGCAAAAATACTGGAATGGGTTGCCATTTCCTTCTTCAGGGGATCTTCCCAACCCAGGGATCAAACCTGTGTCTCGTAAGTCTCCTACATTGGTAGGCAAGTTCTTGACTACTAGTGCCACCTGGGAAGCCCCACAGTATTTGCATATAAGTGAACATCCTCTCATCTAGTTTAAACCATCTCTAGGTTGTTCATAATAAACAATGCAATGTAATGCATTGATACCCAATGCAATGTAAGTGCTATGTAGCAGATTCCAGCTGCACAGCAAATTCTGTTTTGCTTTTTTGGAAATTTCTGGAATTAAAAAAAAAAAAAAAGTTTGATCTGGGCTTGGTTGAATCCGGGGTGTAGAACTCACAGATGCAAAGGGCTGACTGAATTTACCTTTCATTCTAAGTATAGTCTTTAGAGAACCTGTGTGTAATGCACTGCTAGCTGATGACCACCTGCTTTTTTTGGGTGTGATCCCAGGACCAAAGCCCTACCATCCTATCTGTGACATCTCTGGTTCAAAATCTCCTACTTTCTCCCACCCATCAGTGTTCAGGAGAAATAGTAACAGTCATACCCCGTTCAGATAGCACCATGGTACACCCTCTTTAAGACATATTATGTCAATGTATATATAACAGGTAGCAGTCATGCAGGCATATAATATTGAATCTAATTATAAATATTTGCTTAGGTCTTGAAAAGCATGTGAAACATTTTAATATTTGTGATGCTATAGTTTTATAAAATATTCCTTCTTAAAAAGTTATAATCAGCAACATACACCCCAGAATGTGTCAAATATCAGCCAAATTTAATTTAAAAACTTGGATGTTTACATAATGATTTTTTAGCATCGAGGCTTAATGGGGGCTGCAAATACTTCAGCAACAAGATGCTTACCTTCAATCTATTTCTCCAACCTTATGTTCCACATTTGGCTATAGGTAACTATGGTTTATTGAGCCCATCTAAGTATTGTTGCTTCTTTATGCCCATTTACTCTCATAACAACCCTATAAAGTAGAGATAATGATCATTTTACAACTACAAAAAAAAAAAAAAAAGACACCCTGATACTTAGAGAGCTTAAGCACCTTGCCTGAATTCGTTCACCTCATCAAGAGTGGTTGTGATGGAAATCACTGATGTCTAAGAAGGGAGACCCGTGTTTGGCCACCTCCTGGCAGCATGTTGCAAGTTCAGGCAACTTGATGTGCCTGGTGAGCTTTCCCTCAGAGAAACGGATCTAATCCCAGGACTTTCACTGTGGGCTATGTATGATGATTCACCATTTTCAGGTCAAGAAAAGGGAAAGTTAAAACAAGCCTCCTAATTCCCTGAACAAATTTAAAGAGGCCAGGATACAAAGAAAAATCCCATAATTACAGGTTCAAGTCTCCCTCCACTGCCTCAAACCTGCCTTGCCACGTGCTTTTGCACATTTCTTACTGAAAAACAGCATCCCCATTCAGAAATAGCACGTGTCCTGTGAATTTAGAAGTCAGGTTCAGTTTGCTGTAGCTAGCCTGAAGGTATACATTATGGTATGGTAATCAGGTATGTGTTGCTGCTGCTGCTAAATCGCTTCAGTCGTGTACGACTCTGTGCGACCCCATAGACGGCAGCCCACCAGGCTCCCTGTCCCTGGGATTCTCCAGGCAAGAACACTGGAGTGGGTTGCCATTTCCTTCTCCAATGCGTAAAAGTGAAAAGTGAAAATAAAGTAGCTCAGTCGTGTCTGACTCCTAGCGACCCCATGGACTACAGCCCACCAGGTTTCTCTGCCCATGGGATTTCCAGCAAGAGTACTGGAGTGGGTTGCCATTGCCTTCTCCAGGTATGTGTTAGGGAAAAGAATAGGAAAAACTGTACTTCAATAGCAGAGGGCATCTGTTAGGTTCTTTCTGACCTAGTGTTAGCTTGCCTTGCCTGATCGCATTTCTAATGGTCTTGCTCCAACATTGTGGTCTTTAGAGCTATTTCCTCATCACATGTGGGAGAATAAGGAAAGTGACTTTAGAGTCATGATTGAATAAAAAGCCACAAATTCAAAGAGTTCTATCATCAGAAAAAATAAGGTTATCTGATGATAATTATCACTGAAAATGCTAAACTTCAAATCAGAGAAACATTAGCAGTCTAATATGGATCTTTGCTACAGTTGCATGGAGATTGGTATTGCATTAAGAATAATTTTGGAAGGCATGGATTAAAACCTAGGATAAGAATTGAAAATGCATCTGAAAATAGAGTCATAAAGTTGTATAGCCTTTCAAGATAAATCAGTATTTAATATAGTTTGATATTAAGCTATGTTTGTGCATGTTCTTGTATGGTGAAATGATTTTGAGCTCTAGTTTATACACAGACATAAAATGTGTATGTGTGTTTTAAATCAGTGTTGTTCATGCTTAGTGCCTGAAATTAAATCACAAGACAGCACGAAACAGTATGTGGAACAAGCCCATCTCAGAGATGTTTTGGATTTGGTTCAAGATGAGTGTGGGGCTTCCCTGGTGGTTCAGAGGTTAAAGTGTCTGCCTCCAGTGTGGGAGACCTGGGTTTGATCCCTGGGTCGGGAAGATCCCCTGGAGAAGGAAATGGTAACCCACTCCAGTATTCTTGCTTGGAGAATCCCATGGATGGAGAAGCCGGTAGGCTACAGTCCATGGGGTTGCAAAGAGTCGGACACGACTGAGCGACTTCACTCACTCAAGATGAGTGTAATAAACACATATCACAATGGTGTGAGTCCTGTAACTTTTTGGTTTCCCAGTGCATATAAAGGTTATGTTTAGACCACACTGTAGTCTATTAAATATGCAATAGCATATCTAAAAGGACAATGTACATACCTTAATTAGAAAAATGATTTATTGCTAAAAAATGCTAACCATCATCTGACAATGCAGAGTTGCCACAGATGTTCAATTTATAAAAAACAAAATATCTGCCAAGTCTATGAAATGAAGTATGCTTGTATTATAAACTTACAAAAGAAGAGTAGAAAAAAAATAAGGCACTATGGAAAATGTGTTATATTTATTGTGTTAATATTTATTATTTAATATTTAAAATTGCAATATAGGAGCCCCCGGTTTGATTCCTGGTTCAGGAAGACCCATTGGACAAGGGATAGGCTACCCACTCCAGTCTTGTTGGGCTTCCCTTGTGGCTCAGCTGGTAAAGAATCCGCCTGCAATGCTGGAGACCTGTGTTCTATCCCTGGCTTGGGAAGATTTCCTGGAGAAGGGAAAGGCTACCCACTCCAGTATGGCCTGGAGAATTCCATGGACTGTATAGTCCTTGGGATTGCCTGGACATGACTGAGAGACTTTCACTTTCACTTCACTTTCAATCTTTAAAATAAACCTTTGAGTTAGGAATATATTGATCCCATATAAAGAAAACAAATACTAACTTACTCCTGTTGCTGCCAAGTGTTCAAACTGAGGATTAAAATCCAAATCTGTTTGAGACTGAATCCAGTGCTTTTAATAACTATATTATATTCCCACTTATATGCTCATACTGCCACTGTTCACTAGTGTCAACGGTTATGGTGAAGAAAAGAAGGGCATAGAATAAATAATTGATGCAGAATCAGAAAATGAGATGAAATGGAAGGCCATCAGACCAAGAAAATGTCCTAACTCTGAAAAGTAGCTCTCCATGAACAACAAATTACAAACTATATTTAATTTAGAATAAATTATTAATATATTTTGGGGCTTCCCTGGTGACTCAGTCAGTAAAGAATCTGCCTGCAACGCAGGAGACTTGGGTTTGATCCCTGGGTTGGCATGATCCCATGAAGAAGGGAATGGCAACCCACTTCAGTATTATTGCCTGGAAAATTCCACAGAGGAGCCTGGTGGGCTACAGTCCATGGTGTAGCAAAGAGTCAGACATGACTGAGCAACTAACCCTTTCATTAATTATTTAATACAAATGATCCTTATTGGCCTTTTGAAAAAGTTTTCCTGGCCAGCAAGTTTATTTCAGGATTTCATTTATTCATCAGTTTTCCACTCAACATAGATTTATTATGGACTCACTGTGTGGCTCAGACGGTAAAGCGTCTGCCTGCAATGCGGGAGACCTGGGTTCAATCCCTGGGTTGGGAAGATCCCCTGGAGAAGGAAATGGCAACCCACTCCAGTACTCTTGCCTGGAAAATTCCATGGACTGACGAGCCTGGTGGGCTACAGTCCATGGGGTCGCAAAGATTTGGACACGACTGAGCGACTTCACTATCACTTTCACTGTGTTAAGACTTTAACAAGCATACTGAACATGACCTAAAGAATGAATGTGGGTGTAAAGAGAGCATAAGTGTTTGATGAGGAAGCAAAGACCCTCCAGCAAGAAATTGCTGAGCGTTCCAGGGGCTGAGAGAGCTAGTGGGGCAGCAGCTCAGGGAGCAAGGGGAACACAGTGAGAAGCTAATTAGAGAAAATTAATTTTACTTTTCATTGATAAGACCTTCTAAAGTTAGTTCTCTGTGTAAAACTTATATAGAAACAAAAATGTTTTCCATTGTGTAAAAGTAATACCACATAATATCCTATCAATAAAGTATTAAGTATCTATTATTAAATAGTTCATTGAAAATGTTTTAAATTTTAGTATCAATTTTACAACCACTTATGTTGACAGCTCCTGATATTTTTATAATATTTAGTTAGAGAAGTAATGTTTTTATTTCAAGAGCTATGCTTAACTTTTACACAGCAATATGAATTAAAAGGAAGAGTTCCATACTCAGAAGTACTTTATATGCTTAATATGTATTTAAATTTTTAATGTAAATGATTTTAAGAGGTTTGATTAGCTTTTCATTGTTCTATATGCTATCAGTCCTAAAATATAATTACAGCCTTAAAATAGAATTAGCTCCCAACAGAAAACTTTATTAAAAGTGGACTGGACTCACTGAAGATTTTAGTCATGAAGTCTTAGAGAAATTTCACTTTTGTTTGTAAAACTTTTCCTATGGCCCTTCTGTTCATGGAGCTTCCCCAGTGGTTCAAACAGTAAAGAATTTGCCTGCAGTGCAGTAGGCTCGGGTTCGATCCCCGAGTCAAGAAGATCCCCTGGAGAAGGGAATGGCAACCCACTCCAGTATGCTTGTCTGGAAAATCCCATGGATAGAGGAGCCTGGTGGGCTACAGGCCATAGGGTCACAAAGAGTCAGACATGACAGCAACTAATAGCTTCACCTTTTCACTTCTGTTCATGATCCAAAGGCAACATTTCTCTAGCTGCTTAGCTATTCTGTTTTCTACATTCTAACATGCCAACATCAAAGCTGTAGCTCTGCCCTCTCCTCTCCTTCCCCACGTCAAACCCAGGGTAACTGGGAGAAATTTCAACATCAATAGCGTCTCATCTTACTGATAAACAAAGCACAAAGATGGAAACGGACAGTTGCCAGGACAGAAAGCAGTGGATGAAAGCGGGATAATCGCCTTTCTATCTACAGATAGTAGAAAGGGTGCTATCCTGGGGGACACGATGCTAAGTTAAAATAATATTTACCTGGGTGGGCCTGTTATACAGGAAGTGTTTAGATCCTAAAAACAGTGGAAACAACTGTAAAACTAAAGAAGAGTGAACTTGGAACATGAGAGGCGTGAGTGATAGTGAAGACAGTTGTAAGGAGAGTACTATTGCTAATTTCTCTCTCACACAAAGGCTTATTAAAGAACCTCTACTCACAGATCCCTGATATGCTTTGTAAGCATCTTCTTCACTCACAATTTCTCTTCTCTGAGGTTCCAGTATATAAAACAAAAATAAAATAAAACTCCCAAAGCCAGCCATTTTCTTAGAGACTTCATACTCGTTAACTTGAAATTTTGAAGTACAGGAATACAGTACATTTGAAATACCATAATATTCAGGAAAGGAACATATATATGTATGTATATATATATGTATACGTATATATATGTGTGTATATATATATATATATGTATATGTATATATGAAGGGGCTTCCCTGGTGGCTCAGACAGTAAAGCATCTGCCTGCAATGTGAGGGACCAGGGTTTGATCCCTGGGTCAGGAAGATCCCCTGGAGAAGGGAATGGCAACCCACTCTAGTACTCTTGCCTGGAAAATTCAATGGATGGAGGAGCCTGGTGGGATACAGTCAATGGGGTTGCAAAGTCGGACATGACTGAGCAACTTCACTTTCACTTTCACTTTCATATATATTTGAATGTCATGTCTGTAGTAGGACAATATGATGGGGTGTGACTAGCAGTGGACTCATCAGTTCAGTTCAGTTGCTCAGTTGTGTCCATCTCTTTATGCCTCCATGGACTGCAGCACCCCAGGCTTCTCTGCCCATCACCAACTCCCAGAGTTTGCTCAAATTCATGCCCATTGAGTCAGTGATGCCATCCAACCATCTTATCCTCTATCATCCCCTTACCCTTCTTCCTTTAATCTTTCCCAGGATCAGGGGCTTTTCCAATGAGTCAGTTCTTTGCATCAGGTGGCCAAAGTATTGGAGTTTCAGCTTCAGCCATCAGTCCTTCCAATGAATATTCTGGACTGATTTCCTTTAGGATTGACTGGCTGGATCTTCTTGCAGTCCAGGGGACTCTCAAGAGTCTTCTCAAACACCATAGTTCCAAAGCATCAATTCTTCAGCACTCAGCTTCCTTTATAGTCCAACTCTCGCATCCATACATGACTACTGGAAAAACCATAGCTTTGACTAGACAGACCTTTGTTGGCAAAATAAGGTCTCTGCTTTTTAATATTATGTCCAGGTTGGTCATAGCTTTCCTTGCAAGGAGTAAGCGTCTTTTAATTTCATGGCTGCGGTCACCATCTGCAGTGATTTTGGAGCCCAAGAAAATAAAGTCTGACACTGTTTCCATTGTTTCCCCATCTATTTGCCATGAAGTGATGGGACCAGATGCCATGATCTTAGTTTTCTGAATGTTGAGTTTTAAGCCAACTTTTTCACTCTCCTCTTTCACTTTTATCAAGAGGCTCTTTAGCTCTTCTTCACTTTCTGCCATAAGGGTGGTGTCATCTGCATATCTGAGGTTATTGACATTTCTCCCGGCAATAGTGGACTCATATATATATATATGAACATCATGTCCATAGTGAGCCTCTTTATGATGAGTTTTACTGACACCACGTGTGTCATGTTTCATAATGGGTCTCTTTTTGTTTCCAAAATATATATTGCTTTGTCAAATATATGGTAAATTGCATTGTCAGCATTAGTCATTTAAAATCCTATATAAAATGACAATCTGCTGTAGAGTATTTGTTCACCTTTGATTCTGTAGTTCTGATTTACTTCTATAGGGTGTATGTGTCCTCCAGAAAAATATCTTTTGAAAACTGCAGAACAGATTGCTCTGACTGACTGTCTTAATTTTCACAGTAATGGATTAAATTTTTTCTCAGAAAAAGCATGTGGTAGGCAGTAAGAGGGGCGTTTGAAAATATAAATTATATGCAAAGTTCAAATCATTGCTCAGCTCATATCTAGGCCAGCCTCATATCTCTTAAAATAAAATCTGAATGTTTTGTTGTGTCCTACAGGATTCTGTGTGAGTCTGTCTCTTCCACTTCTGATGCCCTGACCCACTGCATGACATGAGGCTCATTTTGATCTTCAACATCCCAAACAAATCCTGTCATCAAAATCCTTGCACTTGCTATTTTCTTCTTCCTAGAATTCTGATTCCTGTCTCTTTGGATCTGAGGTTCCTTTCCATCTTTTCAGTCTGTGGTCAAATATCATCTTTGAGAAATCACCTGGCTTTATCTAAAGAGGTCAGACATCCCTCATTATCATGGTACCCTCTTATTTTCCATTAGAGAATTGATCCCAATCCGAAGATGTCACATTGTGTGTTTGTTAATCATGTATCTGTATATTGTATGTTTCTCATCAGTAAAATACTACCTCTATGAGGAACCTATACTCCTGGCACCTAGAACTGATTCTATTAATAAGAGGCGTCCATATAAAAAATTTCTCCCATTGACAGGTTGACATATAAGCCATTTATATGCTCCCTATTAATTAGTAACACTTCTTTACTGATAATGATTTCCCCCACAGCATTCTGAGGTTCAAATTTGTGACCTGTAGTTCAAAACTACGAGTGATCTAATTAACTCCAATATTATTCTTGATTCTATCATGAGTGAGAGATGATGTTCATGAATGAGTAAATAAGTAAACAAGTTAATTAGACAATAAGTAAGGTCAGAATCTTTAGGAGTTAATTATTCCTTTCAAGACTGGTATCAAGAAAAAAAGACCACCACCTCTGTAGTCTTTGACACCAACTAGAAAGATTCCATCCTGCCCTGATCAATTTTAATTTCTAATTCAGGGTGGTATAACCTTTGCAGGTAAATTCCAGTTACAAAAGGATTTAAAGAAGCTCTTTCTGATAATCTGGGGTCACACCTCCATCTCAGAAATATAGTAATGGTCACATACTCAAGATGAGATGGAAATCAGTGACTCATTAATTCCAGACTAAAATCAAGACATTATGCTGCTGCTGCTGCTGCTGCGTCGCTTCAGTCATGTCTGACTCTGTGTGACCCCATAGATGGCAGCCCACCAGGGTCCCCCGTCCCTGGGATTCTCTAGACAAGAACACTGGAGTGGGTTGCCATTTCCTTCTCCAATGCATGAAAGTGAAAAGTGAAAGTGAAGTCGCTCAGTTGTGTCCAACTCTTGGTGACCCCATGGACTGCAGCCTACCAGGCTCCTCCGTCCATGGGATTTTCCAGGCAAGAGTACTGGAGTGGGGTGCCATTGCCTTCTCCGCAAGACATCATAGAGGTGACTAATTTATATGCAAAGATTACATGGATTATATGGATGATAAGAAAATTGTATAGGTTGTGTATGTGTGTGTGTATGTGTATATATATATGTATGTATATATATTTCATTTATAAAAAGTGCTTAACCTGCAGAGGGAGCCAACAAATATTAACTCTCTTCTGTAATAAAATATAACTTGCTGTCAGCTGTTATGTCAGCATCTCATCAAAGGAAATTAAAGACTAACTCTAAAACTGGGTAACTCTAAAACTAGGTAGTAAAGCTCTTCTAGAATTGGATTATTATTGCTACATATGTGACTACTTGGTAAAAAATGAATAATGATCATTATAGTCAGGTGGCTCAGTCAGTAAAAAAAATCTGCTTGCAATGCAGGAGATCCGGGTTCAATCCCTGGGTTCAGAAGAGCCTTTGGAGAAGGGAATGGCAACCCACTCCATCATTCTTGCCTGGGAAATCCTATAGACAATAGGCCTGGTGGGTTATAGTCCATGGCATCACTGAGTCAGATATGACTTAGTGACTAAATAACATCAGTAATCAAAGAACCAGAAACAGCTTCTGATAAGTGAATTGTTCTATTTAACTACAGAGATCTGTGCAATTTTCTTCAAAAAATCAGCAGTTTCTAGACTGTAGTCCACTCAAAAAGAAGGTATATAAACTATCCAGAAATTTAATTCTTTAATTCTAATATCACTATCCCTTTATTTTGAAAACAAAATAACAAATTAATCAATAGACTTCTCATTCAACTCCAAAATACAGATGTCCACAGTGTCAGAAAATGGTTAATTCTCCATATTTTAAATAAAATACAATCGTGAAAAATATTTTCTTTTATAAAAATGTAAAGTTTTTATAATGGTTTGAAATGAAATATTGTCTACTTTCAATTAGTAGACTATAATTTCAAAGAAGAACATTTATCATTATTATCTTTACAATTCCTATTTTTGGCTATTTTGTCAGTCAATATTAAATGCTGAAGGATCTAACACTGCTAAGGAAATATTTGTATTGCATCTGTCCTGGAAGACTCTATACTCCCAAGAGACTTACTCATTTGTACTGAATAGACGGTCAAAGAATGACTGAAGTTTTATATGGAAATTCAGGCAAAAATTTTGATACAGTCTGCATCTACTTCAACACAGTTTTTCTTTTTCCTTTAACTACAGAATTCCCTCTAGACTAGTATATATAAATTTGTGTCTCAGGAATTCCTTTGAGAAAAATAGGCATAGGTAAAAGCTTGCACTTTTTTTCCAAAACTTCAGAGCAACCAGAATTACCTGGATCCCATCAGTATGTCAAGCTATAAAACACCTGCTTTTACCGAAGTCTTTGTTCGATGTATTCTCATTGAGAATATGAAACACATTCATTGTAATTATAATTTGGGCCAAACTTTATTTTGATTATATAATAACATAGCCAAAAAGGAAAGAATAGCTACATTTTTTTTTAGTCTGTGGAGGAATGACTATGTTACTTTGAATCCATTCTGGTTTTATTCTTTTACATTTCACTGTCTCAAGCGCCAAATAAAATTTTACTCACATGTTTCCTTTTAAAACATGAGTTCAGAAGACAACTCAAGAAAAAAAAAAAAACAACCTCAATGAAAGTTTTATTAGCTTCTGTGAACCCTAAAATACTGTGCTTTTCCTTTCTGTGATTAAGTGACACTTGCTGTCATACAAAAGAATGGTAATGATATTAGCCTTAATCATAAACATGTGCTAAGCACATATTTCTCTGAATAATACAACTAGAAATTTGGTTGTAAAATGCAAGAAATCCAATTCAAACATACTTTGGCAAAAGAGGGATTATTTGGCTCATATAAACTGTGAAAGACTCAATAAGAGGAACCAGAGAATTAATATAGTTGGGATTTTTTTCTCTACCTCTCATGTTTTTGTTGTGTGCCAGCCAAATTATCTCAGTCTGTGTTCCTACAAGGCTAAAATCATGATTTCTGATGTTAAGAATGCTTGTATCCTCATAGCTTTCTGAACAGAAAGGAAAACAAAATTCGAATATTAATCAGCTACATTTTGAAAAGTCCTGGGAGAAATTGGTCTGTATTGGGTCACATGCCCAGAACTACACGATTCATACGTGGTCCCAGGAAAGTGATGTTGTGTGGACTAGCCTTGGGGAACTTGTTGTTGTTCAGTAGCTCAGTCCTATCCGACTCTTTGCAACCCCATGGACTGCAGCTCGCCAAGCCTTCTTGTCCTTCACTATCTCCCAAAGCCTGCTCAAACTCATGTCCATTGAGTTGGTGATGCCATCCAACCATCTCATCCTCTGTATGTCAGATCTAATCCCTCGCATCTATTTGTCACTCCCACTGTATAATCAATCGTAAGGAATTTGATTTAATCTTGGGCAGGTGGCATTATTAAATCAATAACTATAGCTATGGAGTTGGGAGTTGTGTTAGAAGATTCTGGTTCCTAGTCTGAATTCATGCTTGGAGCAAGAGAAGTGTTTTCAGAATGAAGGACACAGGATATATTTTCCCAGAGGAAATGAGAGGAGTACAAGGCTGGCAACATACATATATACATGCACACAGATACACACCAGGTTATCTCCTCCTCTCATTTCCTATTCTTTCATCTTCATTGTCATCAAGCATGTACTGAACATCAAATATGAAATCTAATGCTAATGAACTGACAGATTTGAGTTATTCATGATCTTTACTTTTTGGAAATTTGAGATGCTATTATTTATGCCTTTTCCTTCCAAAGAGAAGACATTAATGTTATAGACTAAAATGTAAAATTTAACAACATAAAATTATGAATCAGATGAAAGTGGTATTTTGTCAGTTCTAAGTCACATTTCTGACACCTGATTAAATCTAACAATTGATAGAGTCTTAAGTTGCTACTGGCCAAGTGGCCACTGTGGCACATTGTCACTTCTGTTGAATGATGTACATGACCGACACTACATGTGTCGAGTTCAACTGTCACACGTGATATCTTCAAGAGAATAACATGATCCAGTATTAAAAAAATTCAGTTTGTAGAGAGTCACTGAAAGAGTACGGTGATACATGCATGTGGTGTTTTTGTAAGCATTCAGAATTAAAAGAAATAATCCAATTTCATGTTTTTGTTTTAGAGTAATAACCAAGAACTTTAAGGAACCTAAGAAAGGAGGATTCTCCCAAATAGATGAAGCTATGCTCTTCTTTATTACTGAGTAAAGTACAATACAACTGATGTTAGGAGAGATCATTGGGTGCCTTGGAATAGATGAAAGGAATTTAAGATCATGAGGGTTGAATGACAAAATTATGTAGAATCACAATTATGATATCATGTCAGAGTTTATGTATATTTTATGTTATGTATAAAGGAAAGGGATTTTTCCTTTATAGTACATAAAATAATAGTGCATCTTACAATTTATAGTGTATTTGATGTCAATTAAATAATATCATAAAAGAAATTGATTTTACTTCATGGAAGTCATTTTGGTAACATTACAGAGTAGCAGGATTTTCATACTAGTAATCAGACTGCATGCTCAGTTGCTTCAGTTATGTCCTACTCTTTGTGCCTCTTTGAACTGTAGCCCATCCGGCTCTTCTGTCCATGGGATTCTCCAGGCAAGAATGGGTTGCCATGCCCTCCTCTAAGGGATCTTCCTGACACGGGGCTCAAACCTGTGTCTCCTGCGCTGCAAGTAGAGTGTTTATCACTGAGCCACCGGGGAAGCCCAGTAATCAGATAACCTATACTCTAATTTTCATTCTATTACCAACTAATTTTATTCTCTAAGAGGTGTTAAGTAAACACTTAGGACCTCACATAAACTGTAAGGATTTTGGACTAGATTATAGCAACCATCAGTTTCAAACATGATTCAAGATGGAATGAAAAATATAAAAAGAAATTCTTTTTTTTTTTCATCTTAAGAATGATGGTTTGGAAATACTATGACTCTAGCTTGGTAGATGTGTAATCTCCACATGCCAGGGTGGTATTTTTATTTTCAGTGCAGTGATAATTCATCTAAATCACATACCTAATGTTCCCACTTGAAATGTATCTTGTTATGTAAATGTTATGTAGCATTCATAACATGCCATATTTCTTTCAGTTTCAGAGTGTTTGGCAGTTTGATAAGTGTTATAGCTTCAGACGGATTAGTGAGGGGGTAAGTAGTAGAAAATGCTAACGGACAACTAATCAAGTAAGTGGGTATCAGATAGTCAACTACTACAGAGCACAATTATAATTCAAAACTATGTGAAGCATTATCATTTTGCTGCAGTGTTTTCACACCAAATGTTCTAAGAAGAACAGAAAAATGATTGCACATTAGCGTATTTGGGAATGTGGTCATTAGGAACCTACGGTTTTCTAAGAAGGTGGTAATCTCCTTTCTTTCTCAGATGCCACAGGCTGCTCATATGTTGAAAATTTAGTGCAGCATTTGTAAAACTCATGTAAATAACATTTTATTCTGTTGGCTTCCTAGAGCCTGGGAATCTGAAATTGACTTGTTACAGTGTTTTCCTTCATCAAGAGTGCATGCTCTGTTACTCGGTCATGTGTGACTCTTTCCTCCTGCAGGGTATTGATCACTGGGTCTGGAAGATTCACTGGAGGAAGGCATGGCAACCCACTCCAGTACTCTTGCCTGAAGAATCTCCATGGGCAAAGGAGCCTGGTGGGCTACACTCCATAGTGTTGCAAGGGTCGGATATGACTGATTTACCGCACACACATGAACTGTAGCCTACCAGGCTCCTCTGTCCATGGAACTTTCCAGGCAAGAATACTGGAATGGGTTGCATGTCCTTCTCCAGGGAATCTTCCTGATCCAGGGATTGAACCCTAATATCCTGAATCTCCTGCATTGCAGGCAGATTCTTTACCTCTGAGTCCCCGTGGAAGCCCTCAGAAATAAAATCATCTCAGTCAAATTCTTTTTGTTAAAGATATTTGAGAAAATAGACAGACAAAGGGATTCCATTGTCTCTCATGATAGCATTTTCTGATGGATATTTTTAAAAAATTTATTCTCTTATGCCAACTTTTTAAAAGAGACTTTGTGCCTTTCATGTTTTAATTTACAGAAAAAAAGCTCACAAAATATTAGAATACAAAAATGATATAGTCCATTTTTAAAATTTTAATAAAATGAAGAAACTAAATTATAAAGGGGGTGAAGTGCTAGACCCCATAGAACTCGTTGTTGACAGACTAGGTTTAGAACCCGGATCCTTCACTTTTTACTTGAATGACTTGTTTATATCTGTCTTACTTTCCATTTACTTTAAAACAAAAAATAAGCTGCAGCAATTGATTTTACATTTATTTTGTTATCTAGTCTTTTGATCCTTTAGTTCTGAAATCTCTGTATCGAATCCTGGAAAGACTGGTTGAAAGTGACAGTGACAGTCGCTTAGTCGTGTCTGACTCTTGGTGACCCCACGGACTATACAGTCCATGGAATTCTCCAGGCCAGAACACTGGAGTGGGTAGCCTTTCTCTTCTCCAGGGGATCTTCCCAACCCAGGGATCACACTCAGTCTCCCACATTGCAGGCAGATTCTTTACCAGCTGAGCTACAAGGGAAGCCCAGAAAGACTGGCTGGAGCCATCCAAAGATAGAAAAAATTAATACTAATTTACTCACTGACTGAAGATTCAACCACTAGGACTGTGTTTTCTGTTTGTCTGTTCCATGTATAATGTTTATCTCAGTAACAGAATCTTTTATCTGAGTAATGTTTAGTTCAATCAAATGATAGGTATTGGACAGTCTCAAAGAAATGTGGTACTCTATATATGGGCTTTGTTTTTGTACTGGTTATTACTATTGTAAATTTATTGAGTCCCAATTCCCAGTGAAACCATTACTCTGAGGCTTGTCATCTCTCTGGTGTTACTTGCTAAATCATGTCTGACTCTTTGTGACCCCATGGACTATAGCCCAATAGGCTCCTCTGTCTGTAGAATTCTCCAGGCAAGAAATACTAGAGTGGGTTGCCATTTCCTTCTCCAGGGGATCTTTCCAACCCAGGGATAGAACCTGCATTGTGGGCAGATTCTTTACCGTCTGAGTCACCAGGGAAGCCCAGGCATCTCTCTGCTCACTGTTAAACATTATGTGCTCTAAATGTATTTCTTTGACTGAGGAATTGTGCCTTAGCAATTCAAATTAGTGACTTATCTTCTGTTCTGGTACTTTTATAGTACTCAGAATGCTTGTGTGTACCACTGGGTGTGCAAAGCCCCATTAAGAATAAGTGTCCCTGTGGTGGATTCATTTTGATATTTGGCAAAACTAATACAATTATGTAAAGTTTAAAAATAAAATAAAATTAAAAAAAAATAAATAAAGTGGCCAAAAAAAAAAAAAAAAAAGACCTTTACCTTAAAAAAAAAAAAAAAAGAATAAGTGTCCATTCTTCTTAGGACCCATTTATATCCTCCAGAGGCAATGGTATCAGTCTCACTTGCCAGATGTGTGCAGAGCGTCCTCCTGGTGAAACTGGCCCCATTGCCATCTGCAGGCTCTGTCTCTCTTATTGGCAGACACAACAGTTTTCACTGGTATTTTATGCCTCAGAAGGTGCAACAGGGAAATATCCAGGTTAAGCTCATCTCTGCACTGCTGCAGCCCCCTAATGTCCACTCACTTATGGACCCTGGTGGCCACCTCAAGTGAATGCACCAGGAGGAGGCCTGTTACTAGTTTCATTCGCCTTCTGATTCTAGAAGGAGGCACTTCTGATGGGTATTGACATATCCTACTTTAACATGCCCCCTTAAGTTCCCAGAGTGATTTCTTTAGGGCTGTGGCCCATATGGGTATCCATTTACAAAGCTAGTTTTCCATGCCCTTCTGCCTGACCAGGTGGGCAAGCCATTGGCTACTGCCCATAAGTGAGCAACAAGCCAAGTCTAGGGACAAACAACATACAATTCAGCCCACTGAGTTGGTCTATTTTTACCTTCTTCAAAGTGGTGGACTTCTAAACAGGATGCAGTCCATTTGTCTAATTGCCTCCATAAACCAAATAGTTCTCCAGAAGCTCCCTAAATATATAGATATTATAGAGTTAAAAATGAAAAGGACAGAAAAACATACAATAAGCAAAAACTAAAGAAAATTGCCCTATTAAGATCAGTAGACTTTAGGGCATTAAAAAGTAAAAAGGGATATTTTATAAAGCTAAAAGGGTCAGTCTACCACAAACATTTAACATTTCTGCATTGGCAAAAAATGGACACAACTGAAATAATACAGAAATTCATGGTCCTAGTGGAAGATGTACACATAACATTTAGTAAGTGAAAGAAAAAGCAGATAAAAGATGGAAAGGATGCCAAAGACATCAACAAGGTAATTTATAGATCTGCTGTAAATGACATAAAGAACATGGTGTTCAATAGTAGAACAATGAGCCAAACAACAACAGAGAACATATTCTTTTCAAGTGCACGTGAGATACATATCAAATTCATAATATACCTGGCCATGAAAAATACTGCAGCTTCCCTGGTGGCTCAGTGGTAGAGAATGTGCCTGCCAATGCAAGAGACATGGATTTGAGCCCTGGGTTGGGAAGATCCCCTGGAGAGGGAAATGGCAACCCACTCCAGTATTCTTGCCTGGGAAATCTCGTGGACAGAGGAGCCTGGCAGGCTACAGTCCATGGGGTTGCACAGAGTCGGACATGACTGAATGACTTTAATGTACATACATGTAAAAAATAACTCAGAGTATATTCTCTGACCACAGTGGAAAATTGACAAAAATTAACGAAAATCATATAATTACACATAGAGCAATGTTAATACCCACAGTGCAACCCTGAAATCAAGGTTAAGATATTAAAAAAAAAAAAAACACCCACCAATATATCTTTACTTATGAAACCATTCCTCTTACCTATTCTATATAAATTATATCACATGTCCCAATTGATCTAGAGGCAAAAAATAAAGAACTATGTTAAGTTCTTAAGTTATCTATTATTTCTAAACACCTTGAATTTTAACAAATGTTTGGAACAGTCTTGAGACACATCTACTCATGGTAAGATCTTATATCCTCAATTGTTTTTTTGCTAAAGAGAATGTTGGAAATGTTCACCCTGAAATTCCAAAGTTTTAGACTTGGAAAGAATTTCCAGGATAAATTATAAGTGGGAGGAAAATGGCATCCAGTTGAAAGAACAGTCATTTAAGCAATTAAGGTAAATTTTGAGTTTTGCTTCTGCTTCGTGACACTAGATGAAACGTTTAAAAATGTCCAAGTTCAGTCTTCTGTATAAAATAGTTATAATAAGATTTTGCCTATTGACTGTGCAAGCATATAAGAAATTGGAACTAACATTGGCTGGCCCCCTAATGACTGCTGGTAATAAACTTGACCCTGAATCTGTGAGTGTTTAATAGCAGTTTATTCTCCCAACAACCATTTGACGCAGTAAGTATGAATAAAATGCATGTGAGAATTCTGCATTAACTGTAAAAACGAATGCCTGGCCATCTCACGTAAGGCTTCCCTGGTGGCTCAGTGGTAGAGAATGTGCCTGCCAATCCAAGAGACGTGAATTTGAGCCCTGGGTCGGGAAGATCCCCTGGAGAGGGAAATGGCAACCCACTCCAGTATTCTTATCTGGAATATCCCATGGACAGAGGAACCTGGCGGGCTACAGTCCATGGGGCTGCAGAGTCAGACAGGACTGAGAGGCTACACAACAGTAAACAAAATTATGTATGCATTCTTATTCAACATATGTGAGATGGTTAACATGTTGTCAGCATTGCCACAATAAGAACATATGTTTTTTTTTTTCTTTATGTACCATAGGGATTCTGAGTTTCAGTCTTGCATCATGGTAATTGTTAAACTTTCTTTTTTCATAGTGGGATTCTGATTTTCTACTGGGTATCTCCAAATATTTAGGTGCCTCAATAGGCATTTTCAAAAGGGATTTAGGAAAACTTTAACAATCCTCTGAGATTCGGGGGTCAATTCTCATTTGTTCCTTCTTAACATTGCTGAAAAGTGTTAACTCTTCCTACTGTAAGTAAAATCTGATTGAATGAATTTCTCACTAGACTTCCTTTTATCTACAGCTATCTGTTATTTTCTGAGAAATTAACAAACATCTCAGGTTTTAATAATAGTAATAATAATTACTGATAACAGTGTTCCCTAATCTTTTAAAATATATAGGTCATGATGTAGAGAGTTAATATACTACTTATAAAAATTAAATCTATTAGAACAATATCTATATGACACATAAGAGAGAGTGTTCTGGCTATAAGGTAAGTTCTTAGTCTCAAAAGTGAGTTAAAGCCATAGGAACAGCAGAGGACCTGTATCACATTAAAATAAGCTTAAAGTGGTGGTCCTGATGAGCAAGCATGCTTGGTCAAGTCAGAAATGAAGATGATCTAGAGGTAGGTGTCCAGATGGCATAGCTTTGAGAAGAGGCCCATGAAATAAAGAAATCAGATAGATTCCAACATTAAAAAAGCCTTTCTTTTATATTTCAATGCATTCTATCTTATATTACAGACCTTTGTATTTTACAGAGTCCCCAAGTCATTGACTCCACATGCACCATCAGCTGAGGTTTAAATAACCACTCCTTAAATATCAAGCTTTAAAATTTTTTATTGGTTATTCCAGAGTTTTAAAGCTTGCAGAAGCAGGCCCTCAACTGTATAATATATAGATGAATAAGATAAATGATAAGGGAAGAACATTGGAAGACACCTGACTCTTGGCATATGCAAAGTAGAGGGCATTGGAATAAAAGAAACCCACTGAATTCAGATAGTTAATTCTGGGCCATGGGTAATCTCAAGAGAGAAAAAAAATAAATAACAACGGATATTGTGCATGTTTCTGAAAAGCCAGTTACATTAAAAGAGTTATTTGGCTGTCATTTTCCTATCCAGAATCCATCCATTTTCTCCTCGTTGCTCCTGACACTTTCCCTATTTAGGTGTCTCAATTGGCATTTAAAAAAATACTTTAGGAAATTTTGACAATTTTCCATTGAAATTTGAGGTTCAGTTCTCATTGCTGAAAAGATTTAATTGTGGGTCATGGGAAGCTGATCTGCCCTCAGCAAAAAGGGTGGCTCTTGAAACTCATACCAAACTGGGTCTCCCATCCCTTTTACTAGTAATGGGTTCAAAGACGCAGGCTTTAACCCAACAGTCTGTGGCATTTATTTCGGAAGACTGATACCGGTTAAGACAGTGGTTGTCCAAGTGTGGTCCACCAGCACTGGCAGCCCCTGGCGATTTGTTAGAAAGGAAAATGTTTAGGCTCCAACTGAGACCGGCTGGTTCAGAAACTTGAGGAAGGAGACCAAGCAATCTGTGTTTTAATAAGCCCTCCAGGTTATTCTGATACACAGTCAAGTTTGAAAAGTAATGGGTTAAGAATGACCTCCTGGATGAGGTAGGCACATCCAAAGAAGCAACTTTTAGGGCATGGCTGTGAGAGATTTTCCCTAGCTCCTTTTAATTTAAATTGGAAACTAAACCACCCCAACTGCTGCTGGCAGCCCTTTTGACAGCATGAGTAAACTCAGTTTGTTGGCAGAAGAGTGAAGGGAAAACTGAGTAAAACATTTAAAATCAGCACTTCAACATGGGTATTGCAAGATTTCCAGTCTGGTAAGAATGGCACATTTTCTCCTTCTTACAACCAGTTTAATTCAAGTTTTCTATAATTGCAAAACATCCTAAATGATACAAAGAGCCAGAATATGTACAATATGAATGAAATGATTTGTTTATTCAACAGATAGATCTATAGAATCAATTCCTATGTGCCAACCTGGACTTTCCTGTTATCTCAGACAGTAAAGAATCTGTCTGCAATGCAGGAGACTTGGATGCAATCCCTGGCTCAGGAAGATTCCTCCTGAATCAGGAAGATTCAGGAGAAGGGAATGGCAACCCACTCCAGTATTCTTGCCTGGAGAATCCCATGGGCAGAGGAGCCTGGTGGGCTACAGTCCAGGGGGTCACAAAGAGTCTGACACGACTGAGGGTCTAACACACACACACACTGTGTGCCAACCACAGTTCTCAGCACTGAAGATATAAAAAATAAAGTGATTTAAAAAGGAAAAAGATCCTAGTGGAATTTATACCCTAGTTGAGGGAAACAGTCAAAAAATAAGACAAAAGAGTTAAGCATGTTCGGCAGGTGGCAAGTGCTAGAGATGATAGCATGTGCGGGGAGCAATTTTTCTTCTGGGTACAGCCAGGAAATACCTCCTAAGAAGATGCTGTGCAATTGTGTGGGAGGAGCTGGGTCCAGAAGTGGGAACAGCTGTGCAGCATGTGTCAGGGACCTTACTATGGTGTCATAAACCCATGCAAACAGTGGTGAAAGAGTGTGCCCACGGATGCAGAGCTGATAGCAGATGGGACCATGAGGACTAGCTGCCTCTAAAGGGTAAGCATCTCCCATTATGCTATATTCCCTGCAGAGATGGATATGTTATACCATTTCAAAATAAATCTTCTATTGCTAGGGATAATGAGCTAATATAGCAAAATCCATGCATACTTCTATTGAATTTCACTGGGACCCTTCCATTCTTTACAACAGTCCTTTAAAGAAGCATAATATCTTTAAAGGGGAAAATATTACATCTTCTTGTTACATTACAATGAAACTGCCCACTGCATGGACCTACCATCTGGGAAGGGGATAGGGGCTAGACCTAAAGAAATAATGAATTTTATTTTACTTATATTAGAGTTTATGTTAAGCTTGCTTGGTTATTGTATAGTTTTTGAAACTGTGGAACACTCTAGATGAGTATGTAGCTGCTTCCTTAAGCTCTGCTAATGTCCTCTTGAGAGTCCCCTGGACTGCAAGGAGATCAAACCCATCAATCCTAAAGGAAATTAATCCTGAATATTCATTGGAAGGACTGATGCTGAAACTGAAGCTCCAATACTTTGACCACCTGATATGAAGAGCTGACTCATTGGAAAAGACCATGATGCTGGGAAAGATTGAAGGCAGGAGGAGAAGGGGACGGCAGAGGATGAGATGGTTGGATGGCATCACTGACTCAGTGGACTGAGTTTGAGCAAGGTCTGGGAGATGGCAAAGGACAGGGAAGCCTGGCGTGCTGCAGTCCATGTGGGTCGCAAAGAGTTGGACATGACTGAGCCACTGAACAACAACACAATGTCTTCTGGGGACACCAGAGACCCTAGTGCCTCCTCTAGGACCTTATTCTGGTTCTGGACCTAAAAACTGTGCCTGGCATTGCAGGGGACCTCAGGACCTGATGCTTTTTTCAGGGTTCATTCTAATTGAGTAATACCTTCACTGGCTTGGTTGTTAAACATTGTCTACTTCATCCCTGTAGAGTATGTCTCCAAGGCTCACTCCCCAGGATCACATAGCAGAGGATCCAGGGAATCAATGATGGATGGGATGGTAGCGAGAGAGTTTTATCTCGGTTACCACTGAGGGGAAAAGCCTTGACAAGAATCCAATTGATACAAACCACAATTATGCCATCCTCTGCAGCAGCCCAAAGGAGGAGAGCTCTCTCTCTGAGCTCAAAGCTCAGGCTTCTCAGACAAACGACAGAATAGTTATGTTGATGACTGCCTTGAATAGATGTGTCCCTTAGATGTCCCTGCTAAATATAAATTTACATTTTCAATGTGTTTTTCTTTGTAGCAAACATATATATGGCAAAATTTCTGTCTTCCTGGAGTTTACAAATAAGAGTTTTTTTTTTTTTAATAGTAAACTCGAGAAGACAGATTTCATTTCATATAATAATTTTTAGCAAAACAAAGTACAGCATGGCTATAGGGGAAGACAAGAATGCCCTGAAACAGAAAATTTTTATGTTTGCTGTCTATGGAACACTTGCAAAGGTGAAAGTCACTCAGTCATGTCTAACTGTTTGTGACCCCATGGATATACAGTCCATGAAATTCTCCTGGCCAAAATATTGGATTGGGTAGCCTTTCTCTTCTCCAGGGGATCTTCCCAACCCAGGGATTGAACCCAGGTCTCCTGCATTCCAAGTGGATTCTTTACCAGCTGAGCCACAAGGGAAGCCCATGGAATGCTTACCTCTGAGAATCTGTCAAAAAATGAGGTCCAGTCTTGCTTGAAAACCACCATTGTTCAGTGAATCCTTTTGAGGAACATAAAACCTCTGCCTTTGCCCCAGCAATGACTCTATCATATGGCAGAATCATTATGTAAACCAACATTTAGAAAGCAGAGATGTTACAACTCCTTCCATCAAAAAGTTAATAATCTGTGGCATTCCAAAATCATAACAAAAATGTTGTGTGAGTTCTCCCAATAATGATAATAAAGAACCCCTTTATGGTCTTCAGAATAAAAAAAGTCCAACTCTCAAATAGTTCAGGTCAGTTGAATTCCACTTGATAGTCTTTTTCTAATCTCCTGCTTCCATTAGACAGATCTATCTTAAGGTAAAGCTGGAAGACTCCAGTGCTTTATAAAGAAAAATGCTGTGCCATTCTCCTGTAGACAGAGTTTTCAATGACAGACATTAAAAATTTTACTTTCATTATATAGAACATTTTATTGATATATCTTATTATAATTTCAAAGTTTTTTTTTATTGCTTGCAGTGGTTAGGGTCAGTCTTGAGTCTGCTGGCTGCTTTGAATCCTGTGAAAATCAAGGGCTGCTCTAGTGTTAATTCTTTCTAACCTGTCTTGTTTCCTGTTTTCAGGGCTTATTCAGTATATCTGATTTAATCAGTTTGGGTGGTTTGTTATAGATTACTTAGAAGTTTACAAAGTACATGAGACTCATCCATATTTTTGCATAGGGCTAAAGACTTCCCTTGGAGAAGGAAATGGCAACCCACTCCAGTATTCTTGCCTGGAGAATTCCATGGATAGAGGAGCCTTGAGGAGCCTGGTGGGCTGCCATCTATGGGGTCCCATAGAGTCGGACACGACTGAGGAGACTCAGCAGCAGCAGCAGCAGCAAAGACTACCCTGGTGGTTCAGACAGTAAAGAATCTGCCTGCAATGCAAGAGACCCGGGTTCGATCCCTGGGTTGGGAAGATCCCCTGGAGAAGGAAATGGCAACCCAGTCCAGTATTCTTGCCTGGAGAATTCCATGGATAGAGGAGCCTTGAGGGCCATGGTCCATGGGGTTGCAAAGAGTCAGACACAACTGAGTGACTAACATTTCACTTTAAAGAAAACCAATAGAGCTTTTATTTTTAAATACAATTTACTTGTGTTTATATGATCTTCACTAAAGTGGCCATTTAAGAGTCTTATTTTCTTAAAAAGCCAGTTTCACTCTTCTGAACTGTTAGATTCTTGGCCTCTAAAACTCACCTAGATTTAGGTTGGTGATTGGCTATTAACTCTTTTCAGCTGCTTCAATCTGTGTTGTTATTGGAGGGTAAGCCTGTAAGTCTTTTATTCCTCTGTTGCATTTCTTTCCTATCCACCCTTATGCTATATGCTAAGTCACTTCAGTCGTGTCCGACTCTGTGTGACCCCATAGACGGCAGCCACCAGGCTTCCCCGTCCCTGGGATTCTCCAGGCAAGAACACTGGAGTGGGTTGCCATTTCCTTCTCCAATGCATGAAAGTGAAAAGTGAAAGTGAAGTCGCTCAGTCGTGTCCGACTCTTAGCGACCCCATGGACTGCAGCCTACCAGGCTCCTCTATCCATGGGATTTTCCAGGCAAAAGTACTGGAGTGGGGTGCCATTGCCTTCTCCGCCTATCCACCCTTAGGTAGGCAGAATAAAGGAGATCCTGAAATGTCTTCCTCCCTTGTTCTATGAATATGTCAGGATACAAGTAGAAGGAGATTTAAGGTGGCAGGTAAAGTTAATGTTGCTAATTAGCTGACCTTTAGGTGGGGCTCATAGCCTGGATTTTCCAGGTGAGACCAATGTAATCATGGGAGTCTTTATATAGAGGAAGGCAGAGGGAGAGGGGTAAGAGGGAGGCATCGCAGTGGTCAAGGCTTGATCGGCTCGTGCTGGTTTTGAGGGTGGAAAAAGATAGTGAAGGGAATGGATTCTCTTCCAGAGCCTCGAGCAGGAAGGATGTCCTGTCTACACTGACCTCCCTGTAAAAACAGTAAGACTCGTTGTAAGTTTCTAACCTTTAAAACTAGAGAGTTCTAAATTCATATCGTTTTACGGTGCTGTTTTTTAAACCCAAAGAAGGGGATTTGCTTAACTGAGTGAAGAAATGATTACATCCATGTGATAAACAGGGAGTCTACAAAGTTAAATTATCTAACAAATCTGTTTTTATCAAGGTTTGGAATATTTTTTTTCCGTCTCTTTTTTCAGCTTCAACAAGTTTATTTCCATTAAGTCTTACAATGCTTTTCTTTTTTTTTAATTTGAGAGAATGTAATTAATGGAACAATTCAATGGAATAATTAAGGCGATTTTAATACCTCAGCATTTGCTATTTGGCAAAGGAATGGGAGGGGGAAGGAAAATAATTCATGTGGCTTCTCTTATGGATTTGGGTTCCTTTTCAATTTGAAATTCTAGAAGGGATGATGAACTGGTGAAGTTGCTGTCTGTGGTGAAGGGAAGCGGGTAGGAAGAGTGGGGTGGAAAGAGGTGGGGGAGCTCTGTGGCTTTGTGGAGAGGAGTGGGGTGGGAAGAGTTAGGGGATGTTCTGTGTCTTTGATAGGGCTGGGGAGCGGATTGGGAAGAGTCGCGGGAGGCCTGCTCCTGCTCGCTCATCAAACAAAATGGTTACAGTTGTTTTGTGCGGCAAGCGTCTCATCTGTGGTGATGGATCCTTTGACCTGTTCCAACTCCTCCCCTCACGGTGGTCTCAGCTGTTTGCTGTTTTATTGTTGTTCCGGGCTCTAGTGTATATTGTGGGTTATGGCATACCAGCTTTGTTTAAACGTCATGTCGTGTGAGGGGCCGGTGGCGGCATTACCCATGGGACCTTGCGCTTGTTATGCTGCGCGTCCCGCCGCCGCCTGCCACGAACTGGTCACTGGTTCGAGAGGTCGGCAGAGGATTCGTTTTGAGGAGACTTCGGTTAGCCTTCCTCCACCCTGGCTTCGGTGTGAAGACCTACAAGACAGCACAAGGTAAGAGGGCCCAGAGCTTGGAGCCTCGAGGGAGGAATAGCATTGAAACAGTTCACTACTAATCTCAAGCCTTCTAAACCTAAGTCCTGAGGAGGTGGAGCCTCAGGAAATTTCGTAGGGGAACTTTGTTATTGAGAAAGGAGCGGTTCGCGCACACCAGTGCCCTTCAGCCTAGTTCCCCACAGTTTCTTCTATCCTAAAGGGTGGAAACGTACTTCTCAGTGTCTAGCATAAAAAAACGTACTAAAGTACAACACAAGTTACCATACAAGGATGCTGAAAGGATGACAAATGAGTGATAACATACTTAGCCTAATATTTACAGAGCAACTACTGCTTGCCAGGGCCTGAGTACTACTGGTACAACTTTATTTTTTAAAAAACGGACAAGGAGACGGAAACTCAGGTTACCTGACTTGCCCTCAATCACACAGCTGGTAAGTGGAGGGGCAGAGATGCAAGCCCGAGACTGAGGTCTTGGCCACAACACAAAAGCCTTTTCCTAACCATAGCCATGGTTTAGTGCTTCAGGTAATCAAGATCACCTTAATAGTCTCCTCAGCTTGACTCAACTTCACACAGGTTTCTTCCTTACCAGGGGTCCCTGGGCTCCTCCTTACAGAGTGTACTTTGGAAAACTTGAAATTGTAAATTCTCTCGGCCCCTCTGAGATGTAAAAGTTTTCCCACATCTCCATAGTTTTACTATGGGAGAGATTTCTTTGAAAAGTTTTCGTCAAGAGACAGAGGGTTCCTGCCTCCCAGTCTCCATGGGGGAGAAAGAGCCTAATTTAAGGCAAATGCCAGGTAACAAACACTGATGGCCTAATCAGTTGATTTAACTCCTCCTCCCTACAGCATTCATCTTCCAGTTCTTTTCTTTAGCCCACTCACCTCAAATGTTTTAAACTCTGATTGTGCCAGTGTAATTAAGTTCAGTCTCCCCTTTGTTGCAATAGTCTTGATAGTCTTTCTTGCCTATTCAACTGTCCAGTGGGGTTTGACACAGATTCTCCTTAATCGTTCACCTTTTCAGGCATGAAAAGTGAGGTCTTAGTAACTTCAGATTCCCTATACTATGCGATGCCATTTGGATTGAAAGGAAAGGATACTTGCCGTTGCACATTAATGAACATAAGCTTTTACTAGTTCCTTCAGAGCAGGTTTTGGACTAGCTTGCCTAGTATTCTGCATTCAGCACATCAAAGAGATCAGATATCCTTCTGCCACTCTTCAAATAGGTTATATATATTTTAATATAACTAACATATAAAGCATGATGTCTTATGCTTTAGCAGTTCCATGATACTCGCAATATTGTTCCCCCCATTTTTCAGAAACGGAGGTGTCCAGAGGTTAAGAAGCTCAAGTTTTGGAGTTAGGACTTAATTTATCTTTAAGTGAATTAAGTGGGACTAGGATGCTTCTGGCGATTGGCATGACATTTGCTAATTTATTTCTCTATTATGCTGGATATGGTCAAATGATGTTAGTTTAGGTAACATTTCCAGAGGTCTCAGTGACTTGGCAATTTTTTAGTTCCCTTTCATTCTGTGATGAGCTCTTTAAGGATGGGGATCCACAAATGTGCTCCAGAGAACATTCACCCCATCATTCAGTCACTTCATCACCGAGTCCCCACCCTGGCTTCATTGCTAATCTCCTTTTATCATCATTTTTCCCTTAGGCTAGCCCATAAAATTCTGGTTAACTACACCAGGAAAAAAAAAAGTGCCGTGTTAGAGAACTCAAGTTTCTCTACTAAAAACTAGCAAAAATTTCAAATCCAGATTTCCTGAAATTATGTAGCTCAAGCCCTGTTCATGATTCACGGATAACAGCTGAAACCACTTCATCTACAAGTTAATGGATAAAATTAGCATGTTAAAGAGTTGGAGGACTTAATTAGAAAGGCAATCCTTCAGCAAAAAGCCTCTCAGGAACACTAAAGCCATTTGTTGATTTTGTTTGTAAAAGATTTGGGGACAGAACCTGGAAACAGAAATTTGACTTTGCACACCTAAGTCCACGGTGGAACTATACCATCCTCAGGCTTGCTGTAAAGGAGCTATGTTCATAGAAAACGTATGCTCTTTTACCTTCCATGACTTTATTTTCATCATCCCAATGTTCCTGAGAGAAACGTTCTGTTTATTTCTCTCTGCTCTCCTCTTGTTTTCTGCCCTGGGGATGGGTTTTGGCATGCCAAAGAAACCATCCTCAGTGGAGAGACGGCTCCATCGTTGGCAGCACTGCTGCTCCTATGCCAGCCATGGTCCTGGGTACTTCAAAAATAGCGTTTCTCACCCTTGAGAGTTTTTATTTGTTGCAGCATTCACCTCTGTGGTTTTGAACAATGTCTTTCAGTTCAATGATACCACTATTTCTGGATTCTAATTTTATGCATTTTTCTGTTGCCTTTCTACTATAAAGGTCTCTTACCTTCTCATGTACATATGGCCTCTCCATAGTACTCCCTCTAATTGAACATTTTTGGTAAAAAATAATATATTTGACTATAAATATTCATTTTAGTGTTGTATGTAATAGTGTTCTGTGTAAATACTGGCTTTTTCATTTTCTCCTCATTCAACAAATGCATACTGAACGCCCCACTGTCTTCTGTAGTCATCCCTGTCAGTACTAGAATTCTAAGAGTTGGGGGTGTGTGTTGGGGAAAATATCTACCTAAGGGGGCTAATTTTATAGAGGAAGCAGCAGAGCAAAGTGTTTACAGAATCTGAAAGCAGCCCACTTGTATTAAAATACTGTCTTTTGAATACTGAGCAACTCTGTGACCTTAGCGGTTATCCAGCTTCTCTGTGACTCCATTTCCTCATCTGTAAGTTGGGAGTAAGTTCTACTTGAAAGTTTGTAATGAAGACTAAATGATTTAATAAAACATTAGACAGGCAAGGGAGATACTTTTTAGAAAGTGTCAAGGGACTACTGGAGAAGGGTGTATAATCAAACCATGAAAAAGGCAAGTTTGGATACTGATTTTTTTACATAAGATGTCAAATATTTTTCCACACCATGAATACCTTTGAGCTTTCACACCTAAGTTATTAATTTGAGGCTGGTATATTTCATTCCTTGCTTTTTCATTGTTTCTCATTAATCCTTTTTTAAAAACTTTACTTTGTATGGATTTTTCTCTTAAGTGTCAGTGATTCTCTTTGTTGACTTAAATAGACTGCTATTTCCCCAGCAAAAATGGGTTCATTCAGGATCAGCAAAAAACTGCAATTCAGGGTCTGCAACCCTGGCAAACCACAGGCAAGCCCCCAGCAACAGGAGAAGAAAGCTCTTTGAAAGGAAGCTGGGAGGGGCTATAGGAAATCGTCTATTGGAGGGCCTGAGAGTTCAAAGTTTAGTGGCTTCTCACTGGCTGAGTCATGACAGTCTCTCATTGACTGAGCTCTTGCCAGGAAAGAAGAAGTCTTTTCTTCATGTTGGACTAGGGATCTCATAGAACATGAGAGCTCCCAGTTCTGTCCTGACCATTTTAACTGAGATTTCTAAACAGAATAATAAACAATTCATAAACATTAATTTAACTTCTAAGTCAAACAACTAACAATTTCTATAACTTCCATGTCTAACATATATCTTCATATTTATAGATAGGGCAAAGTGTAGTCAAATATTTAGTGTCCTGTCTAGCTAGGCAGGATTCTTGATTGTCAAATCTCTGACACTCCTTTGAGGCTCCTTCTAATTTTTTGTTAGGATTTTAGGGACTTGTCAGAATTTTGCTGGAGAGAATCGCTCCCATTGCCTCTGGTTGGCAAGGAGCCTTCCTTCTTCAATCTTGTCTGGAAAATGTTTAGCTTCCTACTCAATAGAAGAGTGGTCACAAGGCTAATGGCTTGAAGGATTGGACTGAGGAGTCTAACTACACAATGGACTCACTGGATTCACCCATTTTTTCAGATCCTATCTTTCTATGTCCTTCATCCTCTTGGAGAAGCCAATTTTGAACACTGGTGAGGTTCTGCAGTGCCTTTTATTTATGCACAATTTATAGGTGTAGCAACTGAGGTTCGTAAAAGTCAAACTGAGATCCCGTGACAAATGTTAGTCCTGGAAAATGGTACCAGTATTATCTCAGCATAAAAGCCATACTGTAACCATAATACACTACCCTGCTTGGTAGTGTAGCCTACCTGCCCTGCTCGTTATCCTAATAGGAATGATAGCTAACAACCCAAGTGGCACTCATATTAGGTAGCATTGTACACAATTCATATCTTAATTCATTCTTAAGAGAACCACAGGGCATTGATTCTGGTGTTAGCATCAATTTATCAATGAAGAAACAGCAAGAATTCAACTTTGTTAACAATTATTACTGGTAACTGGTTGGCAGTATTTGGCAAAGCAAAATTTAAGCCTTGATAGTCTGTCTTAAGGTAAACAATCCACCTGCCAATGCAGGAGTCTTGGGTTTGATCCCTGGGTCAGGAAGATCCCCTGGAGGAGAAAATGGCTACCCATTTCAGTATTCTTGCCTGGAAAATCCCATGGACAGAAGAGCTTGGTGGGCTAAAGCCTATGGGATCACAAAAAAGTCTGACATGACTTAGCTACTAAACAACTGTCGGTCTTAGAGGACATACTGGTTAAGAAGTTACTATTCTGTAGGTCACTTATAGCTGAAAACTTAATTTTATGATTGCCCCAGGGTGGAATGCTATTTAAATTTCTCAGGACTATTCTATCTTGGCCAATCAGACGGAGGTTTTTCTGAGAATGCACGGTACTTTCATGGAACTTAACATTTTGTTCTGTGTACAATTAAGGTGTTTATTCTAAGAAGGCTTATTTTAAAGCTGACCTCAGTTCAGCTTTTAAAGATGAGTAAAACAAGACTTCTCTTCTTTTCACAGCTATTTGTAAGGCCTCCCCAGACAGCCATTTTACTTTCTTGCATTTCTTTTCCATGGGGATGGTCTTGATCCCTGTCTCCTGTACAATGTCATGAACCTCATTCCACAGTTCATCAGGCACTCTATCTATCAGATCTAGGCCCTTAAATCTATTTCTCACTTCCACTGTATAATCATAAGGGATTTGATTTAGGTCATACCTGAATGGTCTAGTGGTTTTCCGTACTTTCTTCAATTTCAGTCTGTATTTGGCAATAAGGAGTTCATGGTCTGAGCCACAGTCAGCTCCTGGTCTTGTTTTTGCTGACTGTATAGAGCTTCTCCATCTTTGGGTGCAAATAATATAATCAATCTGATTTTGGTGTTGACCATCTGGTGATGTCCACGTATAGAGTCTTCTCTTGTGTTGTTGGAAGAGGGTGTTTGTTATGACCAGTGCATTTTCCTAGCAAAACTCTATTAGTCTTTGCCCTGCTTCATTCTGTATTCCAAGGCCAAATTTGCCTGTCACTCCAGGTGTTTCCTGACTTCCTACTTTTGCATTCCAGTCCCCTATAATGAATAGGACATCTTTTTTGGGTGTTCTAAAAGGTATGGTAGGTCTTCATAGAACTGTTCAACTTCAGCTTCTTCAGCGTTACTGGTTGGGGCATAGACTTGGATTACTGTGATATTGAATGGTTTGCCTTGGAAACGAACAGAGATCATTCTGTCGTTTATTGAGATTGCATCCAAGTACTGCATTTTGGATTCATTTGTTTACCATGATGGCTACTCCATTTCTTCTGAGGGATTCCTGCCCGCAGTAGTAGATATAATGGTCATCTGAGTTAAATTCACCCATTCCAGTCCATTTGAGTTCGCTGATTCCTAGAATGTCGACGTTCACTGTTGGCATCTCTTGTTTGACCACTTCCAATTTGCCTTGATTCATGGACCTGACATTCCAGGTTCCTATGCAATAAGCAAAGGAGAAAAGGAAAGATATAAGAATCTGAATGCAGAGTTCCAAAGAATAGCAAGAAGAGATAAGAAAGCCTTCCTCAGTGATCAATGCAAAGAAAGAGAGGAAAACAACAGAATGGGAAAGACTAGAGATCTCTTCAAGAAAATTAGAGATACCAAGGGAACATTTCATGCAAAGATGGGCTCAATAAAGGACAGAAATGGTATGGACCTAACAGAAGCAGAAGATATTAAGAAGAGATGGCAAGAATACACAAAAGAACTGTACAAAAAAGATCTTCATGACCCAGATAATCACCAGTGTGATCACTGACCTAGAGCCAGATATCCTGGAACGTGAAGTCAAGTGGGCCTTAGGAAGCATCACTATGAACAAAGCTAATGGAGGTGATGGAATTCCAGTTGAGCTATTTCAAATCCTGAAAGATGATGCTGTGAAAGTGCTGCACTCAATATGCCAGCAAATTTGGAAAACTCAGCAGTGGCCACAGGACTGGAAAAGGTCAGTTTTCATTCCAATCCCCAAGAAAGGCAATGCCAAAGAATGCTCAAACTACCACAGAATTGCACTCATCTCACATGCTAGTATAGTAATGCTTAAAATTCTCCAAGCCAGGCTTCAGCACTACGTGAACCGTGAACTTGCTGATGTTCAAGCTGGTTTTAGAAAAGGCAGAGGAACCAGAGATCAAATTGCCAACATCCGCTGGATCATCGAAAAAGCAAGAGAGTTCCAGAAAAACACCTATTTCTGTTTTATTGACTATGCCAAAGCCTTTATCTGTGTGGATCACAATAAACTATGGAAAATTCTGAAAGAGATGGGAATACCAGACCACCTGATCTGCCTCTTGAGAAATTTGTGTGCAGGTCAGGAAGCAACAGTTGGAACTGGACATGGAACAACAGACTGGTTCCAAATAGGAAAAGGAGTATGTCAAGGCTGTATATTGTCACCCTGCTTATTTAACTTATATGCAGAGTATATCATGAGAAACGCTGGACTGGAAGAAGCACAAGCTGGAATCAAATTTGCTGGGAGAAATATCAATAACCTCAGATATGCAGATGACACTACCATTATGGCAGAAAGTGAAGAGGAACTGAAAAGCCTCTTGATGAAAGTGAAAGTGGAGAGTGAAAAAGTTGGCTTAAAGCTCAACAGTCAGAAAACTAAGATCATGGCATCAAGTCCCATCACTTCATGGGAAATAGATGGGGAAATGGTGTCAGACTTTATTTTTCTGGGCTCCAAAATCACTGCAGATGGTGACTGCAGCCATGAAATTAAAAGATGCTTACTCCTTGGAAGGAAAGTTATGACCAACCTAGATAGCATATTCAAAAGCAGAGACATTACTTTGCCAACAAAGTCCGTCTAGTCAAGGCTATGGTTTTTCCAGTGGTCATGTATGGATGTGAGAGTTGGACTGTGAAGAAGGCTGAGCACTGAAGAATTGATGCTTTTGAAGTGTGGTGTTGGAGAAGACTCTTCAGAGTCCTTTGGACTGCAAGGAGATCCAACCAGTCCATTCTGAAGGAGATCAGCCCTGGGATTTCTTTGGAAGGAAGGATGCTAAAGCTGAAACTCCAGTACTTCGGCCACCTGATGGGAAGAGTTGACTTATTGGAAAAGACTCTGATGCTGGGAGGGATTGTGGGCAGGAGGATAAGGGGACGACAGAGGATGAGATGGCTGGATGGCATCACTGACTCGATCGATGGACGTGAGTCTGAGTGAACTCCGGGAGTTGGTGATGGACAGGGAGGCCTGGCGTGCTGCGATTCATGGGGTCGCAAAGAGTCCGACACGACTGAGCGACTGAACTGAACTGAAAACTAGACTTTTCTCTGATAGAAATCATAGAATGAAGTCTACATAGACTGTTAAATTACCTGAAATACTCATATAATTGTAGAGATAGAAAGCAGAGATTATCAGACATGATCCTATGTCTATCCACCCCTTCTGCATTTGGGCCATAATCCCCTCTCTGAGCTCCTCTAACTTCAGTGTCATTACCAATTAGGTGCCAGGAGTTTTGGGGCCAGTTTAACTCGAAAGTTTTGCTGACACATGATGCCCTAGAATCAAACCTCTCTCATCTCTGTGTCACAGTGCCTGGGCTTTTCCCGCCATTAATGCTGCTGTTGAGTCATTAAGTCATGTCCAACTCTTCTGCAACCCCATGGACTGTAGTCCCACCAGGCTCCTCTGGCCATGGATTTCTCAAGGCAAGAATACTGGAGTGGGTTGCTATTTCCTTTTCTAAGGGGTCTTGCCGACCCACGGACTGATCCTGAGTGTCCCGCATGGCAGGCGGATTCTTTACCACTCAGCCATTTAGAGCCCTCCTGACATCGATACTTCTATTGTTGACATTCCCTCTATATTAGTCTCATCCTTTCAGTTTAGCAGGGTAAGATTTACTTCCATTGTAAACTGTCTCAGCTGGAATTCCAGCTCACAGTCCCCTCTTCATCTCTTGACACACTCTGGAGCTCCTGTACTCCTGCTATATAGCTGTATCATATTAAGCTTACCACAGAAAAATACACATAATTCCACACAATGAACCTCACTGTCTTACTAGCTTCATTCACTTATCATTTAAACAGTAGTTAAGCAGAAGCATTTTATGAATCATGGCATTTTGAATGTTGCAAGTAAAGGAGTTGGGTTCTTGACCTTTAGCGGATGGAAACTTTCTTATCTCTCTTTGTTTCCTTGAAGCTAATCTATGCAGTGAAGTGGCGCTTTGTATTGTGGCAAAGAACCTATCTTCCTGTGGTCTCTCCGATCAATTCTGTATCTCTCAGCACCATATGCCACTGTGTAAAAGGGTAAGAAAAGTCCTGAATGCAGGAGGCCTCGTCTGCTCGTCTGTCATCCTCTCTGAGCTCGCTGGATTAATAGGGGAAAATGGGAGGCAAAACCACCAAAATAGCTGGCTATAAAATATCCTTAAAATATTTTTCACATTTGAATGATAGCGCTATTTATTTGATGCATTTGAAATTGTCTAAATAGACGTGCACATGAACTGAGACTTGATAGAAATAATTACAGAAGTTTAATTACAGTAAATTAAGAGAAGAAAACACTAAAGCAGAAACAACAGATGGTCAAAGAAGAAAATGCTAATTTGAAACTATTAGAAAGATTAAGGCAAACCTAAGAAATGAAGCTGGTTTTCAGACCCAAAACAATTTCATTCTTTTCACTGTTCTGTTCTTTTGACATCCTTAAAATTTGTTGAGAATGTTTTCTTGTCCTTTCCTTTGTTATTTTTCTAGACCCTCCCATATTATCTTTCATAGCTTTATTTCATTTAGAGAATATTTCCCAATTTAAGCACGTTTCTTACTATGAGTTTCTTAAATACAATTCTTAGTTTCAAATATTAGTGGTATTGATAACTAACTTAAAACTATTGTTCAAATAGTATAAATTTTCATATTTATAGAAAAACAGCATTCAACAAAAACAGAATGATAATGCTCTGCCAAACAGCATCAGTATGCACCAGGCGTTGGGCTGCGGAATGTATTTTCATACTTTGTGCAAAACTGTTTTAGGCTTATTGAAAAATTTTTGAGTTTGCAGATTTATTGTGGGGACTATAAATCCTGAATGTAACTTTCTGTATCTATTTTCTGTCCTCATTTGTATAACTTACTCTTACAGGGTATATAACCATTAGAACCTGTTGTGGAAGCTGAAAGAAATGACAATTTTCTGTTCAGATAAATAGCACAAATATAAGAGTTTACACTAGACCTTAAGGCTATTCTGTTTTATGAAAGTTGGACCTAGGAAATGTGCAAGGCTTCTTCCTCTGGTTTTGATACATGGAAATAATCTTCATGTTAATTATACCTAATTGTAACCAAACTTAGTCCTGCTGTATTTTGGAGATAAAGTAAACTTGATTTAATATCAAGGGTCAGAATTTGCTTCTTAGTTGTACTTTCTTTAGCAATCTCAGAGGAACCTAATCCTTTAGAATGTATCAAAGATCTTCCATCAGCAGGACAACAGCTGTAATTAGCTATTTGGGGAATTATGTTTTTATATACTATTAAACTTTCTTCTGTTCACCATTTCTTTGCAAAAAAAACCACTGTGCTTCTGCAAGTTGATCTTATTTCTTTAGTCACAGAGATTAGAAGGTATAAATTTGAAGTCAGCATATGACATAAAAAGATGAAACCTCATTAATATCTTTGTCCACGTGGATATTTTACTCTATATTATTATGACTCTGGGTGGTAAAAATTGGCTTGAAAGGAAAAGTTCAGAAAACTAGTTTTTCATATATATATATACATATATATATATATACATATATATATATATAATGAAAGCCAGCTTTGTTGACAGCACAAATTGCAGTTTATGAAAGAGCAAATTTTTAAGCAGCAAAAAAAGACCTTTAATTAAAATGTTTTGTGAAGGGTATTTCATCTTCAGTCTAGCCTTATTGCTGTGAAATATTTTGTCTAAAAGTTGTAAGTGTACTCTCTAAGAGTATGAGAAGAAATAAACAAATGAGCAAAACTGAAATGTGTTCATGAAGCAATTTATGGCACTTTGAAAAACTAAGCATCCAGCACACACATGTCCAAAGTTTTTATCAACCAGTTTGCACATGAAAATTGTTCTTAGATTTGAAACAGAAAACAGTGCGCAAATAGGTTGTGATAACTTGTGACTAAAGAAAATCTGAATTCTAAAAAGAACTATTTGCACTATTAGAACTAATGAAAGAAAATTTCACCTACTGTACTGGTCACACTATTAGAATGCTACTATCAGTAACTGTATTCTTGACCTGAAAGTGTTTTCTCAGAGCAATGAATGAGTCTCTAGGACATTTCACTATGGCAGAACAAGAAGTCTACTTGTTAAGTTTTTCAAAGTGTATCAGAATAATCTTAAAGGCAAGATTAAATGTTTCAGAAAACATTTTTAAACTTAAAATTTTCAAGACCTTTTACAAACTGTTTTCTGTAGTGTATAATTATGCAGAGAACTAACATAGCTGGCCTGAGACTGCTTTCCTTAGCAAGGCCTGCTTGCCTTGGCTGGCTTATGCTAACAGGGATTTCAAGAGGATTCTCACCGTTCTCAGAAATGATTAAAATGACTCACTTGCCTAAAATACTTGTATAAACACTGGCTAATGGTGAATACCTGCTTTTATTCTGAAAGTCTAGATTTTGGGTGTTAGGAAGAAGTTGCCTGTATGACCCCCAAAAAAAACCCTGAACTCAGGTCAAGTGAGCTTCCCTTGTGGATAACGTTTCATACATGTCACCGTCCTGTTGGTGGAGGATGTGAGCATGTTCTGCGTGGCTCTACTAAGAAGACTGTTGAAGACTGTCTGGTTTCCTGTTAACTTTTGGCCTCTGTTCCTTTTCCCTTTTCTGAACTTTTATCTGCTCTCAGTTCTACACTTGAGAAAGCCTGAGGCCTGTGAGTTGTCCTAACAAACCACCAAAAGGGATAATCTTGGGAACCCCCCACTGTTCTGCCAGTTACATTTTACAACTTCTGTCAGTTGGTCAGTTAACATTTTACAGCTTTTGTACCTGTTCCTTAGTCCCAACCACCTCTCTCTCCATCACCTACTGAGTAGCTCAGTACTGGGCATGGATGGACACCCCTCCCCAAAATTATTCCTGACTTTCTCACTGTTCAAAAAATGGAAATGACTCTGGAATATTCTGACTCTATCAGTTTTACTTTGATTAACTTATGGCATTAGTCAACTTCATGATATGTCCACATCTCCTCTCCTGTCTGATTTTAAGGTATTAGAACATGGAAACTCCTTTTCTTATGTCACCTTTCGCTGCTTATACTCTGCATGAATCATGTCTTTGACTTCAGTGAATTCATTTGTACCGTATTAAGTGATTCATTTTTTATAATAGAAAATGTCATTGAAGTAGCTATTATTTCACAACTTTCATCTGATCTCAGAATCTATACAAAGACTGGAATTTAGAATATGAGGGAAAGTCAAAATAAAATGCAGCTGTTGAATTTTAAATGATTTAGTGTTCTGTAAATGATTAGTAGAGTCAAATAATTTTGATTAATTGACCTGGAATAAAAATGCATGAACTTCTGCCAGTTGCTTTCTGGATACATATAAAAGGAACAATAATTACTCAAGAGAATTATATTAAGTATATATGTGTACATACAAAATAATACATAAACTATCCTTAAGTTAGAACAGTTTCTAGAAAAAAAAAAAAAAAACTAATGCCAATCTCAAATTCTTTCCCCAAAATGTCTTTATAAACCCTTTCCCAAGGGCTCAATATCATATTTTCTTTGTTTTTGTTTAAAATTTCTCTTTTGAAAACTAATTGCTAACTATGAGGCAATAGCTGCAAGCTAAAAATCCACTGGATAGAATTTCAAAAGGAGAAGTTTGAAAGCCATTATTTAAGTACTGAACTTTTGATATAATAGAATTGTCAATTTATAAGAGAAGAGCAATTAATATTCTGAAGATCTATCCCTTCTGATAACTCTTCAGAGAATCTTGGTTAGTGTTTTGCTCAATTTAAAACAAATTTACAACTTTGAGGTTATTTTAACACTTCCAAATAATTGCAGAAGATTAATTAAACATTTTCCCCTCTTTAAAGCATATAAAAATGACAGCAAGGTGTCAACTACCATATGAACTGAGACAACAGGGAGAAAAGATGCAGAGCCTATTAAGGACCAAGAGTGGCTATTGAGCAAGAGTAGGAACTTCAGAGAGACCAAGGGCACAACTAGGGAATCCCAGGAAAGGTCCTGAACTTGGACCCCCTAAATCCAAAAGCAGTGGAAATTATCGGAAGTCAATATTACATGAAGATGTTAGAAATCCAGTTCTGTCTTCATTCTTGAGTAAACCAGGTGAATACCAGAGTTCATTTCTCTTCTGGGCCTTTCTGAAACAGGCTAGGAATTTCTTTCTGAAGGAGGAAAAAAAAGGATATAAAGACTCTGGATGTGGAGAAACCAGGCTAAGGGGAAAATGGAAATAAATCTCCCCCATGGTAAAATAGACGATATTTATAAATTGAATACCGTCCTTTAGGTCCCTTTTGTCTTTCCAGTCACCCGAAGTCGGCATCAAAAGAGCACCCCCAGTATAAGATTAGACAATTATTCCTCAGAGACTCTAGATGGCCTCGGGTAACTCTTCAGATAGTGATAGGCTTCACTGAAGGTTACCCCGAGTGAGTAACCTTCAGTGAAGCCTACCAATCTACACTCTTATAAAGGCTTAACAGTCAAAGATCACCAGGTAGTTGAGGAAAGTCTTCAATGTAGAAAGCATAAATAAAAACACAGGAAAAAGTTTTGGAAAAATATTCTAGTAAAGGAAGTAGAGGAAATTTCTGAAAGGGAAAAAAGATACTAGACATATAATGTGTTCAAAAGTTTCCCTAAAGGCACATAAATACTACAAAATATAATAGTATAAAATAAGGTATTGTATTTAAAAATACCACAAGTTAAACATCTAATGAAAGGATAAGAAAGTCAAGTTATATAAAATTAAGGGAGCTTATATACACCTGCTACTGATGCCAAGTCACCAGTCGTGTCTGACTCTGCGACCTCATAGACGGCAGCCCACCAGACTCCTCTGTCCCTGGGATTCTCCAGGCAAGAATACTGGAGTGGGTTGTCATTTTCTTCTCTGATGCACGCTTGTTAGGAGTTGTAACAACATTTAGAAATTACAGAGAAATAATTTTGCAATGTTAAAACTGTCCCACTGCAGATAGAGCAGCAAGCTGAAACCCCCACAGGGATGGTAGCCAAGAAGAATAATAAAGGTCTACCTACCTTGGAAGGTATTAGTTGGAAAACATTGATTTACTTAAGTACATGGAGAAAACAGTGATTGTGGCTGTCTCAAGAACAAAAAATGTGTACATGCTAAGACAGGAAAATAAAAATAATAGCAAAGTAGGAACTTGCACAAGAAGGCAAAAATAATTATAGATACTATGTAGCTCAGCTCAGTGGGCTTTCCAGGATGGCTCAGTGGTGAAGAATCTGCCTGCCAAACAGGAAACACAGGTTTGATCCCTGGGTGGAGCAGATCCCCTGGAGAAGGGAATAGTAACCCACTCCAGTATTCTTGCTTGGAGAATTGCATGGACAGATGAGCCTGGCAGGCAACAGTTTATGGGATTACATAGGAGTTAGACACGACTTAGCAACTAAAAAACAACATGAAAATGTAGAAGCTACCTGTTGATTTAACCAAAAGCAGTTCTAGAGGGAGTGGAAATGTTAGAGACGGGAGTTTAAGAAACTAAATCCTATGTGCTACAGCAGGAAGTCATTAGTTTCTGAGATTGATAATTCAAGCAATAGTAGTGTAACTATATTTATTTAGGTATGGAGCTGAATTGTTGAAGAAAGAACTCACCTAGCTAAAAGTTTTTCTCTGGAGAACAGGAGTGAGGAAGTGAGATTCAAAGAAGAGCACTGAAAATTGCTTTTCTTAAAATCTTGTCATTGATTATCCTTTGAATTATATGAATCAATTATAACTTAAAATTCTATATTGGGGAAAGGTAATATTTCACTTTTAATCTATTATAGAAAATATGCTAATATATTTTTAATCAGCTTGTTATTTGAGAAGGAAAACAAAACTACTCATCTCTCACTAAATCCTGTTGTATGAATGAATTTATGGGAGCTGAGATTTACTATCAGTTTATTTCATGCCTTTAATAAAATCTGACTTATGAATAAAGAGTGTATTTTTAAGTTGAGCATCTGATAAAAGCAAAATAAAGATTGTTAAAGTTTATGCTCTGTTGTGACATCAATATGGTCTGTCTTAAGTCCTTTGAGAAGCTATTATTTATAACTTTGAGTTTTTTTATATATTTGGCTTTTTGTGTCTAATTCATGAGCAACCATGCTTGATTATTTTTTTGAACTTTCGAAAGTTACACTAGCTTTTGAGTCTTACAAAAGTGAATGTGACAAAACATTATGCTGTAATAGAGATATTTGAAAGAATTGTCTTGGTGGCTTTGAGCTCTTGTGTGTTCCAATGGCAGGTTGGTACAGGTGCTCTTTGACATTACTTTATGGTCCTTTATCTCCCCATGTACTTTAAAAACAGAATTGTATTAATATGGAATTTATTTATTAAAATTAATTACTAACTTTCTTATGCTACTATCTTAAGATTGATAATTTATTAAAGGAAACTTATAGAGTAAATTTTTATTCATATTTTTGTAAGGTAAAATATAAAAAATCTTATCAGTATTCTTTAGATTGTCAGATCCAGAGCAAATGTAGTCTAATGTGAAAAATCTAGATCAAAAAGAAAACTGTTTTGCACATATTAATAATTTGTTGATGTTGTTTATTCGCTAAGTCATATAGGACTCTTTTGCAACTGCTAGAGTAACCTAGCCAGGCTTCTCTGTCTAAGGGATTTCCCAGGCAGGAATACTGGAGTGGGTTAGTCATTTCCTTTTCCAGGAGGTCTTCCTGACCTAGGGATCAAACTTGTGTCTCCTACATTTAGGTAAATAACTTTTCCAAAACTTATCTATAAATTGAAATGTTCAGAATCTTTATATAATAGCTTCTTAAGATACTGCTACCTTAGTAGCAGTACATTTTCAGGTTTATTCTGTAGGTATAATGCAGTTTGGGATTTTTAAAACTTTGAAGATGGTCAAATTGTATTTAATACCTCTTACCACCAATGTGTGTTTAGAGGAGAATATCTAATATATGGTGAACAATGTTAACTTAAACCTTCAGTGACATTGAAACAACTTTATTATGATTTTGTCATTGTACTTTATCAACAGATTCTTAACTTTACTAGGTTCTAATTTTGAGATTTCTAGTATCTGTGACTTTCTCATTCTCAGTATCTTAACATCAGAAGTAACTTAAATAATTGCTGTGTTTATTAATGATTCACTGAGTCAATTACCTTTATATGACTGTGGCAAACTCAAGAGAGATGACATGAAAATGGGTATAAATAATAATCAGAATAGACTTAAAATTTTATATTGAAGCATGCTGCTAATTAGCTCTTTCCTTTAGGGCAAGGGCTGTTTTAATTACCCTGTTTTTCAGAGTCTGGTTGAATGATTGATTTGCAGTAAATTCTCAAAATTATGCTGATTAATAGAGGAGATATAAAGTGGATTTTTTATAAAATTTCTATAAAATTACAAACCCATAACTAATGACCATATAATTCATCATGGTTTTCCCAGTTTCAAAAATAAAAACCTCAATATGAGATGTCCTTAGAAAATAAAGGATAGATGGAGAGGTGGCAAGGTGTCATGGGAAAACAAAAGCCATTTACAGTGGATTAGCCAAGGATTGAAGTTTGTTGTTTTTATAATTTTGGGTATGTTAAATATCCTCTTCAAATATCAATTTTTAAGGGCTAATATGGTAATATTAGTACCAAAATTATAAGACTTATCTAATGTTAAGAGGTAAATTATGTAAGGGGGCTTCCATGATAGCTCAGTGGATAAAGAATCTGCCTGCAATGCAGGAGACATAGTAAACATGTGTTCGATCTCTGGGTCAGGAAGTACCCCTGGTGGAGGAAATGGCAGCCCACTCCAGTACTCTTGCCTGGGAAATGCCACGAACAGAGGAACCTGGTGGATTCCAGTCCATGGGGTCATAGGAGTCAGACAACTTAGCTACGAAACCACCACAAACTATGTAAATGATCCAACAGTTGTATCTGGTAGCCATTGTAATTGGAAATCTAGTTTGAATTATAACAATTTTTTTTTTGATCTCTTAAAGGAAGTTAACTCATGACAATAATCATGGAGTAAAGCAAATTTCCCTTTTCCAGACTTCTCCACAGTACATTTTACCTCTTCACTGGCAAAGAAAATTCCAAGGGTGAAATAATCATTTATTTGGCCATTAAGTGTTTCTTCCAGAGCTCCCTTTTCAATCTAGTCAACAAAAATGCTAATTAGTCCTAATTGTTTGGAGAACACCTGTCGGTCCATTAATAGATGCAGAAATCCCTAAAGCATTCCTCACAAAGTAGGGTGCTTTAATTCCCCCTGAGATGAATTTAACTTTATCATCAAGAGGTAAAAAGGATTAAAATTAAGCTAGCTTAGTCTAATTTTTACCTACCTGTGGAAGTACATAGATCCAACTATATATACTTTTAGAGGTTACTTGAAGAAAAACGTAAATGCTAGATAGAAGTTCTCTAAGAGTGAACTCCTTGTTCTCAATGGGATGAATGAAACTTCACATAATATCTTATGATTATGAACTATTTTGATAGACTGATACCACAGTCTTGCTTCCTTTTGATACTTTTCTTAATTGTAGAAAGAAAAATAAATCATGCTTTCCATCTAGTCTGATATGTTGCAGTGGTTGTGTTGGCATGTCCATACAATCAAATTTTCCAAAAATGTGTAAAAGTAGAAAACAATGTGTGTTGACTTAAAAAATATTCACGACTTAGAAGTTCAGAGTTACGTTTTGTTTGGCAGAAATTTTTAAGACTTTAAGCCTGGGAGACAGCATCTCAAGTAACTCAAGTAACCCTGAGAGAACTGCTCTGAAGAGGCAAGGTGGGATCCAGGATACATAAGGATTTGCAATAAAGGGAAGATAGTCTGAATATCAAAACATTATTTAAATAAAACTAGATATCCCAGGAGAAGGCGATGGCACCCCACTCCAGTACTCTTGCCTGGAAAATCCCATGGATGGAGGAGCCTGGTAGGCTGCAGTCCATGGGGTTGCGAAGAGTTGGACATGACTGAGCGACTTCACTTTCCCTTTTCACTTTCATGCATTGGAGAAGGAAATGGCAACCCACTCCAGTGTTCTTGCCTGGAGAATACCAGGGATGGGGGATCCTGGTGGGCTGCCATCTATGGGGTCGCACAGAGTCGGACACGACTGAAGCGACTTAGCAGCAGTAGCAGCAGCGGATATCCCAAGTTAAGACATTTAGTGCTTTTCTGCATAAGGGACGATGCAAAGATCTGGGCTCACTGAAATACTTTCTTTGACACACACGTCAGCTGTCTGGGGCCAGTGTCCTGCGTTTTCACATCCAGAGTTTCCTTGGAACTCACCATTGGGATTGGCTGCAGTGCAATCTGGCTGCTAGATGGCAGGTATTTTTTTCCTTCCTGAATTACCCCAGGGTTCATCAGCTCACCAGCTCACTGCCAGCAGTGGCTGCAATCACTGATAACTCTGAGATCCTTTGTTTACTGACATGGCAGGCAACATTCCATTTCTCATTGTGTGGGGACTAATGCTGATAGTTAAGTTCTACTTAGTAAGTCAAATAATTTTATTTTAATACGGAGACAAGCTAGCAGTAATATTGCAAGGTTATTTTCATGGCTCCTGTCTTAAATGATATAGCATTTCTACATCCTTAAAGTTGAGTAAAAGACTGTCAAATGTTCAACTAAAGCTGACTGGGGTCAGCAATATTTCTCATGTGTCTGGTGAATAGAATCTATCACCATTCACTAATGGAAACTCAGGAGTACAATAGACCCATCTTATATTCTTTCTTGATAGAAATTCTTATTTTGAAAGCTATAATCTACATTTCTAAAATAAGACCTTAAAATGGGTAGGAAGTTACCAAACTTAGAGAATTTGTCATGGACTTATAGCCTGAAATACAGCAAAGATTTTAGGTATAAAAAAACATTTCTGAGGTAGAAGTTTCTCGTAGTCGGTGGCTTTAATCTAAGCTTTCCTCCTATTAAATATAATTTGTAGAATGGTTCTTTTCTTATCTAAACAAACTATGCTAAATGTGCAATTGAAGCAGTTATCAAAACTTATACATTTTTTTTGACCTTTCAGGCAAGAGTATTGAATTTTTTTTCAACAAAATCTTCAACTTGACCTGGAGAACTTCTTAGTAAATATGAATGGTACTCTTTTAAGAATTGCTTGAGCTAAATTGAGCATTTCTATCATATCTAAATGTCAGCCACTCTTTTGTAGCTGCCATGCAATCTTTTGGTCTGTCTTTAGATTATTTCTTTGTTGCCACTATGGCTACAAAATGCTTTTACACTTAAATGCTTGATCGTCATCTCATTTCAGGGTTAAGGAAGAACAATGTCTTTGGTACCATATCAGAAAGGGATTTGGCAAAAATAATACAATTATGTAAAGTTTTAAAATAAAATAAAATTAAAAAAAGCAGATAAATGGTGAATCTGCCTTTAAGCAACCAATTTGTATACAAAATTGGATGCATAGGGAGGAGTTGAAAATCATTTCTATCGTCAAGTACCAGTTTTACTGCAGAAAGCAAATTTTGTAGCCCTTAAAAAGACACTGGTATCTTACTACAGTTTTGAGCAATTCACACTGAAAGAGGAAGCAAATGAATCGTTGTTGAGACAACAATGTAAATATTTGTTCATCTGAGGCTGAATTTGGATCATTTACAGATTGGCAGAGAATCTAGTCTGTATTTTTAAATTGGAGCAATATATAAAAAACAATATCAACAGTTTTGTGCTATACAGCCTGGTGAGTGAAGTGAAAGGCATTCAGTTGTGTCCAACCCTTTGTGACCCCATGGACTATACAGTCCATGACATTCTCCAGGCCAGAATACTGGAGTGGGTAGCCTTTCCCTTCTCCAGGGGTTCTTCCCAACCCAGATCTCCCACATTGCAGGCGAATTCTTTACCAGCTGAGCCACAGGCTAAGCCCAAGAATACTAGAATGGGTAGGGAAGATGTACTGGAGAAGGGATATAGCCCGGTAGAAAGATATAAATCTGAAAGTCAGGGAGCAGAGGAAGGGGAATATTAAAATTTTAAGTACCTAAGAAAACCTTGAGGGTTTACCTGGTGGCTCAGACCTTAAAAAATCTGCTTGCAGTGCAGGAGACCTGGGTTCAATCCCTGGGTCAGGAAGATTGCCTGGAGGAGGAAATGGCTACACACTCCAGTATTCTTACCTGGAGGATTTCATGTATAGAGGAGCCTGGCAGGCTACAGAGTTGGACATGACTTGAGTGTCTAACAAACAGGAAAGCCTTTAACTGTAATTTATAATTTTAGAGGAGGTTAACCCTCTATTTGCATTAACTTAATCAAAGAAAGTTGGTTTAGGGCAAAGAAATGGTTCAGTTCAGTTCAGTCGCTCAGTCGTGTCCGACTCTTTGTGACCCCATGAATCGCAGCACGCCAGGCCTCCCTGTCCATCACCAACTCCCGGAGTTCACTCAGACTCGTCCATCGAGTCGGTGATGCCATCCAGCCATCTCATCCTCTGTCGTCCCCTTCTCCTTCTGCCCCCCCAATCCCTCCCAGCATCAGAGTCTTTTCCAATGAGTCAACTCTTTGCATGAGGTGGCCAAAGTACTGGAGTTTCAGCTTTAGCATCCTTCCTTCCAAAGAAATCCCAGGGCTGATCTTCAGAATGGACTGGTTGGATCTCCTTGCAGTCCAAGGGACTCTCAAGAGTCTTCTCCAACACCACAGTTCAAAAGCATCAATTCTTTGGCGCTCAGCCTTCTTCACAGTCCAACTCTCACATCCATACATGACCACAGGAAAAACCATCGCCTTGACTAGACGGACCTTTGTTGGCAAAGTAATGTCTCTGCTTTTGAATATGCTATCTAGGTTGGTCATAACTTTCCTTCCAAGGAGTACGCATCTTTTAATTTCATGGCTGCAGTCACCATCTGCAGTGATTTTGGAGCCCCCCCAAAATAAACTGACACTGTTTCCACTGTTTCCCCATCTATTTCCCATGAAGTGATGGGACTTGATGCCATGATCTTAGTTTTCTGAATGCTGAGCTTTAAGCCAACTTTTTCACTCTCCACTTTCACTTTCATCAAGAGGCTTTTCAGTTCCTCTTCACTTTCTGCCATAAGGGTGGTGTCGTCTGCATATCTGAGGTTATTGATATTTCTCCCAGCAAATTTGATTCCAGCTTGTGCTTCTTCCAGTCCAGCGTTTCTCATGATGTGCTCTGCATACAAGTTAAATAAGCAGGGTGACAATATACAGCCTTGACGTACTCCTTTTCCTATTTGGAACCAGTCTGTTGTTCCATGTCCAGTTCCAACTGTTGCTTCCTGACCTGCATACAAATTTCTTAAGAGGCAGGTCAGGTGGTCTGGTATTCCCATCTCTTTCAGAATTTTCCACAGTTTATTGTGATCCACATAGTCAAAGGCTTTGGCGTAGTCAATAAAGCAGAAATAGATGTTTATCTGGAACTCTTTTGCTTTTTCTGTGATCCAGCGGATGTTGGCAATTTGATATCTGGTTCCTCTGCCTTTTCTAAAACCAGCTTGAACATCAGGAAGTTCACGGTTCACGTATTGCTTGAGCATTACTTTACTAGCATGTGAGATGAGTGCAATTGTGCGGTAGTTTGAGCATTCTTTGACATTGCCTTTTTTTGGGATTGGAATGAAAACTGACCTTTTCCAGTCCTATGGCCACTGCTACCTTTTTTCATAGGCTTCATACTCGTAAATAAAAGTCACCATTTAATTTACTCAAAGGCTTGTTTCTATCAATTTTTTAATCAAGAAATGACGTCTTTTAGTACATGTTAAAATAGGAAAATTTTTATTTTCCTCAAGTACTCTTGGATTGGCTGTAGTCTGCTGTTGGCTCTCTAATATATATTTTCTTAAGATACTCCTGATAAGTAGAATTGTTCTTTATACCCTGAATTTTCACTTATTTAAATATTAAATACCATTTCACTTACTTGATTGCCTATATAAAAACCATGTATTTATACATTTTATGTCTTCAATATTTTATCTATATTCTACATACATCATTCTTCTGCCCATTCCTTCTGTAGTTGCTAGATAAGTTGAATTTTGTACATTTAAATAGACTGCTATTTGATTAAGTGCAGTGGCCCAATTTTTTTTTCTGTCAAAAATGATGGGCTGCTTAACTTAGCGAACTGAGAGGAACATCTTAACACACCTAGGAAAGAAGACTTTATTTAATAGTGATCCTATAATAGTGATTAGCCTCCAATTAAAATAAATAAATAAATTAAAAAAAAACTAGGAATAAAACCACATATGACCCAGCAATCCCACTCGTAGGCATATACCCTGAGGAAGCCACAATTGAAAAAGACACATGTATCCCATTGTTCATTGCAGTGCTATTTACAATAGATAAAGCATGAAAGCAACCTAGATGTCCATCAACAGATGAATGGATAAAGTTATGGTACATATAAACAATGGAATATTACTCATCTATATAAAGGAACACATTTAAGTCAGTTCTAATGAGGTGGATGAACCTAGAGCCTATTATCCAGAGTAGAGTAAGTCAGATAGAGAATAATAAATATTGTATTCTAATGCATATATACAGAATCTAGAAAAATGGTACTGAAGAATTTATTTGGAGGGCATCAGTGGAGAAACAGACATAGAGAATAGACTTATGATGGGGAGAGGGGAGGAGAGGGTGAAAGGGTGAGATGTATGATGAGAATAATGTGGAAATTTACATTACCGTATGTAAAATAGATAGCCAGTGGGAATTTGCTGTATGTTCTGTATCAACCTAGAGGGCTGGGGAGGGAGATAGGAGGGAGGTTCAAAAGGGAGGGGATATATGTATAACTATGGCTGATTCACGTTGAGGTTTGACAGAAAACAACAAAATACTGTAAAGCAATTATCTTCTTTTAAAAAATAAATACTTCTGTTTAAAAAAAAATGATCCTAATTGAAATCTCCAATTCAACACAAATAGGATGATATCCATTGATTATTACCAATAGCTGTACTATTTTGCTGCTTTTTAAACTTTTTTTCTTTCACTCATCATTTTTTCTGTTTTCTTATAATTGCCATAAATAGTTACTGGCATTTTTAGTTGTACTAAAGCTTAAGATGTTACTGAAACTGGTTTTAAAATTGGAAAATTCTTTTGAGACATGTTGATAAAATAATTTAGACTTCTTTTTTTCTAATCATTCAGATGGATGAACATTTCTTCTTCCTCTATAATAGAAGTCTGTCCCCCTGTCCGACCTCTTATAAAATAAGGCAACATTGATAATCTGTTATAATATTATAAAATTAATAATTTAATAGGATTTACTTAAAATGTTCCATTTTGAAACATAATATTAGTATTTCTTAAGAATGCTTATACTATGCTTAAATATAATCAACTATTTTAGATCAGAATTTCAAAAAATCAGATTTAATGATAAAAGGGCTTCTATAGATTTAATGTGAAATGTATAAAAAAGAAATGTTAAAGTGGAATTTAGTAACACTATCATTTCACAGTAAATGACATAAGCCTATGTAAATCTAATAACTTACCTTGTATGACTGTCTATAAAATATAATATCATGAAGTAGGTATTACATGTAGGAATAGAAACATATTGAAATGTGTTGAATGGAGATGAAATTATGGAATTGAAACTGAATTTACCTCTCTGAATTAGCATTTCAGTCTTACTGTTTTAGTAATTGAATGCTATTTTGATATGAATATTTAAAAATCATTTCATGGATTTAAATCAGTGGTTCCTACTTAAATTTTTAAAAATTGTTCTTTTCATGTTCTTTGAGACTTAGTCATTTTCTATTAAGTTTTAACTAAATGCCTATAATTACAACTAAATTAACAAACTATGGACATGTATCTTTTTTCAAGTGTAAGTTAGTGATATCAAGTGTTTACAGTAATCTTAGCACAAAGTTCGCAGTGGTAAAGCCAGATTACCTAGGATGTTCAGCAAGTCTCTGTTCCTCACAATCAACATTTTTTCTTGTCTTGATTACTTGTATTTACTATTTCCTCCCTCACGTTATCAAGTTGCTGACCTTGTCCTCTTTGTAGTTGCCATCTTGTGCATCTTCTTATATAGTCATAATTATATAAACATCTTAGTGTATGATTTCAATACATTTTCTGCTCTGATTCCTTGTGGTAGTATTCATGGAAACATAACATACATCTTATCTTGAGGGATTAACCTGGGGGAACTGACATGTTCTGAAGACTCATCCTGAGCTTTCAATGAGCTAAGATGACATTGCTGCATACTTGAGTTTTTGCCTTATCTTTTTGTTAATAAGAATTCTATGCAAATGAAGGACTTTGTTTCTTCGACTTTACTGCATGAGAATTAATAAAAAATCATGATCATATGACTGTCCCTTCTAAGTGTGTGTATGTTGTACATACCTGTAATCTGTATTTACTTTTGAGTATATTTTAAAATGCTATTAACTATTATAAGATCTTTTGAGATACAGTTCACACATGATCTATTTACAGTATAAAATTCAGTGGATTTTTGGTGTATACAAAGCTGTATAACTGTTACCACAGTCAATTTTAGAATATTGTCCTCACCCTAAAAAGAAACCACATACCCATCGACATCTATCCCCAGATCTAGGCAACAGCTAATTAACTTTTCTGTCTATATAGGTTTGCCCATTCTGGACATTTCTATAAAAGAAATCATATCATATATGGTTTTTATGATTGGCTTCTTTCACTTAGAATAGTGTTTTTAAGGTTCATCCATGTTGTAGATACATCATGCATAATACATAAGAGAGAGTCATGGGATAGTGTAACTTCACTTTTTTGGCTGAAGAATATTCTGTTGTATGGATATACCATTTTGTTTATCCATTCACAAGCCATTGGACATTTGGATTGCTACCATCTTCTCTATTATGAATAACGTTCCTATGAATAATCAAGTTTTGTGTGAGCAGTTTTCCATTTTCTTTGGTATATAACCAAGAATAGAACTCTAGGCTGGGCATACACACTGAGGAAACCAGAATTGAAAGAGACACGAATACCCCAATGTTCATCACAGCACCGTTTATAATAGCCAGGACATGGAAGCAACCTAGATGTCCATCAGCAGATGAATGGATAAGAAAGCTGTGGTACATATACACAATGGAGTATTACTAAGCCATTAAAAAGAATACATTTGAATCAGTTCTAATGAGGTGGATGAAACTGGAGCCTATTATACAGAGTGAAGTAAGCCAGAAAGAAAAACACCAATACAGTATACTAACGCATATATATGGAATTTAGAAAGATGGTAACAATAACCCTGTATATGAGACAGCAAAAGAGACACTGATGTACAGAACAGTCTTTTGGACTCTGGGAGAGGGAGAGGGGGGGATGATTTGGGAGAATGGCATTGAAATATGTATAATATCATATATGAAACGAGTCGCCAGTCCAGGTTCGATGCACGATACTGGATGCTTGGGGCTGGTGCACTGGGACGACCCAGAGGGATGGTGTGGGGAGGGAGGAGGGAGGAGGGTTCAGGATGGGGAACACATGTATACCTGTGGTGGATTCATTTCGATATTTGGCAAAACCAACACAATATTGTAAAGTTTAAAAATAAAATAAAATTTAAAGAAAAAAAGAAAAAGAACTCTAGGCAATATGATAACATTTTGATGTACTCCCATTCTCTTTTCCAAAGCAGCTATACTGTTTTACACTCCTGAGTAGTGTATAAAGATCCCAGCTTATCCAAGTTTTTATCAATCCTTTTCTGTTTTTCTTTTTGTAGCCGTCCCAGTGAGGGTGAAGTGATCTCATGTGGTTTGGATTGGCATTTCCCTGAGTACTAGTGGTGGTCTTTTTTGAAGAAATGTCTTCTCAAATTTTCTGTCCATTTTAAAATGAATTATTACTGTTTTTCTTATTGAATTATAAAAGTTTTTGTATATTCTGAATATAACTAACTCCATTTCTAGCTACAGGATTAGCAAAAGTTCTCTCACATTGTCTAGGTTCTTTTAGTTTCTTATTTTTTGAAGCACAAAGTTTCTCATTTTCATGTCCACTTTGCTTTTGTCTATCTCTTGTTCCTTGTGTTTACAGTTTCATAGTAAAGAAACTGAGACTGACACCTGTGTTTCTTTTTTATTCTAAGTCTCATTGTTTTAGCTCTTTCATTTAGGTGTTTGATTCATTTTGAGTAAATTTTTGCATATGGTAGGTAGGTATTCAGTTTCATTCTCTTTGCATATGAATATTCAGTTGTCACTGTACCATTTTTTAGAAGTATCTTCTTGAATAATATTTACAACTACAGAATCTATTGATCATATATGTGAGATTATATGCTCAACCATATTATCCTAATTACTGTAGCTTTTTAACTTTGAGATAGAGAAATGAGTTTTCCAACATTTGTTCTTTCAAGATTGTTTTGACTTTTCTGAGTTCCTTGAATGTACATACAATTTTCAGGATTACCTTGGCAAATTTTACAAAGAAACTAGTTAACATTTTGATAGGAATTTGTTGAATCTGTATATTAACTTGGGAAATATTGCCATATTAGCAATATTAAGTCTTCTGATTCATAAACGCTAATGTCTTTCCATTTATTTAGGTCTGTAATTTCATTCAACAATCTTGGCAGTAAAAGAGCACCAACACTTTCTGACATAAAATCATTCAGTGAATAGCTATACCGTTAAAAACCTTCATCACACCGATGACAGGGCACCTGCTTGACATAGTCTCAGTGATGCAGCAAAACTATGCTAAAAAAGGGAAAAATTGATACTGATAGTGTAGGTTATAGTTACTTGATATCAAAATTATTCAAAAGATATGATATAAAAGCATTTCTGTAAATAGACTGAAAACTCTGAACACTTTATCTCAGCTTTGCAAAGAAAAGATCAACAATGTCCTGGGATTTTGCTTTTTTAAAAAATTATTTCCAGTTATGTCTATAAACAAATACTCACTCGTGTAATTGTCCCTAGTTTCATATAGATTGACAACTAAAGCCATTAGCCAATATTTAACACTGGCCTTGAATAGAATTTATTTCTATACTTTGAAGTTGAAAGAAGCTTGAATTGTCCCCAAATTCTTATCTGACTCAAATGTAATCCTGGATTCTCTCCCCGTTTTCCAAGCTTCAATAATTATCAATTGTGTTTAACACAGTATATTATTTCTCAGGTTACCATAACAGTCATACACTGGGTGGATTAAATAACAGAAGTTCTCAGTTCTGTAGGCTGGAATACCAAGATCCAGGTGCTAAAGATCAGATTCTTCTAAGGTCTCTCTCTGAGGTCTGAGCCTTCTTGTTATGTCCTCATGTGACCTTTTCACTGTGCACATACTTCCAGGATGCATCTCTTCCCATAAGGACACCAGTCCTATTGGGTTAGAACCCCACTCTATGACCTCATTTAACCTTAGTTTTCTCCTTAAAGAAAGAGAACCTTAGTTTTCTCCTTCTCCTTAAAGGCTTCATTTCCAAAATAGTCACTTTGGGGGTTAGGACTTCAATGTATGTATTGGGGGTGTGTTTATTCAGATTATAACTAATGGTATATTAGGAATCGAATATTGTTCCCACTGTCCAGAAAATGTTCTGCCTTTATCTGATAGTAACATTCAAATTTTGTTTCAGGAACCACCTTCTTTGAACCCATGTGTTACAGGTAAGAATAATCTTATTCCTGTCTCTTAGAAGGAGAGTAAGCCACATTCAAGCATTTTATTCCTCTAGCCAATGTGATCATTTGAGGGGCAGGCTAGTGACCCAAGCCAGACCAGTATCCTGGAATTATTACTGGACTAAGCTAAAAGAGGATTTCTTTATCCATTTTAGCTGAGTTTTTGGTTTGTAGTGAAAGTGTTAGTTGTTCAGTTGTGTCTGACTCATTGCGACCCCGTAGAATGTAGCCCACCAAAGCTCTTCTGTCCATGGAGTTTTCCAGGTGAGAATACTGAAGTGGGTTGCCATTTCCTTATGGTTTGTAAAGCTGTGGCAGTTATTAGCCATGCTGGAATGAGGTTGCTTGGAAGAAAGAAAAAAAGTCAACAAAGAAAATGGCAGTACTCTGAATAGGGAGAAACTCCTGATTTCATCTGAGTGTCCACATCCAGCCAAACCTGAACCTCAACTATCCCTGGGCTTTGCTGCTGCATAAATCAACAGATTACCTTTTTTTTAACTAGTTAGTTTAAATTTGGTCCCTGTCTCTTGCAATGAAAATAATTCTGGAAAACAGAGTTAAAGTCTTTAAAACTATGAAAAAGTAGAGACAGAAATAAATTAAAAGGGCTTAAAAGAAAACTTTAAAAGACTTAGAAGAAATCCTCTTTATGAATACTAATCAGGCATGAGGATTAAATGGAATACCTATAGCTGGAGAGAGAAAATAGTTATTTTCTTTGAATATATTCTTAAATCCATACAACTAAGTTAGTATGTCTTTGCCAAGAACCAAGCCCATTACATTATTCTTTAGAGGACTATTAACTCCCTATCATTCAGGCATAATCTTTCATACCAAATGTTTATTTTATTTAAGACCATTTAAGAGTTTTTCTGCCAGAATCTGATTCTCTTCCAGAATTATTGGTGTAGGAACCAGTAAAAGGAGATAAAAGTTTGGGGGACTAGAAATCTGTGTGTCACAAGTGATTTATTGAAGACATGGACTTACCATGGGAAGGATGATAGAAGTTAATCACAGAGAAAGAATGGAGAGAAATGGGTGCACTTGGAGGCGGAGGTTTCAACAAAATTGAGATACAATGTTTTGTTTAAAAATCTTGGAAAATAAACTTTATTATCAAATTGGACAATGACAGTCTCAGTTTTCAGAGCTGAAACTTTTCACAGTAATGGTATTTCAGGGAATAGAAAAGGGGAGTATATTGAAAGGCATTTTGAGTAAAAACAATGACTATAGCTCCTTTTTGGGACATGGTTTGAAAATAGTGCATTCGGTTTTTCCGAGTGTCTCTGACTACAGCAATTTTACTGAAAAGTGTTGAAATGTGTCATTTTACATTCTGGGGAAAAGAAATTACAAGTGAGTTTTGAAGTTGTCATCTGTCTCTGGAACCAGCATCTATTTCTTTGAAGTTGCTGCACTGTGTTGATCTAAAGGTAGAGAAGTATTAATCACATTAGGGAAAAAATTAAGGAAGCCGTTTGAGTTTCAGCATAGAATTTTCTGCCACATATCTACCAGGTTCTGAAGAAACAATTTCCTCTTGGCAACTAAATAGTTTCTGAACTCAAATGCTCTAACAACACAGGCTATTATAGCCAAGGAAAGAGTAGAAAAATCAGAAGTCTGCTCAGCTCGTGAAGACTTTCTGTCAGCACTTGATATTCTGTCCAGTTTCCCTCGAGACAGCATCTAATTGATTTTTAAGTGACCGCAGTATCAGCCTGTACCTCACCTTGCAAACCATTTCTAACATGTTTGTCTCTCTCTGAATGGACATGCTCAGAATTAGACTCCCAATTTATCAGACTTGGGTTTTACTGTTTTGTTTTTTCCCAGCTTTTTAATAGCCCTTTCCTAATGGCTATAGCACGATTTCATTGATTTTTTTTTTCCTAATAAACTTCCTCAATTTTTAAGGTACTCTTAGAAAACATTTTCACGTTTAAAATAAACTTCATGGTATAGAAAAAGTCATCCCAAATCTGTATCTGGTCCCACTTAAACTGCTATTGATCCCTTTTAGGGATATATCAAACTAGATTGAAAATTCATTAGGACTTGTGCTTCATAGCTATGAGATGAACCATGTGGCATGCACAAAAAGATTAAGCACATGACCATAAGCCCTAAGGCTACAGCAAGTACCCCAAACAATGTGCATATATTAAGCTCACAAGGTGTGATACTTACATGAGGGGGATCTCTGAGTAAATACTATAGAATACCTTGAGAGGTTGGTACAGGAAGTAAAGGTGTATTTAGAGAAAAACATGAGATTTTTCAGACCCATAACTTGAACTAAACTGTTGTCAACAGAAATGGGCAAAAGTTAATGGATCTAAGACATACCTTAGAAGCTGATGGCAGAGAATGAATAGAATGGGGACAGCCGGGGAGGGTTAGAGGCATCAGTGTTGAATTCACGTTTTTAGTTTGGCTAGTTTCATGGATGGCATTCACCCCTGAGTTGTGGTAACGTCTGGTAGATTGCTGTGATAGGAAAAGATGAGTTATAGATTTCGACTAAGGTAAATCTTAGTTACCTCAGTCATCTTAGAGTAGAATGTAAGATTCAGGAGTGTAGAGTTAATGGATGTCAGGATTGCAGGTATAAATTGGACAACCTATAGTTTTAAAAGCCTTGAGAGTAGATTTGTATGCTTAATAAAAAATAGAATACCCAGGATCTGACTTTTTTGGCGCCTAAAATTTAGGATAGGCCAATGAGAAGAATCATCAAAGAAAACAGAAAATTGTGAGAGGGATAAGAAGACCCCTGAATTACAGAGTAAAAAAAATTTTTTTTTCAAAAAGAATGGTCAAGTTAATTGTGTAGAATGAAGCACAGAGGGTCAAGGAAAGTTAAGATAGAAGAATGCACTTTGAGTCTGCCAGTTTGTCAGGCAGATGGGAGTTTTTCATAGTTACCAACATTCCTAAGAGCTGACGGTTAATGTTTATTTGAACTTCAAGACCTATTGTTACTTTAACCTCACTGTCACTCGTTATTGACCAAAAGGTTCGCAAAATGATTTATATAGATGTTCATTCAAAGTATTCAGAGTTCTTCTCAGTACCCCAATATTGATTTTGGTTTGAATCAGCCTATCAGAAAATAAGATTGAAGTCATTTTGATTTTCAAAATAGTGAATTTTGCTTAACTGCATTTTGCTTGAACATTTGTCCCCAATTAGGAAATATGTGGAGAAACAGCTCCATGAAATGTCTTAAATGTTACCCAATTATCAGTTAACATAGACTAGTTATTTGGTATTTAAATAAAATGGACTAGCGTCCATATTCCACAGTCTGTGAAAACTCCATGCATTTCCTAAGATTTCAACAAATTCCTGGCAATTTACAATTTTATTGTTCATCTGGTTCCAGGATCATCCTGCCCAAAATGTCAATAGCATTGAGGTTGAGAAACCTTCCCCTAGAGAGAGTGACCTTGTTCACTTTCCATCTACACAACTGGCTAAAGAGCTCTAAAGTATTAATATTTTGTTCTGTATGACATCACTAATAAGTGACTGTTGAATTTATTCATTAGGATAATTTGTCTGCTCATGTCAGTGGGAGATTGTCTAAATATGTGGTGATCAGAGGGAAAATGTTGGTCGCTTGTCCTTGTCTGTTCCTTGTTAGGAAGTCATGTGTAAAGATGAGGTCGTGTCATTTGCCTGTGAGCCACATCCCTAATCTTGACCAACCATCTTGTCAATGTTATTGCCACAGTGGAGACTTGGAGGGAGGTGGAAGAACTCACCATAATTTCCTAATCCTTCCTGGAAAAGCTGGTATTAGAAGGTCAGCATTCAAATGTGAAAGCAATCTGCTTAACTTACAATCCAGAGGTGAATTTAGAGTATAGCGGTCAGTCTTCGAATTCTGGTCTCTGACTATGAAAACGTGTTTTATTTTTAAACATATCATTTTTTTCTGTTTTTTTTTTTTTTATGGTTAGACAGTGTAATATTTTCTGACTTTTTAGCACTGGTTTTCAGCATTGATTTTTAAATTCATCTTAATTATAAGTGATTCTGTACACTAATTCTAATCTTTTCATTAACCACTTGGAGATTTTTGAAGTGTGGTAAAATCCACTCAGTGATGATGATGTGACGTGAAAATTTCTTTCAGTTTGTTTTTGCCATGCTGGATCATGCTTCTCCCACAAGGATGATGGTTGCTTTGTATGGGGTTATTAAAGACCAGCATATTCTCAAATATTGTGTGTGACATCATATAAAATTAGTTACTGTACAATATATTATCTAAGTCATATATTGTGACTCAATTTTGCTTTATCATAAATCTAATAATTCTGAAAAGAAAGCAAAGATCACTGTTTTCCAGAGCTGCTGTTAATTAACACATTGAGTATATTCAGCACATATGTGTATGTCTATAAAACCTATTTGTTACTTCTGAGAATCCCATGAAGAAGGTATTTGATGGCTATTATGAAGAAATTAAGACTTAGAGCAAGCAAATATAAATATTTGAGTAGTTACTTAATAATTGAACTATGACTCACATTACCATATACAACAAATAGGGAAAAGGAGTACATCAAGGCTGTATATTGTCACCCTGCTTATTTAACTTACATGCAGAGTACATCATGAGAAAGGCTGGGCTGGATGAAGCCCAAGCTGGAATCAAGATTGCTGGGAGAAATATCAATAACCTCAGATATGCAGATGACACCACCCTTATGGCAGAAAGTGAAGAGGAACTAAAAAGTCTCTTGATGAAAGTGAAAGAAGAGAGTGAAAAACTTGGCTTAAATCTCAGCATTCAGAAAACTAAGATCATGGCATCCGGTCCCATCGCTTCATGGGAAATAGATGGGCAAACAGTGGAAACAGTGTCAGACTTTAGTTTTTTTGGGCTCCAAAATCACTGCAGATGGTGATTGCAGCCATGAAATTAAAAGATGCTTACTCCTTGGAAGGAAAGTTATTACCAACGTAGATAGCATATTCAAAAGCAGAGACATTACTTTGCCAACAAAGGTCTGTCTAGGCTATGGTTTTTCCAATAGTCATGTATGGATGTGAGAGTTGGACTGTGAAGAATTGATGCTTTTGAAGTGTGGTGTTGGAGAAGACTCTTGAGAGTCCTTTGGACGACAGGGACAACAGAGGATGAGATGGCTGGATGGCATCACCGACTCGATGAACATGAGTTTGAGTAAACTCCAGGAGTTGGTGATGGACAGGGAGGCCTGGCATGCTGCGGTTCATGGGGTTGCAAAGAGTCGGACACGACTGAGCAACTGAACTGAACATATAATTGCTCTGTAATACTATTTAAATTGTTCATATTCTTAGATACTTTAGCCAAGTATAAATCATATTTTAATAGAAAATAGAATACTTCAGTAGTATTTAAAACAGTCTATGAAATGTTATTCACTTCAATATATATTGTATTTCATTTCAAGCTGCCTGATCCAGCCTTTCACCACTAAGAACTATGACAGAATTCTTAATGTTTAAAGTTTGGTGAGAAGGCTAAATTCTGGTAGATATAATGCTTGCTCTAAACTAGTGTTACAGAGGCAAGTACAAAAAGGTGTGAGTAATGGAAGGGTACCTGTGTTTAGTATCTCTCAATCCACAATCAAAGACTTGCTTCTTAAATTATTTCTGTGTTTCCTCTTGTGTATTAATACCCTGCTTGGTCCCTATGAGCAGAAGTCAGAGCTGGCTCAGAATTTTGTGTGTTCATACTGATAGTTTTGTTACTTTTTCTATAGATTACTAGCAAGGGGTTGGGCAGATGGAGCCTGTCTGTATACATAGTACCAGAACATGAAAAAAAAAATTCAGGAGGATATAGTGATAGGACAAATGCAGTGTTTTAGGATATTTAAGGTCGTGACAGAATGTGAAATGACTGTATGTAGAAAGTACAGAGCAAAGCAAGCAATTCAGCATGAATTGCTGAACTGAACTGAATGAAAGCAACCATGGTGGTGATTTTAATTCTGTTTTGTCAACATCTTATTCAACTTGAACAAATTATCTAAGAGCTATAGAAATTACATTTATAGTAGAAACTTTGCATAGTAGAAATGTTATCCATTTATCTCCCTTAGGTTCTAGTACAATAACTCTCCTAGCAGGGGTAACACATGATAAATATGGTTTGGTTAACAAAATCATATTTTATATAATTGCATACTTTAAACAAAACAGCGATCCCTAATTTACAAATATGTAGTAATAAAGATCAATGGCTAGCTAATTCTTCATCTATATGAATATATCTTTCTTCTGGCAAACGATAATCGGATTATAAATTACAGAATAACCTCAAGCACTTAATTTACAGGAATTTACTGATATGCTCAGCCAATGAAATTTGGAGAGAAAACAATTTAACATGTGTGTAATGTGTGTTTGCAGCATATGTACAGCGTTTTATGTGTACACCTGTGTACCCATGTTCATAGATTTGGTTTTAGGCAGAGTTTCATTCATAATACAGGTGAATACCATATGCCCATTTTCACATTAGCCTTCAAATAAATGAAGATAAGTTTGAAAGAAATTCCCACTAATGAAACTTAAAATGGTGCTCACAGCTGACAGTAATATTTAAAGCCCTCAAGAGGACAATGGTCTTCACACCATGTGTCTTGGGCAGACTTCCTGAATACTTCACCTTCTGTGTCCATAGAGGTGGTCATTAAAAGATGCTGGCAGAGCACCACTCCTCCATGGTATAGGCAATGCTATGGAGACGTTCATCAAAAGAGCTCGGGTGACTCGCACTGCTGGTTTCTCCACTTTAGCATTATCACTTTTGATACATGAAAACAACCACAACTTACCATTGTTTGCCAAAAAAAAAACTATTGATGAAATATGTAAAATCTATTCAAGGAATGCATGTACAAATGAGTTTTGAATGATTGACATAATTGGATATTCAGACTTTTCTAGATTCTGCTACATGAGGATGGAATGTAAAGTAGTAAAATATAAAGCCTGAGTTGCTTTATGATGGCATATGGCAGGTCATTTTCATTTTTTGAAAAAAAATTGTTTATACAGCATGTATGAAAATTAAATAAATCTGTTCCCCAAAATGGTCTTCAGATTAGAATTCCAAATTAAAATAATTAAATCCATAAAATATGGTAATAGTTTAAAATATAAAAATCTATATTTAGGATTTTACTTTGTCCTTTACTTTCTTTGCGATTCTTGTGCTATGTGCTTAACTATTTTGATTATGCCATGAAACATCGGTTAAACTACAATCCTAAAAGCTCCAGCAAATAAAAGTGAAGCTGAAAGGCAGTTAAAGTGGTATTGATGAAACGACGATGACTCGAGCAATAGGCTGGACATACAGGAAGTGGTGTATCTAATAGCAGAGCGTCTGAAATGGAACTCTCAGAGGTCAGGAAATTTCTGGGGATGGTGCTATCAGTGTGGTAGGCCAGCGTTTGTGATTGGGAAAATAATGTTGATCTTGGAGGGAGAACAGTGAGCAGTCCTGAATAGAGATCTTAGTTTCCTGCCCAGGGATGTAACCTGGATGAAAGCCAAGAGTCCTAGACCAGCAGGGACTAGAGGCTAAAAGCAAAGTGGCCCTGGCCCTTGCTGCTCTTTGAAAGCAAGAATGTTTCAAGGAGGCAAAAACTGTAAAAACAGGCACACGGTTTATTATTAGAGGCACAGCACAAGGTATGGGAGCACACACAGGAAACAGTTTATCAACTCAGAAGCAGGGCAGAGATACACACCCAGAGAAGAGTGTAAGCATCCTGAGTGAGGAGGAGCGCAGTATAGAGGTGACGTAAATCGTTTATATAGGACAGTCTTTCCAGGTGTTCCTTTACCCTTGGCCAATCACCGTGCTTCTTTCTTCACACCTGGCTAGTCCATGGATCCTCCCCAAGAGGCATTTGCAACTTTTTGCTACGATGAATCCCACCACAGTGGCCTATGCATGCATGGCCACACTTATTATGGGATGGGGCCCTCTCCCTTCTTGACACTCAAGAAGCCTTCCTGTGCATGTGCAGACAGTAAAGCCTTCCTTGACCTCAAGAGTGGGCACCTTATCTCTCTGTTTTAGCTAAGTTCAGCTTTTACCCCTAGATTTGTCCTTGGAGTGTCTGGGTGAGAACAAAGCTTGAATTTTACTCCATTTGACAAATACCAGGTGTCTGGCCCTGAGGCCCACTGTCTCCTACCTCAGTGTGACAGAGGTGGCTTGTATTTGCTTCCATGCTTGTGTTCAGGGCATTCTTTCTGACTCAGTTTCCCTTTTGCTTTTCTACCTGCATAGTTCTTACCCTTCAAAATGCAGCTAAAGTTTTCCTCTCTTCCTAATGCCAACACAGGTTCACTCTACCATTGCCAGTATAGCTAGTCTCCAAATACCTATCATAGCACTCATGGTGGGTTATACGGGTTTATATCCATCTCTCCTGAAGAACAGTGAGTAACTTTATATACACAATGATGTCATATCTAAGAATCCAATAAGTATCTGATGCTGTGCTTGTCTTCTTAGATTCTGGTGTATAAGGCATTTTTAAAGTAGAAAATATAATATTCATATTGATATATTGTAAATATTAGGATACTTAGACTACTGATTTGATGAATTCACTAGAAAACCTATAAATTCAAATAGGATTAAGATGCTTATAATGTATAGATCAAGTTCATGAATATTTAATACAATTTTTTTTAACTTGGAATATATTTCATCGATGACCAATGTAGTTAAAATTGTTTAAATGTTATATTAATTATGTCAGTGACCATGAACATGTAAATGGCAATTATGAAATCCAGGAAAAACATAAACATTCTTTGGAACTTTAACTTCTTCATTTATAAAATCAAACCAATAATCATATTTATTTCTCCAACAAGCAAATATCAGTAGTTCTTATTTATATATTCATATATAATTCATCAAAGAATATAATTAAAAAAGGAACAGAACAAAGCTAGAGTTGAATATCTTTGATTTTTGTCTTTTTCCATCAACTTAAAAAGTAATCAAAATGATTTTTCAATTCTCTATAGTGGCGTCTTTTTTTTTCCCCCCAAGTGAAATGGTCATTCTTATAAATCACAAGGAAAGACCATATAAAATAGAAATTTAGAAATGTACTGAATTTTTCAACTAGGATTAGTTTCATCTGCATCCAAAAGAAAACACCAAATAACAGAAGGGTAAAGAATAAAACTTCTCTCATATAAAACAAGTGGAAATTAAACAGTTGGGAACTATTATGGTGTCTCTTATTATGAGGGACCACAGTTGAATTTTTGTCATACTGTTCTTAATATATGACTAAATGTGCAGGTTCCAAGATTATTGCCAGAACTCCTGCAGGATATCCAACTCAGAAGCAGGGTGGAGATACACACCCAGAGAAGAATGTGGGCGTCCTGAGTGAGGAGGAGCTCAGTACAGAGGTGACATAAATCACTTCTGTAGAAGAGTCCTTATATAGGACATATCCACATTCCAAGTAGTGGGAAAGTGAATAAAAGGTCATTCCTTCTGGCACAGTTTTAAGTGGCCTTTGACCTCTGATGCTTCTACTTACATCTAATTGGCCCAAACAGTCACATGGCCAAACTTAGCTGTGTAAAGAGCTGGTCAGTATAACATCAGATAAAATCAACTTTGTATTGCCAAATAATAAAAGTTCATGGATAGCAAGTAGGAGTTGGTACCATTGAGTCCTGTTGTTAAGATAATTATCTTCTTTTCCACAGGAGAGCTTAGTTTGGCCTAGTTTGCAGGCATAGAGATTGCTTATCATGACAGATCATAAGTAAAATATAAGTCTGTTGAATCTTCAGAATGATACAAGAAATACTGAAATCAGCAGGTTAAACTTAGCAAAGAAAAGCAGTAGGGAAAAAGAACATAAGCAAAGTCGGAAGCAGCTGTTATTAATTTAATCATATCTAATTTCTATACCTTCGTATATGTGATTAGAAGTTTACTTATTTTAATCCAAGTTTTAAAATCAACTAGGATATTTAAGGAACTAAAATATTTGAGAGAAATAAGGAAGTAGAAGTAGCATTAAAAAAAAAATCAAAAGGTATGGAACAGCTGCATTTACTTTAAGAGCTTTCTCATAGACTGCTTGAATTGTCCTGTATGGCCCATGGTGTAGAATGAGAACCATTGGGTAGAAGTTATTCATTAATTCACTTTTATCACTTAATGAGCACCTGCTGTCTCAGACAGCATCTTGTGTCCTGTAAACGTAACTGAATAAATCAGACAGTGTCCCTGCACCCATAGAATTTACATTCTAGTGCATGTGGACATCAGGCAAGGAGAAGTATATACATTTCAGACACTACTATGAAGAAAACAATGTTGGCCAATGGGAGATAGCACCTCAAGCAGAGGTGAGCCACTGATACAGAGCATAAGTCTTCTGAGACACCGGACTCAGGGATTGAACCAGCTTGTGTCTTTATCTCTACAGCATTCTAACATTTTCCCAATTATCAGCATGTCTCTGCAGACCCTAGTCCCCATTGCCATCATCTGTCATAAGGGGTGAAGCTGTTAAAAAAAAGAAACAAAAAACCAAAATGTGAAGCAGATTGTATTCCTTTCCTCCTAACGTCCCAGTGATTCCATTTTGGAATTAGACTCTAAATGATTTAGCAGAGTCCCTGAAGTTGTTTGTAATGGATTTTGTCTCTATTCTTGGGCTATATGAACCTTTCTGTATGTAGAATACTCTAAACTCTTTCTTACTTCAGGATATTTGCATTTTCTGTTTCCTCAGCCTGGATTGCTTTCTTCCTAACCTGAGTTCTAAAAGGAATGAGGCTCAAGCCCCTGAAAGTTGGAGTAGAGGCAGGAAGAGTTATTGGGATTATTGGATGCACTGAGAGACAGTGATTTCAGATATCTTTTCTAGTCCACATCTTCAGAAACTCTTCTGTTGAGCAGTTCAGTCGAAGTTGTCATGTAGTCACTCTACACTATTCATTCTTTTATTAGTATACATCAGTAACTGAAATGATCTAGTATCTTCATATCTTTACTTGTTAGTATCTGTTTCCCTCTTCCATTACATTATAAATCTCTTAAGATGAGGGAAAAGAACTGACTTAGAAAAAACAATTTGCCTATTTCCTAGATACTGCTTGTACATGATAGGAACTCAAGAAATACTTTTGAATTAAGTGACTTTTCTTCTAGGTTTTCAGAATATAACTTAAGTATGTTTGGGTACTAGATACATAAGGTATATTTCTTCTCTTTTCAAATAATAGCTTGGGCTTTGGAAAATTAACTTTTAAAGCCCTACTAAAATATAAAGTTTATTTTCTTATTATATGTTTAATTTGACTTGTCTTAGTGGAATCTAAGCTTGCTGTGGTAGGAAATTTAATCTGCTGGGGTTAAAGGTATCTCCAGGGTCTGTGGATGCATGGGAGTTGATCAATTATTGAATGAATAAATTAGCCCATGAATATGCACACTTATGAATGTTATATACTGGAGTCCAGAGTTGTAAGAAAGACCCATAATATTTCCTAAAACTATATTTTTACATGCTTAAGAACAGATTGTATCTTCCATTAAGAAGGTAACCTGTTTTTTTTGTGAAGTATCTGCCTCCTTGATTTAATCTAAGACTTCTTGGTACCACTTTCTGGTGAAAATGGTTTTGCAATAAGAATTGATCATTCAACTGTGGAAGTGGTTCAGTTAATGAAGTAATTGCTTTATCAAAAAAAAAAAAAAAGTCTGTGACTCACTGTTGATGGCCTGAGGTCTGGGCAGAAGTTGCCATATTTGCTTCACACCTACCTTTCAATACTCACCACTTACAGTTTGATTTCCTTGATAGTATTATTTCTTCTTCTTTGGAGTAACTAATGGTGTGCAGGAGCTGGCTCTTACCAGTTGATAGGAGCCAACTATGCACACTTCTTCCCAAGTTTGCATTCAGTGACCTCAGGTTGGTAGCTTGAAATTAGGGTGGGAATAATTACACCATGATGATAGTCAAATGCTACAAATAAAAACAGCTTTTTTGGTCTCTTTACCAGCCCACCACGATATATTTCTGAGCAGATATCATGCTTTATGGCATCTGCTTTTACTGTTTTCTGGGACCATTCTTGGGGGGTGGCATGGAGCCTGGAAAAGACAATAGACTTTGGATCTCATCTCACTGCCTTTTTCCCACCGTGACCATGGGAACAAGGTAGCTTCTCTGAACCTCATTTTTAAATGCATTTTTGTTTAGAGAATAGAAATAAGTTACATATGCAATATTCTAGCACAGTTCCTGGCACATAAAAGACCCTGAAAGACAATATCTATTTCCTTTGAAATGGTGTGGTAGTGGGAGAGGCAGAGTAAAGACAGACTTGGATGGAGCCCCTCTGTAAGATTACAGCACAACGTAGCGTAACTGTGGCTTCTTCAGTGACCAGTAATAGCCTCAATTAGGTGTATTTATTCTGGCCCATCTTTAAATCATGTGTGATCTAAAGGAAGCTGGTTACCATCTATAGCACAGTGTTATCCAACAATGCAGAGAAAGGCTAAATGTAGTTAGAAACAAAGAACGTCAAACATCCTACTGTAATTATCTCAAGCTGAGTTTATGCAGTCAAAAGGTAAATTAACCTCTGCAGTGTGGTTATCTCCTTGAATGTTATGTCTTATCTGAAGAGATAATATAGCTGAGAACAGGAATTTTAGTAACTTGAAACATTAAACAAGCATTGATGTAGCACTCAAGTCTGGTAAAGTATTAATGCTATGGCTAGACTCTGAATATATGGCTTGTAGTTTGTTTGCCTTTTTTTTTTTTTTTAAATAGAAGAGGAATAAGACCTGTGCTTCTGAAGATAATTTTATTTGTGAAGCAAGAGATTGATATTTGAATACATTGTACAGTAGATATCTCTAGTTAATTGAAGGTAATTACATTATAAAAATGCAAATACATGTGAGAAAGAAGGTCCCTATATGTTGCAATGATATTTTTATTATATATCTACCAACATATTAAAAATGGATCTCACATCATTAATATAAAACTGTAAGATATATTCTTTCTGCTTTTTTACTTTTGATGCTGCAAAATGATAGACGCATTCTAGGTGTTAGAATGTAATGAAAAATTACATATATAGGCAAGTATTTAGATGTATAGGCATATATATATATATATGTATTTATATTTCCATTATTTCTTAAATATTCTACAAAAAGTTTCCTTCTGGATTATATTTCCTCTGCTAGTGGTTATTATAAAGTTGCACAAGGCACCTAAGCTGTTATTACAAGATAGAAAGTGGATTTGGAAATGTAGTTAATAGCAATGATCAGAAACTAAAGAAACATTGCTGGTAATACACTTACTGAGTTGATATTTCTAAAAAAGAAAAAAAATTACAAATGTCTTCTTTGAACCTAATTCTTTGAGTCAGTCAGGTTTCAGTGACCTCCTAAGAGCTGCAAGTGTGGATAGAACTGATTTCCTTTTGCAAAGGAATCTAAAATACATGATAGGCATACAAAATATACACATAGAAGCTAAAATAGAAGCATGATGTGATAAAGAGGAGGGTGTGAAAATGCTGTGGAAATTCAAAGAGCAAAGTGATTTCCTTTTAGCAGAAGTAATCGACAGTGATACTTTGAGCCTTTGAAGATGGGGAGTATCTTATCAACTTCTAAGAAAGGAAGATTTTCCCAGTACAGGAAAAAAAATGTGAGTAAAGCAAATGAACAGAGAAAATCAGGTACAATCATATTCATCTACTTAAACTGAGATGAAGGGAATAATGAGAATAACGAGAGATAAGTCTTGAGGGGCTGCTTAAAGTGTAGACTGTTGGAGACTGTGGAAATTATTAGTGGCAGTGAAAAGTCACTGTAGGGTTTGGAAGTTGGACAAAACATGAGAGCTCTAAGAAAGTTTATTTTATTGCTGATACACTGGAGTAAGTTAGGATGGTGGGAAATCTATTTATGGCTGTATGGCTGGAAATAATGGGACATAAAAATAGAAATAGGAGACATTAAAGATAGAGTGAAAGTAAACTGACTTCTAGTCATTCAGGTAAGAGAAGTCCTCTGTATTTAGTGAAGGCCAAATGCGCTGGGGTTAAGATACCATTCTGAATGACCAATGCAGCATGCTACAAAGCAGATTTCTTCCTGTGCAGTACAAGTAATGCAGAAGTGATGAGATTAAGTGAAAGGATATACATGAACTAGACTTGTCATTACACTGCTCTAAACAAATGAATAACCTTGTTATGGTTTTATTGAATTTCATAACATGGCTAGAAAAATGGCCATATTAACAGAATTTTACAAAAATTCAAAAGATTGGAGGGAATTAATACGCTTAATTTTAGAAAGGTCAAAATGAAGATATTGTAACATTTTGGTCCCAAGAGGCAATAGGATAGTGCAAGTAGTATTTATTAACAAATGGTTAATTATAAGGATGTTAACAGGATGTAAGGGAACTTCTAAAAATAATATATCAAAAGAACTCAGCAAGTAGCAGCCCAACTTATTGTACCCGAGGCTGAATGGATGAGGAGCGGAAGAGAGGAAGAGTCTTGCATTGCTAAATGGTCTTAAGAGTAGTCAAGGACCACAGCAGACCAATGAAACCTCACAGGGAAAGAACAAAGGGGAAAAACTAGATGCTACGCTTCTTTCTTCCTTTGGTATCCAACTGGGATTCCCCAGTGCAACTCTGATTGCAAGCCAAAGAAGCATGAGAACCAATGAAAGTAATCCATACATGTCAGCCTCCTAGGAGAGAGAGCAGGATGGAGGATAAAGCTGCACAAAGGAAGATACTCGACATAGATGCCAACCAGGAGACTGAATAAGTGTTAGTGTTAGTTGCTCAGTCGTGCCTGACTGTTTGCGAACTCATGGACTGCAGCCCTCCAGGCTCCTCTGTTCATGGGATTTTCCAGGCAAGGATACTAGAGTGGTTTGCTATTTCCTTCTCCAGGGGATCTTCCCAACCCAGGGATCAAACCCAGGTCTCCTGCACTGCAGGCAGGAGACTGAATAGATGGATAGAAGTTTGACACCTTAGACAGAATTTTTGAATTAGTAAGTACTGGTCGTACAGTTGAATAATCAGATATTCTCTAGTCAATACCCCAGGCATGCTCAAATAAATAGGAAACTTCTTTGAAGAACCTTTTGGGTAATGACAGGTATTCTGCATTTAATGAAGTTTGTATATATTCGTGTAAAGTCGTTTGAAACTGGTTCCTTACTCTTATTCATATGTCCAGAAACAGGAACAACTTGTGTGGACAAATGGGAATGAATTGATTTTTATAACTTTATACTCCAGAGTACCTCCTAAGGAAAAGAACATATTGGTAAAACAGCTGTGAAAGCAGGCAAAAAAAAAAAAAAAAAAAAAACACACACACACACAAAAAACCTCTATACTTAATTAGAATGGGGAATAAAAGAGCTAAGCATACTCTGTCTGAACTTCAAACAAAAGAGTTGTGATTTTTAATTTAGAAGCCACAGTTAAGAATTGGTGAACTTGCACAGAAGAACACCTAAAAACATGTGAAGGCCTTCAGGTTCTAGATGGGAATAATGTTGGCTTCTACAGATTTATGCATCTAGACATATAATCTTAAAAATGTTATTTTAATGTCACATGTCCTTCAATATTCAAAATATAAACTTAAAAATTTTAATAAAGATATGTGAACTTAAAATATCATATCCAGGCCCCATCTTAAGGAATGAAAAACTGTTTCTTGGGCAGGTGTTTCCTTTTTTCAATTGCTACTAGTCTGGATTTCTTCATTAGCTCCCTTAATAGATTTTGGAATATTAGCATAGAGATCTATTTCAACAGTAACACAGCTGGGTCCCTTGGCTTCACGGCCTTTGGAACTCGCAAAATATTTGGCTTCTATCAATATTGTCATTTTTCTTCTCCATTTAGTATCTCTTTATGTTGTCTCTAGTTATATTCTAAGGATTTCTCACAGCCTTACTAACATAAAAAAAAAAGAGTACACAGTGTTTTAAGAGGGGATGATTCTATATAATTTTCTTTGCATACCCTTATGAAGTGTATATGTTAGCCGCTGGGTTGTGACCGACTCTTTGCTATTCCATGGACTGGGGCCTGCCAGGATCCTCTGTCCATGGGATTCTCCAGGCAAGAATACTGGAGTGAGTAGCTATTCCCTTCTCCAGGGGATCTTCCTAGCCCAGCTGCAGAACTTGGGTCTCCTATACTGCAGGCAGTTTCTTTACCATCTGAAGTTCCGGGGAAGCTTATATACATACCTTTATGGGATCCCTTCAAAACCATCTAGCATTAGAATCAATAGGATTCTGTATTCTGATTATTTGAAGCAGGTCAAACAGCATTGATGAAATGAATGTGTATTTTACTTTTTTAACGGGCCATCATTTCTTTACTTATAATTTTTATATATTCATGGAACAGGCTTAATTTATTTGTAGAAATTGTTGGCTTGAAATGTAGATAAACAGATATATAGCTACCATGGCACATGGTAGTCGCTCAAAGATGGTATATTGTCATATGTCCATACATGTATGTCTCATTCATTGCAAATAGAACATTATTACCTTGAATACTCAAAGTTTCTATCACACATACTCTTATGTAACAAGGAAGAAGAAAATGAAAAATCAGCTAGGTTAAGTTACATAGACAAATGCCCCTATCATTCCAGAACTTTTAAATCTGGAATATTGGCAGTGGTTATCTAGAGGCCTCAGTATTTGAGAGTCTCTGACACTTGCTACAGCTATGGGTGAATTTTAGTTCCACCATTTATTTAATAAGATTTTCTCATCGCTTTTACCCATAATTTTCAAGTGGTTTAACTCTGTGCTTTCAAAGTGTTGCATGTACCTAATTTTAATCTATTTGTCTATTGACAAAGAAGAGATTTACTATGAAAATATTTACCTTGCTCACTATGAATTCCTGCCAATTATAATCAATCCTCTAATTGATAATTCCTGGGACAAAATTATTCTATTACCTTCTGTTAAACATTATCTCTGTATTACTTTCCTTCATCATTTATAAAACATGGAATCAAATATGCCTTATTTGATCTTTTATTCTGTTTTACTGATTTTTCATTTAAAAATCATATGAATAAATAGTTGCTGAATATCTTTGGAAAAAAGTATAAACACACAGCAGTAAATTTGTTCAGCTGAGACAAGATATTTAACTTTAGATAAGTCTTTGAAAAGATTCAAAACAAAGTCAAAAAGAATTACCTGAAGTAGAAAAAATCTACTTTTCAAGGGAGTACCTGGTAATAACTTGAGTTGTATGAGCTAAATGAACCTGCCTTTTGATATTTAAGTAATTACCCAGAAGAAATAAAAGGTTTTATTTAAAATGTGTAATAATATGAAAAGTAATAAATTTTGGAATTTGCTTTATATCACCAATTTATTATAAAATTGCCTTACTAAGTTGATTCAAGCTGGAATCAAGATTGCTGGGAGAAATATCAGTAACCTCAGAAATGCAGATGACACCATCCTTATGGCAGAAAGTGAAAAACTAAAGAGCCTCTTGATGAAAGTGAAAGAGGATAGTGAAAAAATTGGCTTAAAACTCAACATTCAGGAAACTAAGATCATGGCATCTGGTCCCATCACTTCATGGGAAATAGATGGGGAAACAGTGGAAACAGTGTCAGACTTTATTTTCTTGGGCTCCAAAATCACTGCAGATGGTGACTGCAGCCATGAAATTAAAAGATGCTTGCTCCTTGGAAGAAAAGCTATAACCAACCTAGACAGCATATTAAAAAGCAGAGACATTAGTTTGCCAACAAAAGTCCGTCTAGTCAAAGCTATGGTTTTTCCAGTACTCCTGCATGGATGTTTTCATTTGGACTATAAAGAAAGCTGAGTGTCAAAGACTTGATGCATTTGAACTGTGGTGTTGGAGAAGACTCTTGAGAGTCTCTTGGACTGCAAGGAGATCCAACCAGTCAATCCTGAAAGAAATCAGTCCTGAATATCCATTGGAAGGACTGAAGCTGAAACTCCAATACATTGGCCCTGATGTGTAGTCTACTCATTGGAGAAGACCCTGATGCTGGGAAAGATTGAAGGCAGGAGGAGAAAGGGACGGCAGAGGATGAGATGGCGGATGGTATCACTGACTTGATGGACATGAGTTTGAGTAAGCTCCGGGAGTTAGTGATGGACAGGGAAGCTTTGTGTGCTGCAGTCCATGGGGTCACAAAGAGTTGGACACAACTGAATGACTGAACTGAACTGAAGTCATGAGTTGCTTATCATATCTTTGTTGAAAAATATAGAAGAAATTATAGCTCATAAAGGAAAAATCCATCTAGTCAAGGCTATGGTTTTTCCAGTGGTCACATATGGATGTGAGATTTGGACTGTGAGGAAAGCTGAGCGCCGAAGAATTGATGCTTTTGAACTGTGGTGTTGGAGAAGACTCTTGAGAGTCCCTTGGACTGCAAGGGGATCCAACCAGTCCATTCTAAAGGAGATCAGTCCTGGGTGTTCATTGGAAGGACTGATGCTCAGGCTGAAACTCCAATACTTTGGCCACCTCATGCGAAGAGTTGAGTCATTGGAAAAGACTTTGATGCTGGGAGGGATTGGGGGCAGGAGGAGAAAAGGACGACAGAGGATGAGATGGCTGGATGGCATCATCGACTCGATGGACATGAGTTTGAGTGAACTCCGGGAGTTGGTGATGGACAGGGAGGCCTGGCGTGCTGCGGATTCATGGGGTTGCAAACATTCGGACACGACTGAGCGACTGAACTGAACTGAAAGGAAAAATAATAGGAAATAGTTACTTTCTGGTACCTAAAGGCCTAGGCTTCATTTCATCATAACTTTTTCGTCATAACATAAAATAATTTTTTCATCATAAGATAAAGTTTCATTTATAGGGAGATTTCCAGGGCAACCATTAAGGTACAGGACTTTGTCCTGTAACGGTCTCAAAAGCAATGCTAATTCTTGTGTTTTAAGTCAGATCTCCCATTTTCTTTCTAACCTGTGCAGAATTGTATCCTAAAACTTCAACCAAGATCTAGCCCCTCAGTCAACAAGGATATATCACAACTACAATATAATTACTATAATTATTATTATTTGGGAGTAGCCTTTGAGACTTGACTTAACATCGATCCATTCCAACAATTGCCCCTATTAAAGTGTGTATAATTGTTTTCTGATCAGTGCATTGATGTCAATGAAGGAGAATCTGAAGCCTTTTTCATTTATAGCTGGGGAAAATGTAAGACATATTTAGGACTTATTTTCATAAAACAGTTCTAAATATATTGGATTGAGAAGTAGAATTAATTTCTTGAAAGTAAATGTAATTAATACCAGACTCAATCTTAAACCTTGTTAAGGATTTTTGGTAACCTCTAAATCTTCGTAAACAGACTTCACACAAAATCAACTCTGTGATACCCTTGTGACTGAGATTCTGGGGTGTTTTGCCAGTGAAATTGGTGAAAGTTTAAGAGTTTTGTGAGAGAGTATGGTTTGCATTTTCACATACCAATCAAAGGGGTATAAATTTGCAATCCTGTTTAAGATAATTTTAACAGTATGTGCTCAGCAAAGATGTTTACAGAAAACAATTTGGGTATATAGGACATGTGACATTTCTATCTAAATTTGAATTCAATTTGCTTTCAAGCTCCCATTCTGATGTTGGTAGGGACCATTTATAATTGTCAGTTCAGGTCCTCGCATTTACTTCAGGTTTATAAGTTGTTTGCCTTAGAGTAAGCATTTAATCACAATCAGTTTTTCTCCCTTCTCCTTTCTTTTCTATTTTCGTTTCTGGGTTGCCTCTAAAGGCAAGCTGAAGTTTCATGTAATATTTTGAACAAATAAGATGAAAGGAGTGTAAGAGGCTTAATTTTTGCCTCCAATGTTCATTTGAAATGTATTTTGTGGAGGAAGACAGTATTATTTTCTACTTATTGTAGGATAATAAAACTCCTTCAGTGAAGTTAAGTGGAAAATAGACTCAGTCCGGTACTTAGAATAGTCTGCCTTGTTTTTTTCTTTTTCTTTTAATCTCTTCCTTCTCTTCTTAATTCTTTGACTTGAGTTTCTAATTTTACTAACCACTGATACCTGAAAATCAAAGCAAGGAAGAGACAGAGATACCAGTGACTGAATGTTCTTACCTGGATTCTCCTAAAATGACTGGACCTTGCAGGTTCTTAGCGCTTGAGTTTTTCCTCTAAAATGGAATTGGTGGCATCAATAGATTTTTCAGTGTTGGTTTCCTGCCTTGGTTTGGGCAAAGCACTTCCTCAGTGGCTGGTGATTCACTGCTTCTACAGCTCTGCTTCAGAAATGGACCCTTGCTCAGGTCACATCGCCCCCCTCAGTGATCCATTTGGGAAGGTTCTGATGGAATTCTTATGCTCACTTTCACTTGTGGGGTCCCCATCTTTCAGATGGTAGACTCTCATGCCATTTATGACTCTGGCAAACAAGTTAAATCCACTGCAACAGCAGTTGCCTTCTGTGATGCAGCTGGAGCACCTAACTACCTTGTTCCTCTCCTTCTAGATTTCCAAACAGAAATCAATTTTCTCTACCCACTAAGGCTAGAATTCATGACAAGATTTTTTTGGAATACCCAGTTAAGTCTAGCTGAAATTATTAACGGAAGTAATAGCTAGCTTTTGGCTAGTCCTGTATCTTGGTGGTTAGGAGGGCGCTAGAAACATAGCATAACATATAACATCACTGACTCAATGCATATGAGTTTGAGCAAACTCCAGAGATAGTGAAGGACAGGGAAACACGGTGTGCTGCAGTTGATGGGGTCACACAGTTGGACACAGTTGAATAACAGCAACAAAAGCATAACATCTCTCACAGAAACTCTCTTCAGAGACTCTTGCAAATCTCCAAATATTCAACGTGGATGAGTTTCTAAATTACTTCTAAGCCCTTCCTTGGAAACTGTGTGATGTGGCTTAAGAAACCAAGATTTAGTTCCATTTTTTTTTTCCCCATCTGTTTATACCATTCTTATGTTTTCTTGGTAGAAAATCTATTATATCCATCTTCATTCCTATCTTATTACTTGATTTAATTAACATGAAACTTCAAAACCAACTTTCTTGAGATTAAATATCTTTAAGCAAAGAACATCTATATTTATTTGAGTTAAAATCTATACATTTAATCCTTAGGACCTTAAATTTCAGTTGTCAAAGTAGTTGAAATAAAAATTACTAAATATTCTGTCAATTTTCCAAAACTTATCTCAATTCTTATGTAATATCATTTGTGTAACAAATTATCAAAATATTATAGCAATGTGATAAACACCTTCATATTTAAAATTTAAAGGTAAATGATTTATGAAAATGATAATTCTATGATTCATTATAAAATAGGCAAGTGACTAATGACTTCTGGTTATCTTTTTGTAAATGAAATTGTTTTACTTGTTTAGTGTTCTATTTTCTAATTTTGTTAATATAATATTATATAAATTAGAATGGAAAGATTGCATGGTTCTAAATCACTTTTCAGTCAGTGTCTCACATACTTCATAGGAAATTGAAAGTTTACTAAATGCTTTAGAGGTCAACTCTGCAAAAAAAAAAAAAAATTCCTACATTTTAGTAAGGAATTTAGTATTGTGTGGGAAATATTGACATTGGTTAATCATTGGTAAGATAAATGGGTCATCATCTCTAAGCATATGAAAAATATATTTTCACCTAAATGGGACAAAAATAAATCTCTGCAGATTATACATTATTCATCTAAATGAGAATGATGCAAAACTGATTCCTGCTAGCTTTAAAGAATTTATTAAGAGATAATGTTTAATTACCACTAATTATATTAGCAGAATGATGTACTGGTCAATGGAAAAACTTCACTACTTTCACATTAAAAAGACTTTAATTCATGACGTTAAACATTTGATAACATAGTACTCTATATAAATATTGAAAAAGGCTTGTTAAATATTAGTGAAGGTTTGGACAATGAAAAGAAGTTGATATTTATCTTTTACCCCTTTTTAGAACTTTATGCCCCAGAAGTAATAGAAATGACTTATCAGATAAAGAGGTAAAATTCCCCAGTCCTCCTCAGAAATCATATGCTCTTTTTTTTTTAATTTTATTTTATTTTTAAACTTTACATAATTGTATTAGTTTTGCCAAATATCAAAATGAATCCGCCACAGGTATACATGTGTTCCCCATCCTGAACCCACCTCCCTCCTCCCTCCCCATACCATCCCTCTGGGTCATCCCAGTGCTCTAGCCCCAAGCATTTTTGAAAAACAAAACTTGGGTATTAATTTGATTTAGCAAGTAAAAGAAAATTATTTGAACTTAAGACTATGTCCTGTGCCTTTGCATTAGTGAATATGCATTTCTAATATGTATCAAATCATTGTGCAGAAAGATGCTTCGGAACTTAGCACACCCACAGTTTTATAAGACTAAATGGTTTCCAGAGGAAAAACTTCAAGCTTTTCTAATCCTGCATTTTTGAGTGTATAAATTGCTCAAATGTTGGCTTCTTTCTGAAGCTATTTAACTTACTGTTTTAGTAAATTTTTGTAAAAGAGCAAAAGGGAACTTTATACAACTTAGTGAAAGTATAAAACTACCAATTCCAAATGATTAGGAAATGTGAAAAACTATGAAAAGTAATTTTAAATGAATGGATGATATAAATCAATGATTGCTAATAAGTGAATGAATAAACCATAAGAGAATTTATGGAATTTTGAGAAATGATTATAATACTTTATAATATTTTCTGTATTTCTACTTGATTTCTTAAATTTAAAAAAGTTTTATTTCCTCCCAAATTGGGAAATGGGTTCCTTATTACTTCAACTGGAAGTTTTCTTTCTATGGTTGCTTTCTATATGTCTCCTTTTAATCAAAATAGAAAATGTAATTAGAAAACTTAGTCATTGGTGAAAGAAGATGAAAAGAGTATGGCAGTCAAAGCAGTACTTGTGTCACCCTTTTTATAGGATACAGTCAAGTCAGTGATTCAGTTGGGGAATTTGGAAGAGGAAAACAGCAATTAAATGGAAAATCCCTCTAGTCAATCAAATGCAATTGTGAACACACTTGAAAAGGAAAACAGCATATGATCAAATATTACATAAAATGTAAGATACAATATATCTAATAAAAATACCTATTGAGGCTTTACAATATGCCTAGTATTTATAGTCACGTATTTCCTTTCCTAAACTTATAGCTTTAACACGATAAGCATAACAAGTAGTAAGCAAAGAAATGCTTGCTTATGTTTGAGGGGAGGAGAAGCAGAACTTCCCTGCCGTTTTTTTCTGTAGCTTCTTGTGCTGTCATGGAGCTTGGAGCTGCTTTATAACATTTGATTTATATTTGGTTTCTAGTGTTTCACAAGTGCATAACAACTAGAACTGAAGCCAGAATCTTATTAGTGGAGATGCTCTGCAGTGAAATGTCAACACGGGGCATTTGTGTTTTACTTTTATTGCTTTAATAGATAGTCCATTTTGTGACAGCATGATCTATTTGAATAATGTGACATTTGGGGGAAGTTTTAAAATTGATTTTTATTCAATTGATATTAATTTTGGGTTAAGACCTGATGTAATAAAGAAAATAGAGATGTCATTCTCCATCTGTCTTTTAGAGGGAAGGAGTTTGGGCCAGGAGGCCAACAAGTTGGAAAGGCGCTTCATATTAGCATTAATGCCATGTGTTCTACCCCATCTGTTTTTCAGAGCATACTTAAAATGTTCATTTGAGGGGAATGACTGGCAGATAACAATCAGATAGAGCTTAGGCAGTAGCAAGTCATAGACAGACAAAAACATCTTAGTGGGAAGATGATAGAGTCCATTACCTTATAGATGATCATAATGGGTATTTTATTCAAACATGCTTTATATGGTATACAGCCTCAAGTTAATGGAATAAGGTGAATATACTTCTTCCAAAGCCTTAAGGAAAAAAAATGGGCCAAATGAAAGATAATTAGATCCTCATATCACTTTTTCATCATTACTCTCAACATTCTCTCATTGCTTCATTAGTGTATCCTGAGTATACTGAACCCTGAATAAAGCTATTGGCTTGTCCTGGAATTCCTGCCCTACCATTGTCATGCTTTCCCCAGCTACCAGTGGGGTCCCAGTCTCTTTCTTATATCCTAGCATGAAGATGCAATGCCTTAGTTTCCATTTTGTATTTCACAGTAGCCACTTTAACTTAATATGAAGGAGTGTAAGGTATCTCTCCATTATACAGAAAATAAGAGAATTAGAAATGTAAAACAGAATACAAGGAAACAAACTTACAATGTAGGCCTTGTGAGATAAGTTATCACTTGGATATTGTTAAAAAATACTTTCACACTAATATAGAAATACAGGCTCTTTGTATCACAAAGGATGCATCCCCAAGTTGCACCAATACGCCTGGCACTCACAGCGCAAACTTGCTTTCTGCCATTCAGCCGAGGAACTCAACTTAATGTCATAAAGCAGAAGTTTTTTCTTCATCCTCTTCAATACAGCATTTCTTTATCATTTTTCTTCTCATTACGTTTCTGTTTGAGAATAAGAATTTTTGTGCTTTCCAAGGATTATTCCATTCTTAAATAATATTTTATTTCCTTTCTTTCATGAAGTATAACATTTAGGGGATGGAGAGTAGGAAATTGATCTTAGAAGTCAGATAATACTTCAAAAGTCTAGCTGTATTGTATTGGGTGTTATGGAATCTAGATGGTAAGGAATCTGTCTGCAGTGAAGGTGATCTGGATTGGATCCCTGGGTGGGGATAGTTCCTGGAGAAGAGAATTGCAAAACACTCCAGTATTCCATGGAGAATTCCATGGAGAGAAGAGCTTGGTGGGATATAGTCCATGGGGTTGCAAAGAGTCAAACACAACTGAGCAACATACACTTCACTTCACAAAGGTCTTGACACATAGTAATAAATATCCTGTATCTCAAGAAATCCTTTCCAGCTTAGGATCATCAAAAAATTGTTTTCTCCATATTTTTTCTGCCATATCACTTCCAAAAATGCCAAAGAGGACAACTGATCATTAAGCTATATGGCTAGCAGCTGAATTTATATTTGGAAGTTGAAAATAACAATCATATGATTAAGATCAATACATGATTTGTTGGAATATTTAAATGCACTATCAACTATATATATATATTTTCTAGCATATTTAATAGCAATGTAATTCTCTAATGTCTGTTTTCCAAATTTTTATAGAAATGGACACATTTTTCCTACTATATTAGTTGTAGTCTAGAATAACCGTCATCTCACATGTTAGCAAAGTGTAATGGTCAAAATTCTCCAAGCCAGCCTTCAACAGTACATGATCTGTGAATTCCAGATGTCCAAGCTGGAATTAGAAAAAGCAGAGGAACCAGAGATCAAATTGCCAACATCCATTAGATCATTGATATCATCCAGAAAAATGTCTACCTTTGTGTTATTGACTATACCAAAGCCTTTGACTTTGTGAATAACAACAAACTGTGGGAAATTCTGAAAGAGATGGGAATACCAGACCACCTGACCTGCCTCTTGAGAAATCTATATGCAGGTCAAGAACCAAGAGTTAGAACTGGACATGGAACAACAGACTGGTTCCAAACTGGGAAAGCAGTATGTCAGGGCTGTATATTGTCACTCTGCTTATTTAACTTATATGCAGAGTACATCATGAGAAATCCTGGACTGGATGAAGCACAAGCTGGAATCAAGATTACTGGGAGAAATATTAATAACCTCAGATATGCAGACATCACACTTATGGCAAAAAGCGAAGAAGAACCAAAGAGCATCTTGATGAAAGTGAAAGAGGAGAGTGAAAAAGTTGGTTTAAAGCTCAACATTCAGAAAACTAAGATCTTGGCATCCAGTCCCATCACTTCATGGCAAATAGATGGGAAGATAATGGAAACAGTGACAGACTTTATTTTCTTGGGCTCCGAAATCACTGCTTGTGGTGACTGTAGCCATGAAATTAAGACAGTTGCTCCTTGGAAGAAAAGCTATGACCAACCTAGACAGTATGTTAAAAAGCAGAGACATTGGTTTGCCAGTAAAGGTCCGTCTAGTCAAAGCTATGGTTTTTCCAGTAGTCATGTATGGATGTGAGTTTTGGACTGTAAAGAAAGCTGAACACTGAATAATTGATGCTTTTGGACTGTGGTGTTGGAGAAGACTCTCGAGAGTCCCTTCAACAGCAAGGAGATCCAACCACTTCATCCTAAAGGAAATCAGTCGTGAATATTCATTGGAAGGACTAATGCTGAAGCTGAAACTCCAATACCTTGGCCACCTGATGCGAAGAACTGACTCTTTTGAAAAGATCCTGATGCTGGGATAGATTGAAGGTGGGAGGAGAAGGGGATGACAGAGGATGAGATAGTTGGATGGCATCAGTGATGCAATGGTCATGAGTTTGAGTAAGCTCTGGGAGTTGGTGATGGACAGGGTAGCCTGGCAGGGTGGCAGTCCATGGGGTCACCGAGTCAGACATGATTGAGCAAGTGAACTGATAACCTTCAAGTTATCAGCCTATTTCAGAGAACAAATATACTAGTAACAAGAAAAATAATAAAATGAAATGACGTTAGGAAAAAAGGAATGGATATATGGATATAAAATAAACTTAAATATTATTATATACTATTATAAACTAATTTTCATAAGATAAAACCAAGCCAACAAGATAGGTTTCTGAAAGAGGTAAAACAGAGTTGAGCCCAGCATTTGATAGAATATTTTACTTCAAGGTCTTTGCCAATGAATAACTCTGGGCAACCTTCATATAAACCAAAAATAATAGAATAAAAATATTAAACAGGATCCTAGAGACTGAGAAAGCAAAGTTTTAATCTTCTTTATGATTTGAAAGAACACAAATTAGGTACCGATTGATTGGTGTACTGTTATACCTTGGTAGTTATAATTTAGATTATCCAGAGAGATTTGCTTTTGTAAAGACTTACTCTTCGCTTTAACTTAAGGACAGATTTGAGGAAGGTCAATTGCCCAAAACTGATGGTGGCAGACACACTCTCAGGTGACTCCTTGGTGCTTATGTCTTTGTGTAGTCCTCCGCTTTTGAAGGCAGATAGCACTTGTAACTTGCTTCAAACCAACAGAAAATGGTGAATGAGACAGGATGTCACCCCTATGATTATGCTATGTTACCCAAGAATCCATCTTGACAGCAGACCCACTCCAGAGAGTCTCTTCCCTGGCTTCATGAACAGACTGACCACAGTGGCTTGCAATGTCAGTGGCCTTTAAGAGTTGAGTGCGGTGTTTAGGTTCACCCACGCTCAGACTCTGTTGCTCACCTCAGTTTCCCCCCTTTACACCAAAAGATAACCCCTGGTTCTTTGATTGCTGTTGGTTTCCCCAGTCTCACTTCTGTTTTTTTGGAGGAGAATAATTCTGTTTTTTTTGGAGGAGAATACCTTAACACCTAAATTAACTAATTTTACTGTAAAGTTTTTTTTTGGTGGTTCTTTGGGTTTGCTATTGAGCATGTGTGTGCACACACACAGATACACTGCACCCAAATGTACAGAAGACCACATACACAGGACTGTACAAGACCACAAATTAATGTCAATAAATTTTAAAGGATAGAACATATGAATACAGAATAAGTAAGGTAGAAACTGGTAACAAAATCTAAGTAGGAAAAATATTTCTTTGGAAGTTAACCTATATACTTCTAATTATCCTGTAGATTTAATGAGAAATCAAACAAAATTAGACAGTAAAATATGTAAAAATGACAAAACATGGTATAAAAACTTGTGGGACACAGTTGTAGCTGTGCTCAGAGGAAAATAGCTTTAAACGCTTATACTAATGAAGAAAGATTAAGAATCAACCTATGTATCTAGAAGAAACTTTAAAATACCTCAAAAGTACATAAAATAATACAAACAATAAAATACAAGCAGAAATTTATAAAATGGAAGTGTTTTCAACTGAAAGAAAAAAATCTGTCTGGAAAGAAGAAAACTGAGGCCTTGCTGAGAACTAATGAGAAAGTCAGAAGGTACAATTTACTACTATTATCAACAAAAGAGGGGGCAGTATTGTAAATTTTATAGTATTTGCCCACAAGAGAACCTTTAAGTCCCCTTTTTGCTAATAAATTTGAATACTTTGAAATGTACCAATGTCTAGAAAAATTCAACATAGTGAACTTAGAACGTGCTGTGCTTAGTCACTCAGTTCTGCCCCACTCTTTGCAACACCATGGACTGTAGCCTGCCCGGCTCCACTGTCCGTGGGGACTCTCCCAGGCAAGAATACTGGAGTAGGTTGCCATGCTCTCCTCCAGGGTTCCCAGCCCGGGATTGAACCCAGGTCTGCCGCATTGCAGGTGCATTCTTTATCATCTGAGCTGCCCAGGAAGCCCAGGAATACTGGAGTGGGGAGCCTCTCCCTTCTCCAGTGGAACTTCCTGACCCAGGAATAGAATTGGGTTCTCCTGCATTGCAGGCAAGTTCTTTACCAGCTGAGTTACCCAGTAGTGTATTTGAATAGTCTGTATTCTGTTACTGAAATGGAAACTCTAACTTTAAAAAAAAAAACTTCCTACATAGACTACAGATAGAACAGCTTTAATAATTGTCTCCATAATGAAGTCTTCCAAATACATTTGGAAGAAATAACAGCAAAGGCATATTCTTCAAGGAGATAGAACAAAAAGAGGAAAAATTTTAACTTAATAAGACCAGTGTAAAGTTAATACTAGAAATTAACATCTAACATAAATGGTTAAATTTTGGTTAAACGAATGGTTAAATTTCAAAAATTTCCTACTGAAATCAGGAACAAACGAACAGAGCCTAGCATGTCTTCCTTGATCTAGTGTTGGCTACAAAGTCATGGGGGCTTTCCAGGTGGCTCAATGATAAAGAATCCACCTGCCAATACAGGAGATGCAGGTTTGACTCTTGGGTTGGAAAGATCCCCTGGAGGAGGAAATGGCAACCTACTCCAATATTTTTGTCTGGAAAATTCCATGGGCAGAGGAGACTAGCAGGCTCAGTCCAGGGAGTTGCAAAGAGTCAGATGTGACTGAGTGCACACACATACATAGTCATGGACCATTTCAAAATTTGCTCACTTCTCTGTTTGAATATAATTCTTCAATTTTAAAAGTGAAAAATAAGATTCAAGTCACTTTCAGCCTTATATTCTTTGTCTATCAATATTTCTGTCCTTAAAACTAAATTAGTAGGCAATTTATATGGGTTAGGTGAAAAGACCAAATGCTTGGGACCTTCCTCTCTTACTTTGGATATCACGTTTGAATCCCTTTAATGCTTATTAGTAACTGGTACTATACAGGCTAGTGAAGGATGACTTTCTTCAAAGGAGTTGGGGACTACCATGTATGAAGTACATTTGTGAAATGTGTCTTCAGTCTTGCTAGTAGACAGTATGTATTGAATACTTTTAACATCACTGTATGAATACTTGAAACATGTGAAAATAAAACATATTGCTTTTAGAAAAGTTCTATCAAACCAGTGCATGACATTAGTGTTATCTGCTACCTATAATAAATGCTGCAGCCATAACTAGTTTGTCATTCATTTCATTTAAGGCCATTGAAGAGGTCTCACATTATCAAGCTAGTGCAATTTGTCTGGATTCTATTGATAATCTATTCTTAGAGAAAATAGTCTCTGTTAGGTGTGACATGGAAAACAAAGGAATGTTCTACTTGAATTGATGTTGCCTGAGTTAATATTTTAAGAGAATCCTGTCACTGATTAATCTATGGGAAGAAGTTTTTAGGTTTACTCTTTTTGGTGGGTATTTGAATGGTAATAGAATTTCTATTTTCAGAAAATGATTTCTCTTTGGCAGTGAACCAGTCTGTTATCTATGTTTCTTACTTGTAATTCCTCAAAAAGTGTATAAATTTCAATGCCTTTATACTTTTTATAACTCCTTTAATAGAGAGCCAACATTTTCACATAATCCAGATCTGTTTGTTCCTCAGTGGTTACTGAGTAGTTATCTATTTCCTGTTCATTTCTTAATTTTGTTTCTTTAGTTTCAAAACATTTCCATATGTTCTTATAACACACTTACAAACCAGGGTGAAAAAGACACTCAGTGTTGGAGACATAATTATGATTATTTTGAAACAAATATGCCTTAACGCAAGTTGTTCCACTTAGGGATGTATTTTAATAGGTTGCTGAGTATTTTGCTAGTAGATGTTAACATTACACTTACCCCAATGTATGTGGGAACAACCCATACCTTGTACACTGCTTTTAGATAAATAGCAAAAATAAGTCGAAGCTAAGGACTGTTTTAAGTTCTTGGTTAGGGGAACAAAAATAATAAATGTTAGGAAATTTTACTTGATACACATGTTTATTCAATCATCATTCTCATTCAAATGCTTTCAGTAATAGACATGATAATGAATATCCATATAAATAAGAGACTTTAGATTTTCACATCTCTTTTCAATCTAGTAATTAGCCCTACTAATATTACTATAAAAAGTTGCAGCTTATCAAAAGATAGCACTACAGAAGAATGTAGGAAATTCCTTATGTGGAAACTATAGGTTTTCATATTGCTATAAATAGTTACAACAAATTGGTCATCTAGAATTAAGGAACCAGTATCTCATTAAACTTAATCGTATTTGTGAGAATCTATAATTTGGATACAAGAAAACTTGTCAAACTTCCCATTTTAATCTTACAAGTGCCTTTTGAAAGTTTTGCAGAAATAACAGCGATCATAAGCAGAGGTAAATCCTGCACATGTACCACCTGTCAGGTTATATATTTACCTGTGTTCTCTCACAGCGCACAATTTCTGATGCCTCTCAACTTCTGTTGGCAATTTCAAGAAAGTTTTTCTTCAAGACTAGTGGATTGCAGTGTCTTGTTTATCTTTGGGCTTGAGAAATATACAAGCTGTGCTCTCTGTTAAGTAGTCTAGGCCTGAAGCAAGGATCTCAGAAATAAACTAGATGCTATGGACTGCATGATGAGAAACAATGTTCTTGTCCAGTTATCATTCTGCTGGATATAACTGGAAACTATTTTATTACTGCTTATTTGAAAGGTATATTTACTAAATCACTTTGGGGAGAAATCTTAACAACATTGAACCTTACATTCCATGAACATGGTATATCGTTCTTTTGTTTCAACCTTCTAACATTTTTTTTGCAGTTTTTTTTTTTCCAGCTCTCAATTTATAGCATTTTTATGCCTTTTTTGTTTTGGTAAGTTTGCTGTTTAAAATGGCTCAACTGTAGTGCTGAAGTACTGCCTAATTGTATGAGAAGGCTCTGATGTAGAGCTTAAGTTATGGTGCTGTTGGCTATGAGTTCAGTGTTAATGAATCAATACATTAAATACAATATTTATAAACAAACACATATACAACAAAGATATGTATTAATCATATGATGAAAATGTGAACAGAGGTTCACAGAAACCTGACTGTGAATTTCTTCTATGTGCAATGGTCCAATATCTGCTAGTTGAGTGTTTTCTGTGATTTAATAGAACACAACTACCTTGAATTACAGAATTCAGCTATAAGCTAATACATATGAAGAATTTAATGTTAATTCATTAGTATTGAACATATTTATGAAGAACTTACAATGTGCTATCAACTGTGACCATCAGGAGTCCAGCAGAGAAGAATAGCACTGGCCACATCATTTTTTTTTTCAAATGTTGTCTGACAAACATTACTCTAAAAGGCCTTAATTTTACTACATGATGATATACTTACATCTTCACAGAAAAATAACGTGAAAAATAATTTCACTTGTCTGAAAATGGACCTATTTTTTAGTTAATAAAAATAACCAACCCTTCATGCCTCAGTGCATAAAGATCTAGGCAATGATAGTGTAATGGTATCAGGGTAGTCATTATAAAATTGGGTTACTCATTACAACAGAAATTCTTGTGTATACTCCAATTTGTCTATTTTAAGAAAACATGAACTTATCTACAATTTTGTAAACTATTTTTTATGGCTGAGATAAGTTACTTTTTGTCAAGTAGCCTCATGAGAACATAATGCCCTAGTAAAACAAACTCATAAATTCTGTATCCAATCATAATTTACTCTAAATATGACCATATAGTCATTAAACATTTGTTCAACTTTAGTTCCATTTCAGAATTAAAAATAATTTTATCTTGTTCACTGAGAACTCTGAATAACTATTTTCTTTGGCTGAGCTGGAACAATGTGCATAAGATTCTCTTGTCAACTTTAAGAAATAAGAAATCACCCTTGTGAAATAATTTATTTTCTTAAAAACAATTCAAACATTTTTTACATGTTATATGTATGTATAGTAAATGATTACCCTCATTATGAGGCATAGTTACAGTGAATTTCTGTCTACTCTGAGCACTGTTGAAAATAAAATCATAAACTGCCCTCCTGCATTCAGATGACTTGGTTTAGTTGTTTTTTCTGAAAGCTAGGTTATGTTTGTTTCATTGAGCTGCATATTAGCTTTAACTAGGTTCACTGTTTTGTGACTTCAACCTGTCTCTTTTTATCAGTGTGTATATACTTTGCATGCTTTTTAAAAATCAGGGTATTTTTCTATTAAAGATAATATGTTAAAGCTATGATTTACATCAGACCTAGAATTAATAACATTGCCCTGAGAATAAGGTCCACAATTTTTTAACAAGGCTTTTGAAACTTTTTATAGGTAAAATGATTCTCAGTATTTTGGACTCTTACCTTCCAGTTTCCCATTTTCTGGAATCTTGTCACAATGAGTGTTGCTCTATTACTTTATTTCATAACTGAATCTTTATCTTCAGTGTTTCTTCTATTTTATATCCATGTCTAGTATACCCTAATATCAGGCAAGATAGTACTACTTAATATCTTTTCCTTCGAGAGAATAAATTTCCTTTTCTGTGTGCTTTTGTAGCACTCAATATTTTGCCCATCACAGCACTTATTTCATTCCATTACACTTGACAACCAATTTATTTTTCTGCCCCATTAAACTGGTAGTTTCGTGAGATCAAACACCATTTTTAGGTTTTTTGTTTTGTTTTGTTTTTTAACTTGGCACAGTGCCTGATATATTATATTCAATATCTTTCATTTTTTGTTAAGAATAGTGAAAAATACTCTGAAATGTGGATATTGGGTGTCACGTTGCATAGTTGAGAACCAGAATTAAAGTCAGAGGGAAAGAAAAAAAGTGGACATATGTTAAATACCAAGTTTTACTCAGTTCAGTTAGCCTACGTCTAGTTCTAGTTCAGCTTTTTCCTTTAACATATACAATTACCTTGTGATTTATTTTGAAGATAATGTATTGGGTAGGCCAAAAAGTTTATTCAGGGTCCTGAACAAACTTTTTGGCCTACCCAATACTAAAGTGTAAGATTCTCTTACTTTGTGTATTCATGATGGAATAAAGTTGTGTGCATATTATCCTATGCTATTAAGAGTCCTGAGTGAGAATGTATCTAGTTACAGGTAATCTCTGAAAGTAGGATGGGAGATGTGAGGAGAATTGAATGTGCAATTACTATTATGTGGGAATTGTATATATTCTTTATAAATATTTTAGTTAGAAAATCACTAGAATAGAAATATATACAGAAATTTCAAATAAGAGGCAAAGAAGGCAGTTTCAGTATAAACTTGATTAATACAAGTGGGAAAAGTCAGGTAATTGGAAAGGCAGCAAAATATATATATATATATATATATTGTCCATAGAAGCATTAATGATATATAAACTAATGTAATTGGATTTAGTTAATATATTAAAATATAAGGAATCCTAACCTGAATTAATGAACAGGTTAGTTCTATGATATTCTTAATAGATCATGCTAGTATAAAAGGCACAAAAAGGTTGAAGACAGGGATATTTATAAGTGAAATGCTACAGAAATGGGAATGTGAGCATCTGCAGTACTGCCTGTAAGGCAACCTTAAGTGGAGGGAAAATGGCATTTTGTATTAACCATGGATGCAATCTTTGAAGAAGATGTAGTATCCAGGAAATTTAATGAACCAAGACATGTGAAAACTGAATATGAATAACAAATTTAGAAATAAAAGGAGATTGTAAACCAGAATCATAGTGAAAAATGTACATTTGTCAGATATTAAGAGTCAATGAAAATGTACAAATGATATAAATGACTGCAGTAAAATAACCATCATGCTTCAGTATGTAATTTACAGAGAGGCTAGAAAATAGGAAAAAAAAAAATAGAATTAACGTGAAAGCACTAACACTTGGTAAATATTATAGATGCAATCTATACTTTATTTAGAAAACAACATTCAAACAGTATATTATAAAGGTGTTGATGATATTATAAAACTTTATAATACAGCAGTAGAGAAAGCTAAATATTGGATTGTATGAAGATAAAAACACATAACAAAATAGTTAAAATCCCATGGCAAGAATATCACACACACACATAAACAAATGATTAATAGCGACATATTTAAATAGCATCTAAGTTGAGAAAAAGGAAAAGGGATGCTCACAAACTAATATGTACATATAGCCTATTTACTTATGTACTTGAGATTCCTAGGTATTTTAATGTAAAATAATCAAATTTAGAAGCCAGTTTTTCATCTCTGAAGTGAGCAAGAGTTGAAGATTGACTTTAACAAAATCTTTTCAGGTGGTTGGAGTATAGAGGTCTACTATGTAAAAATAATATAAAATGTTACACCTTTTAAAAGGAAATTGGGTAGTAATGAACCCACTTCTAAAATTCTAGTGCAGATGTGCACAAATAGTCTTCATAATATTAATAATATTTTATTAAAATTGATTAAATTGAACTGCAAACATTCCTAATGTTAATATATTAGGGTTCAATTATGGTACATTAACAATATTATAAGTATATAGCTATTTTTAATGTAATAGATTTCAATAAATAGAATGTGTTTATCGTCAGTAAAAAATGCAAAATAGTCTGAACACAGAACATTTTTTGTATAGAGAAAAACTTGTGTGTTGTAAATGCACAAGTATATTACTTAGAGCATGGAAAAGTACATGGAATGCTCTGCACCAGTTGAAGTATAGTAAGTATCTGTGTCCACTGGAATTTCACAATGATGTTTGGGTGTACTTTGCTTTTTAATCTTGTAAGCTTTTTAAAAATGGAGAATTAAGTCTTAATTTATAAAGGCACAATCACCTTCTCTAAACACAGATTAATGTTTTTATGTATTTTATAATATACATAGAAGTATTAAAAGATGTGCATAAAAGCTAAACAATTCTTCAAATGGGGAATATATTTCAGCACATATCATTTCAGTTCAATCTCTCAGTCGTGTCTGACTCTTTGCGACCCCATGAATCGCAGCACACCAGGCCTCCCTGTCCATCACCAACTCCCAGAATTCACTCAGACTCATGTCCATCGAGTCAGTGATGCCATCCAGCCATCTCATCCTCTGTCGTCCCTTTCTCCTCCTGCCCCCAATCCCTCCCAGCATCAAAGTCTTTTCCAATGAGTCAACTCTTCGCATGAGGTGGCCAAAGTACTGGAGTTTCAGCTTTTGCATCATTCCTTCCAAAGAACACCCAGGGCTGATCTCCCTTAGAATGGACTGGTTGGATCTCCTTGCAGATAAAGCCCAAGATTTGAAAGAGGTATAGATACTTCTGTTGGCAGTACAGATCACTCTCACAACTCCTTGTAGGTCTCTCCTTGTACCTGAAAAGCAGCATCGACAATATACAAATGACAGGGTATGCCTTTGTTCTAATAAAACTTTATTTACAAAAACAAGTGTTGAACTAGCTTTGACTCATGAGTAATAGTTTGCTAATCTCTCCTTTAACTATTTTGTTAATTATTCTAGCTTTAGAATATGTCTTAAAACCAGGTATTGTTTGATTCAATTTGATTCTTTTTAAAAATTGTTTTGGTTGAGTCCTTTATTTAGTCATACACATTACAGTATAAGCATGTCTATACTAAGAATCCACCTGAGGTTACATAAATCTAAAGATCACTTTGGCTAGAACTAACCTTCTGTTAATTACAGTTAAAATAAATTTTGGTAGATTCTTTCTTATAAGCAAGTACATATTCTGCAAATATTCTTAGTTCTTTATTCCAATCTAAGTGATTTTTATTTTTCTTGTTGAATTTGGTAGAATTTTCAACATGGTATTGGATAGGAGTGGTGAGAATTGATATTTTTGGCTATTAATCATAGGAATGCCTTCAGTCTTTACCCATTAGGCGTGACTTAGCTATGTTTTGTAAATGTCCCTTAATAGTTTAAGAAAGTCCTTCTATTTTTTTTTTTTTTTTGGTGATAGGTTATCATGAATGAGTCTTGAATATTATAGTATGTTATTTTTCTCATCTATTGATAAAAAACAATATGCTTTTCTCCTGTTAGTCTGTTAATATGGTATATTACCTTGATTTTCAAGTGTTGAACAAGATTTGATTCTCAACATATTTCCCATTTGATTGTGATACATTATTATTCTTATATGTTGCTAGATTTGACTTGCTAACATTTTGGTAAAGATTTTTACTCCTTTTTCTGTGAAGTATATTGGTGTGAAACTTTATCTTTGTATGATTTTAAGGTAGTCTCATAAAATGGGAGAATTCCCTCTTCTAATTTCTAGAGGAGACTGTCTAGAATTATTTCTTCCTTAAACAAATGAGCAAAATGATGTGGGCATGAAGTTAGAGTGCTTTGTATAACTTTCCTTTTTTTTTTTTAATATGACTTCAAGTTTTCAGTAGCATTGCTTATCTGTTTCAATTCTGAGTCTTGTTAATTTATTTCCTTTAAGGAATTGGTCAGTTTCCTCTCAGTCAAATTTATGGGCATAAAATGATTCTTCATATTCTGTTTTTCTTTAATTTCTGCATGGTGAATAGTGATACCCTCTCATTTGTCAATATCCACAACTAGCTTCTGCTCCTCCTTTGGGGCTTCCCTGGTGGCTCAGACAATAAAGAATCTGCCTGCAATGCAGGAGGCCTGGGTTTGATTCCTGGGTCAGGAAGTTCCCCTGGAGAAGAAAGTGGCTACCCACTCCAGTATTCTTGCCTAGAGAGTCCCATAGACAGAGAAGCCAGTCCACGGGGGTTGCAAAGTTGGACAAGACTGAGTGACTAAGCATACATGCTCTTCCTTTTACTGTGTAGTCAAATGGCTGGAAGTTGATCAATGTCAATTACCAGGTGACTGATTTTGAAGAATCTTATTTCAATGATTTTTTTCCATTTTTGTTTTCAATTTTATTAAGATTTCCTCTTTATTATTACCTTCATTCTGCTTGGTATAGGCACAGTTTGCCCTTCCTTTTCGAGTTTCTCAATTTGAATTTAAATTACTGATTTTTCTTTTATAACATAAACTTTTAAGGTTAAAGTCCCACTGAGCTGTTTAGCTGTAAATAGCCGATTTTTATGTTACAGTTTTAACAGCTTTTTACTATTCTTTTTTTCTCCCACTTCTATTGAGATATGATTGATCTGTAATATTGTATAAGATTAAGGTGTAGTATGATATTATATATGTATATATTATAAAATGCTGACCACAGAAATATTTGCTAACTATTACCTCATCATGGCATCTGTTCCCATCACTTCATGGCAAATAGATGGGGAAACAATGGAAACAGTGACAGACTATTTTTTTTTGGCTCCAAAATCACTGCAGATGGTGACTGCAGCCATGAAATTAAAAGATGCTTACTCCTTGGCAGGAAAGTTATGACCAACCTAGATAGCATATTGAAAAGCAGAGACATTACTTTGCCAACAAAGGTCCGTCTAGTCAAAGCTATGGTTTTTCCAGTAGTCAGGTATGGATGTGAGAGTTAGACTATAAAGAAAGCTGAGCGCTGAAGAATTGACGCTTTGTACTGTGGTGTTGGAGAAGACTCTTGAGAGTCCCTTGGACTGCATGGAGATCCAACCAGTCCATTCTAAAGGAGATCAGTCCTGGGTGTTCATTGGAAGGACTGATGTTGAAGCTGAAGCTCCAATACTTTGGCTACCTGATGCAAAGATTTGACTCATTTGAAAAGACCCTGATGCTGGGAAAGATTGAGGGCAGGAGGAGAAGGGGATGACAGAGGATGAGATGGCATCACCGACTCAATGGACATGGGTTTGGGTAGACTCCAGCAGTTGGTGATGGATAGGGAGGCCTGGCGTGCAGCAATTCATGGGGTCGGAAAGAGTTGGACACGACTGAGCAACTGAACTGAACTGATAACCTCACACAAACATTTTTTTTCTTTTTGGAAGTAGGATATTTTAAGATCCTGCCCTCTAAGTAATATTCAAATATACATTACTAACTAGACACCATGTTGTACATGAGATTCCCAGAAGTTATTTATCTTATTGGAAGTATACATCTTTGGCCAACATCACCCCTTTCCTCCACTCTTAACCCCCTGCTCCTAGAAATCACCAATGTCATTTCTGAGTTTTTTTTTTTTTTTTTAACTTAGATGTACATATAAATTAAATCATTTGTTAACCTTTTTTCTTTTTATTTTGCCAAACCACTCCCTAGTTCTTTCATCCCTGAGTCCCTAGTTACCACTTTGCAACTCTGTCTTTGAATTCTCCCCCACCTTTTTTTTTTTTTGGTTGCAGATATATGATACCATGCTGTATTTGTCTTTGTTTAATTTAGCATAATGCCCTCAAAGTCCATCCATGTTGCACAAATGACAGAATTTCCTTCTTTTGTATGGCTAAATAATAATCCATTGTGTATATATATATATATATAATACACTTTCTTTATTCATCTGTCAGTGGTCATTTGGGTTGATTATACACCTTGCCTATTGTGAACATGCGGGTGCAGTTCAGTTGCTCAGTTGTGTCTGACTCTTTGCGACCACACGGACTGCAGCCCACCAGGGCTTGTCCATCACCAACTCCTGGAATTTACTCAAACTCATGTCCATTGAGTTGGTGATGCCATCCAACCATCTCATCCTTCTGCTCCAACCATCCATGTTGTCCCCTTCTCCTCCTGCCCTTAATCTTTCCCAGCATCAGGGTCTTTTCCAATGAGTCCGTTCTTCACATCAGGTGGCCAGAGTATTGGAGTTTCAGCTTCAGCATCAGTCCTTCTGATGAATATTCAGGATTGATTTCCTTTAGGATGAACTGGTTGGATCTCCTTGGAGTCCAAGGGACTCTCAAGAGTCTTCTCCAACACCACAGTTCAAAAGCATCAATTCTTCAGCACTCAGCTTTCTTTATAGTCCAACTCTCACATCCATACATGACCCCTGGAAAAACCATAGCTTTGACTAGACGGACCTTTGTTGGCAAAGTAATGTCTCTGCTTTTTAATATGCTTTCTAGGTTGGTCATAGCTTTTCTTCCAAGGAGTAAGCATCTTTTAATTTCATGGCTGCAGTCACCATCTGCAGTGATTTTGGAGCCAAAAAAAAATAAAGTGTGTCACTGTTTCCATTGTTTCCCAAACTATTTGCCATAAAGTGAGGGGACCGGATGCCATGATCTTTGTTTTCTGAATGTAGAGCTTAAAGCCAACTTTTGCACTCTCCTCTTTCACTTTCATCAAGAGGCTCTTTTGTTAGTTATTTTATTTATTTATTTTGGATTTAGACCCCAAAGTAGAATTACTGAGTCATTCAGTAGTCCTATTTTTAATGTTTTGGGAAACCTCCATACTCTTTTCTGCAGTGTTTGTACCAATTTACATTTCTGCCAATAGTGTACTGTTGCTTTTTCTCCATTTACTTGCCAACATTTATTATCTCTTTTTAATACAACCATTTTAACAGATATTGAGAGATACCTCATTGTGCATTTGATTTGCATTTCTCTGGTTAGTGATATTGATTACCTTTTGAAGTACTTGTTAGCCATTTGAATATCTTTGGAAAAATATCTACTCAACTTCTCTGCCCATTTTTTAAATTGGTTTGTTTACTGTTAAACTGCTCTTGAGTTCTGTGAGTTCCTTGTATATTGTGGATATCAACCCTTTATCAGATACATGATTTGTAAATATTTTCTCCCATATCACAGGTTACCTTTTCATTTTGTTAATCATTTCTTTTGCCATAGAGAAGCTTTTTTAGTTTGATGTATTCCCAACAGTATCCATTTTAATTCAGTAGACAATGTTTTTGAATTTCTCTTGAAACTTCATCTTTGATTTATGAGTTAGATATGTTATAATTTTTGAATAATTTGTGATTTTTCATATTTCATTTTTTTCAGTTACTACTTTTATAATCAGAAACCAAACTTTGTATGTCTTCAGTTTGCTATTAAAAATAAGACTTGTTGTGCCAAGGAGCTGATCTATCTTAAATGTTTCATGTGCCCTGGAAAAGAATGTGTACTCAGCTAACTGAGGATGGAGTGTTCCCTAAGTATCACTTAGGTCCAATTAATTGATTGTATTGTTCAACTTTTCTACATCCCTGTTGAATTTTTTGTCTACCTGTTCTATGAATTAGCACTGACCACTCAAGTTTAACTGTGAGTTTGTTTCTCTTTTATTTCTGTTAGTTTTTTCCTGCCACATTTTTGCAGCTGTAGTGCTAGGTACAGACAGTTTCTTTGTCTCCTTGGTGACCTAACCCTTTAACAATTGTAATTGACCATCTATCTCTGGTCATTTGCCTTCTTTATATGATATTAATATAGCAATTCTACTTTACTTGGATTTTTGTTAGCATGGTGTTTCTCGTCCCATCATTTAAATTTTAACCTTTCTATACCATTATACTTCAAGTGGGTATTTTATAGACATATTTCAAGTGAATGTTGGAGTCATATATTTAGATCCTTTGTTTTGTTTGGTATCTTTTGTTATGATTTTTACCTTTTTCATAAGTATTATATTTAGAATGAGGTCTAGCATTTTATTAGTAGTAGTTTCATTCTTTTGTTTTCTATTTTCTTTTTCCCTCTGTATTTTGTACTGTTGGAATTTTTCTTAAATTTTATTGTATCAACTGGTTAGAATGATACCTTTTTATAGTTTTATTTAGTGTTTTATAGGGATTATAATCTTTATATTCTTAGAATTTTAACTCTTCAAGTGCAAGCAAGAGATCTTATCATCATATACTTTACCTAAATTTCCTCTATGAATTAGCATTCATATGTATTATATCCAGCTTTGGTGAAAACTACAGCAGTGTTATAATTTTGCTTTCATCACTGTTGCATATTTAAATTAAAGGGCAAAAAGTCTTTTTATTTATCAACATTTTCTCCTTTCTTTTCCTCTTTCTTCATTCCTGACATTTCATATGTCCCTCTATTATTTCCCTTCCACTGAAAAACTTACATCAGCATTTCTTTTAAAGCAGAGCTACTATTGACAAATTCCCTTAGTTTTATTCCTACTGAAATCATCTTTACTTTGGCTTCATCTCTGAAGAGTGTTTCTGCTAGATATGATTCTGGGTCTGTCATTTTAGCACTTTAAAAATACTGTTCCACTGCCTTTTGACATTTTTGGTTTTTCATGAGAAATGTACAGTCATTTAATTCCCCTTTTTAAAATGTAATACATCATCTCTTTCAAATGTAACATATCATTTATTTCTGGCTTCCTTAAAAATGTCTTTATTTTTGGTTTTCAGTGGTTTGATTTAATGTATCTGGTCATGTTTATCTTTCAGTTTACCTAATTCAGGTTTACTTAGTTGTTTGGGTCTTTTTATTTATGTATTTCATCAACATTGGGAAGGTTTCTGCCATGATTTCTTCAAATACTTTTTGTGTTCTAATTTTTCTTTTTGCCCTCTTTTATGCCACAAATCTTAGACCTTTTGATATTTTTCCTCTGAGCCTCTACACTATTTTTTATTCATTTTTGGTGATTTCTGCTACTCTATCTTCATGTACACTTTTTCCTTTATCATCTCAATTCTAATTTTAAGGCACTCAAGGAAAATTTTTATGTCACGTATTGGATTGGCTAAAAAGTTCATTTAGGTTTTTCATAACATCTATAAAAAAACCTGTATGAACTTTTTGGCCAACTCTTCATTCGTAATTTTTAACTTTAGTTCATTGCTGACACCTCTGTTTCCATTTATTGCAACAGTTTGTCCTTTATTCATAAATCATGGTTGTAGTAATTATTTAAAAGTATATATCTTATTTGTAGGATTTGTGCCATCTCCACATTGGTATCTGTTTGTCTTTTCCTGATAATTTTTTAGATTTTTCTGTTTCTTGTTGTTTTTAAAAGCTTAGATTATATTCTGGGCCAGTCACATTATATTCTTGTCTGCCCCCACATATATTCCACTGTGGTCTAGTCTGTAATTTAGCCTCACTCTCTACTTGTTCTGAACATCTTTACTGTCTGAATTAGTTGGATTCATGTACTTGCAATTTGAGAGTGGACTGGGACTCAGTGTACAAATGTAAAAGATCCCTTTCTTCTGCTTTCTCCTCTCCATGGTCCTTGCCCCTCTTCCCTGGTTTCCCCGTGTGTTCATCTTTAAAAGTTGGGACTTTGGCCTCTGCACTGCATTGCACAATTTCCCGCAAAGAGACCCAACGTGGGCAAAAAGATGAGAGAAAAAAATCCTACAGGGCTGATCCAGCCACAGCCAGCCATGCTGCCTCTGCATCAGGGGTGTGGTGTCACTACTGAAGCTCACTTGTAGGGCAGGGAAACTCAACCCCGACCTGCACACATGGGTCTCAACCATGGCAGGGAAGAGGGATGTGGGCCACTGGATTGCTGGTGCTGTACAGCTATAAGATGGGCAGAATCAAAAGACTCTTCTCTGAAGGACTGTTGCTGTTGTTCCCTTTTAGTACCAACCAGGGAAGGGGATGGGGGGAGTTGCTGCTTCATTGCTGTCTCTCACCTGGGGCAGAGCAGGGAAATTCCAAGGTCTGTCCTGCAGGGGTTGCCTCCTGATTCTCTAACTAGAAAGAGTAGTTTTCTCCAGGAGCTTTTTCTAACTGTATAGAGTTCTAGGATTTGAGCTTACCTAGAGTCCCATTGGAGAAGGCAATGACAACTCACTCCAGTACCCTTGCCTGGAAAATCCCATGGATGGAGGAGCCTGGTAGGCTGCAGTCCATGGGGTCGCTAGGAGTCAGACACAACTGAGCGACTTCACTTTCACTTTTCACTTTCATGCATTAGAGAAGGCAATGGCAACCCACTCCAGTGTTCTTGCCTGGAGAATGCCAGGGACGGGGGAGCCTGGTGGGCTGCCGTCTCTGGGGTTGCAGAGAGTCAGACACGACTGAAGTGACTTAGCAGCAGCAGCAGCAGCAGCAGCAGAATCCCAGCTGTGGGTTTTTTCCAAGGTCTGTACTAAAGAATATAAAAATTATTCAAAATAAAATGTTGGATTGGACAAAAAGTTAGTTCAGGTTTTTCTATAACATCTTAGAAAAACCCAGACAAACTTTTTGGCCAATCTAATATATATTCATTAATACTGGAGTCCTTCTACATTTGAAATATATGTGTATACTAGGTGGCTCAGACAGTAAAGAATCTACCTGCAATGTAGGAGACCCAGGTTTGATCCCTGGGTCAGGAAGATCCCCTGGAGAAGGGAATGGCTACCCACTCCAGTATTCTTGCCTGGACAATCCTATGGACAGGGGAGCCTGGTGGGCTACAGTCATGGGGTCACAAAGTGTCGGACACAACTGAGCGACTAATATTTACTTATAGTAGGTGATACAGCTATTTTATTTTCTCAAGTCATACAGTAAATTGCCAAGTGCCATTCATTAAATAATCTATTATTTCTTCTCTGCATTGAAATACTTCTATTGCTATATATCTGACTTCCTTTCTGTACTCTATTCTGTTGTAATTTTCTATTTGTCAACTGTGTTTCCATGTCAAACTGTCTTAATTAGAGTAGGTTTATTTGTTTACACCTCTGTTTCTAGATTCCAATTCCTCTTAGATTTAGATTTAAATTCTTACAAGGAAGAATTCATCTTTTTAGTCCTAGCTTATCATATTTCTGACACATAGCTATTACCACTGAATTATTGTCTAATTTTATTGACTTGAAACTTTATTGCTCTAAAACTTATGCTGTTCCATTTGGCTAAATACTTCAAAATATATTCAACATCATAAATATTTATGGAGTATCTGCTATATATAAAAATTGTATTAAGAACTATAGAGAATGCAAAAAATTATTTTGTTTTAAAGAACTCCCAAGCTAGTGTGATAAGAATAAGTTCATGCAAATAAGAGTAAATAAGTGATGTAAGACACTATGGAAAGTGACTTATAAGAAGCACGGGTATACCTGTGGCGGATTCATTTCGATGTTGGGTAAAACTAATACAATATTGTAAAGTTTAAAAATAAAATAAAATTAAAAAAAATAAAAAATAAAATCAATACACCTAAAAAAAAATAAAAAAAAGAAACAGCATATGTCAGAGGGAGAAATAACAATATAGTTGTTTCTCTTGGTCTTTGAAAAAAAGTTTATATAAGGCATAGATATTTCGTGTTGCCATCTTGACTGACTAGTTACATAAGTGAATATAAAGTTATATAGATAAATTCTGTGAAGAATTCCCTTGCCAGAAAGCCTGACTCCATACAGTACTTGAGTCTTTGTGTCTTGTGGGACACAGGAGTTGACCAAGTTAGAGTAGAATTTTGTAGTTTGTTTTTTCTTTTTTTTTTTTTTTCGCTTTCTCAAAGAGCCCTGGTTTGGATCATTGATTTTTAGTACTTTTTTGTTATCTGCATTTCTCCTAAGTGTTCTTACCCAAACGTAGCTTCACTCAAGTAACTTATAGTTACATCCCCTGAATGTTTGTTTGCCACCTGCAGACCTTTGTGCTTTTCTGACTGCATGTCAGACCCACTTGGTAATTGTGTTTCAGGTAAGGGTGAGGTGAGGAAGGAGGAAGCTCTTCTGTGTCCACAGTCATACATTCCAGTGACAGGAAAAGAGACCCTGAAGAGAAAGTGATAAAACCATTTGACTACAGTTACAGAAGTCTGTTGATAATACCATAAAATATATTTTAAATACTTGATGAGGTTAATGGATATTCCCATATTTCTAAAAAATGTGGACATTTGTCAAATACTCATTAGACACTAACCAGTGATGTAAACTGTACATCACATGAAGATGTGAAATATCTTTGGTATTATACATTGATTTTCTTATTGAGCAAATCTCGCATGAAAATTCTGAACTCAGTTCTTTAAATATTCTGAGCAAATCACAAAACTAAATTCCTTTAAAAATGTACATAATATATATTTTCTAAAATGTTAACATTTGTGTAGCTAACATTCCTGGACCTGTATTATGCATACTTGTAATTCATAGTCTTGTGTTCTTTATTTGATTTAAGAAAGAGCTATTTTAGCTCCATTGGCTTATGGGTCATTTGTACATATTACTGCTGCATGTTTAAATGTACCGCCTTCAAAAGTGTTTATGTTTGCTGTGGTCTCCCCAGGGAACTTGGGAGCTGACCTCTCATTTTGATGTACACTGTAGTTTCCAGGGCACCCATAGAAACTATTTAGAACCCAATTCCCTGGAGCCCCAGGACTTTGAGACAAATGCTTGACCCCTGCTTTGTCTGTGAACAATATTGAAGCACCTTTCTGTACAGTGAAATGCCAGGGTGACTGCATCTACCGTGGTTCACCAAAAGTGACATTTTGGAGAGAAATAAAACATGTTGTGCGGGCATGTTTGGCTTCACATTTAAACCAAGTTTAGAATGGGAGCAACTTGTCACTTTGAGCAAAAATATTTTCCCAGGGATCATGATAGATGGACAGTCTGTTTCTAACCTTACTCTTTTATGATTGTACCTTACTTGTTACCTCCCTTGAAACATGTGTTTTCCATAAATCACAGACAGCTATCTTAAATAGTGATATACATTGTTGTTTATAAAGTTAGCTGTTAAAACCATATTTATGAGAGAGAAAGAAATTGATGACAAAGATAGAATGCCATAGGAATACAATGCAATAGGTCATAAATAAAATGAAAAGAGAGCTTTCTAAGTCATCCTGCTCTCAAAGCATTTATAAGTTTAATAAGAAGGTAGGCACCCCTGGAGTAGGAAATGGCAGCCAGCTTCAGTATTCTTCCTTTGAAAATTCCATGGACAGTGGAGCCTGACAGACTACAGTCCATGGGATTGCAAAGAGTTGGACATGATTAAGTGACTGAGCACAAGGCATAATGATGTTCCCCTGAATGATGGGAATCTGGGGTTGGGGATGTGAAGGTTCAGGAGTGGAGAGCAGAGAGGCAGAAGGTAGAGCCCTAGAGAGAAATGGCAAGATTGAGTCAGTTCAGCAGGTCTTAGTATATGTGACTAGGTCAGTTGATGAATGAAGACCATGAAAACATGGTTTCTTCTTATCTTCAAATATAGACACATACAGTCTGGGTAATGTTTCTTTGGTAGTAATATGATGACTGTAAAATAAACTAAAAATTAACATGAAAGACAAGATTATACATAAATTGTCAAATCAGCAACACTACATGTTATAATAGTAAGATGGGAGATGATCAGTCAGCTGATTTTACAGGGGTTCTCAGGTCTTATTTGACCAACCTGCTTCCCCTCCATTCTGGGTGCCAAATCTGTTCACTGTTCAGCCAGTAGAAGCCTGGAGATGGGGCACTCGAATCCTGGTTCCCTAAATACACCTGATACATTGATGAAGTTTTGAAACTGGTCAGGCTTCACATTAGAATAAATTATTTTCTATGTAATATGCACTGAGAATAGTTGATCCCAATACACTTCTCCCAAAGATTTTTACCAAAGTATGAGAAGCCAAGGAAGGAAGGAAAGAAGGAAGATAAGATGGAAAGGGAAAAGGGGGCATCACATTAGTACAGAGTACAGACTGAAAGCCAGCCTACTCTCCATTGAAGCTACCTTGCAAACACTGCCTATGACCTAACCATCTGTAAAAATGTCCTTGTTTACTTATAGAATTGGCCTGTCTGTCTGAAATACAGTGCAAAGATGGTACTCTTAGACCTCCCAGCCAGAGTGTATCCTACTCACTTGTCAGAGGACCAGACTGGGACACAAGAAGCCAGCCCCCCTGCATAGCCCAGGATCGCCAGGGGAATGGCATTGGGAAGAGCAAGCTGTCTGCCATGCCACATGCTGTGACAGGGCCATCGTCCTAAGCCTGAGACCTGTGTGGTCACTGATCAAAGCCAAGGGAAGATGCCAATGTTGTCTGACTCCCTCCTTGTGGAAGATGAGAAAAGTAATGAAATCCAACACCATGGGGCTTAAGAGAATATATTGCAGAGCAGACTGGAGGAATTGGAATCTGTGTGACTCAAAAGAAAACACACTTCTATACATGGTTTCCTACAGAGCACATAGAACACTTTAGAAAGCAATTTGACATCCTTGGTAGGTTGCTGGGGACAGCATGGTCCTGGGTTGAGAGGAACAGAAAGCCAGATTGCAGTAAAAATATAGTTAGGAAACAGAAGATGAATGAGTAAAGCAGTGCTGACGTGGTGAGAGCAGAATTAAAGTGCTTACCTGGCAGGAATCCTGGGGCCAGAGGTACTCCCCGGGGTGTCTCCAGGAATTGGATGGTGGTTATTCACTTGAAAACAGGGCTTTGTCATATTGCTCTGGTTTCTTTCTAATCACAATGTTTGCTTTAATTTAAACTTAAAATAACATTTAGTCTTCTGGACTGTAACATTTATCTTGTTTAGCACAGTATTCCCAGTGTCCAGCACCATGCCCGGATGTTGTCAGAATCCTGTAACTGTGTGTTCAATCAATCACTGAATGATGATTTTATACTTGTCAAAGTGCGACTGATGGGACTGGTCAATTTGAGTCTACTGCTAATCCCAATGCTTGTTAGCTATGTGGCCTTGAGCAAAATGACCTCTTTGTGCATCAAATTTTCTCATTTGTAAAACAGTGATTAGAACAATATCTTCTGAATTTTGTGAGGTTTTTATAGAGATAAGGAATGTAAGGTATTTACCCTAATGCTTTTACAGATAAGTGCAGAATAAATGTTAGCAATTGTCATTCTATTAAAACAGCAACAGCAAAAGAGAACCATGTGTAAAATGAAGATGATTTGTTGTTCCAGTCAGAATAACAAAAGGAGTTTCACCTCCTTAGACAAGCTCTGTTAAGATATTTAATTATATATCCTTTTAGAAAATCAAAGACATGTTACAAAATGGTAAAAGTTTCTCACAAAGATAAAGCCGTTTGACAAAGAAGTTCAGATTTCTCTGTGAATTTAAGTGCTAGGAGAAAAAGAATCAATAAATTTAAGTTTCAGGGAAAATGGTGGTGACCCAAGTATTTAATTCGTAGGGAACAATCAGAGATGAAATAAGAGGGTGATACGCAATACACAAAGAAACACAATTCAGTACTTACAAATAGGCAAAATGACGCCTGTGTCAGGCCCTTCAGTGAATTGCTGAACCTAATCTAGGGAACCCTCCTGGAGTTCCTCAGTGATGTAAGAGATTATATAAGGGTGTGTATTTAAGTGATCAGGTTCTTTCACAACTCTGCAGGAGTTGAGATCAACTTGTAGAAAACTGATACAAAGCCTGAGATTCCTATCTACACTAATGCAAATAATTTTGTCCAGTTGAGAATATACATCTAACTCAAATTCTCATTAAAAATTCTCTCAAAATTTGACACAATTTGTTTTTTTTACTTAACTCGCTTATTAAATAAGTTTGGCATGTATTTTCCGAATTAATCTTTGACCATATATTCACATTTTAAACTCTTTGAAAATTATATATATATTTTTTTCACAAGATTATGTCCTGTAATTTTATTTTTTTCCATGATGAGTTTTCCATTTGTTTATTTTTTTTTAAACTTTACATAATTGTATTAGTTTTGCCAAATATCAAAATGAATCCACCACAGGCATACATGTGTTCCCCATCCTGAACCCTCCTCCCTCCTCCCTCCCCGTACCATCCCTCTGGGTCGTCCCAGTGCACCAGCCCCAAGCATCCAGTATCGTACATCGAACCTGGACTGGCAACTCATTTCATACGTGATATTTTACATGTTTCAATGCCATTCTCCCAAATCTTCCCACCCTCTCCCTCTCCCACAGAGTCCATAAGACTGTTCTATACATCAGTGTCTCTTTTGCTGTCTCGTACACAGGGTTATTGTTACCATCTTTCTAAATTCCATATATATGCGTTAGTATACTGTATTGGTGTTTTTCTTTCTGGCTTACTTCACTCTGTATAATAGGCTCCAGTTTCATCCACCTCATTAGAACTGATTCAAATGTATTCTTTTTAATGGCTGAGTAATACTCCATTGTGTATATGTACCACTGCTTTCTTATCCATTCATCTGCTGATGGACATCTAGGTTGCTTCCATGTCCTGGCTATTATAAACAGTGCTGCGATGAACATTGGGGTACACGTGTCTCTTTCCCTTCTGGTTTCCTCAGTGCGTATGCCCAGCAATGGGATTGCTGGATCATAAGGCAGTTCTATTTCCAGTTTTTTAAGGAATCTCCACACTGTTCTCCATAGTGGCTGTACTAGTTTGCATTCCCACCAACAGTGTAAGAGGGTTCCCTTTTCTCCACACCCTCTCCAGCATTTATTGCTTGTAGACTTTTGGATCGCAGCCATTGTGACTGGCGTGAAATGGTACCTCATAGTGGTTTTGATTTGCATTTCTCTGATAATGAGTGATGTTGAGCATCTTTTCATGTGTTTGTTAGCCATCTGTATGTCTTCTTTGGAGAAATGTCTATTTAGTTCTTTGGCCCATTTTTTGATTGGGTGGTTTATTTTTCTGGAATTGAGCTGCAGGAGTTGCTTGTATATTTTTGAGATTAGTTATTTGTCAATTGCTTCATTTGCTATTATTCTCTCCCATTCTGAAGGCTGTCTTTTCACCTTGTTTATAGTTTCCTCCAGTTCCATTCTTCTTTCTCAAGATTGCTTTGGCTATTCGAGGTTTTTTGTCTTTCCATACAAATTGTGAAATTATTTGTTCTAGCTCTGTGAAGAATACTGTTGGTAGCTTGATAGGGATTGCATTGAATCTATAAATTGCTTTGGGTAGTATACTCATTTTCACTATATTGATTCTTCCAATCCATGAACATGGTATATTTCTCCATCTATTAGTGTCCTCTTTGATTTCTTTCACTAGTGTTTTATAGTTTTCTATGTATAGGTCTTTAGTTTCTTTAGGTAGATATATTCCTAAGTATTTTATTCTTTCCGTTGCAATGGTGAATGGAATTGTTTCCTTAATTTCTCTTTCTCTTTTCTCATTATTAGTGTATAGGAATGCAAGGGATTTCTGTGTATTGATTTTATATCCTGCAACTTTACTATAGTCATTGATTAGTTCTAGTAATTTTCTGGTGGAGTCTTTAGGGTTTTCTATGTAGAGGATCATGTCATCTGCAAACAGTGAGAGTTTTACTTCTTCTTTTCCAATTTGGATTCCTTTTATTTCTTTTTCTGCTCTGATTGCTGTGGCCAAAACTTCCAAAACTATGTTGAATAGTAATGGTGAAAGTGAGCACCCTTGTCTTGTTCCTGTCTTTAGAGGAAATGCTTTCAATTTTTCACCATTGAGGATAATGTTTGCTGTGGGTTTGTCATATGTAGCTTTTATTATGTTGAGATATGTTCCTTCTATTCCTGCTTTCTGGAGAGTTTTTATCATAAATGGATGTGGAATTTTGTCAAAGGCTTTCTCTGCATGAAGAACCCCAGGGTTAGTAGAAGGAAAGAAATCTTAAAAATTAGAGCAGAAGTAAATGCAAAAGAAACAAAAGAGACCATAGCAAAAATCAACAAAACCAAAAGCTGGTTCTTTGAAAGGATAAATAAAATTGACAAACCATTAGCCAGACTCATCAAGAAACAAAGGGAGAAAAATCAAATCAATAAAATTAGAAACGAAAATGGAGAGATCACAACAGACAACATAGAAATACAAAGGATCATAAGAGACTACTATCAACAATTATATGCCAATAAAATGGACAACGTGGAAGAAATGGACAAATTCTTAGAAAAGTACAACTTTCCCAAACTGGACCAGGAAGAAATAGAAAATCTTAACAGACCCATCACAAGCACGGAAATTGAAACTGTAATCAAAAATCTTCCAGCAAACAAAAGCCCAGGTCCAGATGGCTTCACAGCTGAATTCTACCAAAAATTTAGAGAAGAGTTAACACCTATCCTGCTCAAACTCTTCCAGAAAATTTCAGAGGAAGGTAAACTTCCAAACTCATTCTATGAGGCCACCATCACCCTAATACGAAAACCTGACAAAGATCCCACAAAAAAAGAAAACTACAGGCCAATATCACTGATGAACATAGATGCAAAAATCCTTAACAAAATTCTAGCAATCAGAATCCAACAACACATTAAAAAGATCATACACCATGACCAAGTGGGCTTTATCCCAGGGATGCAAGGATTCTTCAATATCCACAAATCAATCAATGTAATACACCACATTAACAAATTGAAAAATAAAAACCATATGATTATCTCAATAGATGCAGTGAAAATTATATTTTATGAAAACAACTAGATAGTACTTTGTAAGATATATTTCTTACATATATTTCTGCAGAATCCTGTAATGATTTATGACCCTTAGAATTTCAGTGTAGACAAGGCTTTTATCATAAACATGAGTCACATGGCTTTTCATGATCTGGTCTCAGTTTAATTCTTTATCTTCATCTCTTACTATTCCTGGCCTCATGTCCATCACGCCAGATGTGTTGATTGGGTCATACTGCGTCTCACCTTCCCCTCTGTTTTCCTACACCATGTCCTTTGCCAGGCCTACCCTACTTCCTTCCCATGGTGCACACAGACATGACCCCCTTCTCCTGAGCAGCTGATACTCGTCCTTCAAGTCTTAACTGCTACTTCTCTCTGATCCTTTCCTCCCACCTCAGGACCTGGTTTGGTTCTGGGTTTGCGTCCCTAGAGTTGAAGCTTAGTCACCTTTCCTATCAGAGCCAGTGTTCATCAGGCTGTATTAGACTGTGTGCTCCTCCACCCATGGACCATACAACATTCCTGAAAAATAGCAACGATTAATGGTTACATTCATTATCACATCCTTAGGTCTATTAGTTATCTGTTGTTACATAACAAATTAACATACATTTAGCAGCTTTAAAGAGCAAATGTATTACCTCACAGTTTCTGTAGGTCAAGAGTCTAAGTGTAGCTTAACCGAATATCTACTTGGAAATCTCTCGTAAGGTCATAACCAAGAAGTCAGTCAGTTGTTCAGTCACTCAGTCATGTCCGACTCTTTGCAACCCCACAGACTGCAGCACTCCAGACTTGCCTGTCCTTGACAATCTCCTGAAGTTTGCTCAGACTCGTGTTCGTTGAGTCAATGATGTCCTCCTACCATTTCACCCCCTGCCATTCCCTTGTCCTTTTGCGTGCAGTCTTTCCCAGCATCAGGGTCTTTTCCGAAGAGTCGGCTCTTTGCATCAATCAGGTGTCCAAATTATCAAACCAGGTGTCAGGTAGGAGTCTCATTAAAGGCTAAGATGAGGAAGAATCAGCTTCCAAGCTCATAGAATTGTTGACAGAATTCAGTTGGTTCTTGTTCTGTGACCCTCTCCCCAGAGGCTGCTTGTTTCTTCAAAGCTGGCAGACTGATGCGACAACAGAGAGAGTGTGTTAGCAGGATGGCAAATTACACTCTTAGGCTACAGCACTATAAAAGTTATATCTCATCACCTTTGCCACATCCTGTTACACAGAAGCAAGCCATAGGTCTGTTCACACTCCAGGGGAGAGATTACATGAGGCAGGGATCATGGAGGCCCTCTTAGCATCTGTCCACCACAGTGGGCCCAGAGCTGTGGTAGCGCTTAATAGGTACTGAAATAATAGCCTCCCAGTGAATGATTTATTCAATGAAAAAATGGTTTACATGGATGCTTGATTACAGAAATATGAGAAAACCCCTTCCTCTAAGCATAAGACAATGAATTTGTGTCACCATGTTCATGTTTTTTCTTCTGATTGATCCTTTCCTTTCTTACTCTCCATTGTTATATCAGTTTTCAAAATATTGTTAGAAGATGTGGCCAGTTAAGCTAAAATATAGGGAATCAGAAAAAGTACTTCTGGTATTTTTAAAGTATGCATGTGATGTGCCCTGCATTTGTTTTTCTTGTATTTTGAATCTGCATCATGCTGATATGTATCCAGAGCAAGGTGAGCATTGCTGTAGCTATGTATAAAATCTCCTACTTAAATGATTTCATCCTAGATTTTCCTCACCCTCTTGAATTATGACTTTAACGGTATACTCTAAAACTACTTCATGTACTGAAATTGACTTCATTGAATTTTATGACAGGAAACAATTTTGACTTCCAATGAAAAGATTAATATCATCTTTGCAAATTTTGTCTAAACGTTGTCAGTCAGAATTGCAGAGTGATTCTATCTCCTATCAGACATCTGAACATTTCTTTCATCCATGTTTTTGATTCCTCTAAAGTAATAGATGAAGGGCCAAATTAAGCTGAAGAGGTGGTTACATAAATATACTTAATGGTTCTTGCCATATATACAGTCCCTAATATTACAGAACAATATTCCTGGAGCATGCATCCACTGTTTCCAAGGATAAATAAACTCTTTTCAAAAGTGTATTGTATGTGGGTTAATGTCTATAAAGGTTAAAAACATCAAACTCTGAAATATCATGACCTGACATTAATGACCCAATAATAGGTTGACATTTGCAGTTCTTCTTGGGGGGTAATAGCCCACCATATGCAAAGATCAGCTTCTGCATTTAGCTGCTATCTCAGAGGGGGGGAAAAACCACTATGAGTAATAATAGTACAAGGGAGGTTAATAACAGGTACAGGCCTAGTATAGCTTTTATCAGTCTGTTTAGAAAATGAACTGAGAATTGCTGTCAACTCAGTTGGGAAGGGGAAGGGAAGAATGGATCCATATGGGAGGCATCACTCAGCTTCCAGTGTGTGTGTGAAGGTTGTTTGCAAGGTTACCCTTGCTGATGCAACATAAAGCTGAAATTTGCATGTCAAAGCTTTGTTCCTTTTGTAACACCATGCCACACAAATCACTGGCCCTGGGGTTTAAATTTCACAGATGTCTAAGCTCATTTAAAAATTAAAGTGCAATAATTTGTGATCCACAGTGCACCTAATCATTCTACTTTTCTTCAGAATGTTTTGTTTAGCCATTATGCTTCGTTTTACCCTCTAAAATCGCAATTTTTCATAGGTTATCTTGGTTTTTCCTTTGAAAGCTAATGTATTCTCTGACAAGAAAATTTTTCTTTGCTGCTGTTGTATTAGTACTACCGTTAAAAGATTCAAATCCCCACAATATTGATCCGTATTTAAAAATCAGAACCAGAAATAATTCAGCATTAAGCTGACCATTATATTTTCCTGAGTTCTTAGGAAAAAACAGTACTCATGCGTGCTAGATATCTGTCCTTGTTTTTATTATTTCAGTTACCTTCCAGGTTTCAGAACACATTGCAAGGAATGTTTGCACTATTTTTTGCTCTATGAATTATTTCATCAGAATTAGTGGCTTTGGGTTACTAGAAAATATCCCAAGATGCGGCGAGCCAGTAGACTTAGAGTGACTCACTATAGGTTATGTTTATTACCATGGCCATAAATTAACATCTTTTTTCAGAATTGAAAGCATTATGTGATAAACATTTTAGTGTAAAGGTCACAGAAAATTACAAATGATGAAGGAAGTAGAATTTTACTCATTCAGACTAAGATGTATATTTGCAGCTTCATTTTGGTACAGTGTAAGTATGAAGAGTAAACACAACTTTTGGTCCTTTTTTTTTTTTTTTTTTTACTTTATAGGAAATGCTAAAGCAACATTCTGTGGCTTACAACATGGGGATTAGTTTCAATTACGCCTGATTGATTCACTCTTTCAACTTTTGCCCTTTTCCTTATTATTATTAAAATAACAGAAATAATTTCACAACTCTTTTTCATTTTACCCAACTCTTGATTTTTTTCAAGGGTGTGGAGAACAGACATGCACCATGGGTCTGGAAACACTTTAACAGCTTTAGTGTCCTTGGGCAACAAAGAGGAAGGCAAAGTCAGTGATTGCAATGAGATTTCATGGGAAACACAGAAATGAATTTTAAGTTGCATCGCAGGTCAAATTAATCATTTTATGTTTATTCTAAAGAAACAAGAAAAAGATTTGGATAATTTTATAAGAAATACAATTGTATTTTTATTTGGTGCCTAATAACAGCTAGGGCTTATGTTCAAGAATGATCAAACATTAGGATGGCATATGATCAGAAAAGCAAAGATTATACATCACTTATTATTTTGCCTGAATGCTGAAAATACGTCTCCAAGTTCCAGAATACATGTAAATTAATGATTCATTGTTCCCTGTTGCTAATAATACTTAGTAAGACATGTTGAGAATACATTAAAATTCAATGTGTAGATTTTAGTTTTAGTTTTTTATGGCAGCTAACTTGGCTATTGTAAAATTAAATGGTCAAAAATTTTTATGTTCAAAAACTGAGATAGAAAATTTGGATCATAAAAATGGCATTGCAGACCAATTTTCTCAAATTCTCTTTATGAGAAGTATCCATTTAAAAGGTAATCCATGAACAACTGCTACACAAATAATATGGATATTAGAGGGTTATACTGTGAACCCTGGCTTGATGGTTTTTAGACACAAGAAAAATAGTCACGTATTTGTAGTATGTCTCTAAATACTATTTGATTAAAACTAGTAACATCCAGCATAAACAGATGAATCCTAAGTAAAAATAAGTTTTTATTTTAGAAAGAAACTAGAATTTCAGAATACATCTATCTAGTTTGAGCCAAAGATCCTATTGCTTTTAAAAAAAAAGGGCAAATGCAAATATTACACTTTTATTTTTTAAAGTATAAAAGTATTACTTCTTTGTAAAGTACTATGCCTTCTGCAAATAAAGATGCTTTCACTTATTTTCCAATTTGGGTGTCTTTTATTAGTTTTTCTTGTTTAATTACTCTAGATAGGACTTCAAGTAAAGTGTTGCATATTGGTGGTAAAAGTGAGAATCTTTCTTGTTCCTAATCTTAGAAACTGAGCTTTCAGTCCTTCACCACTGGATATGCTGTGAGGTTTTGTCATGAATGGTTACTGAATTTTGTTAACCACCTTTTCTGAATCTGATAAGATGATCATATTTATTGTTTCCTTTGTTCTGTAAATATGGTGTACTACATTGGTTAATTTTCTAATTTTAAATAGAAATATTCTTGCATTCCTGGGATAAATCCCACTTGGTCATAGTGTATGATCCATTAAATGTGCTGCTAGATTTGGTTTTCTAGTGTTAAAAGACGCTTACTCCTTGGAAGGAAAGTTATGACCAACCTACATAGCATATTCAAAAGCAGAGACATTACTTTGCCAACAAAGGTCCGTCTAGTCAAGGCTATGGTTTTTCCTGTGGTCATGTATGGATGTGACAGTTGGACTGTGAAGAAGGCTGAGCGCCGAAGAATTGATGCTTTTGAACTGTGGTGTTGGAGAAGACTCCTGAGAGTCCCTTGGACTGCAAGGAGATCCAACCAGTCCATTCTGAAGGAGATCAGCCCTGGGATTTCTTTGGAAGGAATGATGCTAAAGCTGAAACTCCAGTACTTTGGCCACCTCATGCGAAGAGCTGACTCATTGGAAAAGACTCTGATGCTGGGAGGGATTGGGGGCAAAAGGAGAAGGGGACAACAGAGGATGAGATGGCTGGATGGCATTACCGACTCGATGGACGTGAGTCTGGGTGAAGTCCGGGAGTTGGTGATGGACAGGGAGGCCTGGCGTGCTGTGATTCATGGGGTCGCAAAGAGTCCGACACCACTGAGCGACTGAACTGAACTGAACAGTTTTGTATCTGTATTCAGAAAAAGTACTGGTCTGTAGTTTTTGGTTTTCTTGTGGTATTTATATTGACTTTGATTATCTGGGTGATTCTGGCCTGATTGATTATCATAGGCAGTGTTTCCTCTCATTTTTTTTTGAGAAGTCTGAGTTGAGAAGAGTTAGTTTTAATTATTTAAAAAGTTTGGTAGAATTCGCCAGTGAAGCCATCTAGTCTTGGATTTACTTGTCAGTAGGTTTTTAATTATTTATTCAGCCTCTTTATTTGTTATAGGTCCACACAGTGTCTGTTTTTTGGGGGAAGGTCAGGTGAGACAAAGCTAGTGATTTGTATGTTTCTAAGAATTTATCCATTTTTGTCTAGACCTAACATCCTGTCAGTATGATTGTTCATAGCATTTTCTTAAAATCCTGTTTCTATAAAGTTGATAGTATGCCCCACTTTTATTGTTTATTTTAGTTGTGTCTTTCCTTACTCACCTAACTAAAGGTTCCTTAACTTTGTTGATTCTTTCAAAGAACCAATATTGGTTTTGTTATATATTCTCTCTTTCCTAAGCTTAGCTCCTTTCTTCTGCTAACTCTGGGTTTAGTCTGCTCTTCTAGTTCCTTAAGATGTAAATTTGGGTTATTGGTTTGAGGTCTGTCTTTTTTAATATGGCTGTTGACAATTGTACATTTCCCTTTGAGCACTTAGTTTGTGGCATTCCATAAGTTTTGGTATGCTGTGTTTGTTTTCGTTCATCTCAAAGTATTTTTTAATTTTCCTAATTATTTATTCTTTGACATTATTGTGAGCTGAATTGGATTTCTCCAAAATTTGCATGTCGAAGTCCTAACTCTAGAACTCTATGATGTTACTGTTGGGAGATAAGGCCTTTGAAGAGGTAGATTAAGGTAAAATGAGATCATTTGGATGGTCTGTAATCCAGTGTGACTTGTACTCTTATGAGAAGATATTAGGACACCAACACATGGGAGGAATATCTTGTGCAGACTGAAGATGGCTGTTTCCAAGGCAGAGAGAGTCCTTCAAAAGAAACTCTAGCCTCCAAGAGTATGAGAAAGCAATTTATTTAAGCTTCTCAGCCTGCAGTACTTTGTTATGGAATCCCTAACAATCTACTACAGACCCATTGTCTGTTTAAGAGTGTACTGTTCAGTTTCCACATATCTTTCTTTGAGTTATCTAGTTTTCTTTCAGTTATTGCTTCAGTTCATTATGGTCAGAGGAGATACTTTGTATAAATTCAATCTTGCTTATTTTTTTTCTAGTTGATTATATTTTTTTCTTATCTTTTTAACTTGGATAAATCTCTTAAATATAATATAACTTGCTCCAAAGAAACTTTTACTAGATATCCAGCAATTTCTTCAACTTCAAGACCATTTTATTCTTTGCTAATTTCAAGGAAAGTGAAGTTAAGTACTTTTACTTTGAAATTGTGTATAATGTGATTGATTTTTTAATTATTTTTATCTGATTACATGCATAAAAAGTAGTCTGTAATGTTTGCCAAATTTTAATGGCTATTTCTAGGTAGAATTTTAAATGACTATTTGCTTTCTTCTTTCACTGTTTTTTATTTCTGAAATTTTAGACATATAGCATGTATTTTTAAAAAACTATTAAATAGCTTAAAAATTGCATCAGTTTTCAGTCTTTATGTAATTGTATGGGAGCATACCTTTGCCATATATATATATATATATTTTAATATTAACTCTTGATTGGAGTAAGTGATGTTTTGTTGTCCTCATTTATATTTCTCTTTTAGCTAGATTGGATATTTTCTCATTATTCTTCATTAACCATTTCTTGCTGGTAAATACACTCTATTTCAATTCTTCTACATTGTTTTGTTGGCATCTTTAGCATGAAGATAGTTTTAAAGACTGTCTTTCAATTAATTATGCTATTCTTTTTTAAAAAGTATCAATCTTATTTAAATGCTAGAGTTGTTTTATAGCCTCACATATGGTCCATTCTGGAGAATGTTCCCTATACACTTGAGAAATGCTCACTCTGTTGTGTGGAGTGTTCTGTATGTGTCAGGTATAGTTTGTTTACGGTGTTTTTTAAGCCATTTTGCTTCCTTAATTGCTCTTCTGTCTAGCTGGTTTATCCACTGGAGTCTCCAATTAATATTGTAAAGCTTTTTATATTATCTTTAAATTTCATCAAAGTGTGCCTTATATTTTGAGGCTCTGTTATTTCCTGTATATAGGTTTTAATTGTTTTATATTCTTTTTTCTTTTTTTTTCTTTTTAAACTTTACATAATTGTATTAGTTTTGCCAAATATCAAAATGAATCCACCACAGGTATACATGTGTTCCCCATCCTGAACCCTCCTCCCTCCCCGTACCATCCCTCTGGGTCGTCCCAGTGCACTAGCCCCAAGCATCCAGTATCGTGCATCGAACCTGGACTGGCAACTCATTTCTTACATGATATTTTACATGTTTCAATGTCATTCTCCCAAATCTTCCCACCCTCTCCCTCTCCCACAGAGTCCATAAGACTGTTCTATACATCAGTGTCTCTTTTGCTGTCTCGTACACAGGGTTATTGTTACCATCTTTCTAAATTCCATATATATGCGTTAGTATACTGTATTGGTGTTTTTCTTTCTGGCTTACTTCACTCTGTATAATAGGCTCCAGTTTCATCCACCTCATTAGAACTGATTCAAATGTATTCTTTTTAATGGCTGAGTAATACTCCATTGTGTATATGTACCACTGCTTTCTTATCCATTCATCTGCTGATGGACATCTAGGTTGCTTCCATGTCCTGGCTATTATAAACAGCGCTGCGATGAACATTGGGGTACACGTGTCTCTTTCCCTTCTGGTTTTCTCAGTGTGTATGCCCAGCAGTGGGATTGCTGGATGATGAATTACTACTTTAAACATCCTACTGCCTTCTGGTCTCCATAGTTTCTGATGATAAATTAACTGTTATTATTCAAAGTCCCTTGTTCATGGTGAGTCACTTCTTTCTTGGTACTGTTGAGATTTTTCTCTTGTTATTTGGCTTCTAGAAGTTTGATTATGCACTTGACCCTTGAACAACTTGGTGTTTAGGGGTGCCAAATCTCTATACCATGGAAAAAATAAGCATATAACTACAGTCAGCCCTTTGTATCTACGGTTTCACATCCATGGATTCAAACAAATATGGGTCATGTAGTGCTATAGAATGTATTTATTGAAAAAAATCCACATACAAGTGGACTCAGGCAGTCCAAACCCATGTTGTTCAAGGCTTAGCCATAATATGTCTAAGTGTATATCTCTGAGTGTTTGATGTTTTTCATAACATTTGCAAGGTTTTTAGTCATTATTTCTTCAAACATACTTCTTTGTAAAAAAAAAAAAAACATAGAAATGAAGGCCATAATTATATGAATTAGCTCTGAGAACACTTTATTACATATGCCATAATGTTTTTTATTGATAATAACTCTCATATCAACTAAGAATTTTTACTGTATATCAGAAACTATTAATTGCCTTTCATAGTATCCCAAAATAATCAGTGAATCCATGAGGATTATGATACTTCACAATTAGCTCTTCTCATTTTAGATTTTATCAACTTAAAAACAAGGTGGATATGCCAATATCAAAAGCATCACCCTCACTTTTCCCATAGCATTAATATTTTTAGAAAAGCAGTAAAATATGCTTTTCTGGATACTTGTTTCCTAAAGTTCAAAAGCTGCCTAAAGATTCCCTGAAAGACTTCTCAAAGCAACTTATAAATTATCCCTTTAACATTTTTCTTTGGAATTTTATTACCATGAGTCTTATATTTGTTTAAAATGGTTGCAAAAGAAATTCAGGAATTGGAAGCTAGATGGAAAATGCACATATTGTTTACACACATTCTATGGTATAGAATCATATTATATACTTCTTAAAGTAGCAGTTAGGGGATATGTGTCTTATAAAACTGAAAAATTATACAAATTTAAGGTAATATTAATTTTGAAGTATTTAACATAAAACATTGTCAACGTGTTATAAAACTTTGAAGTGCTATCATAAAACACAAATTTATGAAACATGAAACTTTCATAAATTTGAGGCTACAAGTATGTGTTAATTGGTAGATTATTATGCAACTTGTTTGCCCATTGCTATAAAAATACAGCCAATATACTTGGTGAACAATCTAAGCCTGTATTGTAAAATAGCTTGTATGAGGTGTAATGGATTTGAATTACGTTATTTTGATTCTCACAGCACTTTTCCATGAATGTGAATTATAAGCAATTTGACGGATCCCTTAAATTTTGCATATTTGCTGATTAAAACAAATTCTAGCAAAATTTTTGGTTAATATAAAAAATTGAAATTGTGAATCTGAAATTCGAAATCTCTTAAATTTAGACAATGACAATATCATTACATTTTGTTTCCTAGCTCTTAAAATATCATACAATATTGTTTTCCTTGTCCCAAGTTTTATGACAAAAAAATCCTTGTATTAGAGGCCATAGTTTGGAACTTCAAAGCATTCCATATGATAATCCATGGATTATCTTAATTTCTGGAGGAATGAAAATATCTTTACAGGAACCAATATACTTAGTGAATAAGTCTTGATTCATTAAATATTTGAAAAAAGCTGAAACAGTAATATGATTATCCTACCTCCAAAAGAAGTGGCTATGAATAATGACTGTAAATAACATTCAGAATTATAAATGTTAATTTCCAATACTAAAATTTCCTTTTAAATTAAAATACTAAAATATCAGAAAAATCTTGCCAGCTATAGCTCATTCCTTTTATGACAAAATTACTTTTTTAGAGTAAAAACAAAATATTTAATAAATACAGCATAAATTGTTATGAAATAGAGATTTTGTCTGTTTTCTGAAGATGATCTCTGACCGTACCTGATTATTTCTGAATCCTGAAAAAAGTGAAGGGATTACTATTTCTGAATCCTGGGGGGAAAAAAGTGAAGAGAAAACTATTCTAATTAAAAAATATAAGTAACCATTTGTGTTTTCATTTTTAATAAATAAAATTATGTGCACATTTAACTTACTAGGAAATCATTAGTAACGACTTTTCCAGTGGGTTTTATTGAAGAATATGATTCTTTTATCTAAGTATTGCATACTTTGTAGAAATGTCCAAGCTGTTACTATATGGCTATGTTGCATCATTTGTATTATTTGCAAATTATATAGTCAGCCTGAGGCTTGTGAAAACTGGCCTGTGAAATTTACATTCTGTAAGGAGTGTTCCTCACTTAATTTGCCCACCCTGGAACTGGATTTTATAATGTGAGAACTGATTGTAACAATACCTAGAAGGGTTGTTTTTTTAATCAAATTCTTTCTGAAAAGAATTAATTAATCCCTGATGAAGCAATGAAACTACATTCAATTGAAGTTGAAATCACATAAAGCTGAAATTTCTAAGTCTTTCCTAAAGACAGGTTTTCTGGAAGCACACTGCTTATTTGCAGAGGAAATGGATAACAGTCTAGAACACTGTTTTGAGGGGATACAGGACAATAGTGGGGAAATGGGACTACATACAAAGTGCAATGTGATTATACTAAAGACCTATCCCCACAACAGGCTGCACCCTTTTCCCTGATTTTCTTTAACTCCTTCAGAGAGTTGGGTTTTCTCTTCTTTATTCTCACTGTTGAATACCTAAAGCAGTGGTTCTCAAACTTCAGCTTCAGTAGACTCACTTGAAGGATCTACTGACAGATAAAATTTGCATCAAGAGTAACCTCTTGATGTAAAGTCTCTGTAATTGGTAAAAATAGATTCTTAACTAATAGGGTTGCCATTGCAGTTTATACAGCAATAAAGACAGAATATCTGCTAATCCCCTATTGAAGCAGGATAGTAATGTACTAGTACATAAGAAAAGGGAGGGAGTACACTAAAAACAAAAATATCCACTTAATAAAATCAGCGTATCTGGAAATAAAACCCCTTTTAATCTTATTCTGGAGGAACTATTGGAACTCGGGACAGTACAGGTTCTTCTGTACATAACAAGTTGAATATTCCTTCAGTTTTCTCGAGGTGGAAGACCATGTAGTCATCTTCTAGTCAGGAGTCAAGAATAGGTTTAAAGGGCTTGGAAAGATGAAGACTTCAGAATTCCTATTGTTGGAAATGGGAGAATGGGCTGTGCCAAGATATGTTAAAAGGATTTCTGAGAGTCTAGTTAAATGTGTAATTATGCATAGATAGACACTCAAATATATTAAAACATAGTAGCAAGATGATAGTTTGAAAGCTTGTTGCCTGCAAAATTCCAATTCTGCACTAATTTTGTGACATAGTACATACCGCCTCACCTATTCATTAGTCTATTCATATTCAGTGAGCATTATACATTTTCTATTATCATGTTGTTAAGGATTATATAAAAAAGGCCACAACTCTAAAGAATTTTATAAATTATAAAGTTAGGAGTCTAAGATTTTATTTATTTGACTGATGTGATTATATTTTAAATTCCTCTTGTCATGCAGTTGAATATATATAATAATATAGTGGAGCAAATCTATCATGCAGAGATATACATGAATTATGTATGCAAATACTCATAGGTACATAATTTTATATAATGTAGATATAAGTTTGTGATATAATACCTTTATTACATGGGTATAGATATAGTATGTTTTTATATATAGATATGAATTTTCATATGTAGATATATATGAATAAATATGAATTTTGGCCTCTAGACACTAAATATCCCACACATTAGTTTAAAACATTGTAAGTACAATGTTTATACTAATCTTCTGCATTTTAATGTTGCACTTAATATTTGTTTTTTCTGTTATGTTGTTTGAGGACTGTTAGGTAAGATAATGCCCGTGGGGAAAAGAAGAAAGTAGTGCATAGATTTTTTTAAGTGCTTCTATGTTCATGAATTAAATGATCTCAGTATAATTAGTATAAAGGAAATTGTGAAATTGAATGGTGCCCTTGGACATAACCCAAATGCAAACCTCATTTTGTTGCAGTAGTTTTCTTTAAAGGAAAGAAGGTAACAAACAAGAAATCAAAAGATTCATATTTTAAATGGAGTACTGCATGTATATTCTTTATACCTTTTGTATAAGTAGTCTGGACTATCTATTTCTATAGAAATAATTAAATTGACATGAGAAAATCTATTTTTTTAATGCTTATAATTATGTCTGTCATGTTTTCTAGAATAGTTATAAGTACATTATCTTGTCAGCATTTTATGATAAGTTTTGGCCAACCATGTATTTATGCTGAATAACATTACCTGGACTATTCTCTTTTTTAAAATCAAAACATCTTTTTATTCCCTGAAGAATGACTCACAGCCTTTAAAAAAAAAAAAAAAAAAAAACTACTTAAAATCTCAAACTCATGTCTTTCAGTTTGCTCTCTTGCAATAAAACCTTCCCTCCTGTTACTCTTAGGAGAGGATCAAAGTACTGAAGAGAAGGCTCGTCTTCATTACTATTGCTCTACTCATTAAAAAAATTTTTTTTTCATTTTCAAAACCATTTTTGTGATGCATAATTACTTTTCCACTTATGATCTAGACTCACTTTCATCTTTTCCCTTTGTAACCAATTCCTCTCTTTTTCCCCTTCATTATTATTTTTTCTTTGGTTTCTTTACTACAACTTTGAAGTATACAGAGTACTACAGGTCTTATAGACGAGATAGAACTATCCAGTACAGAGCTGTGGGGGTTTAGGGGCAACAGTGGTTGGGATCATGTTTGGTCAGTTTTAAGAAAGACAAACAACATCATGCCAGAGTCTTAGTAACAGTACAAAGGATGCCTGAGCATTAATCTGTTAAACAAGGTGTCACACTGACTCATAAGGTTCAATGTTCAGAAATTACAAGCAGGTACAGAATATCTAGTTCTAAAAGAGTACAAACTCAAAGAATTCAAGCATGCAGGGTAGGAATGAGCAGATATTAGGATTCCAAACAGAAAGATCAGCACTTGAAGACTATTAGGACTATTAATGCAAATTTAAGAAAGATGAATCCAGATGGCCAGGTAGAATTGCTATCACAGAAACAGACCATTAGAGACAAATAACAAGGGAGAAGGAATGGAAAGTGTTCACTTGGCCATCTACTTCGAATTTAAATTGTCCCTTGGAATCTAGGTTCTGAAAGTAATAAAGAAGTAGACATTCTTACTACCTTTATGCTAATTCTAGTGTGTATTGTAAAGAAATTTAGCTCCTATAGATTCTTTCTTTGAATGGCCAGAGGTACTTTAAGTAATTTTTCAAACATATATCTTAAATGTGTACATTTAAGCTTATAATTTTTCAAACTTATAAATATTACTTTAAATACATTTTTAAAAAGATTATACATTTGAGTTGTTTAGTTGCTCAGTTGTGTCCAACTCTTTGTGACCCCATGGAGGTCACATGTCCCTGGTGGACAGAGGAGTCCACCAGGCTCCTCTGTCCATGAAATTCTCCAGGCAAGAATACTGGGGTGGATTGCTATTCCCTTCTCTAGAGGATCTTCCCAATCTAGGGATTGAAACCAGGTCTTTGGCATTGCTGGCAGATTCTTTTCCATCTGAGCCACCAGTTAAGCCACTAAACTTACACTCAAATGAATTCATTGTGAGATATGAGTCATGATCTTAGAAATTAATTCTCAGTAGTTGAGATCCATTTTAATACACCTTAGAAAGGATGTGAGGTGAATATAGTCATAATCATTATCTCGAATATGTCTAAAAATTTATTTCCAAATATTAAAAAAGTGATTGGATTGTCAGAATAACTTTGTATTACTCATTACTCATACCCAATGAGCAATGGATACCCAATCTCATTTTCATACAAAAATACAATATGGTCTGTGCATGTGTGCATGGTAAGTCACTTCAGTTGTGTCCGACACTGTGCTCCACTGGACTGTAGCCCACCAGGCTCCTCTGTCCATGGGATTCTCCAGGCAAGAACACTGGAGTGGGTTGTCGTGCCCTCCTCCAGGGGATCTTCCCATCAAAGCTACATTCTGCTACGTAAAGGGCAAACATGTATTACCATCCTTTAAAAATACAGGCTATTTGAGTCTAAAAACATCTTTAAAAGTGAAGTATAATAATTAAGATACACATATCATATGGGTCCAGTTCATCTATTTTTTTAAAATAGGTAGAAATGTATAGAATCTGATAATATCCCAAATAAGGTATAAGATATTATCTGTCAATAGATATTCCATCAAATAAAATATATCTTAGTATACACTAAAAAATAAGATATCTGTCCCTCAGTCTTGGCCTTCAGCGCATTTCTTTGACTGAATCAACTGGTTGTTTTTTGTATTCTTTCTTTCACATAGTCCTGCCATGTAAATATTATGGGTTAAGGACCTGGATTGTCAAGATTTTAAAACAAACCACATTTTACTTCAAAAGATAATCATGAAAGAATATATCATTCCAAAGAAAGTATTTCAAATTTGTCATTAAGTTTATGTCCATAATTTTTCTAGGAATAAATTCATTTCTAAAAATTCATTCTTCACAAGCATTTGTTAAGCATCTAAAGTGGTAAGGACTCTGATATATTTGATTATATTTGATAGAAGATTTGGCTCCAAATCTTCAGATTCCAAGTCCACTATTTCTTGCCCTGCCAGGTATAGCCTTGGTCATGAATTGTGACTGAAGTCATTAGATTCAATGATGGACTTGGGGGAATAATAGCTTTTAGGGGAGCATAACTGTGATAGCACTTTGCCTAAAAAGGGCAAAGAAGAGTTTCTAAAGGAAAGAATCATCAGGTGTTTGAAGTGATAGAGAGATGGGAAAGGATGTGGACTGAGCAAATGAATGGTCTTATCCATTAAGTCCAGCTGTGACTTTTAAAAGATTGCTTCAATGGAGTAGGGAGATTGGAAACGAGATTGCAAGATGCTCTAGAGTAAATGAGCAGTACGAAATTAAATGAAGTGTGAATAGACTTTCCAAAGTTTGGATTTTTTTCAAAAGTGGAAGTCCTTTAAAAAAAAAAAAGAACACAAACAACTGAGATCTGTGTGAAAGTCTGCAACTGGGAAGAAGTAGAACTTTAATTTTCCTACCACCCCCCTGCCCCACCCACCTCACTCTGTTTTCTGGATATCTCAGATGCAGTGTCTATAGAACATAACATGTGAAAGCTAAGGTAGACTGTCACTTTGAGATGTTTAAGAAGGTAAGAAGGGAAAGGAATAGAGAAGAAAGGAGCACAAAGGGAGGCGTCCAGGACAGTGTTGAACTGGAAAACATAGACAAGCTTGAAGGATCCTTAGAGATGACAAAATACATTCACATAAGAGAAGGCTTCATGTGGGAGACGGCCTAATGGAGACTTGACTCTAGTCAGGTATGTCCTCCTAACTTCTCAAAGCTAATCTTGCCCAGACTCTGCTCACAATTCTTAATCTAAACAGGAGGCATGTAGTGAATTGTGGCTTCAGAGGGCCTTACCCTTAACATCAAATCAACACCCCCTCCCCACCCCCATCACCTTCAACCTACTACATTATTCTGTGTCTGAGCTTAATTGTCCAGCATCTTTGGAACCAGTTAACTGAGAAGAGTTTAATATAGTGGGGTTTTGGGGACAAAGATCTTATAGTAGAGAGCAAGAGAGCCAAAGTCAGTGAAAGGGGGCCCACAGGATATTGAAAACGTCTGCAATTTAGCTATGTTGCTTTGCTGTAAAACGTAAGTTTTTATTTATTTTTTATTTTATTTAAAAAATTTTTTTGTTTTTTATTAAAGGTTTTTTTTAACTGTTTTTTTTTCACTTTACAATATTGTATTTGTTTTGCCATACATTGACATGAATCCGCCATGCGTGAACATGTGTTCCCCGTCCTGAACCCCCCTCCCACCTCCCTCCCCATCCCATCCCTCTGCGTCATCCCAGTGCACCAGCTCCGAGCACCCAGTATCATGCATCGAACCTGGACTGGTAATTCATTTCACATATGATATTTTACATGTATCAATGCCATTCTCCCAAATCATCCCACCCTTGCCCTCTCCCACAGAGTCCAAAAGACTGTTCTATACATCTGTGTCTCTTTTGCTATCTTGCATACAGGGTTATCATTACCATCTTTCTAAATTCCATATATATGCGTTAGTATATTTATTGGTGTTTTTCTTTCTGGCTTACTTCACTCTGTATAATAGGCTCCAGTTTCATCCACCTCATTAGAACTGATTCAAATGTATTCTTTTTAATGGCTGAGTAACATTCCATTGTGTATTTGTACCACAGCTTTCTTATCCATTTGTATGCTGATGGACATCTAGGTTGCTTCCATGTCCTGGCTATCATCAACAGTGCCGCGATGAACACTGGGGTACACGTGTCTCTTTCGATTCTGGTTTCCTCGGTGTGTATGCCCAGCAGTGGGATTGCTGGGTCATATGGCAGTTCTATTTCCAGTTTTTTAAGGAATCTCCACACTGTTCTCCATAGTGGCTGTACTAGTTTGCATTCCCACCAACAGTGTAAGACAGTTCCCTTTTCTCCACACCCTCTCCAGCATTTATTGCTTGTACACTTTTGGATCACAGCCATTCTGACTGGCGTGAAATGATACCTCATTGTGGTTTTGATTTGGATTTCTCTGATAATGAGTGATGTTGAGCATCTTTTTCATGTGTTTGTTAGCCATCTGTATGTCTTCTTTGGAGAAATGTCTATTTAGCTCTTTGGCCCATTTTTTGATTGGGTTGTTTATTTTTCTGGAATTGAGCTGCAGGAGTTGCTTGTATATTTTTGAGATTAGTTGTCAGTTGCTTCATTTGCTATTTTCTCCCATTCTGAAGGCTGTCTTTTCACCTTGCTTAGAGTTTCCTTTGTTATACAGAAGCTTTTAATTTTAATTGGGTCCCATTTGTTTATTTTTGCTTTTATTTCCAATATTCTGGGAAGTGGGTCATAGAGGATCCTGCTGTGATTTATGTCGGAGAGTGTTTTGCCTATGTTTTCTTCTAGGAGTTTTATAGTTTCTGGTCTTATGTTTAGATCTTTAATCCATTTTGAGTTTATTTGTGTATGGTGTTAAAGAGTGTTCTAGTTTCATTCTTTTACAAGTGGTTGACCAGTTTTCCCAGCACCACGTGTTAAAGAGATCGTCTTTTCTCCATTGTATATTCTTGCCTCCTTTGTCAAAGATAAGGTGTTCATAGGTGCGTGGATTTATCTTTGGGCTTTCTGTTTTGTTCCATTGATCTATATGTCTGTCTTTGTGCCAGTACCATACTGTCTTGATGACTGTAGCTTTGTAGTAGAGCCTGAAGTCAGGCAGGTTGATTCCTCCAGTTCCATTCTTCTTTCTCAAGATTGCTTTGGCTGTTTGAGGTTTTTTGTATTTCCGTACAAATTGTGAAATTATTGTTCTAGTTCTCTGAAAAATACCATTGGTAGCTTGATAGGGATTGCACTGAATCTGTAGATTGCTTTGGGTAGTATTTTCATTTTCACTATACTGATTCTTCCGATCCATGAACACAGTATATTTCTCCATCTATTTGTGTCCTCTTTGATTTCTTTCATGAGTATTTTATAGTTTTCTATATATAGGTCTTTTGTTTCTTTAAGTAGATATATATTCCTAAGTATTTTATTATTTTCATTGCAATGGTGAATGGAATTGTTTCCTTAATTCCTCTTTCTGTTTTCTCATTGTTAGAATATAGGAATGCAAGGGATTTCTGTGTGTTGATTTTATATCCTGCAACTTTACTATATCCAATGATTAGCTCTAGTAATTTTCTGGTGGAGTTTTTAGGGTTTTCTATGTAGAGGATCATGTCATCTGCAAACAGTGAGAGTTTTACTTCTTCATTTCCAGTCTGGATTCCTTTTATTTCTTTTTCTGCTCTGATTGCTGTGCCCAAAACTTCCAAAACTATGTTGAATAGTAGTGGTAAGAGTGGGCACCCTTGCCTAAAATGTAGCTTTTTATCAGAAGGTAAAATTTGACATATTTCTTCCAACCATTGACTGTTCTTTTGTTGAAATGACACATATGATAGGGAAAAGTTGTTTAAGGAATTTTCTTTTTAGCATGTATCTCATTTTAAATCTATTCTTGCATTATCAATATCTCCTTTTCCTTGGGCTCAAACTCGTATGAAACAAAAGACATCTGAAAACTGAGCCAGATACAGGTATTGAGATGAGGAGAGGTTTAAAAAAAAAAAAAAAAGAAAGCACAAGAAGGAAACACATACACAGACAGAAAAAAAAACTGAAAAGGTCCCCAAAGTATACATGTTACAGATAGAGTAAAACAGGACTGGATGGCATCACTGACTTGATGGACATGAGTTTGAGTAAACTCCGGGAGTTGGTGATGGACAGGGAAGCTTGGTGTGCTGAGATTCATGGGGTCGCAAAGAGTCGGACACGACTGAGTGACTGAACTGAACTGACATTAAATAATTTGCTCCTATTTTTCTCACCATCTAGGTATGAATAAATATTTTCCAGAAGTGCGTGCCTTCATTGTATAGGGGACTGAATTTTAGATTGTCAGGCAGAGTGACAGCTGAAAATTTAAATTATTAAGTCTCTTAAATATACTGTTTGTATAGATCTTTCTCAAGGTAATCACTGTGTCGCCCAAGAAGAATAGTGTGGTGGCTAGAAGCATAGTCTGTGGAATCGGAAAAACCTGTTTCCTATGCCTCAGGTTTCTGATGACAGTTGACCCTGAAACAATATGGGTTTGAAATGTGAGGGTCCACTTAATATGCAATTTTTTTTTTCTAGTAAACACTGCAATACTTCCTGGGCTTCCCAGGTGGCGCTAGTGGCAAAAGAACCCTCCTGCCGATGCAGGAGATGCGGGTTCTATTCCTGGACCGGGAAGATCCCCTGGAGGAGGGCATGGCAACCCACTCCAGTATTCTTACCTGGACAGTTCCATGGACAGAGGAGCCTGGTGGGCTACAGTCCATAGGGTTGCAAAGAGTTGGACACGGCTGAGGTGACTTAGCATGCTCACAAAGTACTAGACAGTCTGCGGTTGGTTGGTTGAATCTCTGATGCGGAACTGAGGATATGGAGGAACCACAATACAGAAGGTCAACTACAAATCATATTTGGATTTTCAAATTCAGAACCAGAGTTGCTAACCCCCATGGTATTCAAGGGTCAACTGTATTACTTCTTTAACCTAGGCTAAAATAACTGAATACTTCAGACTTTTTTTCCTTATCTGTCAGTGAAAGTTATAAAACTTAGTCTGTCAAAATTAAATGATTGACCCATAGAAAGTGTTTGCACTGTACCTGGCACACAGAATATTCAAAAAATGTGACAACTAGATACTAGAGTCAAGAATAGGGGGATGAGGCCATGTTTTGGAGTGGCATTTTGTTTCTGTTTTGGTATATGAATGATAGGTTTCAAATAATTTGCCAGTTTCAAATAATTCACTGCACTAATTCACCATTCACTAGTTTTCATTTATTAAACACTTTTCTGTGGAACTCAGAATACATCAGAGAAGCAATCCTATTCTCGAGGAACATGTCCCAGTTGGGGAAGTAAAAACTATACATTTATAATAACTAAAACATCTTACACAATGTATATGAATGTATAGAGCATCTTTACAAATGGAAACTGAAAATCTTTGTTTGAAGAACTCAAAGGTTTTCTGACAGGGCATGGCCATTTCCTATTTAATTATGTTTTCTAATTTCCATTGTAGATAGATAATTTAATTCCGTAAAAATTGGAAAAAGAGATTCAGTAGGAGCTTCTCTTATTGACTTTGGGAAGGGTTCTTAAGTTTCTTCTCAATAATCCTCTAATATCCTTTTCTGTGTTTGTTCTTTCTTAGCACAAAGCAAGTTATGGTTCAATTGACTTTCTGTCTGCTTAATAAATATTGATAGATTGGGTGCATTCAAGCATGGTCATATGTGATCCGTCTTTAAAGGTAGAGGCATTATGCAGGGAGGTTGCAATTTATTTATTCCTCGTTCATTCTCTCATCTTTTCACAGGAATCATTATGCAAATATAGAACACATTCATGAAATGAAAAGAAAAAAAACTAGCTTTTTAATAGTTATTGGAAACAAGATAGCATCCGTAGCAGAATGGAGTGAATATAGAATGAGTGAATATTGTGTATGTTGTAAAAGTATATATTTTTTTAGGTAATAGGAGAAGGTAATTGAAGGTAAAATGTGCAATTTTTCTGACTGTAAGAACTGCAGTACACTGCAATGATTGGGAAAACAATATATACATTTTTTTTCCACTGGAAATTTATAGGCACAAGATTAATAACTAAATTCTTAAATATAATATAATCATACAATCTCTCAAAGTTTATTTTAGGTATCTAAGAATTCATGACATAATGTATAGAATTAAATATTTGTGTCATTCATATAGAAATAGAACAGTTTAAATATATTTATAGATAGATGTATCAGATTATATTTGTTTATCACACTATTAGTTCAGGCCACTGGTTTGATCTCTTATTCCTTTAGCTTATTGGATAGTAATTAAGTAAACAGCCCTTAAGAATATATTTTAATAACATGACTTAAAAATCTTAAGTTAGCAGTGTTTTTCTTTTTTATAATTTCACACATTTGAATGAATAAATTTTCTGCTGAGTTATACATGAATAGGCTGGTGTCTTGAGAACAAAATTGCTGGATATTGTTGCATTGAATCTGTCGTCATGTTCCTCAATTTCATATGTATATCAGTCTATGTTATAGCAAAAAGAGACGTCTATCTCTGACAAAAGTTTAGTCCATACTGTAGCTAAACCTTTCTGGAAAGCAGGAACATGGGTTTAATGGGAGCTTTGCATCTCATTCCTTGCAAGGTGCTTTAGATGGCCTTCATAAAACCATTTGTGCAAAGTTCTCTCAAAGTAGATGAGTGGGAAATTCAAACATGGATTTTACCCATGGACTGGCCATATCATAGAAAGTGGCAGATTTTCCAAAATGTTTTATAAAGTCTTTCACCTTCTCTCATGGAAAGAGTAACATGGAAACTTACATTACCATATGTAAAATAGATAGCCAATGCAAATTTGCTGTATGGCTCAGGAAACTCAAACAGGGACCCTGTATCAACCTAGAGGGGTGGGATGGGGAGGGAGATGGGAGGGAGGCTCTAAAGGGAGGGATACATGTATACCTATGGCTGATTCATGTTTAGGTTTGACAGAAAACAACAAAATTCTGTAAACCAATTATCCTTCAATAAAAAAAATAAATTTAAAAAGAAATTTAAGATCACATTTTACTACCTCTTTACTGCCTTTTTCTAAGATTTTAATTTCATTTCTTCTCGTTCTCTATATATATCTATATATATATCTCCACAAAATATGAAAACACTATACACTTGAACTTGCACTTTGTATACAAATAACCACCTTATAGGGTTATGGGGAAAATGGTGAATGGCTATCAGATTCATAAAGATAGCATTAATAATAAATATCTTTGAAGGAAAGTTTGAGTAAGTGCTTGGATGATTATCCAAATTGAATGTATCATGTCATTTTTCCATGAATATCTCATGTTTAGTAGCATGTAATTTTCAGGTTTCCAGTGATGAAATAGCCTAAGATTAAAAATTGAATTTTTCTCTAATTTTCTAAGATTCACATAAGAAAGAGCAGTTTAATATTTTTTTCCAGAACAAACAAGTACAGAAGTAGTTGTAAATTCATATATATGATGTACACATATGGGAATCCATGTAAGAATATATAAGAATAATTCTAAGTTCAAAAACTAGTCACATAGTAATTAAAAATGTGAGACAATGTCATTAGCTGAATTAACAATATCTTTTATAATGTGTAATGGGACTATTTTAGCCACTGAGGATAGAGCAATGAAGACAGTCATGGCCCCTGCTCTTGCTGGATTTTCCTACTATTAAAGGGATTGAAAGTGAATGTGAAGTTGCTCAGTCATGTCCTACTCTTTGCAACCCCATGGACTGTACCTACTAGGCTCCTCTGTCCACGGGATTTTCCAGGCAAGAATACTGGAGTGGGTTTCCATTTCCTTCAGTTCAGTTCAGTTCAGTTGCTAAAAATGTCCGACTCTTTGCAACACCATGAATCGCTGTACTCCAGGCCTCCCTGTCCATCACCAACTCCTGGAGTTCACTCAGACTCACGTCCATCGAGTCAGTGATGCCATCCAGCCATCTCATCCTCTGTCATCCCCTTCTCCTCCTGCCCCCAATCCCTCCCAGCATCAGAGTCTTTTCCAATGAGTCAACTCTTCGCATCAGGTGGCCAAAGTACTGGAGTTTCAGCTTTAGCATCCTTCCTTCCAAAGAAATCCCAGGGCTGATCTCCTTCAGAATGGACTGGTTGGATCTCCTTGCAGTCCAAGGGACTCTCAGGAGTCTACTCCAACACCACAGTTCAAAAGCATCAATTCTTCGTAGTTCATGTAGTGTTGAAGCCTGGCTTGGAGAATTCTGAGCATTACTTTACTAGCGTGTGAGATGAGTGCAATTGTGCGGTAGTTTGAGCATTCTTTGGCATTGCCTTTCTTTGGGATTGGAATGAAAACTGACCTTTTCCAGTCTTGTGGCCAGTGCTGAGTTTTCCAAATTTTTTGGCATATTGAGTGCAGCACTTTCACAGCATCATCTTTCAGGATTTGGAATAGCTCAACTGGAATTCCATCACCTCCACTAGCTTTGTTCGTAGTGATGCTTTCTAAGGCCCACTTGACTTCACATTCCAGGATGTCTCGCTCTAGTTGAGTGATCACACCATCGTGATTATCTGGGTCGTGAAGATCTTTTTTGTACAGTTCTTCTGTGTATTCTTGCCATCTCTTCTTAATATCTTCTGCTTCTGTTAGGTCCATACCATTTCTGTCCTTTATCGAGCTCATCTTTGCATGAAATGTTCCTTTGGTATCTCTGATATTCTTGAAGAGATCCCTAGTCTTTCCCATTCTGTTATTTTCCTCTATTTCTTTGCATTGATCACTCAAGAAGGCTTTCTTATCTCTTCTTGCTATTCTTTGGAATTCTGCATTCAGATGCTTATATCTTTCCTTTTCTCCTTTGCTTTTCACTTCTCTTCTTTTCACAGCTATTTGTAAGGCCTCCCCAGACAGCCATTTTGCCTTTTTGCATTTCTTTTCTGTGGGAATGGTCTTGATCCCGGTCTCCTGGACAGTGTCACGAACCTCATTCCATAGTTCATCAGGCACTCTATCTATCAGATCTAGGCCCTTAAATCTATTTCTCACTTCCACTGTATAATCATAAGGGATTTGATTTAGGTCATACCTGAATGGTCTAGTGGTTTTCCGTACTTTCTTCAATTTCAGTCTGAATTTGGCAATAAGGAGTTCATGGTCTGAACCACAGTCAGCTCCTGGTCTTTTTTTGTTGACTGCATAGAGCTTCTCCATCTTTGGCTGCAAAGAATATAATCAATCTGATTTCGGTGTTGACCATCTGGTGATGTCCATGTGTAGAGTCTTCTCTTGTGTTGTTGGAAGAGGGTGTTTGTTATGACTAGTGCATTTTCTTGGCAAAACTCTATTAGTCTTTGCCCTGCTTCATTCTGTATTCCAAGGCCAAATTTGCCTGTTACTCCAGGTGTTTCTTGACTTCCTACTTTTGCATTCCAGTCCCCTATAATGAAAAGGACATCTTTTTTGGGTGTTAGTTCTAAAAGGTCTTGTAGGTCTTCAAAGAACTGTTCAACTTGAGCTTCTTCAGCGTTACTGGTTAGGGCATAGACTTGGATCACTGTGATATTGAATGGTTTGCCTTGGAAACTAACAGAGATCATTCTGTCGTTTTTGAGATTGCATCCAAGTACTGCATTTCGGACTCTTGTTGACCATGATGGCCACTCCATTTCTTCTGAGGGATTCCTGCCCATAGTAGTAGATATAATGGTCATCTGAGTTAAATTCACCCATTCCAGTCCATTTGAGTTCGCTGATTCCTAGAATGTCGACATTCACTGTTGGCATCTCTTGTTTGACCACTTCCAATTTGTCTTGATTCATGGACCTAACATTCCAGGTTCTTATGCAATATTGCTCTTTACAGCATCAGACCTTGCTTCTATCACCACTCACATCCACAGCTGGGTATTCTTTTTGCTTGGGCTCCATCCCTTCATTCTTTCTGGAGTTATTTCTCCACTGATCTCCAGTAGCATATTGGGCACCTACTGACCTGGGGAATTCCTCTTTCAGTATCCTATCATTTTGCCTTTTCATACTGTTCATGGGGTTCTCAAGGAAAGAATACAGAAGTGGTTTGCCATTCCCTTCTCTAGTGGACCACATTCTGTCAAATCTCTCCACCATGACCCGCCCGTCTTGAGTTGCCCCGCAGGCATGGCTTAGTTTCATTGAGATAGACAAGGCTGTGGTCCTAGTGTGATTAGATTGACTAGTTTTCTGTGAGTATGGTTTCAGTGTGTTTGCCCTCTGATGCCCTCTTGCAACACCTACCGTCTTACTTGGGTTTCTCTTACCTTGGGCGTGGGGTATCTCTTCACGGCTGCTCCAGCAAAGCGCAGCCATTGCTCCTTACCTTGGACGAGGGGTATCTCCTCACTGCCGCCCTTCCTGACCTTCAATGTGGGATAGCTCCTCTAGGCCCTCCTGTGCTCCCGCAGCCACGGCTCTGGGTTGCTCCTCCGGGCCGCTGCCCCTGGCCTCGGGCGTGGGGGCGTAGGGTAGCTCCTCCCGTCCGCTGCCCCTGGCCTCTGACGCTGGGCATCTCCTCTTGGCCGCCCCCCCCCCCCCCCCCCCCCCCCCCCCCAGCCCCAACCGACCTCGGACGTGGCGTAGTTCCTCCTGGGCCATCGCAGTCTGGTACTCTCTGCCGCTGCCCCTGACCTCGGACGTGGGGTGGCTCCTCTCGGCCGCGCTATGTGGCACGCCCGTCGCAGCCACCTGCGTTATCTTGATTAATATTTGATTTTTTAAAAAATTTCCCTTTTCATTAGTTTGAATGTATCATGCCACTCCCTTCTGCCCTCAAACTTTCTGCTTAAAAGAGTCAGCTGAAAATCTTACGAGTTTTCCCTTGTATATGGCCAGTTGCTTTTCTTTCTTGCTGCTTTTAAGATTGCTTAATTTTTGCCAGTATAATTACAGCAAATCTTGGTGGGACTTCTTTGGGTTCATTTTGTTTGGGGCTGTCTGTGCTTCCTGAACCTGGAAGTCTATTTCCTTCCCTCAGGTTAGGGGAAGTTTTCAGTTAGTATTTTTTCTAAAAAGACCTCTGCCACTTTCTCGTCTCCTTCTGGGACCCCTATAATGTAAGTATTAGTACATTTGACAGTGTCTCAGGTGTCATCAACCATCTTCATTAAAAAAAAAAAAAAAAAAAAAAAACTCCTTTTCCTGTTCAACTTTGATTTCCACTGCTACATGTTCCAGAAAACTGATGTGTTCCTCTGTATTATCTAACCTATTTATTTTTTCTAGTAATTTTTTTATTTCACTTTAGTCTTCAGCTCTGTTTTGCTCTTTGTATTTTGTTAAACTGTTAAAATTCTCAGTGTGTTAATTTGTTCTCTATACTTTAAGCATCTTTATAATAAATAACTTGAACTCTTAATTGGGTTGATTGCTTATCTCCAATTTTACTTTGTTCCTGAGGTTATCTTGTTCCTTTGGAACATACTCATCTGTTTCCTAATTTTGTCTAATCCTGTGTTTATTTCTGTGGGTTACATTAGTTAAGTTATATGTCTGGGTCTTGGAAAGTGACCTTATATAGGAGATATCCTATAGGTCTCAGAAGACTACTCCCTTCTATCCCCCAGAGCTATATGCTCTGGGGGTGCCTTTATGTGAACTGTATAGGTCCTTCTGTTGTGGTAGGGCTAATCACTGTAAACACATTGGTAAGCAGAGTGGACCCTAGCCCAGTTGGCTTAGGGCCATTGCTTGTGCAGTAACTGCAAACTTACTAGAGGAAATGGTAGGCTTCATGTATGGTTGATGGCACAGTGTGGGGCTGGGAGCTGGTGCTGGCCTGCTGGAAGTTAAGTCTAGGTTCCCTGCACATTTGTCTATGTGGTCTTGGAGGACTTGGGCTGGTATTGGTCCTCCAAAGGGTATAATAGGGTTCCCAGTACTAATAGGCTAGAGGGAGGATTCCAAAACGGTGGTCACCAGTGCTAGCGTGATCAAGGTAAAACAAGTTCCCCTCAGATGGCTGCAACCATCCTCTCTGTCCCCAAGGATGTCCGGAGTTGCCATCTTCCCTTCTGGGGGGATGGCAGATCTTGTTACCAAGATCAACAAATTGGTCTGATCCAGGCTCCTTTCAAGCTCTGCCTCTGTGCTTGGACTCAGTACCTGTGAGATTCTGTGACTTTTAAGAGCATTTAAAATAGCTCTCCAGCTCTTTCAGACATAAGTACCATTGGTTTTCAGAGTCAGACATCTGGAGGCTCACCTTCGCAGTGTAGAACTTCCAGGCTGGGGAGCCTATTGTAGGGCACTGACCCCTCTATCCTTGGGTTGAACTTCTACAACTGTGATATTCCTCCTGTTATGAGCCACTGACCGAGGGGTGTGGGTCCTGACTATACCAAGTCTCCACCCCTTATACGCATCTCAATGTGGTTCCACCTTATATCTTTAGTTGTGGAAAAATCATTCCTGTTAGTCTTCAGGTTCCTCTTGTAAATGTTTGCTCTGTAAGTAGTTGTAATTTTGATGTATACATGGGAGAATGTGAGTTTCATGTTTTTCTACTCAGCTATCTTGGTCACCTCTCTCCTTTGACCTTTTAGAATTCCATGTACAAATGGTATCATATAGTAATTGAATATTTCTGTGTCTGACTTCTTTAACTTAGAATAATGTCCTCCAGCTTCCTCCTTGTTGTTGCACATAACAGGCTTTATTTCTCTTCTGGCAGAGTAATTTTCCATTGTGTTTATAACACTTTTCTTGATTTTTCTGTCATGGAACAATTTGGATTGTTTTCAGATCTCGGCTATTGTAAAATAATTCTGTGATGGACATTGGCATGCAGATATTTCTTAGAGATACTAATTTCACTTCCTCTGGCTATCCAGAAGTGGAGTTGCTAGATCATATGGTAGTTCTATTTTTAATTTTTAAGGAAATTTCATACTGTTTTTCTTATTGACTATGCCAATTTATGATCCCACCAACAGTGTACAGGGTTCCATTTCTTCCACACTCTTACTAACACTTGTTATCAACATACATCATTTTCACAGCCTATATAGTGACTTAGCATTATGCACTGAGTATTCAATAGCAGAATAAAATCCATTGACTTTAAAATTCCCTTTGAAGTTTAATCATAAAGTTCCTTTATATTGACATGACTTACTGACATAATTTTAAAGTGACATGAATAGAATGTATCTTCATGTCAAATTGGAAAAAAATTTTCCGTGAATATAGTTTTGTCTTTAATTTCTGTTAACAAGTAACATTTTTTTAATGACTTTAACATCAAATTAAATTTTTGAAATGTTTCTCCAACTCTTTTTAGAAATTGCTTAGACATTGAATATTAAAATCATCTATAGTAAAGAGATTATTAGTTATTCATATGGGTGAAAAATTTCAATAGTATTAACTTCAAGCTGTCTAATATTGAGGAAACAGGCTTCATGTAGTAACTCCAGAGGACTTCTTAATGTTGAATCATGTGGACTGTCTCCTTGTTAGTATAAAGAATAAGTTTTCTAAATAACAAAATTGCCATATATTGAAGTCAGAGCTGGGGTACTTAAAATATGCAGATGATGATGATCTGATAACTGAGAGGCACTAGCCATCTACAAGGTGGGTAACAGGTAACTCCCTCAGCATCCCAGGTCCCACTTGGGAAAGGGAAACCCATGGGTTGTTTTTACTTAAGGGGTAATTTCAGTATACCTACCCAAAGGAAGTAGAATCTTAAGATTTATAATAACTTATAGATCCTAGATGTGAGGGAGCACCATGGAGCCAGGGGAGGGATAGTTCTCTCTGAGGTCATGAGTGAACAGGAGATATCGAGAACAGAGTTGTTGTTTAGTTGCTAAGTTGTGTTTGGCCCTTTTGTGGCTTCATGGACTGTAGTCTGCCATGTTCCTCTGTCCATGGGATTTCCCAGGCAAGCATACTGGAGTGGGTTGCCATTTCATTCTCTAGAAAATTTTCCCCACACTGAGATCTAACCCACATCACCTGCATTGGCAGGTGGATTCTTTAGCAATGAGGCACCTAGGAAGCCCCAGAGAACAGGATGTGTGCATGCTCAGTCCTGTCCCTCTCTGAGACCCCAGGGACTGTAGTCTGCAAGGCTCCTTTGTCCAGGGGATTTCCCAGGCAAGAATACTGGAGTGGTTTCCTCCTCCAGGGGTCTTTGCAAGTAAGGGATCATACATCTTCTGTGCTTGCAGGGGGATTCCTTACTGCTGAGCCACTGGGGAAGCCCTGAATAGGGTAGAAAGTATCTATTTTTATAAGGTGGTTGGGGCAGAGGTCACTAATTTTTTATAGACTTAACTCTAAGTGGTTATTTTTAAAGTGCCCTGAGGAAACCAAAGTGGAAACTTAGACAAGACATTCTAAACACAAGCCCTTATCTCAGTGTTCAGACTTGGTGTGAGTAGGATTATCATACAGAAAAATGCCTAGGCAGCAACTCAGAAGTAAGGTTGTTTTCTTCACAAATTGCTTTTCTCAAAGATAGTTTTTCTCATCACATGTCACCTCGCTGTCCCTGGAATGGGAATTCTAAGTGTTTTGGGCCAAGGAAACTAGGGGAGAAAAAAAACAATATGAGTAAGGAAATAAAATTGCAACACAGCTGCTGATACTCACCGCATTTTTTTCTAGCCAACAAGGTCACTGAAGTAGAAGTTCATGCCAGTTCTCCAGTACCCAAAGAATAACATACCCATATCAATTCCTTGGAGCTGTGCTAAGAAGAGTAACAGATTTTTTAATCTTGGCCTACCCAGTACCATTTATAACTAAAATGTTATATGGTCCCCAAATTGTATCCAGAGAATAGGGCCTTCTGCACTTCAGACAGTTGCAAATAATTTGTGACAAAGCAACTTAGGGAAACCAAGTGGAAAGTGATTAAAAATACAAGCCATATGATGTATCTACTGTTTCCAGAAGTTGAGGTTCTTTTTTTTTTTTTTGGTGATTGTTCCAGAAGGGAAGAGTCTCTTATGTTGATCTAGTAAGACCTCAGCCAGCCAACTTCTGCTTTGCCTGAGCAATGTAATAATAAAGGATGTATAGGATGTGTTGGTCTAACTGTTGGTCTGGACTTCTGCTCCAAATCCCTGCTCTATTCTTATCAATATAAGCCAATTAGGATCAAAGGGACTCCCCCTGCCCCACCTTTATCCTTTTCTTGAAGCTCAAAGGTCTAATCTGGAGCCAGACAGCAAAGTCCTGTTTAGACAACTTTATTTTCTGACCCTCAGCCTTTAGTTCCATGTTGTACCTTGTAACGGAATACTCTTCATGAGAGTGAAGTACTGCACAATTGCACTCATCTCACACTCTAGTAAAATAATGCTCAAAATTCTCCAAGCCAGGCTTCAGCAGTACGTGAACTGTGAAGTTCCAGATGATCAAGCTGGTTTTACAAAAGGCAGAGGAACCAGAGATCAAATGTCCAACATCCGTTGGATCATGGAAAAAGCAAGAGAGTTCCAGAAAAGCATCTATTTCTGCTTTATTGACTATGCCAAAGCCTTTGACTGTGTGGATCACAATAACCTGTGGAAAATTCTGAAAGAGATGGGAATACCAGACCACCTGACCTGCCTCTTGAGAAATCTGTATGCAGGTCAGGAAGCAACAGTTAGAACTGGACATGGAACAACAGACTGGTTTCAAATAGGAAAAGGAGTCCGTCAAGGCTGTATATGGTCACCCTGCTTATTTAACTTCTATGCAGAGTACATCATGTGAAATGCTGGGCTGGAAGAAGCACAAGCTGGAATCAAGATTGCTGGGAGAAATATCAGTAACCTCAAATAATGCAGATGACACCACTCTTATGGCAGAAAGTGAAGAGGAACTCAAAAGCTTCTTGATGAAAGTGAAAGAGGAGAGTGAAAAAGTTGGCTTAAAGCTCAACATTCAGAAAACGAAGATCATGGCATCTGGTCCCATCACTTCATGGGAAATAGATGGGGAAACAGTGGAAACAGCATCAGACTTTACTTTTTTGGGCTCCAAAATCACTGCAGATAGTGACTGCAGCCATGAAATTAAAAGACGCTTACTCCTTGGAAGGAAAGTTATGACCAATCTAGACTGCATATTGAAAAGCAGAGACATTACTTTGCCAACAAAGGTCCGTCTAGTCAAGGCTATGGTTTTTCCAGTGGTCAAGTACGGATGTGAGAGTTGGACTGTGAAGAAAGCTGAGCGCTGAAGAATTGATGCTTTTGAAGTGTGGTGTTGGAGAAGACTCTTGAGAGTCCCTTGGACTGCAAGGAGATCCAACCAGTCCATCCTCAAGGAGATCAGTCCTGGGTGTTCAGGAATGATGCTAAAGCTGAAACTCCAGTACTTTGGCCACCTCATGCAAAGAGTTGACTCATTGGAAAAGATTGTGATGCTGGGAGGGATTGAGGGTAGGAGGAAAAGGGGATGACAGAGGATGAGATGGCTGAATGGCATCACTGACTCGATGGACGTGTGTCTGAGTGAACTCCGGGAGATGGTGATGGACAGGGAGGCCTGGCATGCTGCAGTTCATGGGGTTGCAAAGAGTCAGACATGACTGAGCATCTGAACTGAAGTCAATGAGAGAGATTTGTCCTATCTCCAGATGTAGTATTGATAATAATCTGGATAAATTTGAACTCTTCAATGGCTGTCCCTTAGTCTGATTTTATTGTGTGTCCTTCTGTCAATTTGAAAAAACATAGCTCAGAACAGTAATTTATTTTAAAATTGCATATAAACTCTGAAATTATAATTTCATGGATTTATATTAATAGTGAAGGTTTTCTGGAGCAGATAGAGAACTGTAGCACATACCAAATTTCAGTGATACCGGCTCTTTCCTGAATTTTCTTGGAAACAAGTGCAGCTGGGTAGTTATCAAGTACGTTGTATCTCTCTCTCTCTCAATCCAGTTTGTTACAACTCCTGTGTCAGTTTCTTATAACTTCCAAACTTAAAATCACCTCACGTTTTGTACTCGATACTGCAGAGGGAAACCCTCACCTACTGAAATCAGTTCAGTTCAGTTCCTCAGTCGTGTCCGACTCTTTGTGACCCCACGGACTGCAGCACGCCAGGCTTCCTTGTCCATCACCAACTCCTGGAGTTTACTCAAACTCATGTCCATTGAGTCGATGATATCATCCAACTACCTCATCCTTTGTCATCCCCTTCTCTTCCCACCTTCAATCTTTCCCAGCACCAGGGTCTTTTCAAATGTCAGTTCTTCGCATCAGGTAGGCAAAGTATTGGAGTTTCAGCTTCAACATCAGTCCTTCCAATGAATATTCATGATTGATTTCCTTAAGGATGGACTTGTTTGATTTCCTTGTAGTCCAAGAGACTCTCAAGAGTCTTCTCCAACACCACAGTTCAAAAGCATCAATTCTTCAGTGCTCAGCTTTTTTTATGGTCCAACTCTCACATCCATACAGGACTACTGGAAAAACTATAGCCTTGACTAGATGGACCTTTGTTGGCAAAGTAATGTCTCTGCTTTTTAATATGCTGTCTAGGTTGGTCATATCTTTCCTTCCAAGGAGTAAGTGTCTTTCATTTTCATGGCTGCAGTTACCATCTGCCAGAGAAGGCGATGGCGACCCACTCCAGTAGTCTTGCCTGGAGAATCCCAGAGATGGGGGATCCTGGTGGGCAGGCATCTGTGGCGTCGCAAAGAGTCAGACATGACTGAAGCGACTTAGCAGCAGCAGCAGTCACCATCTGCAGTGATTTTGGAGCCCCCCAAAATAAAGTCTGCCACTGTTTCCACTGTTTCCCCATCTATTTCCCGTGAAGTGATGGGACCGGATGCCATGATCTTAGTTTTCTGAATGTTGAGCTTTAAGCCAACTTTTTCACTCTCCACTTTCACTTTCACCAAGAGGCTTTTGAGTTCCTCTTCACTTTCTGCCATAAGGGTGGTGTCACCTGCGTATCCAAGGTTACTGATATTTCTCCCAGCAATCTTGATTCCAGCTTGTGCTTCTTCCAGCCCAGCATTTCTCATGATGTACTCTGCATAGAAGTTAAATATGCAGATTGACAATATACAGCCGTGACGTACTCCTTTTTCTATTTGGAACCAGTCTGTTATTCCATGTCCAGTTCTAACTGTTGCTTCCTGATCTGCATACAGATTTCTCAAGATGCAGGTCAGGTGGTCTGGTATTCCCATCAATTCAGAATATTCCACAATTTGTGGTGATTCACACAAAGTCTTTGGCATAGTCAATAAAGCAGAAATAGATTTTTTCTGTGGAACTGTCTTGCTTTTTCCATGATCCAGTGGATGTTTGCAATTTGATCTCTGGTTCCTCTGCCTTTTCTAATCCAGCTTGAACAACTAGAAGTTCACAGTTCACAGATTTTTGAAGCCTGGCTTGGAGAATTTTGAGCACTACTTTACTAGCATGTGAGATGAGTGCAGTTGTGCAGTAGTTTGAACATTCTTTGGCATTGCCTTTCTTTGGGATTGGAATGAAAACTGACCTTTTCCAGTCATGTGGCCACTGCTGAGTTTTCCAAATTTTTTGGCATATTGAGTGCAGCACTTTCACAGCATCATCTTTTAGGATTTGAAGTAGCTCAACTGGAATTCCATCACCTCCACTAGCTTTGTTTGTAATGATGCTTCCTAAAGCCCACTTAACTTCATGTTCCAGGATGTCTAGCTCTCGGTAAGTGATCACACCATTGTGTGACCTACTGAAATAACTGTAGCAAGGTAATTTTCTGCCCATTAGACATACCCCAAAGAGTTAGAAAGGAATACAGTTGGCTAATATTAGGTTGGCCAAAAATTCTGTTGGAGTTTTTCTGTAAGATGCTTTGGAAAATCTTGAATGAACGAAATTTTTGGCTAACCTAGTATTTTGCTAGATGAACAATATTGTGTTACATGTTTTTATATATGGCACTTACTGAATAGTAACTGATTGTTTAAAAATAATTTATTTTTTCACCACTTATTTTCTTTTACTGCATACATTTTCAGGTGTTCTGTGTATATGTATCACAGATAACAAACTGAAGGGCTATTCCAATAGAGTAGTGAGGAAGAACAGGTTTCTATTTAAACACAAAAATACCTGACCTACTCACTCTCAGATATTAAAGAGATAACTATAAAGCCTACACTTGGTAAATAAAAATTCTACTAATGAAGAGAGTGAAATTGAATAAGCATTCAGAAGAGTGTTTCAAAGTAAGATAAATTGTTTTGAAAATGTGATAGGAAAAAAACTCAAAAATACATGGCAACAGAAGAATTGAATAATAGTAATATGAGAATATGGAAAGATAATGAGAAAAACAAGGGCAAGGGTCAATTATAAAATGTCTTGTATATGATATTGAGGGCTTTGGCTCTTATCCAAAGGGCAGTAGAACTCTCGGTTTTAAATTCAAGGGTGATGAAATCAGATATAATTTAGTAAAAAAGGATTAACTTCTGGGTTAGAATATATTGCAAAAGGCACCAGTGGAAATGGAAATCCTTTTTGGAAGGTTCTAAAATAATCCAAGAATGAGACTATTTCTTAGACTAGAGTAATAGAAATGGTAATGGAAAGAAGGAACAGATCAGTGAAGTTTTGAGGAGTTGTGAGTGTGATAAATGGAAAAGAATCCTAAATTTCTTTGCAGGTGCAGATAATTGGATAAGGATTCACTTTCAAGATTCTGTTTTAGTTTCTTAGAAGTTCTCTTTACTGACCTTCACTGAAATAAAACAGTGGAATAACCAGATCTTCCCATTTGGTCTGGAACAATCTGATGCATGCCCACAATAACTTGAACTTCAGAGTTGGAAGAGCTCCTTTCCTGTTGCATCTACACCTCTTGGGAACTACCTATACTTTCAAATTTGGTTGTTTGCTTCCCACCCTTGTTGGTCACATTGATATTAGAAGTGTCTAGTTTAGGGAGATATGTAAACTTAAGGATGGAAATAGGGAAACTGAAGTGAGATTTTCCCATTAAAAATTACGACTCAAGTTGTAGAGCAATTCAGTGAAGGTAAACTGCTCAAAGAGTTTTGTCGGATGAGATACAGATTGAGAAAACAACTAGGAAACATCTGAGAAGAATTACCACTCAGATTTATTTTTAAATGTTTTAATTTGTGCCATACTTTAAATAAAATTAGGAAAAATATAGATAGGTTATGGATGTGGTTTATGCAAGGACAACTCAGTTATTCAGAGAATGTTTTAAAGAAAAAGGCTTAGCTTTCTTTTAAGAGACTAGTGAATAAATATAACTCTTAAATAGTTAAAAAAATTAAAGTAATTGTTTGCATAGAATACTGAAATAATTCCCTAGTCTAACTGACTTCAATAAATGAACTAACTATAATTTCAAATAGCATTGATTAGAATATTTTTGTTGTATTAAGTCTTTCTTCTTAGCATTACATTTGTCCTTTTTCTTGCATTTTAATCTGTGAATAATGCTCAAAAGGTAATGATCAGCAAGATTTTAACAGAAAATCATAAATAATCAAAAAAACTATGTAAACTTTAAGAAAGTCACTATGAACACTACTTTGTTTCTAGTGGAAATGGCTGAGTTTAAAAAAAAAAAACTTCAGGCTAATTACATAGAACACCCCCTACACACACACACACACACACACACACACGCACACACACACTCACACACACACTCACACTGTCTTAAAAAGTAGGAAGAAAAGTAATATACAAGAATGGGAACTATGCAATAATTATTTTGCTTTCTTGAATGTAATGATTTCTTTAGTTTTTAGTACTAATCAGTCCTATTTTGTACCTCCATATATTCATTTAGCTTTCAATAAAATGACATTTTAGCCATGGAAATATAACTACTGAGGAGCCTAGCAAACTACAGTTGATGGGATTGCAAAGTCTGAACCAACTGAATCTGCATGCACAGTGTTTATATATCTTGCGTCTTCCTAAATAATTTTCTGTAAAGGAAAGTGTAATGAAACTAAAAATATAAAATCAGTACTGAGTATCTGTTAATCTAACTGAATGAGCATTGAGTCTGTTTAATAGACTCAAAGTGAAAGCTCAAATGCACAAAGAATGAAAATTATATATTTTCTAAGAATAGTATTACATTTGATAAACTAGCTGAAGATTACTTTTTTAGAGAAAAGTTACATGTGTATCTATAAATCAGTTTAGAAAGGAATATTCTGGATGAACTGACTGACTGATTCTGGATGAAGAAAGGCTTTTCCTGCCCAAATTTTGATGCTGAACTACGTTTCTTCCACTCATGTAATAAATTGCTGTTCTTTGTGGTTTTTCTTGTTGATTCTATATTAAAAGTAAGCTGTAGAAAATTTTATATCAAATCTTAGCTTAAGAAATGATATTCACAAGGTCTCATATTTCTAAGTATATCATAGTTCACCAAAAATGACTAATGTGCAGCTGACCAGAGCCTTTTCCAACCCCCACAAGTGTTTTTGGAGGTTGCCCAAGGGGCAGGATTCTTGAGATAAAAGTCATTATGGTGATGGATAGTGTGCCTGGAACATCAGCACAGATTGGGGCTGTGGGCTTAGGGGAATGGGGTATGATCAGTCTAAAATGTTGTCCATAGAAGAGTGGGAGGTGGCAGGATGAGGGAGAGGGTACAAGATAATAAGCAAGAAAAAGAGTTCTTCGGGAAAAATAAGGAATTTATGGGAGTTTCAGATGCTGGAAATGAGAGAAGATAGGATTTTAATGGGATTTACATGCCTTGTGTTGTATTTAGCCTTTTTCTGTTTGAAATAGGCACAGTGTTAAGATTTTAGTTGGATCCCGCATATGTAATTGTTGAACAATCTGGAAATCTTGTCAATAGAAGATTTTGAAGTATTTCAATGTAGTAAATTTCATTTCTGGATAATGTAATTCATGGGCAAAGACGTATTCCAGAAGTTAGTAATTAATGTAAGTTTGGTAGTCCCCTATTTGAAAACTACAAATATAAGCAGAGAAAATGTTATTCTTGTAGGTTTTGAATATTTTTGATTTTACTATCAGTTGTTTGATTATGAACATATACTTAAAAAAAAGTATGCATTTAAACACCTGCTTACATAATTCTTGATAATAGTCATCACATTTATTGAGATAATCTTTTAAGGGTTAGTGCCCCAATCTAATGCAGGATACATGAGTTTATACCATGCTAATAGTCATTCATCAATTAGATTATCAGCCACTTATTGTTGTAAAGTTGGCCACTATCTCTTGTGTTTTCTCATAGAATTACTGATACATATATTTATTGTATAAATTATCATATGTCCTATGTGTGCTTTACTAATTGCTGCAGTCTTTGTAAGGTGGGTTGATGTGTCTTTAGCATTTTTGTTTTGTAAATATTTTATTCCACATCTTCAGGAATGCATGCAGGAACTGGTACAGAGGGTATTTTCAGTGAATATCTGTTTTTCATAGGTTGAACGAATAAAAAACAGATACAGGAGCCAATTCAAGGAGAGCGCATGTATTTAAGCATTTATTTAAATGGAAAAATTATTTGTCATGATATCTTCATTTTCTTTTTCATCTGGTGGAGAGAAAGGTAAAGATGCAAAGGGCTGTAGTATAAGCATTTAAATTATTTTGAGTAGATTAAAAAATATCCCCAAAGTGGATATAATATTTATTGTTTGAATAAATGAGAATAAGAATGTTTATGCAGTTTTAAGGAGTGATTATAATTCCACTCTTTCAAGATTGATATTAGTGAATTAAATACATAATTGACCTTTGAACAACATGGGAGTTGATTTGAGTATACTTTATAGTTGGCCTTCTGTATCCTTAGATTGAACCAACCATCAACCATGTTGCACTGTAGTGTTCACTGTTGAATAGTATCCATGTATATGTTTTTGTTGCTCAGTCTGTATGTCATGTACAATTCTTTGCGACCCTATGAGCTGCAGCACACCAGGCTTCCCTGTCCTTCACTGTCTCCCGGAGTTTGCTCAAACTCATATCCACTGAGTTGGTGATGCCATCCAACCATCTCATCCTCTGTTGCATCTCATCCTCTCCTGCCTTCAGTCTTTGCCAGCATCAAGGTCTTTTCCAATGAGTTGGGTCTTTGCATCAATTGGCCAAAGTATTGGAGCTTCAGCATCAGTCCTTCCAATGAATATTCAGTTTTTATTTCCTTTAGGATTGACTGGTTTGATCTCCTTGCAGCCCAAGGGACTCTCAAGAGTCTTCCCCAATTCCACAGTTCAAAAGCATCAGTTCTTTGGTGCCCAGCCTTCTTTATGATCTAACTCTCACATCCATACACGATGCTGGAAAGACTATAGCTTTCAGTATACAGACCTTAGTCAGCAAAGTGATGTCTCTGCTTTTAAATACTGTCTAAGTTTTTTATAGCTTTTCTTCCAAGGAGCAAGTGTCTTTTAATTTCATGGCTGTAGGCGTGCACAGTTCACATCTTTGTTGTTCAAGAATCAACTGTACATTCATTTTACATTTACTAAGGGAGAATGCTTTGGTAAAAACATGAGGAATTATAATTATGAGCTTTCTTACAATTTGAGGTTGCAGTAGTTTTCCCCGTGGGAAGTCATCTGTAAAACTAAAAGAGGAATTTAATTTAAAAATACGAATTAAGATGGAAATTCATTCTTCATGAAGGTCACCTACTCCTACCTTCATCATGAACAGTTTCTAATACTTACAGCACAGTCCATCTATGTTATTGCACAGATTGGCATGTCAGCATATACTTATTATATTCCACATAAACACTGAACTTCCAGAAGCAGACATTTTTATGATTACTCCAGTGATAGTTGACCTTTTGCCTTTCCTAAATGAAAAGTAGCTACTTTCTTAATATGTTAAACGTGGCTGACCCTTAATGAGCATTGTCTACCTGATAGACATACATCTATATGTCAGGTATACTATACAGTACAATAAATCAACATTAACACTATAATTTTTCAGAGAAATTTCAAAGAATTTTCAAAATCCTTGCACTGTGTTGTATTCCAGTCGTTAATTCAACAAGCTATGGAAAACAGTGCATTATGGTCTTTAGTTTCATTTACTCACGCAACCTCCATATATTCTAAGTATCTAAGTATCATTAGCAACATATTAATAGAGTTTTATTTCAAGGTAATTTATCTATTGCTGTGTAACAGAGTCTCCTTCAGTCTAAATTAGGAAAATAAATGTAGGATGTTAGCTTATAAATTTACAGTGAACTCAGTATCACTTTGACTCTAAAGTTTCTTCCCAAGTATGAAGGAAATGCAAAGCCATGTTAGAACATGGAGTTTCATGCATTTTTGTGTTGAGCAATCTAAGAAACTTAAATTATTTATCATCTCAAATATTTCTCTTGAGGGAAAAGTAAAATCAACCCAACATATCACTGTTGTGTTAAACAAAATATGATACAGGATTAAGTACATTTTATAGAAGTTTACTCTTTTAAAGAAAAACACATTTCTCCAACATACAGGATAATGACATGCAGGTGTTTTTTCTAGCTGTTCAACTTTTACCTTTTAATAAATCTATTTTATGTCATTTCACTTGTAATTTTTGGCTTTGCTTTGTTTATTTAAAAGGCCATATAAATATAGTCATTCTTTTAGTACATGATGTTCCTCATAAGTGTTTTATTAAGCTAACTAATGAGTTCCAGCTTGCCTGATGCTGGATGCCTTAATTCTTAATGACCCTTGATAAGGGACAATATACTTCTGTCTAAAATCTCTCTTTCTAATCAAAGCTGCAACCCTCTCATCAAAACATAAGGCAGATGCCAAATCTGATTAACAACTAGAAAGACTGTAGACCAAAAATTAATACAGGGCCCCAAATACCTAATTTTGCTGAGTTGTTTTAAAAGTTTTGAAGCATAATATAATTTATGAAAGAGAATATTTTGAAGATACTTTAATGTGGATTTTTAAAATAAATAATGATACACAAAATATATAAAACAATTTTTTGAATCTTTAACTCATTGATAATAAATCTCTGGTGCCTTATTACATTTGAATATTGGTATGAGTTATTTTGCTTTGATAGTAGCAAATTAGTACTGGCTTTTTCTTTAGTATAATGTAGAATTGTATTATTAGAAAGTGCCTTTCTAAAAAAATTGTGAAAGATTTGTCTGGAGTAAGCTACTCAGCCTATCTTTTAGCAAATGGGGGTGGCTTGAAGATCAGCCAGTTTAAAATCCTTTATAGATAAATACATCAATGGTTACTGTCATCTTTACATCAATGGCTTTCCAATAAATTATATTTAAAAAATAATTTTATACTTAAATGTTGTTGTTGTACAGTCACTCAGTCATGTCTGACACTGTCTTTCACTATCTTCTGGAGCTTGCTCAAACTTATGACCATTGAGTCGGTGATGCCATCCAACCATTTCTTCCTCTGTCTCCCACTTCGCCCCCTGCCCTCAATCTTTCCCAGCGTCAGGGTCTTTTCCAATGAGTCAGTTTTCTGTATCAGGTGGCCAAAGTTTTGGAGCTTCAGCATCAGCCCTTCCAATGAATATTCACAGTTGATTGGTTTGATCTCCTTGCTGTCCAAGGGACTATCAAGAGTCTTTTCCAGCACCACAGATTAAAAGTAATTTGATTGCCGGGAGAAATATCAATAACCTCAGATATGCAGATGACACCACCCTTAAGGCAGAAAGTGAAGAGGAACTCAAAAGCCTCTTGATGAAAGTGAAAGTGGAGAGTGAAAAAGTTGGCTTAAAGCTCAACATTCAGAAAACGAAGATCATGGCATCCAGTCCCACCACTTCATGGGAAATAGATGGGGAAACAGTGGAAACAGTGTCAGACTTTATTTTTCTGGGCTTCAAAATCACTACAGAGTGTGACTGCAGCCATGAAGTTAAAAGACGCTTACTCCTTGGAAGGAAAGTTAAGACCAACCTAGATAGCATATTCAAAAGCAGAGACATTACTTTGCCAACAAAGGTCCGTCTAGTCAAGGCTATGGTTTTCCAGTGGCCATGTACGGAGAGTTGGACTGTGAAGAAGGCTGAGCGCCAAAGAATTGATGCTTTTGAACTGTGGTGTTGGAGAAGACTCTTGAGAGTCCCTTGGACTGCAAGAAGATCCAACCAGTCCATTCTGAAGGAGATCAGCCCTGGGATTTCTTTGGAGGGAATGATGCTGAAGCTGAAACTCCAGTACTTTGACCACCTCATGTGAAGAGTTGACTCATTGGAAAAGACTCTGATGCTGGGAGGGACTGGGGGCAGGAGGAGAAGGGGATGACAGAGGATGAGATGGTTGGATGGCATCACTGACTTGATGGACCTGAGTTTGAGTGAACTCCGGGAGTTGGTGATGGACGTGCTGCAATTCATGGGGTCGCAAATAGTCAGACACAACTGAGCAACTGAACTGAACTGCAGAAAAGTTTGTCTTTTACAAGGAAATATCTATATTTCACACGAGGAAGGGAGGAATCTGGTAAAGTTTTAGGTCAACTCTGTGTCTGAGGGGAGGAGGCAAAAAACACCAAGACATTCGTAAATTAGAAGCAGAATTTCCACCTTGTTATTATAAGATTCTTCTTAGGAAAAAGTTAATAGTTGGATTTTACACTTCCTAAAATTAATCTCACTCTCTCTTTTTGCTAATATGTTCAAGCATCTCTGAAGGAAGCCGTTTAATGCAAGGCAATTCTATGAAACTGAATACATCAGAGCTTCAGTCTCAATTTTAATTACTATTTCTGAGCACCTAAACAAGATACTTATTATTTTTGATGTCACATGTATTTTTGGTAAAATAGGGCAAAAATATTGGTTTGAATATGGTTTGAACTGGTTTGAATATGATGAAAAATGATTTAAAGGAGCTGGCACACATTCAGTTCAGTTCAGTCTCTCAGTCGTGTCCGACTCTTTGTGACCCCATGAGTCACAGCACACCAGGCCTCCCTGTCCATCACCAACTCCCGGAGTTCGCTCAGACTCATGTCCATCGAGTCAGTGATGCCATGCAGCCATCTCATCCTCTGTCATCCCCTTCTCCTCCTGCCCCCAGTCCCTCCCAGCATCAGAGTCTTTTCCAATGAGTCAATCTTCACATGAGGTGGCCAAAGTACTGGAGTTTCAGCATTCTGAAACATTCCCTCCAAAGAAATCCCAGGGCTGATCTCCTTCAGAATGGACTGGGTGGATCTTCTTGCAGTCCAAGGGACTCTCAAGAGTCTGCTCCAACACCACAGTTCAAAAGCATCAATTCTTTGGCACTCAGCCTTCTTCATAGTCCAACTCTCTGTACATGACCACTGGAAAGCCATAGCCTTGACTAGACAGACCTTTGTTGGCAAAGTAATGTCTCTGCTTTTGCATATGCTATCTAGGTTGATCATAACTTTCCTTCCAAGGAGTAAGCGTCTTTTAACTTCATGGCTGCAGTCACCATCTGCAGTGTTTTTGGAGCCCCCAAAATAAAGTCTGACACTGTTTCCACTGTTTCCCCATCTATTTTCCATGAGTGATGGGACCGGATGCCATGATGTTCGTTTTCTGAATGTTGAGCTTTAAGCCAACTTTTTCACTCTCCTCTTTCACCTTCATCAAGAGGCTTTGTAGTTCCTCTTCAGTTTCTGCCATAAGGGTGGTGTCAACTGCACATCTGAGGTTATTGATATTTCTCCTGGCAATCTTGATTCCAGCTTGTGTTTCTTCCAGTCCAGCATTTCTCATGATGTACTCTGCATGTAAGTTAAATAAGCAGGGTGACAATATACAGCCTTGACGGACTCCTTTTCCTATGTGTTCCATGTCTAGTTCTAACTGTTGCTTCCTGACCTGCATACAGATTTCTCAAGAGGCAGGTTAGGTGGTCTGGTATTCCTATCTCTTTCAGAATTTTCAACAGTTTATTGTGATCCACACAGTCAAAGGCTTTGGCATAGTCAATAAAGCAGAAATAGATGTTTTTTTCTGGAACTCTCTTGCTTTTTCCATGATCCAGCAGATGTTGGCAATTTGATCTCTGGTTCCTCTGCCTTTTCTAAAACCAGCTTGAACATCTGGAAGTTCACGGTTCATGTATTGCTGAAGCCTCACTTATAGAATTTTAAGCATTACTTTACTAGCATATGAGATGAGTGCAATTGTGCAGTAGTTTGAGCATTCTTTGGCATTGCCTTTCTTTGGCATTGGAATGAAAACTGACCTTTTCCAGTCCTGTGGCCACTGCTGAGTATTCCAAATTTGCTGGCATATTGAGTGCAGCACTTTCACAGCATCATCTTTCAGGATTTGAAATAGCTCAACTGGAATTCGATCACCTCCACTAGCTTTGTTCGTAGTGATGTTTTCTAAGGCCAACTTGACTTCACATTCCAGGATGTCTGGCTCTAGGTGAATGATCACACATCGTGATTATCTGGGTCATGAAGATCTTTTTTGTACAGTTCTTCTGTGTATTCTTGCCACCTCTTTTTAATATCTTCTGCTTCTGTTAGGTCCATACCATTTCTGTCCTTTATCGAGCCCGTCTTTGCATGAAATGTTCCCTTGGTATCTCTAATTTTCTAGAAGAGATCTCTAGTCTTTCCCATTCTGTTGTTTTCCTCTATTTCTTTGCAGTGATCACTGCAGAAGGCTTTCTTATCTCTTCTTGCTATTCTTTGGAACTCTGCATTCAGATGCTTATATCTTTCCTTTTCTCCTTTGCTTTTCACTTCTCTTCTTTTTACAGCTATTTGTAAGGCCTCCCCAGACAGCCATTTTGCTTTTTTGCATTTCTTTTCCATGGGGATGGTCTTGATCCCCGCGTCCTGGACAATATCACGAACCTCATTCCATAGTTCATCAGGCACTCTATCTATCAGATCTAGGCCCTTAAATCTATTTCTCACTTCCATTGTATTATCATAAGGGATTTGATTTAGGTCATACCTGAATGGTCTAGTGGTTTTCCGTACTTTCTTCAATTTCAGTCTGAATTTGGCAATAAGGAGTTCATGGTCTGAGCCACAGTCATTAGCACACATTAGGCATTCAATTATTATTGCTTTCCAAAATTAATAATAAGAGTATGTCTTATATCTTTGAAATTACTATACTCATCTAGTATCCTTCAAAAAATAAATTTATAAAAAATGTCTTAACTCTGTAGTGAGTATCTAATCTAATAATAAAAGTATCTTTAAAATAAATTTTTAAATTGATATGAAAGACTAAAAATTATCAAAAAGTCATTGATTCCTTGTACATGATTCCTGATTTTAAGAATAGAGTTTTAAAGTCCAAAAATAAAATGAATCCTTTGTTTTTACAAATATCCATGTTCTCCATGAATAAAATGTACTCAAAATACACTTTGTTTCAGAGATCAATATAGGTAGTATATCAGAGGAGAGGAAAAGAGAAATCTGTTAGTTCATGTGATTTCTAGCTGTCTAACAGTTCCGCTTCAGTATGCTTAAAAAATAGTGTTTTATTGAAAAATTGGATACAGATGAATGTGCTTTTAGTAAAGTCCCTTTTCCTGTCGTCTGTTGCCTACTGTGATATTTTAATGCAGTTTCCATTAATGAGAACTAACGTGAGCATCCTTATTTGTCGTGAGGTCCAATAATGTCATGTGTAACCTGTAGAGATTTCTGGAGTTATTTAATAAAAACTTTCTGAGCAAATCAATGAAGAAAGAATTATTCCTTTTATATAGACTTGATTTTACGATATAACACAACATGATATAATACAAACATATCAAGGTATGTTTGCATATACAGGTTAGTAATTTAAAATTAAACAGAATAAGAAATACATGGTAATGATAACAGAAACAATAAGTTGAGTATATTTGGAAAATTAATGTGTTTAATAGTAGTGAGTACTGAAAACTTCTACTGCTTGATATTTCCAGTGCTATATTCAAAATGATTATAGCAGTTTATAGAGCACATAAAGGTACGTATGATGCAGGATAAAATACATTATTTTAGAACTACCTCCACATTCTAGCTTATGGTTGGATGTAAAAATGTTTGCTGTAGGCCAGTTCAAAACAGTTCTCCATACCTGAATATTAATGCATAATGTTATCTTACCTTTGTTTGTATTCTGCAGTAAAGATAAAATATTTTTCACGCCTGGTTGACATAATAAATGAGAGTAAAGTTCAGTTAAATAGGTGGCAGCTCTCTGCTTTATTATAGATCAGCATAGATTAGAGGGCAAGAACCAAATTAAGAGACTTGAGGATAGAAATATGACTTTTAAAAAGATAAGACACCATGTTGAAATTTGTCATAGCATAATCTCCAATCAACATTATCTCTAAGTCAAAAATAATGCTGTAAAACATTCTACATATGTGTGTGACTTTTTACCTTCTCAGCATTTTTCTGTAGAGATTTCAGATGTACTGAATGTTACCGTAGACTCATCATTTCAAAAAGTGACAAAGTTTGATCAAGAAGGGTTTTAGAGTTACTAAGGAAATAGTGTGTTTATCTAGGCATCCTCAAAATACTCCATCTCCCACAAAACAAAACACAAAAGTGCTATGGAATGAAAGTGCAATTATATAGTTTAATTTGCAGAAGGAAAAAGCAGTTTTCCTAAATGTTTGAAAGGGAGAAAAGAAGTTCCCAAATGAAAGTAAATCTGTAAAAATACACCTGTGATAACTTCTGAAATATGTATTGATACATTTATATATGATTATTTTATGTATTTTGTATATTATACATGTCAGAATCAGAATATGTCTCCTCAGACAAATATTGTAATCAGTCCACATACATCAATCCAGTGATTTTAATGGAACTAAGTGATGACAGAAAAATGACTGTGAATGTGCCCATGAGAGTGAAGAAAGAAAACAGACCATGCCTGTAAAAGTACATATTGATTCAGATTGGGTAAAGTGAATAAAAACGATCATGTACAGCTTAATAACTTGATTTAAGCACACTGGTCAAACTGGACTTGATAAATGGAGACAAAAGTAAATACCCAACACACTCCCACAGCTACTGTGCTATTCATGTGTTTGTATTCTAGGTGAATCGATAGTGCTGGAGAACAAACAGTCCATGCAGGCGTGAGAGGAATGGTGATTAGATCAGGCCAGTTGTGATTACTTGGAGGATGATGCCCTTTGTTCAGGAAGAGTACATCAAGGATAGGAAGAAGTAGGAAGGATGGATGGCTCAGATGTAAAGAATCCGCCTGCAATGCAAGACACCTGGATTTGACCCCTGGATTGGGGACATCCCCTGGAGAAGGGAATGACTACCCACTCCAGTATTCTTGCCTGGAGAATTCCATGAACAGAGAAGCCTGGCAGGCTACAGTTCTTGGGATCACAAAGAGTCAGACATAACTGACAACATGTTCACAAGAAAGGATGGGAATGGGGAAACACATCAAACAGGTGACTGAATGAACAAATGTAGTGTGTCCACACAATGGAGTCAACCTCTGTATTAATATTAAGAAGGATGAACTATTGGTATATACTATAAAATGCTTGATTTCAAAATAATTATGCTGAGTGAACTAAAATAGCCACAAAAACTTTGTACTATGTAATTCTATTTATATAAAGTGCTAAGAAATGCAAACTAACACATAATGACAGAAAGAAAATCAGTAGTTGTCTATGGATGGAGAATGGAGCAGAGAAGGAGGGGTTACAGAGGGACCCCCCTCAGTACATTTGATAGGTTTATTTTCTGATGGTGGTAGTAGTTTTAGGGATGTATGCTTGTTAAGGACTTCCCTGGTGTCTCAGACGGTAAAGAATTGGCCTGCAGTGTGTGAGACCTGGGTTCAGTCCCTGGGTTGGGAAGATCCTTTGGAGGAGAACATGGCAACCCACTCCAGTATTCTTGCCTGGAGAATCCCTGTGGATAGAGGAGCCTAGAAAGCTACAGTCCATGGGGTCACAAAGAGTCAGACATGACTGAGTGACTAAGCACATGCATGTTAAACTTATCCAAATGTACATTTAATTATGTATAGTTTATTTTATGTCAACTGTGGTTTCCCAGGTGATGTTAGTGGTAAAGAACCCGCCTGCCAACGCAGGAGACATAAGTGACTCAGGTTCAGTCCAAGAGTCATGAAGATCCCCTGGAGGTAGGCATGGCAACCCACTCGAGTATTCTTGCTTGGAGAATCCCATGGATAGAGGAGCCTAACAGACTATGGTCCATAGGGTCACAAAGAGTCAGACATGACTAAAGCAACTTAACATGCATGTGCTTCAATAAATCCCCTGCAATGCAGGAGACCCGACTCGATTCCTGGGTCAGAAGATCCCCTGGAGAAGAGATAGGCTACCCACTCCAGTATTCTTGGGCTTCCTTGATAGCTCAGATGATTAAGAATCCGCCTGTAAGGCGAGGGATCTGCATTTGATCCCAGGGTTGGGAAGATCCCTTGGAGAAGGAAATGGCTACTCACTCCAGTATCCTGGCCTGGAGATTTCCATGGACAGAGGAGCCTGGCAGTCTACATTCCACGGGGTTGTAAAGAGTCAGACCACCTGAGCAACTTTCACTTTCCCTTCACTTCAATAAATAGGTTTAGAAAATATGACTTTCCAGTGCCATATTAACTAGGAATTCTTGAATCCCAGATGTGATTTTAAGATTTTCAAAATCACCTGAAGCAATCAATGTATTATTTAAATGTTGCCACTCTAAGTTGAGGATTAAAACTATGCATGGGGAAAAAAAAAAAGATTTTTGATGTTCTCATTCAAGTGTACTTTCTTCTCCCAGATTACCTGTCTCTGATTTTTTAAAAATTCCAACTTGCACAACAAAATGTATTGTTGAATTTTTTTTTTCCCTCACTAAAACTTTTAAGAAAGTGCTTGCATGTGTATTTTCTGAACTAAACATTTATAACATTTTTCTCAAGTGACTCAGTTTTTTGTAGAAACCTAAGTCATTATGTATGTTTTTGTATATTTGTTTGATTTGGGTAGTTGACTGATTTTCTTTTAATATCTTCTGAGTCTACTTGACTTCATATTACATTTGCAATAGTGATAGAACTTTTAAGTGTTCATGAAAAAGAATTAACATTAATGGTTTGAAAAATAGTGTTTCCCAAGCTGGTCAAATATAAGCAATTCAGTAAGTTGGTGTCTTCTTTTTCCCTTCCTTCTTATGTCCCAGCTGATCTATTTGTTCAAATGATGATTTCATTGATTACAGTGTGAGAGCCTTGTTTAATCTTTGGCTAGGTAAAGTAAAGGGAACATCTTTGCCTAACATAGTTTAAGTAATTTTTGCTCATTAATCAAGTCTTTGAATCAGCCTTCTGTTTGGGGGCTACTTAGTTACTATTCATATGTTTAATTTTTGTAAAGGGTGAACACTTTCTTTAAAGGGATTGTTTTAGTCTGTTCTGGCTGTAAAACAAAATACTCTTAAGTGACTTATATACAATAACATATTTCTCACAGTTGTGGAAGTTCAAGATCATGGCAGTGATAGACTTGATATCTGATGAGAGACTACTTCCTAGGCGGTCTTCTCCCTGTAACTTTACATGGCAGAAAGGACAAGGTAGCCTTCAAAACCTGCTTTTATAAGGGCACTAATCCCATTCCTGAGGGCTCCATCCTGATGACCTAATTGCCTCTCAAAGTCCCCACCTCCTCATACACTGGGCATTAGGTTTTAATATATGAATTTTAAAGGGACACAAACACTCCATAACAGGAATTATGCTTTGTTTCTTTTTAGGCACAAACACATACACACTCACATGCACACAACATATAGAATGCTATGTGTATAGGAAAGGCTTCTCAAATACTTTGGTAAGTAATTTTTAAGTCTTAGATAATTACTTATTTGTAAGTTAAAGTAATAACTTACAGTTCAAATAATATTGTATCAGTTACCCAAGAAAAATTGTGTGCCTAGCTATCACAGAATACATTATTATGTAGTTTCTTCATTTTGTGTGGGGAGAGTATGATGTGAGCTTGTGTATATTTGGAGGTGATAGGGAGATGTCACTGAAGCTGCTCTCACACAGCCTGAAGTCATGGATAAGCCTGTCCTTCTTGCCCTCTCTCCCCCACTTACATTGAAATATGGAGTGGTCCTGTAGTCAGCTTTTGTACTTTAATTGCTTTTGTGAAAGATGCAGTAACCTGTCCTCCTAGAAATCTGGCACCGTCGTTTTTTGATCAGCAGCTGTGTAGGCAAAGTTAATATAAATGGCTAGTGAACTTGGCAGACTCCCACCAAAACTATGATTCAGTCCCCATGGTTGCAGAGTTTCCCTTTTAGCAACACCTGAATAAGTATTATCAGGATTTTGAAAACAGTGAAACTAATTATAAAGTAACAAAATAACATCTGGAGTGAGTTACATATGGATATTTAACCAAGATATGTTTATAATGAAATCTTAACAATTGCACATAGCAATCAAGGCTATTTTGTCTAGGATTTGTACTATCATTTAAAGAAAATTTGTGCTAATGTATCATTTTCAAAATCGTAATGAAATTCTCATACAAACATAAAATTTGAATATATGCCAAAGATGTCATTTAACATTTTGAAAACCGAGAGGAAGTGTATAATGTTTAAGAATAGTTCAAAACAGAATGAAGAAATAGAGATTTATATATACTGGTCAGTTAAAGAAATGGTAAAATAAATGTACTAAATAACAAAACTACTTCTTTCAAGGCAATATACAGAAGTACCTGACTTTATCTTTTATCCTGGACAGAAGTTATTATCTTCAAAATTATCAAAATTATCTTCATTGATCTCAATCATTTGCTTTCTTACTAGTTTTTGGTATGCTAACTTCAACTCTGAAATATACTTGATAGTTAAGTAGGGAGACCATGGTACACAAATCTTGAAAGTCATAATTCCTAAAGCAAATTGAGCTATTAGAATGACTTCTACTCAGCAAAGACATAATGAATTCTTTTACCTATTTCCAAACTGGGGGTTGTTTTTCATGACACTGGTTACAGCCACAGCCTCAGTCTGGATCAGGGTCTCCAGGCTCAGATTTCACCTTTACCCTCATCACTCTGGTCTTCTGCTTTCTCTCTACCGAATGCTGGTAGAAGCAAGTTCTGGGTAAGGCTTATACCTTAATTGCTGCTACCATTGGAATTTTTCATTAGTTATTGGTCTTTTAAAAAAAATGTCATTATGAATTGCATTATACTGTTGGAAGCAAGAGCCCTCTCTGTCTAGTGGAAATAATACATATCTTTTTCTCTCAACATTTATTGAATACTTTCTATATGCTAAGTGCTATTTGTATATTATCCTACTTTCTGTTGATTGCATTAACAGCTTTATAATCAGAATAATTTAATGAATCAGAATCTCTATTTTTCAGATAATAAAAATGAAGGAAAAGGGAGGGGGACTACTTTGCCAACGATAAGAGATTTAGTAAGTGATGGAATGTAGTAAGATTTGATTGTAATTCTGCAAGACTAAAGTCTAGGTGTTCTATTAGGACAATAATTATTGCAGCAAATGACATTAATTTATTCTGCTTCAGTTTTCCTGCCAGTCACTTCTATCTTGACTAGTCTTTAGTTCCTTCCTAAAATTTTTATTTTTCTGTTTACTTCACTAAGCACAGGTATGAGGACATGTGTTCACACAGCAGTCTGCCTTCAGGCTGTATGGCCAGGAAGCAATGCCCCTTAACTATAAACATTTCATTTTTGCCTACATGGTGACCCTGGCTGCAGTAGCCAGTGTGACCTCATATATGTATTAGCTTCATTCTTTACATCCTGTCTCTTCTGTCTTTAGCTTGGGTTAATCTGTTTCAGTGTTTCCTATGTTCATGATGCTCTGAGGATTAATGCTTATCCTGGTTTGGTGATTTTTAGTCTCTTTACAAAGTCCTGTTCATAATAATTTACTTCAGGAACCTAAACCCATTTCACTATTTTTGCCTTTGCTTTCTTCAAATCATTAGCTTTGGTTCCCAGCTGATATTAAAGAACCAAATGTCTAAGCTTTATTTACAATGTTCTTGCTAAATTCAGATTCACTGCTGTACCATCAGAACAACTCAGTTTCTCTTGTAAAACACTTTCCAGCCTAAAATTAACTCCTGTGTTTCCTGCTGTGTATAACACGTGCTTATGTTACCATTTTATACATTGGAGGAAATTATATGTGTCCAGTTCAGAAAATTATTATGCTTTCTTAAATATTCTGAAAGTTAAAATTTCCCAGATAATCAGCATTAAAGCTATCAAAGTAAGGACTGCCTTGATTGTAGGTCAAGAGGACAAGATCAGGAAAAATGGAGTATTTGCCAGAGCAGAGCAGAGTGAATAATCTGTGCACCTCCCAGTAACAAGAGCTAGTGAAGATCCAAGCCCACATTCATATTGAACTCTACTATCAGTATTATTATTTTTGTGAACCACAGACATAATCATGCTTTCTCTAATTTTAAAAGCTTACAGATGGCTTCTCAATTTCTTACAGAACAAAGTCAAAACTCTTTGCTGTGATACTCAAGAACCCTTCATTTTCTCCCCAGACTTTGTTCCTTCCATCATTTCTGGTTAAGTTTCTTACGACTAAATCCCTCACTTTCCATTGAAAGTCCAAGCCACTTAAAAGGCAGCTTCCTATGCCTGGAAGATTCTTCCATCTTGTCTTCACCGAGTCAAGTTTTAACTCATATTGGAAGTGTAACATAGCCCTCTCTGAAGCTTTTCCTAGCTAATCCTGACCCCTCCTTGAAAAGTGTTTTGCATAATTTTTATTGCCTTGCCTAGAGGCAGAAAGAGCTTTGTGTATACCTCTTATGGCTACTGTGATTCATCTAATTATTAACAAGTCATCCTTATTATAATGAAAACCCCTGGAGAGTAGAGAATGTCTCTTTTTCTCTTTGTATTTCTGGGAGTGTGCACACACCTGGCATATAATAGATCTTGAGTCTATATTTGTGGAAGGAGTAGGTGAAAGTCTGGGAATGTTGTGCAGTGATTTTCCTGGTAGGCAAAAGGAAGACAGCCACAGAAGAATCTGGGAGATTACAAAATACAGATGAACAACCTGGTAGGAAGTTCTCAAAAGGGAAATAACAGATACTTAAAAAAAAAAAGAGGGACAAAGATATGGGATCTGGGGATATTAGACCATTGGCATATTCTTAAGAGAGCAAGTAAAATAAGTAGAAATCTTGTTGTTTAGTCACTAAGTCATATCTAACTCTTGAGACTCCATGAACAGTAGGCCGCCAGGCTCCTCTGTCCATGGGATTTCCCAGGCAAAATTACTGGAGTGGGTTGCCATATCCTTTTCTAAGAGAACAAGTAAAACAAGCAGACATCTTAGGCCCAAGTAAATGGGAATTTTAGGAGAAACATAAAGCAAGGCCTTTATCAGACAGGAATGAGAGTGACCATGTTACTGAAAGTAGACTGTAAGGTAAGAGTTGTTTATTTGAAAAGAACCAGGGTAGATTTTGCACATGACACAAGTAACAAGGTACCAAAGCCTTAGCTCCTGAAACGACCAGGACCAGACTTATACCAGGGTGTCTACAGCTAGCCAAATGCATTCATATCTTCATTTTCTTCATTTCCTTTCATGAGAAGGAAAATAGGATTAATCAAAAGGCTTGTCAGTTTCCACACGACAAGGAGTTTCTTTAGGTTCTGGACTCCTACCTATTTAAAATGCTCTGGTCCTGGTTGGGTTTCCTACTAGTCATCACTTTTGGGTGATGCTTATTACTATTAGTTTTAATCCATACTGGATTCTATACATAGGAACTTGCAACCAATGATTTGGTATTTTAAGGGGGTTGGACCAAGTTCTGCCAGGTTCAACCACTTAGGATTCTGTGCTCCAACCTACATTTATGACTTGAGATCCTGTTTCTAAGAAGTTAAGGGCATGGAACGTTCAGGGAGTCTAAGAGGTTCTGAGTTTCCTTCTACTGAATGTGTTTAAAGAAGTAAGTTGGCTATCTCAGCATTCTGGGTTATCATCAATTTCTGATTCCCCTGTAAAAACAGAATTCAAACAATATAAAAGTAGGGGAGGAAATTGTTCTTCTAGCTGTGTTTGTTTATTCATTTTAATTCAAGGAGTTTATTGAAATTAAAATATTGGGCTTAGAAAAGGCCAAAAGACTATGGCTGTGGTAGTCTATTAATAGTGGCCAAAAAGACAGTAGAAAGCAGCCACAGTCTTCTGGGTTGATGAGCAGTAATCAAAGGAGGATATAAATTGTGGAGATGCCTCAGTGAGGGGCCTTCACTCCAGCTAGACAAATTGCCTCCTGAATAATTGTTCTGGAGTAGAAGAGGCTTTGATGTTATTAATTTCCCTATTTACAAAAGAGAACCAGTTATGAGACTATTAAGTTGTAGAAAAAAAGCTCTTTCCTTTTTCTCACACATCCATTCCTCAAGCCAATTTTTCCTAATTAGTCAGATGGAAAACTAATGGAGTTGCTGGAAGGCTGATTGAGTACTTAGCAGCTCAGCAAAAACATAAATCACCATTTGGAAATAAGAGATGTGTTGAGCAATGCAATGGGTGGGTATGCTGAGATGGTGCAAGTTCCTGCTCCAAGGGAAATTTCACAGTAACTTTTGTCCCAGTTATGTCTCCTTTCCTTGTTGACTAAAGGAGACTGCCAGGGATGGAGGAATTAGCTCCATGTATCTCTCCAAGTTCCTGAAACTCAATTCTTACTGAGGATATACAAACACCAGGTCCTGATGTAAGTCAGAAGTGAAATAATTTTTTGCAGAAGACTGACTCTTCATTCACTATTCAGTTCATTCATCCATCAAACAAGCAGTTTCCGTGTATATTTTAATCCTTTGTATGCAAATTTTTAAAAAGATGTGTGTGAGTTCATTTTTATGAAAATTATCAGAAACACTAAAATATTTTTAGTGTTGTTTTCCTGGCCCAGAGAGAGTAGAAATCAGAAGGTGAAGGACTTTTCATTTAAACTCCCTCTAAAATGTTTGATTTCAGTAACCAAGTATTTAACTTTTTATTTTAAAGTAATTCTATTTGTTAGATATATTCCCTATTTTCCCAGAGAAGAAGCCAGAGGAAGAGAGACCATGTCTCCTAGGAAAGGGTATCCTTGGCCATTCTTGTATAGAAGACACATCTCCTAATTTGGGGGTGAGACACAGCCGAGCCTTCGGGGAGAACTGCTGTTACACTCCTTGGTCAACAGTGACCCACCAAGAAGCCCTTGCTCCTTCCCTCCTTCAGTTCAGCTCAGGCAGTCAGTCATGTCTGACTCTTTGTGACCCTACGGACTGCAGCACGCCAGGCTTCCCTGTCTATCACCAACTCCTGGAGCTTGCTCAAACTCATGTCCATCAAGTCAGAGATGCCCTCTGACCATCTCATCCTCTCTCGTCCCCTTCTCCTCCTGCCTGCAAGTCTTGCCCAGCCTCAGGGTCTTTTGCAGTGAGTCAGTTCGCATCAGATGGCCAGAGTATTGGACTTTCAGCTTCAGCATCCTGTGCAGGTTCAGCATCCTTTCCTTAACAGTAATAATAATATAATTCATCATTTTTGTTTTCAAAGTTGATTGATTCTAAATAAAAACAGCAGGAAGTTCTTTTCTATCCTTAGAATTTAGGGTCACTTAAATTATAATTAACTTTCATTGCTCCCATCATTTTAAAATCATCTTAGGCAATTTAACAAAGAAGTCCAAATAGATTTTTAGAACATTCTAATAAGGCAGTTTCACGTGTTGAATATTTAATTGCCTATGTATTATTGCAGCTCATTCTTCAGTGAAGCCTAAGTGAATAATTTCTTCAATGATCCAGGCTGTCCCTCTTCCTTTTTCCCTCAGTCTTTAAGTGCACAGGAGTACACCCTAAACTCAGTGAGGCAGAAAACAAAGGCAAAATATATTTTAAAGCGTAATTATTACTAACTGCAGTTTAGATCTTCTCGAAATGAATAAAATCTGCAAGTTTAAGCTATTTCCTCTCATCTGATTCCTCTCTTTGTCTTTGGATCCTTTGTCAAATAATGAGAAGTTGATGAATGATGAAATTTGAAGTTTCACTAACGAGAAGACTAAATTGAAAATTAGTTTGCTCAGTTTTTATATTCACAATAATGTTAATTATAAAGCAAAATGGCAGTGACTGAGCTATCTGGTTGAAATAAGGACACAGTAACACACTGGCTGGGTTGATGAGGAAGATTTTCAAATTGCCTCACTTCCACTAATCCAAGTGTAAATATTCAGCTTGAGATAAATTCCAAAAAATGATTAAAGTATATTATTTTTGGCTGAATGCTGAGCTGAAATATATAATATGAAATAAAAGAAAACATTATCAGTATATCAAACTTTTGCTCATCTAAAAAGCAGTCTTAGTTAAACCACTTCACCAAACCATTACAATTTTTATTAGAAATGAGTATTTACGTGCTTACTAAGATGTACCCAGTAGGGGAGTCTTTATGATTTTCAATTCAATAGCAGCAGTAAGAAAAATTGCAGTACTGATTTAAACTTCCATTACTAAGCAAAGTAAGAAGTAGTTTCCATTTTCAATAGTACAAACACAACTGAGTATATAAACTATAATTAGAGGCACATGTGCAAATTCACCTTTTTATAGCACTAAACATCTTTGAGCTTGAGCTATTTCTTAAAAAGATAGTTACTAATATCATCAACTCCCACCACCCCCCAGTGCTGCCTTACCCCCATGGTGAACATTCTTAAATGATTCCTTTTTTTATAATGACTGATATCCTTCAACTTCATCACCAGTGCATTTTCACAAATTGTGATGGGATGTATCTGAAGCTGACTTTTGAAAGATAGTACTTCTTAATGGGACTTAATGTTTATTCTTAAGAATAAACATGCTGAGGGTATTGTTTGATAGCTTCTGCATTGTTTTTCTCTCTTCTTTACCTGTAAGTGGTTTTTTAGCAGTGAGGGATAAAGATGATTGACAGACAATGAATAATGTTAATAGTATGAGCTTTGAAATCATGGAGAATCTGTGTCCATCACAGCTTCATTTACTCCTGGAATGACTTGACAATTCACTTGTGTAATTGCCTTGATCTTCAGTTTTCTCAATTATAAAATAAGAATTATAACTTCAATGTTGTGAGGAATAAGCAATCAACATATTAATATTATAATCATTGCAGTTTAATTTGAAACAGATCACGCATTTTATTTTAGAAAATAGAAAATCTCATTGTCCAAGAAAATAGCTGTTTATGACTCCTTTTTAAGTTGAATTAACCTCAATTTTTTAAATATATCCAATCTAGATTTTTCTATGTATGTGAGATCAAATATCCTTAGAGTACTACCAAGTCCATGTTTATAGATAATTGGTTAGTTAAAACAGCATTTAGTTCATTAGTAACTGGAAAATGGATATAAGCATGGTAGACATCTAGTTAATGTTATACAGCATGTGTCTTTGAATATGTCTCCTATCTTCATGAAATAAACTGAATAAATGTTGCACAAAATCCTTAATGGTTCTTTAAATTTTTCTGGTTTAATGTTGCTGACTACTCAAATATATATGGTCTTTTCATTTGAAATTTTTGAAGCAAACATTTAAAAATAGAAAATAATTTCCCGATCTTAACCTATTAGAGGTATAATAAAACATTCTGCCCTGCAGGACCATTTTTAATCACTAGCAAGGCAAACTGAGAAATACTGGAAACAGAAGATGTTATAGACAATCTCTTATTTATACACATATATCATATATTCACTTCTATACAGCATTTGTCTTTTGAATAGAAGTATTTTGAGATGTATATTGTCACCCTGCTTATTTAACTTCTATGCAGAGTACATCATGAGAAACGCTGGGCTGGAAGAAGCACAAACTGGAATCAAGATTGGATATATTTAAAAAATTGAGGTTGTACATTTGAGATGCACAGTTTCCAAAGCTGCTACAAACGTGTTATTTAAAAAATTTAACATAATCAGGTATTTGTTTCTACTGATCTTCCAGAAGGCATTAACGGACAGTGAAAGCAAGGTATTCTTATTATTATAACAATTTTGTTTAAAACAAATGCTATTTTCTAGTAATTTATGCTTATTAGGTAGCTTAATTTTATGTCTGTATTTTTGCAATGAGTTTAAATGTATTTATGATGCTAAATGCACACACACACAAATATATCTGCAGAAATGTTTATTTCTTTGTAATAGGCCATAAGTATGCAGAGCGTTTGTACCTATGAACAAAAATACGAGGACAAGTACTTTAGTCAGGTGTTTACTTCTTGAAGCAAGTGTTTATTTTTGTCATTTTTCCATATTTCAGCAAAAATAAACTCAGGATAGAAATTAAGTATCAAAAAATAGAAAACAGCTAATAATATCTTAGTATTTAATGTTGAAGAGATGAAATTTGGGCTTATTAATGTCAATCAGGAAATATTGAGATATAATATATTCCCATAATAAATTTATATGCAAATAATTTTTACTTCCAAGGAAGCAGTGATGGCATATAATTATGAAAACAGGTCGAATTTGGGAAAGAAGCTTTTTGTTTAATGACAATGTTCATAATCCAAGCCAAAATTGAATATTAAGCAAGTAGATACGATCAAATCTCAGTATCTATCCCCAGTTTCTGAAATATGACTGAACCTACATTTTAAGTATTTTAAATATTTTTAACACTAAATGCTTATTATTTAGTTACAGAGAAAATAATCTTTGATTTCCCTTAAAAAACTTTATTTTCAAACAATTTTCTAATATTTTAAAAAATGTAATTTTGATTCCTTACTCTTTGAAAGGGCCAGACGTGAAACTGTTAAGGGATGATATGTAAGATCACCCACATGGGTGTACTGAAAAATTAAAAAAAAAAAAAACTTTATTATGGCTCTTATAAAAGCCTAAATATTTGACTTTTACTCCCAAGAGTTATAAAACTCAATTTGACTCTAAGGGATAAAAGTAATGAAAAAACTTTTCTTATGGTTCGTTTAATTCAGCATTTAGTTTCATCAGATAAGCCAACAGGTTGTAAAATATAAAAATATCATCTGAGGAACGTCATCGTGTCAAAATACACTGAAGAGCAAAAGTTGTGTTCATTTGCTTGTTCAAAAATTTTGTTGACTTGCCGTACTCCTTAGATTTTAGACTGATATTTTAATTAGAGATATATTTTAAGAATTATATGGGAAAATAATGAAAATAGTAATTCACTTATAGTCTAATTTCAAGAAAGTTTGAATAAAAAGAAATGTTTACCTTCTCAAGCAAATGCAATATTAGATGAAATATTTAGCTAAATACAAAATTATAAGCATCATAATTTGCTCTGATTATATTCTTAGTAAAAAGGACTTTCCAGGGCTTTACTATTTCACAATAAATTTTATCTTAGCAAGTATTTATGGAGGAAATAAATTTAGGCTTAATCTCTAAAGGCACATTGCTGAATCAGATATTGGTATCACCTTGTAAACATTTGATATTTATGGAATACACTTTTTTACTGTTTAAGATCATACAAGAAAGTGTCATAGTAATCAAATCACAAGATTAAAAGAACTATTAGTATTTATATTAAAGTGTTGTGAATATTTTATGAATTTGTTTTATTGCAAAAAAAATATTGACCTAGAAGAAGCAGAAGATATTAAGAAGAGATGGCAAGAATACACAGAAGAACTATACACAAAAGATCTTCATGACCCAGATAATCACGATGGTATGATCACTCACCTAGATCCAGACATCCTGGAATATGAAGTCAAGTGGGCCTTAGGAAACATCACTATGAACAAAGCTAGTGGAGGTGATGGAATTCCAGTTGAGCTATTTCAAGTCCTGGAAGATGATACTGTGAAAGTGCTCCACTCAATATGTCAGCAAATTTGGAAAACAGCAGTGGCCACAGGACTGGACAAAGTTGGTTTTTGTTCCAATCCCAAAGAAAGGCAATGCCAAAGAATGCTTGATAGTCCCTTGGACTACAAGAAGATCCAACCAGTCCATCCTAAAAGGGATCAGTCCTGGGTGTTCCTTGGAAGGACTGATGTTGAAGCTGAAACTCTAATACTTTGGCCACATGATGCGAAGAACTGACTCATTTGAAAAGACCCTGATGCTGGGAAGGATTGAAGATGAGTGGAAAAGGGGATAACAGAGGATAAGATGGTTGGAGGGCATCACCTACTCAATGGGCATGAGTTTGAGTGAACTCCGGGAGTTAGTGATGGACAGGGAGGCCTGGTGTGCTGCACTCCACGGAGTCACAAAGAGTCGGACACAACTGAGTGACTGAATTGAACAGAAAAAATATATTTTCAAATCTTCTTCATAAATGCCTTGATGACATAATTAAGAGTTGATGTACTGATTTCATAGGTTAAAGTTTATATAAAAATAAAATTTCAGTAATTACAAATGACATAACTTCCTGCCAAATAAAACCCTATTAATAATTTTTAAAATATTGTAATTTTGAGTATAATAAAGTGTTATAAATATTTAGAAAGCATCTATTGAGGGGGGAATTTAATCAGCAAAATGAAGTACAAAGACAAAAGTTATGGTTATGAAAGCAGAGGCACATTGTGGTAGGTGTGGTAGAAAGAAATCACTTGTGTAGTACAAGGATGTTTATAAATTGTCTTGCTTTCATCCTAAAATTTCTACTTTTAACCTTTGGCTTGATATCTTGATTTCTCAATTCCCTAATATCTTATCATGAATTATTTTAGAATTTTCTGGAAACTCTCATCACCTCTAATTGTTTGACTCTTAAAAGCTCTGACCTCTTACCTTTGCAGCTTCTTGCTCAACTCTGCCCTCTTCAATTGCCATGTTGTCCATTGCTTGTAACTCTTAATTTTCTATTTTTATTTTATATTCTGTAGCTTGGTGTTCCCACCCATGTTTAATTAATCATCGGTTCCTATTGATTGCTCATCAGTAACTGATTCTCCCCTGGAACATTGCAATAGCCTCCTAACTAGTTTCTCTGTACCCACTATTGGTAAATATTACTAATAACGATGCCAAATGATGCCTTACTTATGTGAGTATACTGCTGAAGACTCTGCCATTTCTTCTCATTGCTTTTATGTGAAATTTCTAAGTCCTAACAAATGGAAAGTTTGTCACCACTTTGTTACTCCAGCTTAGTTAAGTATTCAGACATCATCTTCAGGGAATTTTTTTAAGCCAATGAGTGGTTTTTGTTATCATATTGCTTTACACACATTTTTTGTACTTCACTTTCATATATTACAACAATTAGTATATCATTTTCTCATTCCATCTAGAACACAATATTTATATATTGAATATTTTAATTAAAAATTTAATAGCTAATATATGAAAGAGTATCATGTTGAGATATGAAGTTCACAACAGCTATTTGTTTTCTGTTTCGTTTAACAAGGAGCCAGTATTTGTCTGATTTCTTAGTTATGAGATAGGTCTGGTGGTGTCTGTTTCTCAGATTGTCAGAAAGTAGTGGGTGTTGAAACACCACTTAGACACTTACTGCAAAGTGATACTTTACCATCAGTTAGATCAATATGTCTGTGCCTACATCCCAGGAGCCAAGGAGAGCAGGAAATTGTTAATTACTGATAGAATTTGGAAGACCAAGTTCAGTTGCCCTGTCTTATGAGAAAGAAAAGTGCTTTCACTTTGATTTTGTGGTTGTGCTAATATTCTTGTCCTTAAACTACTTTTATTTTGCTTCTCTCTGAAATGAAACTGTAATCATGCTGTTACTTTGTTTTTCTTAAGGCTGCTTTATTTCATTTCCTGCATACTCAGATTCTACCGCTTTTGACGAACTAGGCAAACAAGTCTATTTTGAAATGAGTCAGAAATGTACTGAAACATAATGATCTTCCTTCAATTTTTAAATGAACCCATCTTAGCATGATTTTGTAAAATTAACATTTCAATAGCTTCCTCCTAACACAGACCACATTTCAATCAAAGACACCTAGTATTCGCAAAATCAATTTCAAATTTTGAACTAAGCAGCATAGCATTCATCATTAAATTACCTAAATGAAATGTGGCATAGTTTTATATTCTGCCAAAATGTGTTCTAAATAAAATATTTTATCATTTAATTCCTATTCATGTAATTTTACTGGATATATATTTTCTATTCCCATTTTCTCTAATCTATTGTCTAGGCGTATAAAAAAAGAGTTGAAGCTGACAACAACGACAAGCCCAATCTCACGTTCAAAAGGCAAAAAATGAAGGGCTGTCTAAAAGATAAGGATGAATAAGAATGCTTTCCTAAAATGATCAGATAGACATACTATTCATGTGACAAATAGCGAAAATCAGTTTTAAAAGGTTACTTTACTTCTCTAAACAAATGTTTCACAGCGTACAACACCCCTGACCCATAATTTTTTAGATATCTAAGTTGTCTTTTCAAAAATTTCACTTAACCCTATTCCAGGAGCCTATCTGTTTTAATAAATATATTAATATAATGTATACCTGTGGTCGATTCATTTTGATATTTGGCAAAAGTAATACAATTTTGTAAAGTTTAAAAATAAAATAAAATTGTAGTTGAAAAAAATAATAGCAGTTAGGGGTTCATTGTGTGTTCTTAAAAATTCTAAAGATTTCTCCCCTTTTATGGTTTCCTCTGTCTCTTTAAATTAACAGTTAATCTTTTTGCTGCCTTTTAGAAAATGAGAAACAATCGACATATAACTACATTAATTTCAGATATATATCATAATGATTCTATATGTGTATAGTGAAATGAACACTACAATATGGCTGTTGTTGTTTTTCAGTTTCTAAGTCGTGTCTGACTCTGCAACCCCATGAACTGCAGGATGCCAGGCTTCCTTGTGCTTCACCATCTCCCAGAGTTTGCTCAGAATTATGTCCATTTAGTCAGTGATGCCATCCAGCCGTCTCATCCTCTGCCACACCCTTCTGCTACTGCCCTTAGTCTTCTCCAGCACCAGGGTCTTTTCCAGTGAATCTGCTCTTCACATCATGTGGCCAAAGTATTGGAGATTCAGTTCAGAATCAGTCCTTCCAATGAATATTCCCAGGGTTGATTTCCTTTAGGATTGACTAGTTTGAATTTTCTTGAAGTCCAAGGGACTCTCAAGAGTCTTCTCCAGCACGACAGTTTGAAAGCATCAGTCCCTTGCCGCTCAGCCTTCTTTATGATCCAACTCTCACATCCATGTATGACTACTGGAAAAATTGTAGCTTTGACTAGATGGACCTTTGTCAGGAAAGTAATCTTTCTGCTTTTTAATACATTATCTAGTTTTGTCATAGCTTTCCTTCCAAGGAGCAGTGTCTTTTAATATGACTAGTTTGCATTTTTCATCACACACATACAAATGTTACTCTTATAAGAACATTTAAAATTTACTCTATCAACTTCCAAATATAGAATATAGTGCTGCAGTTACCATGCTGTATATCCCTGTGACTTATTGTATAACTGACTACGTTATGACCACTTTCACCCATTTCCCACCCCCACTTGCCATCTCTACAACCGCCAATCAATCTTTTCTCTGTAACTATGAGTTTGCTTTTGTTTTACGATTTCACGTATAAATGAAATCATACAGTATTTATCCCTCTCTGACTTACTGTACTTAGCATAATGCCCTCAAGAAAAGACAGAGGAACCAGAGATCAAATTGCCAATATCTGGTGGATCATCGAAAAAGCACGAGAGTTCCAGAAAAACATCTACTTCTGCTTTATTGACTACGCCAAAGCCTTTGACTGTGTGGATCACAACAAACTGTGGAAAAATCTTAAAGAGATGGAAATACCAGTCCACCTGACCTGCCTCCTGAGAAATCTGTATGCAGGTCAAGAAGCAACAGTTAGAACTGTACATGGAACAACAAACTGGTTCCAAATTGGGAAAGGGGTACTTCAAGGATGTATATTGTCACCTTGCTTATTTAAATTATATGCAGAGTACATCATGTGAAATGCCAGGCTGGATGAAGCTCAAGCTGGAATCAAGATTGTTAGGAGAAATACCAATAAGCTCAGATGTGCAGATGATACCACCCTTATGGCAGAAAGCGAAGAACTAAAGAGCTTCTTGATGAAAGGGAAAGAGGAGAGTGAAAAAGTTGGCTTAAAACTCAACATTCAGATAACTAAGATCATGGCATCTGGTCCCATCACTTCATGGCAAATGGATGGGGAAACAATGGAAACAGTGAGAGAGTTTGTTTTCTTGGGTTCCAAAATCACTGACTTTGGAGTCAGTGATTTCATGACAGCAGCCATGAAATTAAAAGACCCTTGCTCCTTGGAAGAAAAGTTATGACCAACCTAGACAGCTTATTAAAAAGCAGAGACATTACTTTGCCAACAAAGGTCCATCTAGTCAAGGCTATGGTTTTTCCTGGATGTGAGAGTTGGACTAAAGAAAGCTGAGCGCTGAAAAATTGATACTTTTGAACTGTGGTGTTGGAGAAGACTCTCGAGAGTCTCTTGGACTGCAAGAAGATCCAACCAGTACATCCTAAAGGAGATCAGTCCTGGGTGTTCATTGGAAGGAGTGATGTTGAAGCTGAAACTCCAATACTTTGGCCACCTGATGCAAAGAACTGACTCATTTGAAAAGACCCTGATGCTGGGAAAGATTGAGGGCAGGAGGAGAAGGGGACAACAGAGGATGAGATGGTTGAATGGCATCGCCTTCTCGATGGACATGAGTTTGAGTAAGCTCCTGGAGTTGGTGATGGACAAGGAAGCCTGGCGCGCTGCAGCCCATGGATTCTCAAAGAGTTGGACATGACTGAACGACTGAACTGAACTGCCTGAATATTTCATTTTATGTATACATACCATACATTCTTTATACATGCATCAATTGATGGGCATTTAGATTGTTTCCAGGTCTTGACTATTATAAATAATGTTATAATGAACATGGGGTGCATATAGTTCTTCAAATAAGTTATTGGTTTTCTTTGAATAAATACCTGTCAGTGGTGGTCTCTATCAAATGATAGCTCTATTTTTAATTTTTTGAGGAACCTTCATACTGTGCACAAGTGTTTATTTTCCCCCCACATCTTCACCAACACTTATTCTTTTGTCTTTTTGATAAGAGCTATTCTGTGTGAGGTGGTATCATATTGTGATTTTTATTTCCATTCCCCTTATGATTAGTGATGTTCAATACTTGCCTCTTGTGCCCATTCACCATTCATATGTATTCTTTGGTGGAATGTCTGTTTAGCTCCTTTGGCAATTTTTTAATCAAATTTTTTTCCATTGTGTTACATGAGTTCCTTGTGTATTTTGGATACTAACCTCTTATCAGATGTGATTTGCAAATATTTCTGTGATTTGGTAGGCTGCCTTTTCCTTTTGTTGATGGTCTCTTTTGCTTTTTAGTTTAATGTTGTCCTATCTGTTTGTTTTTGCCGTTGTTGCCTTTGCCTTTGATGTCATATTCAGAAAAACCACCTTCAGGACCAGAATCAGGGAGCTTATTACTTACTGTTTTCTTTTGGGAGTTGTAGTTTTAGGTTTAATGTTCAAGTTTTTAATCCATCTTGAGTTTATTTTTGTGTACAGTATAAGATAGTGATCCGGTTTTATTCTTTTGTGTGTAGCTGTCCTGTTTTCTCAAAACCATTTTTTGAAGAGATTTTTTCCATCCCTATTGCATTTTCTTGGCCGCTTTCTCATAAATTAATTAGCATATATGCATGAGTTTGTTTCTAAGCTCTCTATTCTGTTCAGTTGATATATGTTTAGCTGCCAATATCATACTGTATTGATTACTATCGTTTTGTAACATAATTTAAAATTAGGTAGCATGATTTCAGCTTTGTTCTTAAGATTGCTTTGGCTATTCAGGGTCTTTTATTTTTTCATATAAATTTTATAATTGTTTTTTTTTATGTTAAAACAGTTAGAATTTTTATTAGAATTGCATTGAATCTGTACATTGCTTAGGATAGTATGGACATTTTAACAGTGTCAATTCTTCCAGTCTGTTGGCATGAAATATTGTTCCTTTATTTGTATCTCTCATCAGTGTCTTAAAATTTTCAGTGTAAAGGTCTTTCACTCCTTGGTTATATTTATTCCTAACTAATTTATTCTTTTTGACACAATTTTAAATGATACTTTAAAAAACATTCTCTTTTAGATAGTTGATTCTTAACTGATAATAGACATATTTGTTTAGATAAGAAATAAAAGACAAAATGGTACAAATAAAATGGTGGCTAATAGCTACACACGAAGTGGAGATTTTAATGATACCATGAAACTAGTATTAACTGAACTGATACCAATATTTTAAAATTATGAAAAATGGTACATTTCTTAAAATAACATAATTTATCAGAACTGATTTGTATTTACTCCTTCAGAGTAAATTTATTTAAAATCTAGAACATATTAAATGTTAAAATATTAGAAGCAGTCCTTTAAAAGCAAAAGAAAGTTAATCAACTGTCACCATTTCTATTCAACATGGTTTTGGAGTTCCTACCCCAGTTAATTAAAAAAAAAAAAAAATTACAAGATAAAGTAAATTAGAAATGCAATTGACTTTTATATATGATGTTATCATCTGCATAGAAAACACAAAATAATTCACCTATAAGTTGTTTGATATAATAGAAGATTTGAAAAGGTGCTAGATAAATGGTGTTATATAAAGAATTTTAAATATGGAAAAGCCCATTGCATTTCTATAAAAGCAGGAAACTGACAAGTTTAATTAAAGAAGAAAACATTTAAACTTGTATAAGATGACATCAAGTATTTCAGAATGTGTGGGTAGGCATGTTAAGTCACTTCAGTCGTGTCCAACTCTGTGCTCCCTGGTGAACTGTAACCCATTAGGCTCCTCTGTCCATGGGATTCTCTAGGCAAGAATACTGGAATAGGTTAACATTTCCTCCTCCACGGAATCTTTCTGACCCAGGGATTGAACCCTGGTCTCTTAAATCTCCTGCATTGGCAAGCAGGTTCTTTACTGCTAGCACCACCTGGGAAGCCCCATTTAAGAATAGATGTATGATGTAAATATACAGATAAAATTATAAAAATGAAGACTAAATCAATCAACAGGAAGATAATAGTGTGAAATGTTGATACTGTGAAATGTTGTTATCTGCCTAAATTGATCAGTGTTACTGAAATAAGATTCCAAAAGTATTTTTTTATGAGATTCAGTATGATTTTGCAATCAATGTGGAAGTGTAAAGGACAAAGATTAGTGGACTCAGATCAGCAAGAAGATAACTTACTAAATCAAATAAGACTTGTAAATTGTGATTATGAAAATAGTGTGGCATTGGTACAGATAGTCAAATTGATGAAATGCAGATACGTGATTCTATGGAATATTAATACATGATATATCTGAAATACAAGCAAATATGCTTGTTAAGATCTATATACAAAGTACATGTGCATATAAAAATTAATAAAATAGAAAGGATAAGCATGGCAATGTAGATTCTCAGACTGTCTTAGATTGTAAGGCAGATGGATGGGATTAAGGAGGAACCATTTGGCTGGTTGTAAATTTTGTTTTGGGTAATATTCATAGTACAAAATTTATTGAAAATAAATAATTGAATATTTAGCAGTCTATGCATAAACAGATGATCAAGATATATATTTATATAAATATCTATATATAATGCACAGAGGCTTATAGTTATTCCAGTGATTTGTGTAGATCAAAATTCAATACTGAACATAGTTTTAACGGCTTTTTGGGTATGGATAAACACTGACTCCATTAGCTAGGACACTAAACGTCTGGCACTCAGTGATTCTCTATTGTAACCAACCTACTATCGATTAATGCATTTTGATATTAAAATGTATATTTAACATGAAAGGATTAATAAAAATGTACACACACACTCAACACCACACACAGTTGGAAGTCTTTAGCTGTTTTGAATCTAAATGTACACATCTTACTTGGAACAGTAAATTTTTTTAGAACTCATTACATGCCTAATGATCAAAAGAACAAAGTTCATAAACAGATTTGTCTCCTTCTGTGCATTCTCTCAGTAACTCATTATCCACATTTTAATATTTGTTTTAGATTTGACCTTGTCAAAACATAATATATGATGATTATAAAGTTACACATGCCCTGAACTGGTAGCCAGTAAAACTTTTGTTTAATAATTTGACAGGTAATTCTGATCATAAATTTTGTTGACATAATTTTCACTAAGGAATCATGCTATTTTGTATTAAATTATGGATTCTCCTTGTCACTTCCTATTGATTATGACCATAGTAATACAGCTAAGATATATATAGCTTTTGCCTTAAAAATATCTCGAAGTATTTTATCAGGATTTTAAAATACTTTTTCCCCTTTATCAGTTAGAATTTCAAATAGAGAAATGATCTAGGTAATAAATTTGAGTAAGCAATAGTAGAAATGGGACTAGAGCCCATTTTGTACAATTTCAGATTCCTATTATTTAAAACTTATTCTTAAAATCATCTAACATTATATAGAATTTACTATGTACCAGATACTATTCTAGGCAATAATGCTGGTGATCCTTTTAATGAATGAGATAACATATAAGCAAAAATAAAGATAAAGCTAGATATTAAGATTTAAATGTGTGTATAGTACTGTAATGAAAGAATGGGCTAGTGCTGTGTTACGTGTAGTCAGAGCATCCTATCTCTGGGATATAAACTGAGATCTGAGCCTCAAGGAGTCAGTCATATGGGAATCAAGGGACGAGCACTGCAGACATAAACAGCACCTGTGCAAAGGTCCTAGACTGGAAATTACCTTTGGATGCTGGAGAGCATTGTATATAATAGAGAAAAGTGATATTCAATTGCCAAGAAAGAGGACAGTAGAATTGACTGATGGACATGGGACTAAATGCCCTACATTTGAATTACCTTTATGGAAAGTAGTTAAGAGAAATAAATTTTTATCAACATTAGCTCAGATTAGGAGAAGGCAATGGCACCCCACTCCAGTACTCTTGCCTGGAAAATCCCATGAATGGAGGAGCGTGGTAGGCTGCAGTCCATGGGGTTGCTAGGAGTCGGACATGACTGAGTGACTTCACTTTCACTTTTCACTTTCATGCATTGGAGAAGGAAATGGCAACCCACTCCAGTGTTCTTGCCTGGAGAATCCCAGGGACGGGGGAGCCTGGTGGGCTGCCGTCTATGGGGTCGCACAGAGTTGGACACGACTGAAGTGACTTAGCAGCAGCAGCAGCAGCTCAGATAATCTCTGGTTCTATAGCATTTAATGTTCTTAAAATTGATATGCTACTGATTAAATCATCATCTGTATGTGTATATATTTATATATATATATATGTATTTAATCTATTTGGAGAGAAGTTATTCACCTTGAAAACTAAAGTGCTCTAGAATATTTTGTGGTTTGTATGCAATATGACTTGATTTTGAAGACTGAAAAATAAATATCAAAAGTTCAAAATCAAAAGTTCAATGAAAAAACTATTTCAGTCTATTTTTATGAAGCTATAAAAATAACAGCTTCATCACCTTATTATATTTGAAGTAATCTAAAGAAATGTCCTCTGAATCCGTGATATTGACACCTATGGACCCTGCTTCCCTGTAGCCTCTCATGTTCTTTGCCCTTTGCCTTGCTCACTCCCACCCTGGAGAAGAGCTGTCCCAACCTGGAGAAGGGGTGCACCCCTGCTTCTCACAGCACTTACAGACTGCTGAGCCCCTTTGAGGTATTTGCCATCAAATTGTATATGTGGATCTCTTTTTACAGGCATACCGTCCTCCTCATTTTCCTTCTTTGTTAAAGATGATAGTACCTGCATTACTGTCTTCCTCTTAAACAATTTCTTTTTCTAACTGGATTATTCCATACCCACTTAGCTGATTGACTTCCCTGGTGGCTCAGACAGTTAAGCGTCTGTCTACAATGTGAGAGACCTGGGTTTGATCCCTCGGTTGGGAAGGTCCCTGGAGAAGGAAATGGCAATCCACTCCAGTACTATTGCCTGGAAAATCCCATGGACAGAGGAGCCTGGTAGGCTACAGTCCATGGGGTTGCAAAGAGTCGGATACGGCTGAGCGATCTTCACCAGTCTTCTCCGTAGCTGATTAGTTCAACATTCTGACTTCTCCGTTCCTTGTTCTCACTCGCAACAGCCCCTGACTGTCCATTCACTTCAGGCACCTACTTAGGAACTATACTCTCCTTCTTTATATCAATACTTATTTGACTGCTGCTAGATGTCTCAATGGAGAAGGCAATGGTACCCCACTCCAGTACTCTTGCCTGGAAAATCCCATGGACAAAGGAGCCTGGTAGACTGCAGTCCATGGGGTTGCTAACAGTCGGACACGACTGAGTGACTTCACTTTCACTTTTCACTGTCATGCATTGGGGAAGGAAATGGCAACCCACTCCAGTGTTCTTGCCTGGAGAATCCCAGGGACGGGGGAGCCTGGTGGGCTGCTGTCTATGGGGTCGCACAGAGTCAGACATAACTGAAGCGACTTAGAAGCAGCAGCAGATGTCTCTAGGCCCTCAATTCCTCATAATTTGGCTTAGATTCACATTGTCTCTTATTGATCACTCCACTAAAGACACCAGTTCCTTTGACTCCTTTCCCATCATCATTCCTATGAGGCAAAACCTCAGCCCTATTTTAAATTCAGCTCTCTGATCGCTTTTGCTTCTCTCACAGTAAACAAAATCCCAAAGTCATAGGTGATCAAAACATTTAGCACAGTCCTTGTATATTGTTTAATTGATTCATTCTTTAATCAATTTTTTGTATAAATAGACATTGATAATACACATACTTATGAGATAATATGACCAAAACAGCAAAGAGTCCCAGGGTGGTTAGAGGGGAATGAACCAGAGCAAAAATTGGGGGATAAAGTCAGAGCTGATGAGGGAAGGAGAGGAGGAGCCAGAGCAAGTGATCCTTGAACTCTTCAGCATTTACTTAGAGTGAAATGGAATGTTCTGGGGGGTTTTGAGCATTACTGTGACAACATGTGGCTCTAGGGGAGAAAACATGAAACCAGGGAGAGGGAGACCAATTAGGTAGTTATTTACATATCCCCAGTTGGAGATTATCGTGTCTTGGGCCAGACCCTCCCTGGTGAAGATGGTAGGAAGTTATTTTATTTTAGATATATGTTGAAGAACTGAATAGATTTCTTGGTGGATTGGATATAGATGTGAGTGAAAGAGAGTCAACAACGGCTCGGTTGTGTTCAGCCTAAAGAACTGGAGAATGAAAATGCCAGGTTATAGAGAAGATAGAGAGTAAAGCAATTATTTATAATCTGATCCAGAATACCATCAGCATCGAAGTGCAGGAAGCAAGTAAGTAGTGTGCATTACAAAGGTCACAAACATGAATGTCTGTAAGAACAGATGAGTTAGACAAATAGGTAATGTGAACTTGACATAAATAACAAAGATTGTTAGCCTCAGTTTTGGGAAGGCAACATAAAATGGAGGGAACCAAGAAGCTTATGGTCCTTCTGTCATGTTCCATCATGTTCCTTCTCATCTAGCAAATGATCGGCATGTGGGAGTTTAGGCGCTGTCACTGAGTCTACCATTTAATCCAGGGAAGCAATAAACCTGGATTTTTAGCAGTAATTTTATTGATAAAATTATATAAATTATTTATAAATTAAAAATTATTTTTATAAAATAGCATTTGATAAGGCAAATTAATGAAAGAATAAGCACACAGAAAAGAACAATAACAACAAAGAAAGAAAACCCTTGGTCACAAAAGTCTATAGGCCTTAACTTGCAATATTTAGGGTGATAGGAAAACTTTAATTAAGCCTTGTGATCAGGAAGACTCAAACTTGAGTCCCATCAGGGCAAATTACAATGCTGGCTTACCATAGAAGCCAAACATTTAATTTCTCTGAGTTTCAGGCTCCTCCTACAAAAACAGAGTAGTTAGATTCTAAATTCTGCATATCTACTTAAGATTATGGATCAAGATTTTGATCAGGGCGACCTATAGGTGAAGAAAGCTGTCATATTTATGAAATCACATGAGCTGAGAGAGAGAGAATAGTTTCTTTGTTCCCCAAAGACAACTTACTAATAAATTTGTGTCTCATGGGACTGAAGTTTGTGGCTTCGTGGATAGCTTCCGAGTTCAACCACAATATAACCTGTAAAAAATGAGATGTAGACAGTCCAAGAATAGGATAATATTCTTGGCTTTTAGGAGTGGAAAGTGTCCCTATGCAGAATGAGGATGCTGATCATTTATCAATAAACTGAAGACAAAGACCTGGCTCAACAAATCTAAACAGATTTTAGAATTATATCTAATAATCCATTAGTAGAGTTGCTGGAAAGTAAAGTGATGTTTCTCAGAGTTCTGCTTGACATTCCTATGTCTGACTTGGGCAATACCTTAAACAGCTGGTGATCTACATGGATAAATTTGTGTAAATACAAGACACAGAAGTTTAAATTCAAACGTTGCATTTTTGCTATAGTCCTTATTCTAAATCTTTTTTTTTTTTAATCTTTTTAGAGGCAAGTTCCTCGACCATAATATTGAGATAATAAAAAATAATTATTACTGTACTACTAACCCTTTAGCTTAGGGAGAGGTAATGTAGAAGAACGAAACAATCTTCTTCTACTTTATCTTCTCACTCAGTGAAAGTTTTATGCCTTTCTGTAACACACATTGCTCTTATAGATGTATAAGTGAGTTTGTGTAAGCATTTGTGGTTGTTCTCTCATTTTTATTAGATTGCAAAGATTGCTTTGTAGAAAACTGCATTCAGTCCATAAATAAGAAAGCTTATAGAGTGGATATTGTTATTGTACTGAAGAAAATTAGAAGATAGAGACAAATTTGTGGAAATGTGGAAACAGTAAAGATAAAACACATGAATAAGAATCAAAAGATCGTTTGGTGGTGTTAAAATGTGACCACAAAGACTGTTAACTGGTTCTTCTTAGTCTCTATCAAGAGAGGCAAAGATTATTGACTGACCAGGACAAGGAGATTTAGCTCTGTTAACAGAGAGAAATTGGCCAAGACAATTTCAGTCATTAATTTTAGTTATAAAAGAGGCTTACATAGCCTTGTTTTCTCAGCACAGTCACTAGCAATTCTTCTGCCTTTTAAAATTCAAGTACATAATTTATCCCAACAGAGGAGAAAGGGTGGGTTTTGTTGGTCTTTGATTTCTGTCATCACCAGGAACCCGAGTGCAAGTGTCAGATGTTGAGATGTCACAGAAAGCATTTTCCGTAGGATTGAATATCCATTTCTCAATTCATACATTGCTCTTCATGTTAAACAAGCTGTGTTTGCTAAAAGTAGCTGAACTCTTGTCTTAGGTTTTAACCAATATCCCTTTAATGCAGACACAAAGATCTCAGATATCCTTCTATTTCTGTCCAAAACAAAGTAACAGGAATCAAGTTTAGCTTCATGTCTTAAACAACTCGAAAAAGAGATGATGTAGATCAGACAATGATTTTCATACATTGGAAATAAAAGCAAAGGGAAGGGAAATGGACAAAGAACTACAGGCACCTCAGCTCACTCTTAGCTTTCCCAGGCCACTGTATAGGAAAGGGAAGTAAACAGACCTCAGAAGTCTCAGTGAGTTGAGAAAGCAGAAGCCAGAGTTCCTGAAGGCCAAGATGGCTAGAATTTGTGAAACAAATATCAGAGAAGATGGAGGATGAGAGAGATGGAAGGAGAGAGAGAAAGCCCTATGAAGAGAGTGACCCTCAAGTCTTTGTTTTGGTGCTGATTACAAAAGCAGAAGAGAGAATTACCCAAAATCTAAGAGAAAAATATTGGAATAGTTCCTGTTCCCACCAACCAGAATGGAAATCTTATAACACACAGGTTATTTGGTAGAATTGTCAGAAGGTTCTCTTATCAGTGGGGTTAAGTTGGCCCTAAATGAAAGCTGTTTTTGAGTTGCCTTTATGAAACTTAAAAACAAGCCTTGAAAGCATTTAACTATTTTCAAATAATTTGCATGCCAGAACGAAGGTCAACATTTTAAAAAAACATGAAAATGCAGCAACTAAGATTGTAAAATACGCAGTGACAATCACAAGTACTCTGGTAGGCAAAGAAATGAAAATGTCATCCACATTTAGGAGATAAATAAATAAAAATGGCGTCAGACTGAAAAATTTGATGGGCCTAGTAGACAATGATGACAAAACAATGCTTATAGTTACTCTCCATATGTTCACGATAGTAGAGGAAAGCATGTGCGTGACTTGGAGAGAAATAGAAGATACAAAATAAAAGAGCTGAGAGGTATTTTATTAAGCTTGTAAATTTGAAAATTGGAAATCTGGCTTGTGAAAACTGAAATTCAGATGACTACATTGGTAGTATTCTGCAATGATACCCTATAGGGTTTACTAGGATATGGACTCATTCATCTTTTGCCCTCTGGTGGGCAGCACTGTACTAAGCCTATAGTTCCTGTAGTTAAATACTTAGTGTTTCCTGAAGAAATGTGCTAGAAACACAAAACTGGCCTTAGGTTATGTTTGACTATAACAAAGCATGAACCTGATTTTCAAATATTTTCCTAATTTTAGTAAATTGTAGAGGACATCATGTTTAGAGATTGTGATATTATGGTATATTTCTACTCTTGAGATTCAACATTGATTTTGGAAATATGTTTTCATCTTGCTAATAGAGGATTTAGCATTGATCCTAAATAGACTTATATAGCAGTCTTCCTATAAGTTTAATGTCTCTCTTTCTTTTTCCAGTTGAGTCTGTGAGAATAGGGAACAATTAAACCATGTATTCCCAGAGGAGTAATAATATAAAGTGAAGTATATTATATGAGTAAAATATATCAATGTATTGTAAAAGACAGCAAATAAAGCTCTGCAACTATTATTCAAAAACAATATATGTAAAAGCAAGAAGCTCTCTACTCCAATTCTGGTTTTCTCCCTTATTGTCTCCCTATAATTGGATGAATATTCCACTTAACATTTTTAATTTGTAATTTATTTGACTAGTGGTTTAGTACCCTGTAGGAATGAGTGCCTCATGAATAACTTTCATTAACACAGGCAAACATGAGTAATAGAAGGCCTCAATAAAGTTAGCATTATTGCATCATTAAGTTTTTTTTTTTCCTGAAATTCTTCACATCTTGAGTGCACTAATAGATGTTAAAACATTATTTTATAAGGGCAATTCTGGTTTAATTTTTAAAAAAACGGAGTGTCTGAACAGATAGACTTGGATTTGAGTGTTTTATCTGACATTGCAATTGAAAGTTAAGGCCACCCACACTTATTACAGCTATTGCTGTTCTATTAAATATTTGTCAGAAAAGAAGACAGAAGATTACTTTCTTTTGTACATCTAGAGCATTCAGCACTATACCTAAGAAAAAAATGTCACCCAGGCATCAACACAAATTTCATTTTTTGATTGAAACTCTGATAGTAGTATTATTCAGACATTGGCATTAGTGCTTCAAGACTAGTGCACATATCACACAAATACAGTTCTGTTATTTGAAAAGTTCGACAGAGGATTTGGGAATTGACAGGTTGCAAAAATATTTGATTTGCAGTTTACTTGGTATACTTTCAGCATTATTGTTGCCTAGATTTATTTTACTTCAAAGCATAGTTTGAACTTCTCTGTATTGAATCATCATTTTACACTCATTTCAGACAGAACAGCTATATTAATAATCCATTTGATTTGTTGCTACATGTCGCATCTATACTGGTAATGCATACAAAGAAACAACCAAATACAAAACGGAAAAAGATGAAAACCGACCACATTAATCAGAAAACTCCCAAGTGTAGAGTTGGTAACGTTAGACTATCTGCTTCTAAAACAACAGAGAGTGATAGCTTCATAGCTGTGAGACTTAATCTATCCCATATCCCATAAATTTATAAACAAATTCATCACTATCACACTTAAACCATATTTAATTTTAATCACCCTGATGCATTCACTAAAAGTAATGTTTAGAAGGTCATTGGCTCATTTACATAGTTGGAGTTCTGTTGCCACAAAATTTCTCTGTAAAACAATGACATTCTAATGGATATGCTTATTGATATTTTCAGCAGCTAAAGCATTTTACTTTGTTTGTTCAAATTCTTGTCACTTTTTACCTTTCTCATAATATCAGTGACAAAATCTGAGGTTGATAAGAGATACTTTGTACTCACTATATAACAGATTAATGATCATGTCATTTTTTATTTTAAAATTATTTTTTCATTTTTTACTTCCACCCTAAGACCCTTAAATTCTGGATGTATATCCTATTTACTTGCATAATTACAAAGGTTTTCCATTTCCTTCTTAATTTGTAAGGCAATTTTTTTGGGGAAAAAAAAAAGTGTCTCTAGTGTCTTTGTGACCTGGAATGAAATATGAAAAATAGCAAACATTGGATTTTCCTCAGTGATGGAAATGAGGGCAGTGTATGTGAAAAGGCTTCCAAGACCCTTTTTAGGATGGATAAATCAGTTATATTTGTGGGAATGGTAAGCAGTAAAGCATTCAGTTACTAAAGATCTTTTATTATCACCAGTGAGCTGGAAACTGTACTCATAACCTCAGAAACAAACTGGTAAAAATTAAATAAAATCCTGAATTATGAAGTTTGTAAGAGTAACAAATAGCTTATGAGTTAATTATTATTTAAATTACTTTAAAATGCTAGGTATCAACTTTATATTCCTTTGAAAAGCTGGAGTCAGACTAATTAACTAAAGCCAGGCATACATATTTTTGAACTGAGGACTCCCTTTAGTTTTCCAGGGAGAAGAGTAATTACTGGCTTTCAGTTAATGTTCTTCATGTATGAGAAGAAAAACTGTCTTTAGGTGTTGTAGTCAGGCATGAACTTTATGCACTGACTTCTCTTTCCCTGTGCACCATCTCAGTGATATTTGTCCACATAAAATTTGAACTCATTCATAGACCAAACACATCAAGGTAATATTTGTTGAACACTTAACTGTTTGCAAAGCACTAGGAGAGCCTGGGGTGATGTCACGATAAGAAAGATATAATCTCAGCCCTCACAAAGATGACAGTGAGTAAAAATGTAAGACAGTTGATTATTAGATTCTAATGTAATAACTGTCATATTATCATTGCATCTTTAGAACTATTTCTAATGTCTTGTTGCTGTATTTCCTTTGGTACCCCATATAATAGGAGTTTCCCAGGTGGCGCTAGTGGTAAAGAATCTGCCTGCGAATGCAGGCTAGATGAAAGAGATACGGATTTCATCCTTTGGTTAGGAAGATCCCCTGGAGGAGGGAATGGCAACCCACTCCAGTATCCTGGAGAATCCCATGGACAGAGGAGCCTGGCAAGCTATAGTCCATAGGGTCACAAAGAGTCGGACATGACTGAAATGACTTAACACGCATGCACATCCAATATAGTCCACTGAATCAAATGTGCACCCAATAAGTGAAGCCTGAATGAATAAAACTGGATATCAGTACCACAAACTATTCCAGGAAAACTGCTTTATGGGTCTTAAGCTATTTGCTCAATGAACTTCAATAAAAATGAATTAAGAGTAGTGATAGCATCAAATCTCAGAACTTCTCATCATAAAAATCCTTGCAGTTTAATGCATAATCACTTACCATTAACATTTCATTTCCCTATCTTTTGCCTGTGTTGTATTATATGTAGTAATTAGAATTGATTTTTATAGTATAATTTCACAAGATACCAAAATAAGTACTCTGCTAAAGGCCAGAAAAAGATTTATGGTATACTCTCAAATGCTAACTCTGATTCTATTAAAGAAAATCAACAAGTGTTTAATAAACCTATGTAGTCTGATATTCATTCAGTTCAGTTCAGTTTCTCAGTAGTATCCGACTCTTTGTGACTCCATGGACTGCAGCACTCCAGGGCTCCCTGTCCATCACCATCTCTCAGAGTTTACCCAACTCATGTCCATTGAATCATTGATGCCATCCAACCATCTCATCCTCTTTTGTCCCTTTCTCCTCCTGCCTTCAGTCTTTCCCAGCATCAAGATCTTTTCAAATGAGTCAGCTCTTCGTATCAGGTGGCCAAAGTATTGGAGTTTCAGCTTCAACAGTCCTTCCAGTGAACACCCAGGACTGATCTCCTTTAGAATGGCCTGGTTGGATCTCCTTGCAGTCCACGGGACTCTCAAGAGTCTTCTTCAACGCCACAGTTCAAAAGCATCAATTCTTTGGTGCTCAGCTTTCTTTATAGTCCATTAGGCATTGTCAAATATGTGTTTTCAGGCAGGTTCTTCTTTAACACTACTTTAGTAAATACTTTTCCAGAAGGCTTCTCCATCACTCTAGAATCATTAAATCATTATTTTAAAATTTAAGGGTGATGATTTTTTTAGAATTTAAGATTTCTTGGTATCACCTATTACTGCTTAGAATTTGAATGTATTTATGTAATTATAAGTGGTATTTCTGAGTATAGAGAATTTAGCTGAGCACTGAAACATTAGATTGGCTAAAACAAACTTGGAAATCTATATAAAAGATGAATATGAAATAATTTGATGAAATGTGTAGAAATGTTTCATGGCCATGGCTTGGGGAAGGCTATTAAAACTGTTTTCTTCTAGTCCCTTATAACTTAAAATATCTGGTTCTTTCTTATGTTCATGAATTTTAACAAGAGGACTGTGTTGTTCACCTACTGAGATTTGAATGCAAAATGCTTAATTTATTTTCTATTAAAGGGTCAATAGATTTGTAGTTTCTGAATTGCAAAATGCACAGGGCATCATTACTGTAGAGTTATTGTAAGATGGGATAAGGGTGCCAATTATATCAGCAAAATTGATGATTCTTTAAGATGGGAGGGAAACTCCACCTACTTAATTTTCTCTAAAAAGTGGAAATCAGTGGTTTGCTTAAAAAATTTTAAGATACAAAGAAACAGAAGATATTGGCATGTCAATCCTTTTTATCTAACATGTTAAATGGAAAATAAGATGCCAGTCCAGGTTCAATGCACGATGCTGGATGCTTGGGGCTGGTGCACTGGGACGACCCAGAGGGATGGTATGGGGAGGGAGGAGGGAGGAGGGTTCAGGATGGGGAACACATGTTTTAAAATTATTAAATTTAAGAATAAAAAAAAAAAGAAAAAGAAAAGTAACTGAGTCACTTCCAAATATGTTTAACAAGCATTATCCACTTACTAACGGAGAAGGCAATGGCAACCCACTCTAGTACTCTTGCCTGGAAAATCCCATGGGCGGAGGAGCCTAGTGGGCTGCAGTCCATGGGGTCGAGAAGAGTCAGACACAACTGAACGACTTCACTTTCACTTTTCACTTTCATGCATTGGAGAAGGAAATGGCAACCCACTCCAGTGTTCTTGCCTGGAGAATCCCAGGGACGGGGGAGCCTGGTGGGCTGCCGTCTATGGGGTCGCACAGAGTCGGACATGACTGAAGCGATTTAGCAGCAACTTAGCAGCATCCACTTACTACTATAATGTTTAGTTGTGTTTCACTCTTTTAGAAGGCAGTTACTGTCCAAAGTGCATTGACTGTAAATGTATGTATCATCAGTATTTCTCCCCTGGAAGAGTTCTTATTTTTTTTTTTTTTCCCACACCATATACTTTGTGTGATTAGATCATAATATTTTGTTGGGAAATTCATATTACTTTCTTAGTCACTAAAATTAATATTTCATAATACATTTTCATAAAGATTTTCTTGTTAATTTTCATCACCCAGAGATACTTAGCATGTTTTCTTTTGATTTTTGCTTCACTTATTATGAACTGTGAATATGATAGGTAGAATTTTGGCCTTCATATCCTTTATCCCTTCATGTTATGCCTATATATGTTACATTAGATGGAAAGGTGATTTTGCATATGGAATTAAAGTTACTTCTACCTTAAAATACAGTTAGTGCTCTGGACTGTCCAGTGGGCCAAATGTAATTATGTAGGCCCATAAAAGTAGAAAGCAAGAGTACAGGTTGCAGAGATAAAATAGAAGGAGAGGCAGGAGAGTCTCAAAGCGCAAGACTGAGTCAACTGGGTGTTGCTGGCTTTAAAGATGGCGAAGGGACCACAGGCCAAGGATTATGAATAGTTGCTATAAGCTACAACTGACCCTGAGGTGACAGCCAGCAGGGAAATGGCCACCTCATTCCTACAACCACAACGATCTGAATGCTGCCTACAACTCAAATAACCAAGGAAGGAATTCTCACCTAGAGCCTCAAGAAAGAAACATCTGGGAGATTCTGAACAGTATCTGATTTTCCTGGACTTCTGACCCACAGAAACTGAGATAACTGATTTTTAAAAAAGGTACTGAATTTGTAATTATGTTTTACAGCAGTAATAGAACAGAATTACACTGACTCTTCACTATTTTGAGACACTAGCTTACAAACTTACAGCTGAAAGTGTCCTTATTGACATAGTGTATTTTCTATAATTTTCAAAATGTGAAGCACTGAAATGTTGCATGAATATCAAAGAAAAAGTAAATAAAACAGCCCTTATCTTCCCCAAAAGTATTAATTTATTCTAACCTGCCTTTTCACATGGTCTTATAATATCAGCAGTTTCCTCCCAAATTAAATATAATTTTTTCAAGTGAAACTTCTGTTACATTATGGTATACTAAAGTATGACAAAACAAAAACAGAAAATTACTGTTTTTGTTGGCTTACAATGCTACTTACTAAAAATATTTCAGATGAGAATTAATCCACCATCTTGTGCCAATTATGTGGCACTGTCCTTGACCTCATTATTTTCCTATCTGAAAAGTAAGATGATTTTTCTGTGATGCGGACAACCGTATTGAGAGATAAAGACTCTATAAAAATAAAAATATTGTTTGAACACTGTCTTCTGAAGTAATCATTTTGTCTTGACTAAATCTCACCTTTAAAAGACCCTTTAATTATTGAAAAGAGCAGATGAACTCAACATTTTCAGGTATTATCTTTGTTCCTATATCATGTTATAGAGCATGAAAATACCTACATCATTACAATGCATTATCTATGCTTTTTGGGTAATCTGTAGTTTATTATAAATGAAATATTTTGGAAGTAGAATATTGATAAAAACCAGTCAATTCTAAAAGGAAATCAACCTTAAATATTCATTGGAAGGACTGGTACTGAAGCTGAAGCTCCAATATTTGGCCACCTGATGCGAAGGACTGGCTCATTGGAGAAGACCCTGATGCTGGGAAAGATTGAGGGCAAAAGGAGAAGAGGGTGACAGAGGATGAGGTGGTTGGATGGCATTATCAGCTCAATGGACATGAGTGTGAGCAAACTCAGGGAGATAGTGAAGGCCAGGGAAACCTGGCGTGCTGCAGCTCATGGGGTCCCAAAGAGTTGGACATGACTTAGCAACTGAACAACAACAATGTAAATAGTAAAGAAACATTAGTGTTAAATCTAGGGCAGTTATTGAAGTATACTCTTGTGTTTCTGTTTGTAAAGTCAGGAGGTTTAGTGTGAATAGCCCCTTAATACAATTTTTTTCTGCTTCACAAAACATAGGTGGCAATGCCATCCACTAGGTTAATACATGAGTTTCCGGAAAACTTGCTACGCAAAAAATTCATAGAATACTTTGTTATACTTTTATTAGTATGTCAGAAATTATGAAATTGACCACAGTCCTCCTTCATAAGCTATATATCATATTCTCCCTGCAGAAAGAAATAGTAACCACTGACAGTGAACCACTGAAAACAGCAAATCTTGAAAACATTTATCAACTGTCTCTATTCTCACGTCTTACAATCACATGAGAAGCCCAGGGAAAACTCTTGGGTCTATTAGTCCAAGCTTCTTAGGAAGTTTGATCTCTCTGTTTTGTTTTCTGGCAGATGCTTTATTCATGCCTTGTGACTGTAAATCTCTTTCTAGCTTTAACAGGCTTTTATATTTCTGATAGCATTCTGTTGTTGAACATACCTCACAAAGAAGATTCTTTTAAAGCACAGTATTAAGGTTATGGACATGAAATTCTATACATCAGAAAGTCTGTTTTAATAAAAATTGCTAATATAGAAAAATAGTAATCAGCTCTAGCTAGTTTCGTTTTACTCTTTCTAAAAGGTACAAATCCCACCACAACTAACCAAGGTCACAGTAATGTTCCTTCATCTGATTAATAGTGAAGGAAGGAGAATAGTTAGTCTCACACAACTGAATAATTCATAATAATATGATTGGTATAATGTTGCTGAATGTAGTTACTAAAATGCCATTCATATTTTCTTGGAATTATTCAATAATTCCATTAATATTATAACATATTGCTTTGACCTTGGGTTGCAATTTTCCTACTAAAGTATCAAAACTTGAGCTCCACTGTGAATTTATTAACCCTCTCAATAACTATAGAATCAAACTTGGAAATTTTTCTTTTAACAGAAAGAAACCACAGTACAGATTAAAACCTTAGTTAAAATTATACTGCTATATAACAGTAGAAGTTTTCAAAAAGAGGATAAAGTTTTGATTCAAAAAGTTCTGGTTCCTGGTCAGCTAAATATACCATACTTTAGATTAAGATTTAATAAAATGACCTGTCTTACCATTGGCATGCAGGTAAAGCAGCGGACAGGGTTGGGAGGCTCTGACTTTTGAAGTATTTGCTGATTTTTGTGGTGTAAATACATAATGACTGATCTTAAACTCTTGACATGATGGTGGTGAACTCCTAGTTAGTAAGAGATGGGCACGATTGACTCTTAATAGCAGAGCTAGTAACATACTCCTCTCGGACCAGAAACAAAATAAAATGGGTGGTTGATTTTTCTTGATAATTTCTGCACAGTGAAATTCTCCAGACAAACTTTTCTCAAACTTTCATATGCAAACAAATCACCCAAGCAGATTCTTATTTAGGATATAGATTCTCATCTGGCAGGTTTGGGTTGAGGCCTAAGATTCTGAACTTTGGACAAGCTACCAAGTGATGCCAAAACTTCTGGTTCCGTGGACCATACTTGCAGTACTAAGAGTATACCATACTGGTTCCAAAACTTTGGCCTGCTTCAGAATCACCATGTGACAGGGTTAAAATTCTTGCCCTCTGATTCAGTATGTGAATGAAAGGGGCAAGAATTTTCATTTTTGACAAGCTCTCAGATGATGATGGTCCAAGGACCACATCTTGAGAATCGTTGTTCCAGAGAAATCTCAGAACTCTGAGAAGCTTTGCTTTTTAATTTAAGGATCTAGAAAGAGAACAAAGATCATTTGGTTCTTGTTTTTTTTTTTTTAATCCCATTTATTATCCCATTGCCCATAAGACATGATTATCCATAAAATGTACAGTCTTGTGCTATATTCTGTTGCAAAATTACAGTGGAATTTAATTGTTTTGTCTTTGGGAATTTGCAATTTATAATTGGATACTAGCCAGAAACAATACGACAGCAAAATAAAAGATGCATAAGAAAGTTCATCAACACTGAAGTGTGATCAGGTGAGAGTTAAGTACAAGGAGATAAGGGAAATTATTAAGAAAAGTGACAATTTATGTTGGATATATGGTTCAAATGAACTAGGCATATCTAACGTTATGTGGGAAATGTAGGTCATAACATTGAGTCTGAGGGAGAAGACACGAAATTTGCTGGCAAAGTTTTCAATGTGGATTGCAACTTAAAATGAAGGAGTCACTATTAGCAGTTGGAAGACTTTTCATATTAAGGTTTGTAAAAACCCACAATAGGCATATTGCTTCAGGAGGAAGAGATGGGAATTGTGAGAACGATTCTCACAATATTCTCATTTGATCTAATGGCAGGAGCTATCAAAATTGTTAATTATCTTACTATCAGATTTTTTTTTATGATAGGAAGACTTAACTGATGTGTAAATGAATGAAGACCACCCAAATGAAAATGAATAAGTTACTTGTTCATAGCTAGGAAATCAGTCACCATCAGAGACTCAAGGTCAGAGAAGGGAATGAGAAATTGTATCGTGTAAAGAGAGGAAAGCTTCAGGTATGTTCTGGTTGGAGATTGTTGGCATAGGGAAGCTGGAGGTGAGCAAACTAAACTTAGAGCATGTGATTCGCTGGTTCAGGTTGTTGTATAGCAGAGACCAAGACAATGTTGTAAAACAATTATCCTCCAACTAATTAAAAGTAAAGAAAAAAAAAGTTATGACAATATTGTTGATTTTATTCCCTATACCGTACGTTACATACTTGTGACTTCCTTATTGCATCATGGAAATTACTGATGAAAGAACAAATGCACAAAAGCATTCAGGTTCTAGATAGAATGCAATGGATTAGCATCATGACCACTATGACAGAATTAATAATTGCTAGTCCTATAAGATACTGGAACCCATTCAGACCAAGAAAACAAACTATGGGGACCAGTCTTAGAGACTGGTAGTTTCACTTTTTCCTTGCTGCTGCTTCTGCTGCTAAGTCGCTTCAGTGGTGTTCGACTCTGTGCGACCCCATGGACGGCAGCCCACCAGGCTCCCCCTGGGATTCTCCAGGCAAGAACACTGGAGTGGGTTGCCATTTCCTTCTCCAATGCATGAAAGTGAAAAGTGAAAGTGAAGTCGCTCAGTCGTGTCCGACTCTTAGCGACCCCATGGACTGCAGCCTACCAGGCTCCTCTATCCATGGGATTTTCCAGGCCAAGAGTACTGGAGTGGGGTGTGACTGCCTTTGTTCTTTTTAAGATTTCTTTGGTTACTCCACATTTTTTGTGATTTCATAAAATATTAGGGTGTGTTTTCTTTCTGTTAGAGAAATTTTATTGAAACTTTTATGGAGATTGCATTGACTCTATAGATTACTTGGGGTGGTAGTATGGACATTTTAGCAATATTAGTTCTTCCACATGCATCATTTATTTGTGTCATACATTTTTTTTTCATCAATGCTTTAGTGTTTTCAGTATAAAAATCTTTTACTTCCTTGGTTAAATTTATTCCTAAGTATTTTATTCCTTTTGACATTACTGTAAATGGAATTACCTTAATTTCTCTTTCTGACAGTTTGGTATATAGAAAACCAACTAATTTTTATATATTTATCTTCTATCCTGAAAATTTATTAAAAGTATTTATTTAAACAATTTTATTATCATCTTTGGGGGTTTCTATATACAGTATCATTTCATCTGCTGAGAGAGATAGTTTTACTTCTTCCTTTCTGATTTGGATGCCATTTATTTTTAATGCTTGCCTAATCTTTTTGTCCTTAACTTTCAGCATTGTATTGAATCAAAGTTTTGAGATTGGCATCCTTGTCTTGTTCCTGGTCTTTGAGGGAAAACTTTTAGCTTTTCACTGTTGAGTATGGTGTTAACACACTCTTTGGGCTTGTCATATATTGTCTTCCTATGTTAAAGTATTTTTCCCTCCACACCCAGTTTGTTGAGAGCTTGTTTCATGAAAGGATGTTAAATTTTGTCGTATGCTTTTTTCTGTATTCATTGAGATGTTTATGATCTGTATTCTTCATTTTGTTCATTTGGTTTTTAATGTATTGTTTTGTAAAAATTGAGCCATCATTTCTTCACTGGAGTAAATCCCACTTGATTATGGTATATAATATTTCCAATATATTATTGAATTTACTGTGCTGATATAAATTGCTAATGAATTTTTTTCACTCACAGGAATGTTGGTCTGTTTTTAAATATAATTTTCTTTTTATGTAGCATCCCTGCCTGGCTTTGGTATTACGGTAATGCTTGCCTCATAAAATGAATTTAGAAGTTCTCTCTCCTCTTCTATTTTTTAGAAGTTTGGGAAGAATTAGTATGTATTCTTCTTAAATGTTTGGTAGAATTCACCAGTGAAGCCATCTGGTCCTAGATTTTTCTTCGTTGGAGCGTTTTTTGGTTACTAATTCAATTTCTTCCTAGCAATTGATCTATTCAGATCTGTGTCTTCATGATTCTGTCTTATTAGATTGTATATTTCTGGGAATTTATCTGTTTTTCTGAGTTGTCCCATTTGTTGGGATGAAATTGTTCATGGTTGTCTCTTGGGATTCCTTGTATTTGTGTGGTATTCATTTTAAAGTCGCCTCTTCCTTTAGAATTTTTAGTTTCCTCTTTTTTTCTTGGTAAGTCTAGCTACAAGTTGTCTATTGTTTATACTTTGAAAAATGGCTCTGACTTCTATTAAACTTTCTTTGTCTCTTAGTGCAGTCTTTAGCTTAAAGTCTATTTTGTTTGATACAAGCATAGTTAGCTCCCCTGCTTTATATTACTGTCCATTTTCCTGGAACATCTTTTTCCACCCCTTTATATTCAGTCGGTGTGTGTTCTTAAAGCTTAAGTAAATCTCTTGTAAGTAACATACTGCTGGTTCTTGTTTTTTTATTCATTCAGCTACAGTGTGCTCTTTGATTAGAGAAATTACAATTCTCCAATGTATCTACAATTAAAGTAATTATTGATAGATACGGACTTAGCATACCTTCTCCTGGTAAGGGAAGACAAGTGGCAGGATTATGTGAGCAAAGTGAAAAATGCCTTGAGAAGTACCAACTATGTCTCTTTACCTTAAGCTACATTTATTCATTACATTTTCACCCTAAACTAGCTTAAGTGATTAAAATTATGTATATTTAACAGTGCAAAATAAATTGTAATGTCTAAAATGAAAATATTACTGATGTATATTAAAATAAGAAAACAGAACACTAATTTTAATCCAAGCTTATCACTGCCTAACACATATGAAGTTCTTTGGGAGAGAGTTCCTACAGAATGGGTATCCAAGTATTAATAGCATTGTTAAAGCATCAAAACTAAGTAGAAATAAAATACATTCTATTAGCAGAATTGAAAAAGCAAGCTTTTTTTCACTCAGTCTTTTGGATCTAGGAAAGTTTAGTATTTCCTCTTGGATCAGAAACACCTGGAGGAAAGACTGTCAAAAATCTACATTTCTAAAGCCCTCAAGTAGGAACTTTTAATGAACCAAATTTTAAAACCTCAAGCTTAAAATAAAACAATTGACCCCCAAAATCTTGCAAGTGGCAAAGGTTTAATAATTTTTAAAATTTTGTTTATATTATATTTGTTTTGTATGTATATTACATATTTATACAACTAAAACAAACCCCAGAAGTTAACAACTTAATACAGCTATGTTCAAAAATAATACTATGACTTAGAGGTTAGTTACAAAGAAAAAGAGCTTATGATAAAAAATATATTAATACTCTGACTTAGAAGAGCTTAGTGAAAAAATCTTAAAATAGGTCAGGAGAATTAATTTTGAATTACAGTTACCACACTTTATTTCTTATTTATTTTGTGGAAATAAAAGTCCAGTAAGTTATTTTAACTTGCATTATCTTGAAGAAAAGTTTCTATATATTCTTTTATAAACACAAAATATAATCCATTTTGCAGTGATACTTTTGAAATTTCCATCTGTTTCTCTTTACCCTTGTTGTTTGAACTAAATTTTTATCTCCTTTTTTGTCTTTATATGTCCTTAGCTTTATTCTATGTGGTAATTGAGGGAACTTGAAGACTCTAAATTATAAAGAAGCTTGGGATTATTGCTTTTTAGAGAAAATGCACTTCTAGTAATAATTTTTATCCTGTGTTCAAAGAATTGTCCCCAGTGTTCCTTGAATACCATCTCTTACACTTAACTTATTCTGTGATAAAATTTATTCAGTTCCCAAACTTGTTATTTGAAAGGAATTGAAACACTTTTGGAAAGCTAATTAGCATCTCTACAGACTTTTCTGTCCCTTCCCCAAAGACAAATTGAACTAGAAAGAAAATAAACTGTGTACCTAGGCTCTGAGTTTAAAACAGAAGACATTAATAAGGAGTATTTAACAATTTAATAACTTCACCCCCCACCCCCAGCCAGAATATTATTTCACTGGTACAGAAAACTGTCAAAAAAAATTGAGGGTCATTTGATCATTTTTTTTCTGTGCTGTTGGTAATTACTGTATACCATAGACCTGCACACCATGGGCCATGGGTCAAACCATATATCACCTGTTTTTAAAATAAAGTTTTATTGGCACACAGTCACACCCTGTTCTTTGTATATTTACCTATACTGACTTTCAAATTACAGCTTGAGAATTGAACAGAATAATCGAGACAACACAGGTTCTATACCAAAAATATTTACTACCTAGCTCTTCCCCTAGAAGAAGTTGTCATAACTTATTTTCCCCGAGTAATTAAGTAACTTGGTTGGAAGGGCACTTCCCTTGTGGCTCAGACTGTAAAGAATCTGCCTGAAGTTCAGAAGATCCAGATTAGAACCCTGGGTAAGGAAGATCTCCTGGAAAAGGGAACACCAACCCGCTCCGGTATTCTTGCCTGGAAAATTTCATGGACAGAGGCGCCTGGAGCATGTAGTCCATGGGGTCACAAAGAGTCGGACACGACTGAGCAACTAACATACACACACATAACTTTTAACAATAGTGTCATGAAATAAAGTCAAGAAAACTATTCTTGTTCTTGATTTCTATCACTGATGCTCTATCTAGCAATTTTTTTCAATCCTTCCCACTTTATAAACCTAACAGCAGCAGACTATGCACCTAACAGAAGCAGAAGATGTTAAGAGGTGGCAAGAATACACAGAACTATACAAAAAAGATCTTCATGACCCAGATAAACATGATGGTGTGATCACTCACCTAGAGACAGACATCCTGGAATCTGAAGTCAAGTGGGCTTCAGGAAGCATCACTACAAACAAAGCTAGTGGAGTTGATGAATGGAATTCCAGGTAAGCTATTTCAAATTCTAAAAGATGATGCTGTGAAAATGCTGCACTCAATATGCCAGCAAATCTGGAAAACACAGCAGTTGCCATGGGGCTGGAAGAGGTCAGTTTTCATTCCAGTCCCAAAGAGGCAATGTCAAAGAATGTTGAAACTACTGCATAATTGCACTCATCTCACACTCTAGCAAAGAAATGCTCAAAAATCTCTAAGCCAGGCTTCAATAGTACATGAACTGTGAACTTCAAGATGTTCAAGCTGAATTTAGAAAAGGCAGAGGAACCAGAGATCAAATTGCCAACATCCCTTGGATTACTGAAAAAGCAAGAGAGTTCCACAAAAACATACTTTTGCTTCATTAACTACACCAAAGCCTTTAAATGTGTGGATCACAACAAACTGTGGGAAATTCTGAAAGAGATGGGAATACCAAACCACCTGACCTGCCTCCTGAGAAATCTGTATGCAGGTGAATAAGCAACAGTTAGAACTGAACATGGAACAACAGACTGGTTCCAAATTGGGAAAGGAGTACATCAAGGCTGTATATTGTCACCCTGCTTATTTAACTTACATGTAGTGTACATCATGCAAAAGCTGGGCTGGATGAAGAACAAAATGGAATCAAGATTGTTGGGAGAAATATCAATAACCTCAGATAGGCAGATGACACCACCCTTATGGAAGAAAGCGAAGAACTAAAGAGCCTCTTGATGAAAGTGGAGAGTGAAAAAGTTGACTTAAAACTCAGCATTTATAAAACCAAGATCATGGCATCCAGTCCCATCACTTCATGGCAAATAGATGGGAAAACAATGGAAACAGTGACAGACTTTATTTTGGGGGGCTCCAAAATCACTGCAGATGGTGACTGCAGCCATGAAATTAAAAGACGCTGGCTTCTTGGAAGAAAAGCTATGATCAACCTAGACTGCATATTAAAAAATAGAGATAGTACTATGCCAACAAAGGTCCGTCTAGTCAAGGCTATGTTTTTTCCAGTAGTCATGCATGGATGTGAGAGTTGGACTAAAAAGAAAGCTGACTGCTGAAGAATTGATGCTTTTAAACTGTGGTTTTGGAAGAGACTCTTGAGAATCCTTTGGACTGCAAGGAGATACAAACCAGTCAGTCCTAAAAGAAATCAGTCCTGAATATTCATTGGAAAGACTGATGCTGAAGCTGAAACTCCAATACTTTGGTCACCTGATGCAAAGGACTGACTCATTTGAATAGATCCTGATGCTGGGAAAGATTGAAGGCAGGAGGAGAAGGGGACGATTGAGGATAAGTAGATTGGATGGCATCACTGATGTGATGGACATGAGTTTGAGTAGGCTCTGTGAGTTGGTGATGCACAGGGAAACCTGACATGCTGCTGTCCATGGGGTCGCAAAGATTTGGACACAACTGAGCAACTGAACTCAACCTTACTTCTTGAATCAACTCTCATCTGAGGCCTTTCTAAATGCTTCCAAATAGAATAAATTTCTCCTCCATGTTACCTTCATATTTGGCACATGCTTTTATTGCTGTGCTTCTCACTCTGAAGTTTAAGTACATTTTGCATGTCTATCTTCCCCAGTATACCGTGAACTCCTTGAGGACAAGGACAATATTAGTACAGTGTCCAGTGAATGTTGGTCAAATTGTATTTGCATTAGTGTAATCATCTAAGAATTGCTGGCTAGATTTGCTAGACTTAGATTCATAGTATGCATGGGACAAAATAGTTTAAAGATCAAGTAATACTGAAGCAAAAGAACAAATTGTCTCTTAATGTTGACAAATAGACACATAACTTGAGATCTATGAGTTTGGTTTATTTGGAGATTTACCAAGTGCTATAGCCCAGGATACAGTCTCTCAGATACCTCTGAAGAACTGCTCCAAAGAAAGGGATAGGGGTTCAGCATATATGTGATTTTGGAGAATGGGTACATGCAGTCAGGCCACATACTGAGAGAAGTTATGAAGCACATAAGCTAGTCATAAACCACAGATAGCTTAATGATTTTCATGTTTTTCTAAGTATGGGAACAATCAAGAAATTGGATGCATAACATTTTCTCCTGAAATATCTGAAGGCCTGTTCTTCCAGTTTTCCTAGAGCACAGAGTGCATCATTCCTGATCTGCACCCTGGACTTCTTTCAGAGTGTCTTGAAGGTCAACAATTGTGGTGGCTAATGACTCAATCCTTGTAGAGCCAGATGGCGAGCAACATTCTTAGTTGGATGTAATGTTACACGGAAACTGCAACTAGAAAAGTTGACCAATAAGAATTTCTTTTTTAAATAGTTCCGTTTCCCTAGCTTTCAAATTCATTATGCTAAGGAGAAGGAAAGGGGCAGGGAAAGGGAGAAGGAGAAGTGTGTGTGTGTGTGTGTGTGTGTGTGTGGTTGCGGAGGGGGAGCGTGAGGAGGGAAAGAATGTGCTTCATAGACATATGATTGCAAATATTAGATTGAATTCAGAAAAATTCCCATTGAAGTTATTTTTAAATAGTCTTGTCACATTTTTAAAAATACATAATGATTATAGAGAAAAAAATAGAGGAATTATTAAAAACTGAGTCTTGGATCATTTAGTAATTTTTTTTATTTTGAGCTGCTGCTGCTAAGTCACTTCAGTCATGTCCAACTCTGTGCATTGAGACATTAATCACAGGATATGGTCTTTAAGTTATAATAATACAGTGGTATGTTATTTTACTTAGGCTAACATCCTAGCATTTTGCACAGATCTGACTTATAGTAGGGACACACTGATAAATCCTTGTTAATGATTCTAAAGCCAGGGAAGCTGAACTCCTTACCTCCTATTGTGCCCCATACATAGTGAGATTCTGGAGCCAGCTAGAAGGAACTAGAAAAGTTCCCTATCTTCCCCTCCCTCCTCCCTTTCTCACTTCTTCGTCTCTCCCTCTTTTCTCTTTAGTGCCTTTATTCTCTGGTAGATTTCCTTGAATTATGGAAAATATGGCTACCAATTGGTCATAAAGAACCCTGGGTTTAATTATCCTCACATCTAGGCAGCCAGTCAAAAGAAAATACCATTTACTTGCTATTCCCAACAGATTTTGGATTGAGAGTATGACTGTTTTTGGTCACGTATGTGAAACTAAGGGGTGAGGCTTAATTGAAGCCAATGTGGCTCAGATGATAAAGTGTCTGCCTACAATGCAGGAGACCCGGGTTCAATCCCTGGGTCAGGAAGTTCCCCTGGAGAAGGACATGGCAACCCACTCCAGTATTCTTGCCTGGAAAATCCCATAGATGGAGGAGCCCGGTGGGCTACAGTCCATGGGGTCGCAAAGAGTCGGACATGACTGAGCAACTTCACTTGATTTCACTTCAAATATAATATATAAAAACGGCAGTAGAATGATTGTACAAATGATTCTAGGCAGTCCAGCAAAGCCACCATTAAAGCTATGCCTGTCTGTGGCATTACTACAGAGAAGGTTGGAGTTACTCTTTTCACATGTCCTTAGCTTCTTCCATTGATAACTGACATGAAAAGCATTGTTTAGCATGATATTTCCAGGCTTTAGGACATCTTGAGGTTATAAATTGGATATGTGAGGCTCTGTTTTGTCTTTGAGATTATGATGAATGATGTAATCAAAATAGTATAGACTCTGGAGCCATAAAAACCTTTGTTCAAAACTATAATATGTCTAATCTTAGCACCATGACTTAATTTTCTCTTAAGACTGGCTTTAACGAGACCTTTTACAGAGATTTTATGACATTCAAAATGGAAAACTTTAATTCATCATTGCATTTGTCACAATTATAAATAACAATCTCTATGTATGATTGTACTGTAGATTGTAAGCATCTCTGGTGCTTCCCAGGTGGCACTAGTGGTAAAGAACCCACCTGCCAGTGCAGGAGACATAAGACATGTGGGTTCGATCCCTGTGTTGGGAAGATCCCCTGGAAGAGGGCTTGGCAAACCACTCCAGTATTTTTGCCTGGAGAATCCCATGGACAGAGAAGCCTGGTGTAGTATGGTCTGGTCTATAGGGTCACAAAGAATTGGGCATGCCTGAAGCAACTTAGCACACACATAAGCATTTTTAGAGCTGGGATATATTTTTCCCTGAGAGCATTATACAGTTTTTGGCATGTAGGACATGAGATATAAATGATGGGTATTCTTTACCTTGTTTGACGTCTTGAAGCCTGTTACTTGATTAATACCTCTAACTTTCTGCAATGCCACACAGAAGAGCCAGTCTTCTGATCATATATACTAGCCTTCTGCCTGAAGGGAAATATCAGACATCAGATCAGATCAGTCGCTCAGTCCTGTCCGACTCTTTGCGACCCCATGAATCGCAGCACGCCAGGCCTCCCTGTCCATCACCAACTCCCGGAGTTCACTCAGACTCACGTCCATCGAGTCAGTGATGCCATCCAGCCATCTCATCCTCTGTCGTCCCCTTCTCCTCCTGCCCCCAATCGCTCCCAGCATCAGAGTCTTTTCCAATGAGTCATTTATTCAAACAATAAATGATTTACCAGTTAACTTTTCAAAATCAACAGTAAAAAGGGTTCCTAACACTTATTTTGCCTGTAGGGCTGATTGTCACAAGTTGAATAACTTTAAAAACAAAGGGAACAGTAATTAAGTTCACTTATTTGCAAGATTAAAAAAGATCAGAAGACTAAAGTTATAACATGCTTCTTTTGGTTTCATTCACAGATACATTGAATCTTGTGTTCTTTGAAAATGAGAGTCATAAAAAGAAGGGAACACTGAAAGAGGAAACACTGAAGCCAATCATTTTCAATTTTATAGTCAATAAAGTATTTCAGGTCATATTCTGGTAGTCATCATATTTCCCTTTATTTAGTCACTTTAGTAAGCGTGTCCTTTAGGCATATTAAAAGATATCAATTAACCACCCAAGGCCTGGTGATAAATCCTAACTTTGAAGACTTCTTTCCATTAAAAAAAGTTATCGAAAAAATTTTATATCATGAGGATACTTTGCAGAAAAATCTGTAGTAACTCTAATAATACAACTGTTATGTTGTTTTGTGTTCCCAGAGAACAAAACTAGATGCTTAGCATTTGAAGTTTAAAAGTCTTAAGTATTCATTCATTCCACTACAGAGCAATTTAGTTCATTAAGGCCATTTGTTCAGCAGTTTTTCTGAAATTTAGAAGTGGAAAAAATAGCAATTTGGTATGGTGCTTAGAGAAGTATTTTTCAATTAAATATGTTCACAAAATGCCATATTAAGGCAGATATATATGTATGCATACACACAGAAATACTGTTTTATAGCTTATTCTTTCACTCCGGTTTCTTTTAGTTGCTATCTGATTGGTAAGTGACTAGAACTAATTGTCAGCTCAGCCAAGTCTCCCAGGAAATGGAGCAGAGATTGATCTAGATATGAATGTTTATGCAAATATTGCATTTATGTTCAGTTTTTGGTCCATCCCATCTTTCTGTGCAGGACTCTGAATTTCACTTGGAGACCTAGGATGGGCTGTCACAACCCCAGAAGTCATTTGTTGTTATAATATTTTTTTTCCCTGCTAAGTTGGACAATAACTTGCTTTTAAAAAATTATTGTCGGCTCTATCTGGGCACAGCATGACTTAAGGAAATGTAATTGCAATCCCATCATTTATGTGATCAACTTATAGTTCTCCCTGATAATATTTTTCTAAAAAAGATACATATCTGCTGAAATGTCTCAGCAGTACCAAGGCAGTGTGTGTCATTTCTCTTCCTTAATAAACCCCATAGAGTGATCTTAAAAGCAGACAATTCCAGAATGTGAAGTTTGAGGCTGGAGGAAAAGTAAGATGGCTTCACAAATAGCCTTATTCTCATCTGGCAGAGAATCCGTGAAGAATTGGTCCCAAATGAATGCATGGACATTTGAGGGGTTCGGAGGGGGAACAGCATATTCACTTCAAAAGGCTCTCTCTCTTCACTGTGAGCAATAGTCTGTGCTGACAGAGATCCAGGCAGAGTTGTAGATTAATGATGCTTACGACTGGGTGGTGGTCATAACACATGCGCACTGAAGGACTAGACAGATGTCATTGCTGCCAGAATCCCCTTACCCGTCGCCTTCTCTCACTTTGAAAGCACACCCAAGGCAAACTTCATATGAGGGCTGCTCTGCTCAAATGACCTTGACTGCTCTGTGAAGGTGTCACTGATAACTTGGTGATCCCAGGTTACTATAACTGCTTGTGTTACAGGTTGTTGAGATAAAACATTTTTATCTGTAGAGCAGACAGGAAAACTCTGCCCATATATGACCTTTCATTTTCCAATTATCATTATGGGAACGAAGCATCTGTCTTTCATTTCAGGGTGCTAAAACATCTCGATGATAGCCCTGAAATGAAATGAAGTGAAGTGAAGTCGCTCAGTCGTGTCCGACTCTTTGCAACCCCATGGACTATAGCCTATCAAGCTCCTCCGTCCATGGGGTTATCCAGGCAAGAGTGCTGGAGTGGATTGCCATTTCCTTCTCCAGGGGATTTTCCCAACCCAGGAATAGAACCCGGGTCTCCCGAACTGCATGCAGACGCTTTACCGTCTGAGCCACCAGGGAAGCTTCCTGGCCAAATAATTCTGAATAAAACTGCTATATAAATATATATTTCATTGTATTTCAATATTATGGTGAAAGTAATAAGTTTAGAATTTGGTTGCCATGTACCCAAGTGGACTGTTGACATTATACTATCATGCTATTTGCTGATAGATATATGTATATATAAATTTCAGATGAAAAGAAATAAAACAAACTACTTCATTTAAGCACCTCAAATCATACCCCAGTTACTCACTTAAGCTTAAGAAGGTAGAATAGTCCATGTCCTTCCAATGGAGAGGCTCTACCCCATAAAATCAGCCTATTTCCACCTAGAGTAATGTAACGAACCATAGAGTATCTGTCGATGTAACTACCTTTGCCTACTTCATCAAATTAAACTGAGCCTATTTAAAGCTTTACAAACCAAGTGAGACATAGTTTCTTTTAAATTCTTAGCTCAACATATGAGAAAAGCCATGGTCTGTGAAAAATCTAGGAAATCTGAAAAGGTGTAGAATTTTAGAAGCATTTTTAAACTCATGATGAAGAATTTGCTAATGTGAACTCCAGGCAATTTGCTTTTCTTAAGTACAGAATTATTTTCTGCCATTTTGGCTTAAATCTTCTGCAAAACTAAACTTATTAGCTATATGTAGAGAGCCAAAGGGAAAGTAACAATATCCTTTTTACTGGTTCTGTAAGGTCAGAGATGATAATATTGATACTTGGACATTATCAGTGTGCTTTGAATGATGCTTGGATTTGATCAAACCATGAGTATAACTATATATTAAAAAGTAGATTCTACAAGTTACTCATGATTCTCTCTTACTTTCTGTAAATCTTCACCCATAAATATAAAACTATTTTCCAGGTGAGTTTTTAATATACCACTTGTGTCTGGTACAGTGTTCAGCTCTTAGAAGGCTTTAATACATGTATTTTAACCACTAAATGGGAATGTAAATTTCTATCTGCTTTTGAAGGATAAATTTGTGAAATCACATCTCCTGCATATTGAAGGAACCATAGCCACTACTGAATATAAACACGACCTACTGTTTAAAAGACATCAGTTCTGTGTGTTTAAAATAAGTATTATTCTTCAGTGAATTTGCTTTTTTAGCTTTTAATTCATTGTCCTGGCCCAGAACTTAGTGTATTATTTTTTTAAAAAAGCACTGTCCACAATAATGACATAATCATAGAAAATAAAGTTTCAGAGTTGGGCATTACATTGATTCCTAGCTTCAAATATGATCTTAATGCTTTGCTAACTATTTCAGATTTAACCTCCAGTTCACTTCTAAACGTTTTTTTGGATTGCTTTTTTATTTTATTTATTTGGGTGTGCCAGAATTAGTTGCAGCACACAGAATCTTTTAGTGTGGCATGCTGGATCTAATTCCTTGACCAGGAATTGAACCCAGAACCCCTGCATTGGGAATCTGGACTGTTAGCCACTGAAACCACCCAGGGAGAAGTCCCACCTCTGAAAATTTGACCTGGGTCTTTAATGGAGTGAGGACAAGAACTTGTATGTCATCACGTCTCCTTCCAATGATCTTTTATTGACAATATGCTGCATAACCTAAAACCATATTGATTGCAAATATCTCTAATGAGATTGTAGTCGGTGGTGCAGAAGTGAGGACAACAGCCTTTGAGTCCTCAGACTTTACAACAGTTAACTTCTTAACTTCTGGACTTGTTTTAGAGTTGCTTCAACATGGATGTTTTACTAAATTTTTAAACCCCCTGTTGTTATATACAGGGTTCATTATGTGTGGAGATGTGTGATGACATCTAAGAGAAATCAGAACCCTTGGACAGTTGGGAAGTGATTCTTAAAGGTTTAGTGTGTGACTTTCGGGATGGGATTTTATGGGTTTGAATTTCAACTGTATCATCAAACCTTGAAATTTCCAACAAGTTTCTTACCCTACTGTAGCTCTGGTATCCCAACCAGTAAGGTGGAGATAATTTGAACTTCTAATTCAAATGATGGTTTTGAAGATTAATTCAGATGACAGATGTAAGGCATGTAGAATAGCACTTAGCAGATGATTCATATGCAATTGATGTTAGGTGTTATTACTGTTTCACTGATTGGAATAAATTGTTTGGCCAGTACAGCCCTATATCATAATGAGTTGTGCTGCTGCTGTAGAGCTATTGAAGATTTTAGTTCTTCAAATATTACTGAAATCAAAACTAAAGTTATAAACCTTTCCCTCTTAGTTTTCTTTCCTAAGTTAAAATATAGCTGTAGTATGAATTTAGAACTCATTCTGAACTTTAGTTTTTATGGTAAATTTCCCATTTTAGAAGTTTAAAGTAACTTCTTTCCACTGTGTTAATGTTTTTCTCAAATTAGTGAAAAATAAGGAAGTCAGCTGTTCTGATTTTTAATACATGTATGTGTGTAAGCAAATAGAGATGAATTTTCTACTTTCAGTATTTTGACTGAAGAAAAATAATCTTGCTAGTAACTGGTATAGACTCTGTTAAGTAAATTTGATATTTAACTTGAATAATACACCATCTCTGAAGGAATTTTGGGCTTCCATGGTGGCTCAGTGGTAAAGAATCTGCCTGCAATTCAGGAGACTCAGGAGATGTGGGTTTGATCCCTGGGTCAGGAAGAACTTCTGGAGGAGGGCAGGGCAACCCAGTCTAGTATTCTTGCCTGGAGAATCCCATGGACAGAGGAGCCTGGTGGGCTATAGTCCATGGGGTCACAACACGTTGGACACAACTTGTTGAGAGCACACACACATAAGGAATTTTGTCCCATATGTCCACTAGGACAGCGTGGCTAGAAATGTCATCTCTGACAATTGACTGTCCCTTTTGGAACCTTCCTGAGGATCCTTGGTGAGTGTTCTCCAGCCAAAGACTTATCAGAAATACACCTGTGAGTGAGGAAATTGGATGTATTGTTCATTGCTGCGACAAAGAAAACACACTGTGAGGAACCATGAACCATCTCAGTAAAGGATGGTGAAGATCAGGGGTCATGTTAGACTACTTGAAAGTGAAAGTGAAGTGAAGTCGCTCAGTCGTGTCCGACTCTTTGTGACCCCATGGACTGTAGCCTACCAGGCTCCTCTGTCCATGGGATTTTCTAGGCAAGAGTACTGGAGTGGATTGCCATTTCCTTCTCCAGGGGATCTTCCCAACCCAGGGATTGAACCCAGGTCTCCTGCATTGTAGACAGACGCTTTACTGTCTGAGCCACCAGGGAAGACTACTTGAGTAAATGTTTAGAGCTCTTTGTTCTGAATTGGGTGGTGTCAGGAAACAAAAGTAAATTTATAACTGGTATTTCAGGAAGCCTTATCTAGAAGAAGGGAGGACTAGAGTGAGGCTCAACTAAAATTGGTAAAGAAGTAGTGGTTCATCATATTGACCAGGATAGGGAGATGCCTGGTCAGTTCTGTTGATTTAGAAGATTATTCTCTGTGTTCTGAAATGATTATGGAGGAGTCTTGCTGTTTTTTTGATCCATTGCTGTCACAGAATGACCTTGTTTGATGTTAAAGTTCTGTGAAGTTCTTTATTTCAACCAGAAGATGCCACAGTCTACCTGTGAACAACAGAAAGCAATCAGGCGCTGATTTTTGCTTTCTCACAGTGTTCATAATACTCAAGGTTAGTAAATACAAGCAAATAGAACCAATATTTACTTTAGGGCAGCTAAGTGCCAGGACTGTGCTGGTTGCTTCAGATAAACAGCCATGCTTACGCTGCACAAGAGTCTTAGTTTTGTAAAGGAAGAATGTTAGCTTTCTTTGCAGCCAACGCAACAGAGACTCAGATGATGTGATTTACCTAAGGTCAGATATATACTCAAGGTTGGATCACAAGCTGTCTCTCTCCAAAACACAGATTCTTTGCACCAGGGAATATTTCTTCCATGTGTTTGCAGTTTGCCTGCTTAAGAGAGGGAGCAGGGCACCAACTCAAAAAAAACAACTTGGGTGGTTTCCTTTAAACGGCACCGTGTATTCTGAAGACAAGGGCTCCTGTTAGACCCATTTGAACTCTCTTCTAAAATCTATTCACTCTGATTCATGTGTTTTTCTAATAAGCTTCATAGTCCCAAATCATAGAAAACATGTAACACAAAACAAAATGAGAGTGGGGCTGTGGAGAGGGGGGGTTCTGCATTTTAACCACATTGCTCACTACTAGTTGAGAAAAGAAAACCCTAATTAACCTACACATGATCTCAAAGAACAAATCAGTTTGCGTCCTTAAATACAAAAAAAAATATCATAATCCATCTCTGAGACTGTTAGTGTATGAACATAATAAAACATTGATATGATTATAGTTATGATTCCAAGTTTTCTAATAAAAGTGAAATAATAATTGAACTGTTTATGGAGGCAGTGCATTTAAGAAAGTATATTGAAAGTATGAAATCTGACAAGTTGGTTGCTAAATGGGTAAAATGCTGGGACCTAGAAAATTTACTGCTTATAATTCTTACTACTTTGTCAAGTAAAACAGGCATTATGATAATTTTATTAACGATAGGAACCAAGTAGTAGTCTTATCATCATTTTATGACTTGATCTGAATATTGTATTTGAGGGATTTGCTTAAATGATACACGTGATCATGAAAGAGAGTTAAAAATAATAATTTACAGTGTGAATCCAATGTCAAAAAAAGTTACCTTTAACAGTTTTTTCTGAAGGCAAGATGAAATTGGTATAAACTGAAGAAAGATTATTTTATGTTAGCCCTTAAAATATGTAATGAAGATCTTATAACTAATATAAGTCCCAAGAGATTTGTATTAGGAAAGAAAGTTATATGAGCTACTGAATGACCTGGCTTAGATGTGGTGAACCATCAGCCTATGAATAAATGGAGTTTGCAGATTGTTTAGTCTGCAGAATATTGATCCACTTAGGGATTTTTGTGAAAAAACAAAACAAAATCGTAAACTGATATCTACAAAGATAAACAATGAGGCAATATGAGGATGATGAAAATGTCTGTCTGTCCCATATTTCCTACAGTGCTGCAGTGTAGAGGGAGCAGCTGGCTTTTATGAGCTTTTGGTCAAGAGAGTAGCACACCTGGAGTGCTCTACCTGTCGACTTTGGGTCTTTGCAGACATTTGTATTCATGGTCCTCCTCAGGATGTTTACTTAGATTTTTCCTCCTGGCTTGGTGATTCTTTGTGTTCATCAGTATGTTTCTCTTATCCTCACTTTCTCTTTATGCACACATTTATTTTTTATGTATGTGTATGGCCAAGAAGAAGAGAGAGGCAATTTTTTCAGAAGCTAAATATATTGTATCTTATATATATTCACCAAGGACATTTTCATTTTAAATTTAACATATTAGTGATACTGATTTTTAGCAAAATCCAGGCAAATCTGCAGGGCTTTGGTTCAATTAGCTACATTATCAGTGAATCAGTTCAATTCAGTTCAGTTCAGTCGCTCAGTCGTGTCCGACTCTTCTCGACCCCATGAATCACAACATGCCAAGCCTCCCTGTCCATCACCATCTCCCTGAGTTCACTGAAACTCACATCCATTGAGTCAGTGATGCCATCCAGCCATCTCATCCTCTGTCGTCCCCTGCTCCTCCTGCCCCCAGTCCCCCAGCATCAGATTCTTTTCCAATGAGTCAACTCTTTGCATGATGTGGCCAAAGTACTGGAGTTTCAGCTTTAGCATCATTCCTTCCAAAGAACACCCAGGGCTGATCTCCTTTAGAATGGTGTATAGGTTAATTTTATTTAAACGTCAGAGTTAGAATTGAATTTAGGTTGTGGTAATTTTGCTTCAAAATATAGAGACATAATTTTAAAATCATATAAGAAATTAATGTCTGCTTAACTTTCGCTGGTGTACTTTTCTGGCTTTTTTATTTCCTCTCTATAAGCAAGATTAGTGACCTGCTTGTATTGCTTGAGAAGCATCACAAATTTCATTTAGAAAGATCTCCTCATTAATAGAATTCTTGATGTATTTATTAAACACAGGGAACAGATCATGTTTTATATTAATGTCATTAATTCTCCAATCCATATTTTTAGTTGCTATTTTTGCAACTGTAAACATTAATTTGCAGGTACAAGGGCTATATCACTGTTCTATTAGTTTTGAATTTTTAGCAGAAATGAGATACGATTGTCCATTAAGATACAGTCCAACTGTGAACACAAATTATTCTATTGTGTTTAATAAACTACCATGATGAATTTTTCACAGTGATTTGTTATTTGTTTAAAATGCCAGATAATTAAAAAATTTTTCATCTGAAGGAAACATAGCTTTGTATATGTCATTTGCTCAGAATCTTAGATGCAGAATAAAATTGTGTCTATATTACTGAATGCTTTATATGCTTATTGAGGACTTGCATACTTTGTTATGATCTTCAAGTATAACAGAATACTCCAAAGGCTCTATTTTATTGTTGAAATGTTGCAATATAGATCCATTCATTTGCTACTGGAATGATAATATCCATCTTTTGTGTTACTACTCTTTCCATGAGTAATACGTATTCTAATTTTTACCTTAATCTCTGATACTGTATTTATCATGATTTTTTTAATTTTATTTTATTTTTAAACTTTACATAATTAGTTTTGCCAAATATCAAACTGAATCTGATACTGTATTTATCATGATTTTTGTAAAGACTTTCACTGTGAATACTGGCCAGTTTTCTTCAGGCTACCTTATTTAAGAAACCAAATCCTTTAGGCTGTCATGATATACAATCCAAGGCATATGGACTATGACTTTCTGGAAGGTCATGTCTAGCAAGATGTAGGTCCTATTCCTCAAGCTAAGCTGCATGATGGCGGTAGGAGAGGATGAATTTTAGAGGCTATAAGGCTGTAAATAATTTTCCCTTACATATCATAGTGATTTCATAAGAGGAAAGAATTATGTGTTATCTACTTAATGGTGTATGCAATTATTGAAAACTGATGTTAGATGCTAAAGCAAAACCCAGAAGAGTTACTGTGATAGAATTAAAGAGAAAGACTCATTCATACTCTGTCCCTAGTGTATTCATCAAGATTCTCCACACACACACACACACACACACAATGTTGCACAGTTGGATATATATATACACATATGTGTGTTTATATGTATCAATATGTGTGTGAATATACACAGATGAGAAAGAGATTGATTTCTTGGTTTTAAGGAAGTCTTATTCAATTGTGGAGTCTGACAATTTCAAAATCTGCAGGGCAGGATGGCAGGCTGGAGAGATTGCTCTAGGGTTATTGTTTTTTCTCGCCTCTCGATGTTGGCCTTTTGTTGAAGAACCTGTGCTTGCAGCCCTTTCAGCTGTGTAATTCACTGTCAATGCTGGAATCCTCTTGTGGAAGCAAGATTTGAGGGAGGATAAGCATTCTATGATTGTACAACCGGATCTTAGTTTGTAAGTCTCTGAACTGTGATCTTCATGTATCTTTGACATAGCTCCTCCTTCCTGTGGTGAAACAGGAAGGCGAGCGTGATCTGGTAGGAGAGATGACTTTCTCTGCCTTGAGCGAAGACTCTGGTCAAGTCTTTTCCCCTGGAGAGTAGACCCCTTTGATGGACACTGCTCTGGGCATATTTCACAATGATATTCGTACCCACCTTCTGCTAGTGCGGAAAGGGGATATTTATTGGATCTTTATTTGAGAATTGGTGGTCTTCCTAGCATTGAAAAAGAGAGAGTTCCACCTAAGATTTGATCCCCAGGAGTTTCTCACTGCCATGCTATCCTATACTCAACTTTAGCAATTTGTTAAAATTACTTTTTAAGTGTTTCTGTACGTGTCTGGTTCTAGCAGCTTTTGCCCTAGATGAAGATCTCAGTTATAACTCTGTGGGCTTGCCTCTCTCTCCCAGTTTCAGAGAGGGGAGGGATTTCCTTGTAAATTCAGTTCACTGATAGAACCAAGTCAAGACCCTGATTTTCTGTTTGTTCAGATTTTTTTTTTTCCTTATAAAGACAGTGATGGCCTATAAGTTTTACATACTGGGACTGAAACTGGAAATTATTACTCTATGTTGTTATAATTGAGACCTCACAAGATTTCTCTCTTTGACTTGTGGACACATGATAGGAAGATCATGGCATCTGGTCCCATCACTTCATGGCAAATAGATGGGGAAACACTAGAAAGAGTGGCTGGCTTTATTTTTGAGGGGGCTCCAAAGTCACTGCAGATGGTGACTGCAGCCATGAAATTAAAAGATGCTTACTACTTGGAAGGAAAGTTATGACCAACCTAGACAGCTTATTAAAAAGCAGAGACATTACTTTGCCAACAGAGGTCCGTCTAGTCAAGGCTATGGTTTTTCCAGTAGTCATGTATGGATGTGCTGCTGCTGCTGCTGTTGCTGGTAAAGTCACTTCAGTCATGTCTAATCCTGTGCGACCCCATAGACGGCAGACCACCAGGCTCTGCCGTCCCTGGGATTCTCCAGGCAAGAACACTGGAGTGGGTTGCCATTTCCTTCTCCAAGGCGTGAAAGTGAAAATGTGAAAGTGAAGTTGTTCAGTCGTGTCCAACTCTTAGTGACCCTGTAGAGCGCAGCCTACCAGTCTCCTTGGTCCATGGGATTTTCCAGGCAAGAGTTCTGGAGTGGGTTGCCATTGCCTTCTCCAGTATAGATGTGAGAGTTGGACTATAAAGAAGGCTGAGTGCCAAAGAATTGATGCTTTTGAACTGTGGTATTAGAGAAGACTCTTGAAAGTCCCTTGGACTGCAAGGAGATCCAACCAGTCCATCCTAAAGGAGGTCAGTCCAGGGTGTTCATTGGAAGGACTGATGTTGAAGCTGAAACTCTAGTACTTTGGCTACCTGATACGAAGAGCTGACTCATTTGAAAAGACCCTGATGCTGGGAAAGGAGGAGATGCCCTGATGCTGAGGGCAGGAGGAGAGGGCAATGACAGAGGATGGGATGGTTGGATGGCATCACAGACTCAATGGACATGAGTTTGGGTAAACTCTGGGAGTTGGTGATGGATAGGGAGCCCTGGCGTGCTGCAGTCCATGGGATCGCAAAGAGCTGGACACGACTGAGCAAGTGAACTGAACTGAGGTAGGATGAATTAAGAGAGTAGCACATGACATATATATATATATACTACCAAGTGCAAAATAGGTAGCGTGAAGCAACTGTGTAACACAGGAAACTCAGCTTGGTGCTCTGTGATGACCTAGATGGACGGAAGGGAGGTTTAAGAGGAGGGGAATATATGTATACTGTGGCTGATTCACGTTGTTATACGGCAAAAGCCAACACAACATTGTAAAGCAATTATCCTCCAATTAAAAATAAATTAAAAAACATTAAAGATGTATGCATATATTTTTATTTTCAAAAGCTTAATTTTTTATATTGAAATATAGTTGATTTATAATGTTTGTTTAAGGTGTATAGCAAAGTGATTCAGTTATATTAAATACAGATACATTCATCTATTCTTCTCAGGTTATTTTCTCATATAAGTTATTATAGAATATTGAGTTCCCTGTGCTATACAGTGCATCCTTGTTGATTATTTAATATATAGTTGAGTGTTAATCTCAACTTTGTAATTTATCCCTTCCCCTTCCACCTTTCCCCTTTGGTAACCATAAGATTGTTTTCAAAGTCTGTGAGTCTGCTTTTGGAATATCTTATTGGGTTGGCCAAAAAGTTCATTTGGGTTTTTGCATAACATCTTACAGAAAAAGCCAAATGAACTTTTTGGCCAACCCAATGTAGTACCATTTATATGAATTTATTTACAAAGCCAAATTTACAGATGTATGAAAGTTATTATCCTGTTATTCTGCAGTATATGTAAGGCACCATGCTGCTGCTGCTGATAGATGATAAAACTATGGTGTGCTTTTAAAAAAAATTGCCATATTTTATGTTTGTTCAGTTACCATCTACCCTATCTGTTCAGAATGCAGCAGAAAGCTGGGGGCAGAAGGATGGGAGATCCCAAAACGAAACTGTGTACTGATAGTGAGTTTTAGATTACCACCATGTTCGGAGAAAGCAATGACACCCCACTCCAGTACTCTTGCCGGGAAAATCCCGTGGACGGAGGAGCCTGGTAGGCTGCAGTCCATGGGGTCGCTAAGAGTCAGACATGACTGAGCGACTTCACTTTCTCTTTTCACTTTCATGCATTGGAGAAGGAAATGGCAACCCACTTCAGTGTTCTTGCCAGAGAATCCCAGGGACGGGGAAGCCTGGTGGGCTGCTGTCTATGGGGTCACACAGAGTCGGACACGACTGAAGTGACTTATCGTAGCATAGCATAGCATGTTTCCCAAGCTTTCCTTCAAAGGTGACCTGTGCACAAATTAAAACAAGTTACAATGATTTATTTTATATTTCCACTTAACTTATTTTAAATAAAAATAGTAATGACATTTTGAATATTTGTTCATTATTTTTCTCCCAAACTTCCTTCCTTTTCCCCAGATGTTTAGAATAAATATAATTATGTTAAATATATATATATATTATAATTTTTACTGCAATATCATTTCTCTAGAATGGTCACCTATGTACTATACATTCCCACCTAAATAAGTGAAGTGTTCCTTAAACTCCTTATGTCTGAAACTAAAATTATCCACTTATCTTATGAAAATGTTTCTTCCTGTGTGTTGGTGGTCTATCACAGTTATAAAACCACAAATGCCAAAGCTTGAGATCTTTTGCTTCTTGTCCCCATAGCCACATGATTATTAAATCCAGCAGATTCTACTGCTAAAATCTTTTCTCTTTCCCTCTCCCATGTCTTTATCCTAACCCAGAACCTCCTCACTCCATTCCTGCACTCTTTCAGGAAACCCTACCCTAACTTCCTTTTCCCTTTCTTGATGCCCTTCTCCCATCTGTGTTTCATGATTCTATGAGATTTGTCTTCCTGCACTGAAGTTCTGGTCAGGCCAATCCTCCACTCGGAAGCCCCTCTACAGATAAGATCCTGCCATTTCACATTCAATATTCTCCATGATTTGGTTCCAGATTTCTATTGATTGTTTCATATATGTATGTGTGTGCGAGTGTATGAATCTTCCTGTAATGCAGAAGACCCCAGTTTGATCCCTGAGTGGAGAATCCCCTAGAGAAGGGATAGGCTACCCACTCTAGTATTCTTGCCTGAAGAATTCCATGGACAGAGGAGCCTGGCAGGGTACAATCCATGGGGTCGCAAAGAGTCAGATATAACTCAGCAACTTTCACTATGGATTGTTTTTATATGCATATATATTGCATATGTTATGTGTATACATGTGTGTTAAGTGTTGTGCTGGAGGCTGGGTTATAGAAACAAATAAATTAGAGAAATTATTTCCAAAAATTAGTCTAAGAAGATAAAATAGACCCTTAAAATAATTAAAAAGAAAATTATGATAAATGTATTAGTAGAAATCTTTAAGTTCAGTTGGAGGGCAGTCTGTTTTATGACTGTATAATATATAGATTATCCTCTGTTAGTTCTATCATAGAAATCAAATCTGGAAGAGACCTTGGGTGTCATACTCTTTCCAGGCCATTCCTCTAATTGAATCTCAATTGCTTCTTCTTCTACTATACTTAAATACACCCAGCCACTCCACCCTCCAACACACACCTACAAATTGGAACCCAGCAGTGGTAGCCTGTTTTTTAAAAGAGCATCATCATTTTGAGTTTATGTGATTCTAGGCAAAAGGAAGAAAGCATGAGCATCTTCTGTTAGGCATTTTGCAAAATTGATGATTTCATCACAAGCAGGGGCCTAGGGTGTGTGGGTGCCCCAGAATAGAAAGCATGACCCCTTCAGATATATATGTCTTACATATCTATCATGGATTTGCCTAAATATGCATTATCTTTCATTATTATTTGACTTTCTGTATCTCTGTCTCATCTCTTTAATAGGAAATTCTATCAGTGCAATAGTAACTTTGCATGCTTTCCCCCAAAGGCACCTAATACAGCGACTAAGCCCTAGTAGACAGTGTAGAATTATTTGTGGCTGACTGACTCTAGGCTTTTATAATTCAGTTTGTGATCAGGTATTGCTTGAGTTTAGAAATAAAAAATCAAATTTGCAGTTGGTCCTGGCCTGTGGGATACACTGTACTTGCCACTTCTTCTTCATGAATTGGCTCATACTATAAAATCCATTTTTAAAAGGAACAGAGTGGGAGAGTAGGTGATACAAATATCGTAGCATTATCGGTGAGATTTTGAACCCGCACTATAAAACATCATGAATGTCAGTATGCTCAAGGCGGATTTGATTTAAAAAAAAAAAAACACATTAAATTCCAATGTGTCTAGAGACTCCTGTGGCCTTAAAAACCTTCTCCTTCCATTTAGGAGTATTAAAAAGAGAACAAAGAACAAAAAGAATAACAATAAAAGGAATAATCTTTTCAGTATAAATGTATAGCATTAATGATTTAGCTTCTAACCCAACAACCTTATATCCCATTATTTCTACAAATTCATACCATCTAACACTAATCATGGCATACTGTGCTGAGGTCCAGCCCTGGCTGATCCAGGGTATTCGGAGGGGAGATGGCGTCAGCGACTATTTAAATATTCATCAAAGATATAAAGAGTAATAGAATGAGGATAGCTCAGTAGGAAATTTCAGTGGAGAAGAGAGGCTGAGTAGCTTGGTTTATGCAGAAAATCAATATAACCTGTGACACGAGGTTAGCTCTGACCACGGAGGCCACAGGTGCCCTCTCGAATAGCGGAAGGTGCCTCACCTTAGACACCTTCTCGAGTGGGTCTTAGAAGCCCAGGCAAATAAATGGTCACAGAGGACCTCCACGCTGCAGATGGAGACTCAGCCAGAAATTGAGAAGAAAGAATGACATGGGGAGACCAAGCTTGGTGAGCAAGGCCCGTAGCTTTATTTTCAAAAGGGGTTTTTATACCCTAAGTTACACATAGAGGATAATAGGGGATGCAAAGTTAGCAGTCTTTGATCCTTATCAAAATCTAGGGTTTCTTTCCTGCAGATTTATCGTATACAAATTGTTTAGGTGATTTACATCATCTTCTGGCCAGAAGGCCTATTAACATTTTATGACTCTTGACAAAGGTTTGTCAACCATAAGACTTATTTTCTCTAAGAGTAATTATTTTAAGGTTTGGCGCCATCTTCCGAAAGTATTAGATAAAATTGCATTCCTATAGGGCAGAGGTGTCATGGGCTTACAACAAAGGAAAGAATTTATTACTTTAAGGGTCTAAAGTTGCTAACACCAAGGCCACGACTTATTTTTTCTACATACCAACTATATTAATTAATACACATTCAAGGATACAATACAGCAGTTGTGGAAACTTGGCAGCAAGCATTGGCTCATCAATGAAATCTTTTACTAGCTTTATTCTGACAGTTTCTAACTCTCTGAGAAGCTCTAAGCTATTTGAATATCTTAAGCTTCCCATGCCTCTCGAGGCTGGGAGACTGTAAACAATCGTATGCATAGCTGTAGGAGTCTGGGTATATTTGTCAGGCGAGTTAGAGAGCTATCTGAGGGGTTTGGATTTAAACACTCCTAATTGCCCAGGAACTTTATTAATTGGAGCTGTAAGTTAACTCTTTGACAGAGAGAGAGAGATGGTGGTGGGGGACAGCCCCCAGTAAAGTCAGAGGTGAGAACACAAAGCAATAAAGTAGGCAGACTCTGGTTTTTTGGGGATAGATGCTCGAGAATATCCAGGGGGACTCCTGAGGCTCAATCCCGCCTTTGCGTATGCCAAGCCTCCTTCCTCATGACCTTTGTCATGAGTGGAGTGCCTCTCGCCAGCTCCCGGCAATACTGAAAAAATCTATTTTCTTTCTGAACTTTATTCGTTTGCTCTTTCATTGTCCTGGAACTTCTCCCTCTTTTTTCAGTTCAGTTTAGTTCATTTCAGTCACTCAGCTGTATCTGACTCTGTGACTCCATGGACTGCAGCACGCCACGCCTCCCTATCTATTGCAAACTCCCCGAGTTTACTCATACTCATGTCCATTGAGTCTGTGATGCCATCCAACCATCTTGTCCTCTGTCATTCCCTTCTCCTCCTGCCTTCAATCTTTCCCAGCATCAGGGTCTTTTCAAATGAGTCAGTTCTTTGCATCTGGTGGCCAAAGATTGGAGTTTCAGCTTCAGCATTAGTCCTTCCAATTAATATTCAGGACTGATTTCATTTAGGATGGACTGGTTGGATCTCCTTGAAGTCCAAGGGACTCTCAAGAGTCTTCTCCAACACCACAGTCAAAAGTATCAATTCTTCATTTACATATGCCCAAATTTTAGGGTATTTAAAGATATTACAAATGCTATGAAACTTTGTTTTTCCCTGCTATGAGAAGTTTTCTATCTTACCTCTTGAGCTTTACAAAGTACTCAATTATATATTTCTTACAGAAGTTTTCATTTTGTTTTCTGTTGGTTATTTTTTTATTCAGCTAGTAAGAGTTCAAAAATGTCTTTTACATAATTAAGTTAATTAAGCAGTTTTCAAAATAAAGAGGTTGTACATGAATCATATTTCCTTTCTCCATTTCAGGTCTATAAATGCTTGACAATGAAACATCTGAACTTTCTTATATATATGTATATATTAATGAGGCTTTTTACTCTTGGGATGTGACATAAGGTTACTGGCTTCTTTAGTACATGGAGAAATATTAGACTCTTTCAGGGGCAGAGAGGTTCTTGACTGAGATTTCAAAATGCCCTTATAATAATGATTTGTGGATTAAAATAATGTAAAGTCATAAAGTATTTCTTTTCCCAACATGGAACTTGCATTGACAAATGTGCACAGTAGTCTCTTCAACTGGCCAATAATTTACATACTTAATACAGTTTGTTTTGTTTTCTAAATCTTTTTGCTTAACCTTCTGAAGTACTACTCTTGAGGAAATTGAAGGGAAGAAAAATCACGTAACTTAGTCTTTTCTACAATATTGTAAACTCCTTGAGGATATGATGGAAGTCTATATCCTCTAGATACATAGCATTATGGCATGTCCTGTGTCAATATACATTAAATAAATTATTAAGTGTTAATAAAAATGACTACACATTATTAGAGATCAAACACACCATATTGTGTTTGGACTTCCTTTCACTAACTTACTTCAATTCAGCCAATGTAGAATTTATCCATGGGTATAAAAAATGACATCAAACATGGGATTTTCCAGGCAAGAGTACTGTAGTGGGTTGCCATTGCCTTCTCCACTCTTAAATTACCTAGTCACATAAATTTATATGAAATCACAAAAATAGAAAAATTAAAACCATTAATTCATTTTACAGAAAATTACTCTGGTGTCTTCCAAATATTTTACTCAGTTATTAAACAGTAAAATTCTAAAGTGAAAGACTATAAGAATGCACAAGAAAATATTATACATAATCCATATTATATTTGTAAGATTTCTAAAAGTCATTTTATTATAATATTCTTACGGAAATCCAAAAGACTTAACAGTAAAATCATTATGGTGAATTTTACTTAAGATAAACACTTTTTCTTTAATTCAGTTCAGTTTAGTCACTCAGTCATGTCCAACTCTTTGTGACCCCATAAATCGCAGCATGCCAGGCCTCCCTGTCCATCACCAACTCCCAGAGTTTACTCAAACCCATGTCCATTGAGTTGGTGATGCCATCCAGCCATCTCATCCTCTGTCATCCCCTTCTCCTCCTGCCCCCAATCCCTCCCAGCATCAGGGTCTTGTCCAATGAGTCAACTCTTCGCATGAGATGGCCAAAGTATTGGAGTTTCAGCTTTAGCATCAGTCCTTCCAATGAACACCCAGGACTGCTCTCCTTTAGAAGGGACTGGTTGGACCTCCTTGCCGTCCATTACCTGCACATAAATGGAAAAAGAGAGCATGTCCATTAAGAAGCCATTACATCTTTCTGGACAAAGAGCACAGAGCCCTGGTTCTAGGGTTTTCATTGTATGCTTTCCTCATTTGTCATGAGGTGAATGGCTTAAGATAGCATCTTGTTAAGTTTCCTATGGCAGGCTACCTAGGTTGGCAGGAAGAGTTGTCTGAAATCACCTGTTAAAAGGAAGAGTTCTTAACCAAGTGAAACTGCTTTCACCAACCCATCAGAGGGTTCCCTTTTGAAATCAATTGAAATAGTTGATCTATTTTTCCTAGAAAGTCTGTATTCCCTTGGGTGATATGTTCAGTGGGAAGAAAGTGAGTGAGTTTAATTATTCAACTAGGTAGGACTCAGACTAGAATTTGAATTAACCTGGATGAGATAATACTGTCTCCTTATGTATTCAACCTCTTCAATATTAAGATCAGTCACGACTTTATAAACAGCAAAGAGCTGAAACAAATAAAACAAATATGGTAAAAACCATGTGTATTTTTTATTTTGGTGGCTTAGTAATGACAATGAAAACACTGAAAATAGGCAGTTACATAAAACTTTCTTTTCTTCATGGCAATCATGATATGAATCTAAGCATTCTTCAGGTTCAAAATTTGAGTTCCTGTGATGTTTGGAACCATATTAATCTTTATATCATAATAGTAATACTTCTTCTTTTCTTTATAATCTTGATCTTCTTTGCACTTTGAAATCAACAGTATCATTTCCAAGGATATTAAAACATAATGTTGCTGTCTGTTTACTTTTGTATTTTAATTTGGTTAAACTTATATTTTGTTTCTTGTTGTTGTCCTTAAGTGAATTGAATCAAAATGGAAGCCAAAATTCTCTTACTGAAAGTCTGTTGGAAGATCTTGACCAATATCTAAGGATTGCAAAGTCAATTAGAAGCCCCCTCACCCTTGGGTTAATGCTGCTCATTTGAAGTGTTTTACTCATGTCACTGAAGAGTCTTAGGGTGTACAGCAGCTCTCCTCATCTTTTTATGCTTCTCTTCTACCCAACTTCCACTCGTCCGGCAGCATATCTCTGTTTGTTTTTCTCTAGAAGAGTGGATTCATGCCTTCCTCTCAAACTTCGCTTATGATTACCTAAGAATGGTCCTTGTGTCAACTCTTAGTTCCCTATATTCAGATCAGTAGACAAGTGTAGCTGTAATTCAAAATTCCTACTTCAATGTAGGATATCTGTGCTATATTCTCACTCAGTTTTGTCTAATATATTCCTATTCTGTTACATTCTGTAAAGTTTAAGGCAAGATGCCTAAAAAATTGTATCGAACTGCTGAAATGTTAATAGTTGAGGTTTAAGGATTTAATGGCTAAATAGCCTGCTGCTGCTGCTGCTAAGTTGCTTCAGTTGTGTCTGACTCTGTGCGACCCCATAGACGGCAGCCCACCAAGCTCCCCCGTCCCTGGGATTCTCCAGGCAAGAATACTGGAGTGGGTTGCCATTTCCTTCTCCAATGCATGAAAGTGAAAAGTGAAAGTGAAGTCACTCAGTCGTGTCCGACTCTTAGCGACCGCATGGACTGCAGCCTACCAGGCTCCTCCATCCATGGGATTTTCCAGGCAAGAGTACTGGAGTGGGGTGCCATTGCCTTCTCTGAGCTAAATAGCCTAGCTTAAAACAATTTAAAAATACAGTTTTCCTAAATATACATTAAATACTACAAAGTACTTTGAAACAGACTAGCAACTTGAAACATTCTAAGATACTATTTTGTGATTATGTGGCATGTGATTCTTTCTAATGAGGACTCATTAGAAAAGAGGATGTATATTCTTGTCAATGAACTGCAACAGTATAATCAAGATGCTAATAGAGAAATTTCAAACTTTCTCAGTATTCCTGCTTTTACATTTTTTGTTAAATGATAAGATCATTCATGGAGCTAGTGATTTCTGTAAAGAAACAACTTGCTAATGTGCTTATTCTATTGAAAAGCATCTTCCACCGATCTTAAAAATAATGGTTTTATTTTTAGAAAATAAATTAGTTAGCAATATTATATTACAAATGATTTTTTTCAAATAGACTTTTATTCATTTAAATGTTATTAGATTGTTCAATATTCATAATGATCCATAAATTGCTTTATATTTGAAATGCAGGTGATTTTAATTATACGAAATTAATAAGAGAGAGAAAGTGTTTTTAGAATAGCTAACTTTCCCCCTTTTCCTTCTGTGTGTTATGTTACTTTTGTTACCTTCTGATTCATATTATTTTGTGATTGTTTTGTTAGTAGTATCGATTTTAAAAAGTAGAAGGTGAGTGGATTCTTGAAAGCTAAAGCATTGTTAGCCTTGTTGACCCCTCTGTCACCAGATGCTATAAATAGTGCCAAACACATGGGCGGCAATCAATTAAAGTGTCTTGAACAAATGAATGAAGGAACAAAATTCAGGGACAAATCGCCCACAATCAAACTCTGTTTTCATAATTAAAATTAAGCAAGAGCAAAATAATTTTATACTCTTATCCTTTTGGAAAAAATAATAAAAAACTTGGTAAATAGTAAGTACTTAAATATTTCTTTTATTTATTCATTAACTTTATTATTCTAATAAAAATTAAGACCTCTAGCAAATATGTACCAGATGAATATCTAATCTTAGAAACTAGGAAACAGGTGACTTTATTTCTAATTGACAGAAGCTGAAGCCCATTTTCAGTGTCTTTCCAGACATTCACCCTAGGACAAGCACCATGGGGACTCGGAGCCAGTCTTCTTAGTGGTTCTTTTCATTGAGCCAAGTATCTCCCCAAGGTGGTTCCACAGAAGATGCTCAATGAAATAAATATATTTTCCCCAACTAGAATAATCTTGAACTGCTTATTCAGGTAGTAATTTTAAAGTACGTCATACAGAGTAAAGTGAGTCAGAAAGAAACAAATATTGTATATTAACGCATAGATGTGGAATCTAGAAAACTGGTACAGATAAACCTATTTGCAAAGCAGAGATACAATGTAGAGAAAAAAATGTATGGACATCAAGGGAGGAGATGGGGGTTAGGAGGAATTCGGAGATTGGGATTGACGTATATACACTACTCTAAAATAGGTAACTATATTGGGATTGACGTATATACACTACTCTAAAATAGGTAACTATATTGGGATTGACGTATATACACTACTCTAAAATAGGTAACTAACGAGAACCTACTGTATAGCACTGGATCTCAATGCTCTATGGTGACCTAAATGGGAAGGAAATCCAAAAAAGAGGGGATATATATATATATATATAGCGCAAACTAATACGACATTGTAAAATAAATATATTCCAATAAAATTATTTTTAAAAATAAAGTGCATCAAAGACAGTTTACTTTAAATGTACACTTACATGTAAATATAGAATTCCTTTTTAATATTCAAAAATTTCAAAATTATTTCTCCATGTGAACAGTGGATCTGCAAAGTCAGAAAAATGACATTTAAGTAAAACAAATGAATTATTTTCAAGGCTACCTTGTCCTTGTGTAAGTTATTTGAAGTTCACAATACTGACACGATATTTTATTTATGAGAACTGATTAGGGATGTGAAAATTAGTAATATGAAACTAATGTTTAAAGTCTCTAGACTCTCATCTCTCTTTCAAGTATTTTCCAATATATTCAGCCTTTGGAAAAAATGTTTGCATTTACATGTGCTCTGTCATCTCACATTTAATTGAAAATTACAAAGATGATGATTACTGCCTCTGTTTTTAAAGTTGATTCATCTTTGCTGTTCCTCCTAGGGTATGCTTCCAAGTGTCAGAACAGGTGGAATAAAGTGAATCTACCCAAAATTGGTATATGATAGTCAGACACTGACTATGATTAAGAAATGTACCAGGTCTCTTTACTCAGGGAGTTTTTGAGTACCCAGCTTGTTACCCTTCATCCTTTATGTGAGGCACTGATATCTTTCAAACCCACCATATACTTCCCAAATGGAAATTACCTGGACTACAAATTATTCTACCATTAATTACCTTTATTTAACATGAATAACATCTTAATTAACATATTTTTCATTACATATAACTAAGATGAGGAGAGTCATTATAATCAAACTTCTGTTGTATTCACTGCTAGTTTTCTGTGAAACATCAGCTCTGGATATCATTACTTTATGTGTTTCAAAACAATACCTTACTAACTCATTCATTCTCGTGGACTCACTCTTTTAATACACTTTATGTCTGTTAAAACAATGAAGAATTTTATTCTACCACTATAATAATTTAGAGACAGGAGGAATTTGGAACTTGTTTTGTAATTTAAAAAAGGAACACTAAGGGATTCATAGTTCATTAATATTTGTGGTATATCTGCTGTGAGTCAAATGGTATGCTCCATTGTGGGCTCATTCATAGGCCATTTTGATGGAAAATAAAAAACATAGAGGTCCCTCCACAACATAAATACATAAATGTATAAGTTAGGTCAGATGTATACCCTAAAGTGTATGAATAAACCAAAATCATGTTTTCCTCAGTCAGTTTTTTCTTATCTCATACACTTAGACACAAAGATCTCAGTAAGTCTTACTAAGTTGTCATACAAAGTTCTCAGAGTGATAAATAATAGAATCTAATATTTAACCATGCATTGAGGAAGGAAAGTTTACTGTCCTGTCTTTTAATAAGTGTCCCTGAAGAAGTAAAGTGGATACTGTACATAAAATAGATAACCAACAAGGACCTACTGTATAGCACAGGGAAGGATACTCAATATTTTGTAATAAGGGAAAAGACTCTAAAAAAGAATATATATATATGTGTATAACTGAATCATTTTGCTGTATAGTTGCAACAAACATAATGTTGTAAATGAAATATACCTCAATTTTAAAATGCTAACAAAAGGAAAATATAAATTCTCAAGTAATAGACACTAAGAGCCATTTGTTAACTATTTGTTGTTTTTCAGTTGTTCATTCATGTCTGACTCTTTGTGACCCAGTGGACTGCAGCATGCCAGGCTTCTGTCCTTCACCAACTCCAGGAGCTTGCTCCAACTCGTGTCCATTAAGTCACTGATACCATCCATCCATCTCGCCCTCTGTCATCCCCTTCTCCTCCTGCCTTCAGTCTTTCCCAGTGTCAGGGTCTTTGCTAATGAGTTGACTCTTTGCATCAGATGGCCAAAGTATTGGAGTTCAGCTTAAGCATCAGTCCTTCCAATGAATATTCAGGGTTGATTTCATTTAGGACTGACTGGTTTGATCTCCTTGCAGTCCAAGGAACTCTCAAGAGTCTTCTCCAACACAACAGTTCAAAAGCATCGATTCTTTGGCATTCATCCTTCTTATGTATGGTCCAACTCTCAAATCCATTCATGACTACTTGAAAAACCATAGCTTTGACCATACAGACCTTTGTCAGCAAAATAACGTCCCTGGCTTTTTAATACGCTGTCTAGGTTGGTCATAGCTTTTCTTTCAAGAAACAAGTGTCTTTTAATTTCATGGCTGAAGTCACCATCTATAGTGATTTTGGAGCACAAAAAATAAAGTCTGTCACTGTTTCTATTGTTTCCCCATCTATTTGCCATGAAGTAATGGAACCAGATGCCATGATCTTCATTTTTTGAATGTTGAGTTTTAAGCCAACTTTTTCACTCTCCACTTTCACTTTCATCAAGAGGCTCTTAAGTTCCTCTTCACTTTCTGCCATAAGGGTGGTGTCATCTGCATATCTGAGGTTATTGATATTTCTCCCAGCAATCTTGATTCCAGCTTGTGCTTCATCCAGCCTGGAATTTTGCATGATGTAATCTGCATGAAAGTTAAATAAGCAGGGTCACAATATACAGCCTTGATATACTCCTCTACTAATTTTGAACCAGTCTGTTGTTCCATGTCCAGTTCTAACTGTTGCTTTTTGACCTGCATATAGGTTTCTCTGAAGGCAGGTAAAGTGGTCTGGTATTTCCATCCCTTGAAGAATTTTCCACAGTTTGTTATGATCCACTCAGTCAAAGGCATTAGTGTAGTCAATGAAGTAGAGATAGATGATTTTCTGGAATTCTTTTGTGTTTACTGCGAACCAGCAGATGTTTACAATTTAATCTCTGGTTTGTCTGCCTTTTCTAAATCCAGATTGAACGTCTGGAAGTTCACAGTTCATGTACTGTTGAAGCCTTGCTTGGAGACTTTTGAGCATTACTTTGCTAGCAGGTGAAATGATTGCAGTTGTGCAGTAGTTTGAATATTCTTTGGCATTGCCTTTCTTTGGAATGAAAACTGACCTTTTCCATGGCCACTGCCGAATTTTCCAAATTTGCTGGCATATTGAGTGCAGCAGTTTAACAGCATCATCCTTTAGGATTTGAAATAGCTCAACTGGAATTCCATCACCTCCACTAGCTTTGTTCGTAGTGATGCTTTTTAAGGCCCACTTGACTTCACATTCCAGGATGTCTGGCTCTAGGTCAGTGATCACACCATTGTGATTATCTTGGTCATGAAGATCTTTTTTGTACAGTTCTTCTGTGTATTCTTGCCATCTCTTCTTGATATCTTCTGCTTCTGTTAGGTCCCTACCATTTCTGTCATTTTTTTTTCTGTCCATCTTTGCATGAAATGTTCCCTTCATATCTCTAATTTTCTTGTAGAGATCTCTAGTCTTTCCCATTCCATTGTTTTCCTCTATTTCTTTGATCACTTAGGAAGGCTTTCTTATCTCTCCTTGCTATTCTTTGGAACTCGGCATTCAGATGAGTATATCTTTCTTTTTATTCTTTGCCTTGCACTTCACCTCTTTTATTAGCTATTTGTAAGGCCTCCTCAGACAACTATTTTGCCCTTTTGCATTTCCTTTTTTGAGGACGGTTTTGATCACTTCCTTCTATACGATGTTCGGAACCTCCATCCATAATTCTTCAGGCACTCTGTCTATGAAATCTAATCCCTTGAATGTATTTGTCACTTCCAGTCTTTATTATAATAATCTACTTTTTGCAGATTTTAAAATGTGGTTAGTATTAACCTTTACTAATAATTTTTCTAATCATGATTTGAATGATGAATGTGAAGCTCAAAATTAGCATCTTGAAATTCTCCACAGGATAAACATTTAGTTTATTGGTAAATATCCATAACTGAATTAACATTTTTATTTGAACATAATACTAAGAAATTAGCTCTTTATTGATTTACTTTTATATTGAACGATGTGAAGAATTGAATTCATCACAGTTTCTTTGGTCTGTTTCTAAGGCTAATGTGCATAGGCAAGAAAATTTTTTCAAGGATACACACTCTGAATTATGTGTTGGAAAAGGAAGGTCTGTGTAAAAGGAGCTTTTTGTGGCTTAATTCTCTAAGTGTTCCATCCACTTTTAAAAGAAAAAGTTGTTTTAACATTTAATTGATAAAATGATCTATTGGTAACCTTTATAATCTAATCCCTATATTTTAATGGAAATATATATTTGATATATATTTGAGATTATATATATATACATATTTGAGATTTTGAATCAGCTACTCCTTCATTAAATTAAGAAGCCATTATTTTAAATATGGTCTTTATTTATTCTTTTTTAAATGTTAAATCCAAATTTGAATGAAAATTATATTCTTGGTACTACTTATTTAGACCTATGTTTCAAATTAGCCTTTTTTCTTCCACTACTACTTAAGGAAATTAAATGAGGTATCATTACATAAATTGGTACACAGCATTGCCTTGCACTGAAAACAGGTTAACAAAAAAAATTCTTTTGAAGACTTTGGGAGAATTAGGGCTTCCCTGGTGGCTCAGAGGGTATGGCATCTGCCTGCAATGCAGGAGACCTGGGTTCGATCCCTGGGTTGGGAAGATCCCCTGGAGAAGGAAATGGCAACCCACTCCAGTACTCTTGCCTGGAAAATACAGACAGAGAAGCCTAGTAGACTACAGTCCATGGGATCCCAAAGAGTTGGACACGTCTGAGTGACTTCACTTGGGAGAAATAGAATAAATAGAAATCTGATATAATATTAAGACCTAAAGACAATCTGTGTAATTATTCTGTAAATAGTCTGATTTTATTATGTAATAAATTTAAACAAAAATCCATAAATAAATAAGAGAAAGATGATACATATTGAAAAATAATATAAATTGTGCAGGAAAAATAACTTTGGTCAGCTTTATAGAGGTCAATTACTGGTCTACAAGGAGAAAGTCCAAATAAAATACACTTCAACTTAAACAAAGCACTTGATGATCCTCAAAATTATTAAGCTGTTGTTTTAAGTACTGATACTATTATCTATATTGAAAACCAAGCAAAGTATTAAGTAACACCATATCAAGTTGAGTTTTAAGTTCAAAGTTTCATTTTTATAAATACCTATATTTAAATTCTACTCAGTAAATTGTAAATATGCTTACCTTATGGACCCCCTGAGATATAAAAATGTTTCTTTACTTCTTGAACCATCCTAATCTGTTTAGGAAAGGCACAAATACTTCTTCTCTGTATTTGGCATTGTAAATTACACATTCCATTTTATTTACTTATCTTCATTTCTTACAGTGTAAAATTAAGCAGATGAAGGTAAATAGAACAACCTTCAGTTTTTGATTCTGCCTGCAAATGACTTTTCAGAGAAACATATATTAGGTGTGAGTTTAATTATCATTTAAATTGATATAAAGTAAATTCATCTTAACACTATTTATGGAGACTCTGTTACTGAGTCATATGGCCACCTCTGAAAGATCTTTACAAAATAGTGAAGGAATTTTACTTGTAATAATTTCCTTGTAATATTCGAAAGTATAAATTGTAGCATACCTACATTTCTGGCTAACTTCTTAAAGGATATTAGTTCCTTGTGCATAATGACCACAGCTATTGGCAATTAATGGCCTAATTTAAGTATTTAATAACTGTTGCACCATACAACAATAAAACATAAACAACCACCCAAAACCCCAATATTACTTCAAAGTCAATGATAAAAAGCGTTAAGAAACATTGTCCATATGATTGAAATATTCTTATAAATATACAGAATGTCTCCAGATTTCATAAAGTGATTTACAGTATGAAAATATAGCAAAAGTACTGAAAAATCTAACATACCCTATTTTGATATTTTAAATCAAAATAAGTAACCTTAATCTTATACTGTATAAAACAAAAACATATTTATATAGTATGAATCTCTGTAAGTAAACATGTCTCTAAAATAAACATTCACTGTTTTGATTTTTCATAGTCCTTTGTTTCAACAGTACTATATAGCTTTAAATATGTATTTAATTCATAAGTGTGTTCATTAAATATTTAGTGAGCCACTTTGCATTTTCTGTAAGGCATTATGTTAAATACAGTGGGTAGAACAAACAAGCCTATTGCCCAAAAGTATACTTTCATGGAGAAATAGACTCCAAATCAATAATTATAGTTGACCCTTCAACAATGCATGGGTGAGGTCCCCCCTCAAACCCTCCCCTGCTAAACTCACAGATAAATTATAGCTGGTCTTTACTATATACGGTTCCTGTGTTTCTGTGGTTAAAGGTCTGTGGACTGTTAATGGTGGATGGCATTGGTAGTATGGTAGTGTTTACTACTGAAAAATATCCATCTGTAAGTGCATCAAACCCAGGTTATTCAAGGGTTAACATTACACACTCAGTGGTGTTTCTTTAGTGGATGTTTGTGCTTTAGATGCTGTGGTAGACTGAATAGTGACCTCTTAAGATGTCCACATCTTTAGAAATGTGGAAACTGTGAAAGGTTACTTTGTGTGGCAAAGGGATTTTGCAGATGTGATTAAGGACCTTGCGATGAGGAGGTTATACTGGGTTATATAGGCATCTCCAGTCGAATCACATGGTCCTTAAAAGTGGAGATGCTTTGTAGGCCATGGTCAGAGAGATATATTTTGTTAACCTGTAATAGAAAACTGATTAAGAAGCACAGGGAAAGTGGAACTTAATTGAGCAAGTGAGGGAAAGCTTCATGTAGAAGGACTCTACGTGAAATTTACAGATGGTAAGAAATGCACTAGGTAAACAAGTCGGAAGAACTGTCCATGTGTAGGCAAAAACATTGATAAAGTCATAGAGAAGTTAAAGAATGTGTTGTTAAAATTTACAGTTGTTCACAATTGGCTATTTTAAAATGCAACAGTGGAATGGAGGGAGAAATAGTTTATGTTCAGAGATGTTACTTTTTATTTAAAAAAATGGAAGTTAATTTCCTATGCCTTATTGACAGTTTTACCTAAAGCCTATCTAATTCAACCTATGAAATTATTATCTAAAACTGTCATTTTATAGTATGACTTAAGAAACTAGTTAGAAACAAAAATAATTCAATAGGCATCTGGATTAAAAAAAATAAAGTATAGTTTATTTACAATGTGTTAATTTATGTACAGTAAAGTAATTCAATTATACATATGTTTTATTTTTTTAATATGCTTTTCTATTATGGTCTATTGTAGTATACTGAATATATTTAATAGCTCTCTGTGCTATACAGTAGGACTTTCCTGTTGATCCATTCCATATTGTAATATCTTAAATGTGTTAACCCCAACTTCCCACTTCATCCCCCTCCCAACTCCCTCCCGCTTGACACCCACAAGTCTGCTCTGTGTGTCTATGAGTCTGTTTGTGTCTCATGGATAGATTCATTTGTGTCACATTTTAGATTCTACAGGGTATCATATAGTATTTGTATTTCTCTTTTGGACTGACTTAGTATGATAATCTCTAGTTGCATATCATCTAATGTTTAATTAGTTTTACTAATAAGCATATTCAACATATTACTCTATGTTGTTAAAAAGACTATTTTCATCCTGAATTTACATTGCTTCAAATTAGGACATTCTATATATAGTGATTAGACCACTACTTCTTTAAAAACAAAATATCAATCTTACCCTCTATCTCTAGCTTGATTGTCAAAATATAAGACCCGCTCTTACTTTTAATTGATAAGAGTAAGCATTAACAATTTTAGAGCCTTTGTGTGTCAGATAATTTATATTATGTTCTTTGGATGTTTGTTTCACTTTATTTAAGGTTGTACTTAATCTGAGAAATTTTTTCTTTGTTCGTTTCTAGTTTATAATGTCATGTTATTTGCTAATAAATTGTCACTTAAAATTTTTGTATAGAGAGGGTAATGAATTCCTTAAAGAAATTCAAGTAAATCCATTGATCTAACTTCTCAATTACTTATATATCAACTAAGCCAAATGGTTGAGACTACATCATTATTAGAGACTTGGAGCTGCTGTTGGTAAATTTAAAGTAGTGATTATGATTATATGACTTATTGAACATTTAAGAATGATTCTGTTAAAATAGAATTCAGATCTTGTCATTTCTCTGTTCAAAATCCTCCCTGGTTTCCCATGGTTATCACCATAAAGGATCAGACTCCGAAGTTAGATTGTAGAAGCTTATATGCTGTGGTCCCCAAACTCTGCCCTCATTTCCCACTTGGCCATCTGTGTCCCCTCCCCTCTTGTCACATTGATCTTATATTTCCTAAGACACACCAGTCAGGTCCTGCCTTTGGGCTCTATTCTCTCTGGCTGGAGTGTTCTTCACCTGATAGTCACATGCTTTGCTTCCTTACTTCCTTCAGGTCTTTGACCAGGATCACTTGTCTATTGACTAATGCCAGTAAGAATTTTAGCTGACTACTATTATCTAAGGAAATTAATATGTCTAAATATTTCTTTACACCACCCCTGGGTATTTCAGATTATTTCATTATTCATTCCTATATAGAATTATTCCCTTCATTTCTCTACCCGTTTATGTTCACCTTACCATTATGTGCACAAATAAAGCATTCCTTGATGTCCCAAAGAGAAATTGATTGCTGCATTTCTCTATTCCCATGACTGACTTACATGCTCACAATGTTTTATAAGGAAGAAAAGTCCAGTCAAAGCAGCTTAAACATTAGGAGCTTAATTGATGAGGCATAGCTTTCAGTAGAAAAACACCAACAGTTTTCATCCAAACCACCAAACATTTTTCATCATGGTCAACTGGAGAGCCAAGAGTTAAAACTACCTCTCTTTACCTCAGAGGCCCTCTCTTTACCATGGGCCCTCAGAGGCAGATGGTTCTGCTTTTCCCAAATTTGTTCACCTTTTCTCTACAGAATAGCTTTCTCTCCTCCTTTGGCTTCATTGTACTTCACAGCTTTGAACTGTATATGCCTTTGTCTAGACTTAGTTTTATAAGAGGTTTCATTTCTGCATGAGATGAATCTAATTGTCTTAGTTTTCCAATTCCAAATTTATGGGAGGAAAAGAATATTTGGATTATCTTCAACTAATGAACTGAATTCCCATAAAGCAAGTGACCTGAGCCAGGTGTCCACCTGTACATTCAGCTCTGACCAGAAAATGGGGTTATTTAGGAGCAACAAGATCAAGACCACATAGGCTACCCATTCAGAGGAGGCCCTGGTGAAAGGAGAACAGGCTGGGCATAAAGTGGACAATATATCTTTTTGACATCTGATGTATTTATAAGGTGTGATGTTTCACTGTTGGGCTGTGTTTATGCATACACCTGTGAATTCAACAATTATGACTTTTTCATCTTTGTGACTCTAATATGAAAATTTTAAACATTAAGTCAGGATAATTAAAAGGATTTTTCTGAGTAAGCTATATTTGTGTTGGTGAAAAATGGGTACACAATGAAAATATATAGATCAAGTATTGTGTAATAAGATACTATGCTGGACACGTGACAATGGAAAAAGTAGCTGGCTAACACCAGGACTGTTGTGTCTAGCCATGGGCATCATGCTTGTGATGAACCCTAAGTAGTTAAAATTCAAACAGAATAGGGGGACTGGGATGGTGAGATTAATGGGCATCATATCATGTAGCAAGAAATTTGAAAAACATACAAAAATTGTTGCTGTTCAGTCATTAAGTTGTGTCCGACTCTGTGACCTCATGTACTGCAGCACACCAGGCTTCCCTGTTTCTTCACCACCTCCTGGAGTTTGTTCAAACTCATGTCCATTGAGTCATTTGTGCCATCCATCCATCTCATCCTCTGTCACCTCCTTCTCCTGCCCTCATTCTTTCTCAGAATCAGGGTCTTTTCCAATGAGTCGGCTCTTTGCATCAGGTGGCCAAAATATTGGAGCTTCAGATTCAGCATCAGTCCTTCCAGTGAATACTCAGGATTGATTTCCTTTTGGATTGTCACAAAAACTAGGGATATAGAATAGCTATTTTTAATTAAAGCATCTAATTTTCATGAAAAAATGAAATACAAGTAAATCTAGGTCTTGAGAATAAATGAAGTGCCTCTCAGTTCAGTCGCTTGGTCATGTCCAACTCTTTGTGACCCTATGAGCGGCAGCACCTCAGGCTTCCCTGTCCATCACTAGGTCCTGGAACCTGTTCAGACTCATGTCCATCGAATCAGTGATGCCATCCAACATCTCATCCTCTGTCGTCCCCTTCTTCTCCTGCCTTCAATCTTTCCCAGCATCAGGATCTTTTCCAATGGGTCAGTTCTTTGCATCAAGTGGCCAAAGTATTGAAGCTTCAGCATCAGTCCTTCCAATGACTATTCAGGACCAACATCCTTTAGGATTGACTGGTTTGTTCTCCTTGCAGTCCAAGGGACTCTCAAGAGTCTTCTCCAACACCACAGTTCAAAAGCATCAATTCTTAAGTGCTCAACTTTCTTTATGGTCCAACTCTCACATCTATATGTGACTCCTGGGAAAACCATGACTTTGACTAGATGGGCATTTGTCGGCAAAGGAATGTCTCTGCTTTTTAATATGCTACCTGGGTTGGTCGTAGCTTTTCTCTCGAGGAGCAAGCATCTTTTAATTTCATGGCTGCAGTCACCATCTGCAGTGATTTTAGAGCAAAAGAAAATAAAGTCTGTCACTGTTACCATTGTTTCCCCATCTATTTGCCATGCAGTTTCTCTACCATTAGTTCCTCTTCACTTTGGAGGAACTTTCTGCCAAAGTGAAGAGAAACTAATAGCAGAAAGAAGTACTTCTTGGGAACCTAGAAATAATGTAAATTAGGAATCTACTAAAGGTATAAAAATAATATCTAACAATATAAAATGGATATTTCCAGTCTTAGCAAATTCTGACCTCCAGACTGGTAAGGTTATTAGTCGGATGAACTATGGACCTATATGGGAGGATAGCACAATATTTATTCTCACAATTTTGCCCCTTGTTGTCATTCACCACTGAGTCACGAAAGTTGCCGCTTATCAAGATTTCAGTTACAGCTCATCAGGTCTTAGTGGATGGAAAACATGCATGTGAATATCTGTGTCCATCAAGAATAGGTCTGCTACAAAATGGAATTATTGGAATGTGAGTGTGAAAAAGGCAGATATGGTTAACAGGCCTCCAAGAATGTCCATGAGAGAGTATAGCTTGACACAGGACATTTATCTGTCCAAGCCAAGTAGTTTGTGAATCTCTATTGAATAGTTGGATCCATTGCATCATTAAATATTTGAATTAAATAATGAATTTCCTTTGTTCTTATTTCATGCTCAATCAACTTTTTTATTATAATTTGTGTTATTCTGCAGCTTGTTACATGAAGACAATATGATATGTAGTGGAAATGAGGACTTAACTCACTCAATTATCCTTCTCATGTTAAGCTTAAAATACTCGCATTATGTTTTATTTGTTTGAGTTGCCTGTGAATAATAGTCTCTGAATCCAGTCCATACCTGTATAAGTACAGGGTAGTGTCTCAGCCTATGAGTAAGATGTTGGCAGCTTGTGAGGTGTATCAGCATCTGTGCAGAGATCCTGAGGGTCATTTAAGGTCTTGTCATTATAAATACTTTCTTTCTTTCTTTCCATGTGTATATTCAATGTGATACCAATCAACAAACCAAAAGATGTTTTGTGAAATACAACACACTGATTCCATAATTTACATGGGTAAAAAGTGTGAAGGAATAACTAAGAAAAATTTTAAAAAGAAGTACAGTGATTATGGTCTTCTTTTGCTACATGCCCCAAAAGTTCAGAAACCTGTAATAGAAGAAACACAGTAATATATACATGAGTAGGAAAAAATAAAGTTATGTGGAACACAGATTCCAAAAGAGTTTCCATCAGGAAATAGTTTGACAGCGTTGTCATTTTAAAACAGGAAGTGTAGTCAATAAATGATGCTTTTTGTACTGGCTACTCATTGGTAAGTAAATAAAAACCTTCTTTACACCACACATATTTGTATAATACAGCCTCACATATGCACTTCAGATGAAGTCAAAAGGTAAAATTAAACATATTCAAACAGTAAGAAATAATAGTGGAAAATAATTCCAGTTATAATATTTGAGGAAGACCTTAGGAAGAAAAAAAGCCCAGATACCATAATGCAAGTACTTATATACTTGACAAAACTAAAATGAAGTATTCTTTATTTCTAAAATATAACTTTGAATAAATATTGGAAGAAACATTTCTAATAAATATAATAGGCAAATAGGCATAGGGTATTATGAAACACCTATGAAACAATGAGAGAAAGATACCCAATAAAAATGTTCTAAGATTAAGAACACAATTCAGAACACAAAAAATATAGAGATTTTCATATATGAACAGGTGCTTGACCTCACAATACTCTGAAACATGTATTTAAGCAATAATGGTTATTTTAATTTATATACTTGACCATAAACAGAAAGACTTACAATATCTGCTTCAAATGAAGATACAAAAAATTGGACCAATCTTAGACTACTGGTAAAGCCATTTTGAAAGAATATTTAGTTTATTTTCAAATTTAGTATGTCAGTCCCGTTTGACATGAATTTTCCCTCTAGGAATCTATCCAGACTAATAGTCACAGATTACTACTAGGATGTAAGTACAAAATGTTCACTAAGAATTGTATATCATACTGTTAAATTGATAACATACTAAGTGTCCATAAATAAGGTCATAATTAAATAAATTGTGATACATCTAAACTACAGCCTTTAAAGTCAATGGCGAGGATTAATTTTGAAGCTATGAGGTAAAGAAGAAAAAGAGGCAGACTCCATAAAAATTGATGCTATTTATGTAGAACTAATGTGTGTTTATATGTTCAAGTACAGACAGAGTTTCCCAACTTAGGAATAATACATGATTTTTAAAGAAGACTGAGTGCCAAAGAGTCGATACTTTGGAACTGTAGTGCTGGAGAAGATACTTGAGAGTCCCTTGGACAGCAAGGAGATCAAACCTGTCAGTTTTAAAGGAAATCAACCCTGAATATTCATTGGAAGGACTGATGCTAAAGCTCCAATACTTTGGCCACCTGATGCAAAAAGCCAAATCATTGGAAATGACACTGGTGCTGGGAAAGATTGAGGGCAGGACAAGGAGGGGGCGACAGAGGATGAGATGATTGGATGGCACCATAGACACAGAGGACATGATTTTGAGCAAACTCTGGGAGATAGTGAGGGACAGGGAAGCTTGGAGTGCTGCAGTTTGTGGGTCGCAAAGCGTTGGAAACGAGTGAGTGACTGAACAACAAATAATTTTTTCGTGTATTATTTTATCAAACATATGTTGTCTTTAGTAATTGATGTTTTTACAGAGTACTGTAGTGTATTCTCAAGCCAAAATAAGCACCAATGAATAAAAGAGAAACAACACGGACGGTTTGTTTAGTATATAGTTGGCACTGACCACGTTCACATTGGGCCCAGATGACAATCTATCAGCAAGGCCAAGAAATGGGAGTAGGGGCACCATCTGAAGAAACAGATGGCAGTTGATACACTTTATTTCTGTGATTCCAAATGTGAACCTCAAAATAGTTCATCTCCAAGTATTCCTTTAATCCATCATCTACTATACTGATGCCACTCACAATGCCAGCTGTGTCTCAGGCATTCTTGCCCTGTTCATTCATTGGATGATGACATTTCTACTAGAAGCTTAACTAGATGTCACATTTAAATATGTTCAAAGCATTTTTGTGCAAATTGGCTCTTTCATTTAGCCCATTAAGCTTAGTGTCTTTTTCCAGTTCAGAGGAGAAACAAGCACTGAATTTTCTAGGCTTTCTAGCAGTGATAACAAAAACACAAAATGACAATGATTGAGAACTGTTGTGATGCACAGGAGTGCCAAGTGTTAGCAGCGCTTTTGTTGCAAATAATGTAAGAACTGTTTTAATTAACTTGAGTTTAAAAGTGGATTAAATTGTTCTCCTCAAGCATTCAAGTATGATGATAAATTTGCTGGTTTTAAATTATGATTTGGGCTAATACCATTTAAATAAATCACATACAATAATTCCATTGTATAATGATTTTAAAAGCTACTTATTTTTGTCTGCTTTCCTACTTTATGAAAGATGTGATATAATTCTGACAGCTGAATATAGCCCACTTAGTTTATCAAAAAATACTTGTGTCCTAAAATAATTATGTTACAATGTGTTTTTTAAAGCCAATTAATCAGAGTTTAATAGTGTTGATTTTCCTAAGGTGAATGTATTTTTACTTTGTGATTAATTAGTGTGATTACCACTTAGCTGCCCTGATTAAATATCTGTTTAAGGATCATACTCAAAAAGTAACTTGTGTAACAATTTATAAGCCCATGTGTAAAGTTGCTTTCTGAAATATAGGCACCAATATGGAACTTGTATGTGTTTATAAAATAGTTATGTGTATATGTACACATATATGTATATATATTATATTTTTTATATTATGTGTGTATATACACATATGCTTCCCTTGTGGACCAGTTGGTAAAGAATCCACCTGCAATGCAGGAATCCTGGGTTCAATCCCTGGGTTGGAAAGATCCCCTGGAGGAGGGAATGGCAACCTACTGCTCTATTCTTGCCTGGAGAATCCTCATGGACAGAGGAGCCTGGGCGGGCTACAGTTCATGAGGATCACAAAGAGTCAGACATGAATGAGCAACTAAGTACACACATAAACACATATATACACATATGTGTATATTATGGGCTTTCTTTGTAGCTTAGACAGTAAAGAATCTGCCTGCAAAGTGAGAGATCTGGGTTTGATCCCTGGTTTGGCAGTATCTCCTGGAGAAAGGAATGGCAACCCATTCCAGTATTCTTACCTGGAGAATTTAATGGATAGAGGCTACAGTCCATAGGGACACAAAGAGTCAGACACGACTGAGCGACTAACACTTTCACTTTTCATATATATTATCCGTGCCTACTTTCTAACTGTATACACCTACAAGTTATTAACCTGTAGCATAAACATCTCCTGACACCATTCTTTAAATTATTTTATTACTTTGAAATAATAATTACAAAATGTTGCAGTTCAAGTTTTGTAATCCTCAATCCTCTGTGTCTGAGAACATGCCAAAGAGCAAGTAAAAACTTCTGTTTTGCTAGAAACTTCTATCATAAAGAGTTCAGGAGAAGAAAAAAAAAATATTTAACAAATAATTTTCTACTTTACACTAGTCACTGTTCAAACATTTGGAATACATCACAAAATAAAACAGAAAACCTCGTGTTTATGGGACTTCTATAATGAATAGAGGGTCAGTGGAAATGAACATCATAATTCAGTAAAAGAGACAGAATATCCGGTGGGAACTTGCCACCTGTGGGTTGAATCAAGCTTGTCACCTGTGTTTACATGGCCTGTGAGCTAGGATTTTTTTTTTTTTTTAATTTTTAAATGGTAGGAAAACTTCACAAGTGAATATTCCATGACATATGAACTTAAAATTCCTGTGGTCTTAGTTTTAATTTAAGAATTGTGATAAAATATTATAGGAGCCTTAATGAAGTATAGCCATGCTTATTGGTTTAAGAATTGTTTACAGCTGCTTTTGTACTATGGCTTGAGTAGTTGAGACACAGACCACATGGTCTACAAAGCCCAGAATACTTACTGTCTAGTCCTTTGCAGCAAAGTTTACTGAACCTTGTATTCTGTAACTTAGTAATATTTCACTGTCATAGCAAAATTCACAGTTAATTAGTATATCTATAGATGGAGGCATTGATATGTAAATTTCAGTTTATTAATATATTACTTTGCTGAAATCCTCTCCAAATTAAAATTCAAACATTAGGGTATTTTCTGGTAAGAAATATAAAGAGGTCCAGTCAAGTCTACCAAATATCTCCATTAACAACTATATTCCTGTTAGATAAATGTGGAATTCAAAGTATGATTTACATTAACAATTATGGAGAACATCCTATGTCAAAATACTTTAATTGCATTATCTTCAAAGCTATCAGCTGAAATACATTTTTCTATTCTCATTTTATAGACAAAGACAACTGAGACACAGGAAATTTGTGCTATGTGTCTAAAATCAGGTTGGACCTAGAGGGTGTGTGAACCTTGAATAAGTCCTAACCACCTGACTCTCAGTCTATCACGAGTATTATCCCTCTACCCTGGATCCACGTCTGTCATGTATGGCTCCTTAACTCCACTTAGCAATCAAGCAGAAACACTGAAATTTAAGTATTATCAGAAATTTGGGCTGAAATAGTTCAGATTGCCATCTAAGTCTAGAATAAGTGAGTAAATCAAGTTTATCTTATTGGCCAGACATGGTAAACAGGCGTGCTTCCTACTTAATAATTTCAATTCTGCTTTTATCACAAAAACAACATGGATACTTGATAAAGCCCAAACCCCATCTAAGCATCTTTCATGTTTACTTAGGAGTAGCAGTTATTTTCTATTCTTTGGTGAGAACTAAATTTTTGCAAGAGTTAGTGGGATGAATGATGGCATGGTGGGACAGATGAGAGCATGTAAGATTGACCAAGAGGAAAGATCAAGGTTAGGTGGAACAGGACTGATTTTATCATGGACTGCAGCAATGATAACCACAGTTAACAGTGAGCTACTGGCTCAGGTAGAAACAGAGAATTCAGATGAACAGGCTGAGCAAATGTCAAAGGTATGAAATAAGCCTACCTAGTCCATAAACGGAGAAGGCAATGGCACCCCACTCCAGTACTGTTGCCTGGAAAATCCCATGGACGAAGAGCCTAGTAGGCTGCAGTCCATGGGGTCACTCAGAATTGGACACGACTGAGCGACTTCACTTTCACTTTTCACTTTCATGCATTGGAAAAGGAAATGGCAACCCACTCCAGTGTTCTTGCCTGGAGAATCCCAGGGATGGGGGAGCCTGGTAGGCTGCCGTCTCAGGGGTCGCACAGAGTCAGACATGACTGAAGCGACTTAGCAGCAGCAGTCCATAAAGGTTTACCTGGACAAGGACGGGATCAAAAGGGAGGCCAAGGTTTATACAAGAATTTAAATAGAAGAGGGGGACTGTGGGCTCCTCGTTTTTACAAAGTTTTAAATATTTTTCCCATCACTTGTGGATTCTAGCTAAAGATGGGATCATAATCTAAGATTTTATATTTTTTGACCTTTTCCTGGTCTCTCTAATTCTGTTTTTAATTTTCTCTCTTATATAAATTGTTCATAAAAACTAAATCAAATTATTAGGAAGTGAATCGGAGGGTCAGTGACTCATTAATTGAAAATATGTCCAGGGTTCCCTTTCTCAGGTTAGATACCATGCTAGTTCTTAGAATCCGCTAACATAGACCACTACAGTCTCTCTCCTTTTTAAGTTTACTTTTTTAATTGCAAGAACACATAGTAAACTACTTATTACATAACATTATTCACTTAAAGGTATTAAAAATGTTATGTAGGAGAAGTACAAGGTACTCTGAAAGCTTATGAAAGAACAGAATGAGTCAGGGCTAGAGTTTTGAAGATGCAATTTTTAAGCTCGGAAGTTAAAGATGAGTAGGGGTTTCTCTAAATAAGGTTGGAATGTGGCAGAAGAAAGAATATTTGCACAAGATCCAAAGCTGAGAGAGGAGGAGTGCATCTCTTTAAAGAACAGAGAGAACTGAAAAGAGGGAGTGGAGTCAGTAATGCAGAGTATGAGCTGGGGTGGGAGGGGAGATGCAGAGGGTAAAACTGAGGAACCAGGTGGGAGGAGGGGGGAGGTCATGAATGCACTTTAGTAACATGCTTATGATTTTAACAATGTTATCCTACCAACACACTGAAGTAATTTTAATCAGAAGCAGGACTTTTGAAAGGAACACTTTAGAGAGTGGAATGAATTGGAGGAAGTTCAGAATAAATGTGAAAGACACATTAGAAAATAATTACCATGATCCAAGTGAAGGCTAAGCTAGACCAGCAGTGGTCAAGGCAGGAGAAAGAACATAGGTGTGAGAGATATTTGGAAAATTGAACTATATGTTTCTAGTCATTAATTTGATGTAGGAAGTAAGGACGGAGAAAGCAATGGCACCCCATTCCAGTCCTCTTGCCTGGAATATCCCATGGATGGAGGAGCCTGGTAGGCTGCAGTCCATGAGGTCTCTAAGAGTTGGACACGACTGAGCAACTTCACTTTCACTTTTCACTTTCATGCACTGGAGAAGGAAATGGCAACCCACTCCAGTGTTCTTGGCTGGAGAATCCCAGGGACGGGGGAGCCTGGTGGGCTGCCATCTATGGGGTCACACAGAGTTGGACACAACAGAAGTCACTTAGCAGCAGCAGAAAGTAAGGAAGAAATTTAAGAATGATTTTAGCTTCATATGGCTGGTTGAATGAACATACTGTTGACTGGGAGAGTGCACTGGCCGAGGACCACAGCTGAGTGGGAAATGTCATGAATTGAGTTTGAGATACTGAGTTTGAAGTGTCTATGAGATATCCAAGTCAAGACATTGAGGACTTAATTAGTTAAGAGTCTGATGCTGAGTGAAAGGTCCCTACAGGAGAAAAAAGTTGAAAATAATAGAGTCGTGGAAGCCAGGGTTGTGGGCTATGCAGAAGTGCCTGCATAATGAGAGCACAGTATTGGGTTGCCCCAAAAGTTAAATCAATATTACAGAAAAACTCGAATGCTCTTTTTGGCCCACCCAATAGAAGCACTCCCTAGGGTCATGTCAAGGAAAATGAGCCAATTTTGGATGCTGATGAGAGCTCAGGTAAGGTATGTACTGAGAAAAAGCCTATTGGATGTAGTAGTGTGATGGCTGTTGGTGAACTTGTGAGACGAGTGTTCTGTGGAAAGGGGCAAGTTGAAGACATATTTAGCCATAAATTATAGATGAAAGATATGAAGAAAGCAAATATTGACAACTCTTGCAAGAAATGTATCTGTATGAGAGAAAGAAACTTTGATAGTAGTGATAATATGTATTATATTACGTATTGATAGTTCAGTTCAGTCCTTCAGTCATGTCCGACTCTTTGCGACCCCATGAATCACAGCACGCCAGGCCTCCCTGGCCATCACCAACTCCCAGAGTTCACTGAGACTCACGTCCATCGAGTCAGTGATGCCATCCAGCCATCTCATCCTCTGTCGTCCCCTTCTCCTCCTGCCCCCAATCCTTCCCAGCATCAGAGTCTTTTCCAATGAGTCAACTCTTCACCAAAGTACTGGAGTTTCAGCTTTAGCATCATTCCTTCCAAAGAACACCCAGGACTGATCTCCTTCAGAATGGACTGGTTGGATCTCCTTGCAGTCCAAGGGACTCTCAAGAGTCTTCTCCAACACCATAGTTCAAAAGCATCAATTCTTCGGCACTCAGCCTTCTTCACAGTCCAACTCTCACATCCATACACGACCACAGGAAAAACCATAGCCTTGACTAGACGGACCTTTGTTGGCAAAGTAATGTCTCTGCTTTTGAATATGCTATCTAGGTTGGTCATAACTTTCCTTCCAAGGACTAAGCGTCTTTTAATTTCATGGCTGCAGTCACTATCTGCAGTGATTTTGGAGCCCCAAAAAATAAAGTCTGACACTGTTTCCACTGTTTCCCCATCTATTTCCCATGAAGTGATGGGACCGGATGCCATGATCTTCGTTTTCTGAATGTTGAGCTTAAAGTATTGATAGTAGTAATACAGTAATTTATTTTAAGCAATCTATTTTATGATGAAAGGTACTGGAATGCATATTTGAATATATGTGTAATGAACAGTTTTTCTTAAAAAATGTTACATTTAGTCTGATGGCATAATTCTCAAATTTATGTTAGAGCAACCAATTAGACTTTAGTTTGAGTTTCTCAGAAATTAATCTCTGCCCATGGGAATTAGGCAAGGCAAGCTGAAGCTTTCAACCATTTTTCTTTGTGTTCAACTTTGTATGTTGAACAGGATGAAAGGCAAGTAGCCAGAAATTTTTAAAGAAACTGGATAGAGATATCGGAGAGGCAAAGCATTTTATCCACAGGGCTCTTGCCTGAAGAAAGCATGAAATTATTGCCAGGGAAATATCAACTGACCATCTCACCCCTTGAGTGGAGCCCATTCACAACCCTAGAGTAAATGCTGCCTGCCTAATGTAAACAGCAGAAAATTAGGTTTTTCTCACATTGCTTATAAAATGTGTATAGCAATGGACAAGAAAACTGTGTAAACCAAATAAAATCAACTGTCAATTTCACTCAGGGAAGCACTTAAGACTAGTTAGGCATGTAAGCTGCAGCAACTCACTTAGTCATAAAAATCAATAAGATTGCCACCTGGGTCATCAAGGGAACATTGCCACTGCAGGAAAACAAATCTGAGCTTTCATAACAATGAGACACAAGTCTCACCCCTCATCAGACCACATGCAAGACCAAGCTGTATTCTCTTAAGCATTGTTATTGCTTATTTTGGCAGTAATAAGTGACTTTTTTTTCTTTTCATAACACATCAATCTCTCTGAAACAGTGACTCCTTGCTAAAATACTTTATACACTGCAAAGAGGTGAATCACTAGAATAAGCATTTCAGATTGAATCCCGCTTCTAATGTCCCACTCTAAGTGAAATAGCATTAAGTGCTATTCAATGTCAATGCTAAACTTTAGTCTCCTTAAAGAAGAATGAATTCAGTACTATCAAATTCATGTTTCTCTTGACATTTCAGATTAGGCACATAGACTTTTTGACCCACAGGTGGTGTATAATAATGTTAGATTCTGTCATTTTATTTCATTGATACATGTATACTATCCTATAATCAAGAAATAGTCATTTGATTCTTTGGCACTATTGGACAATTACTAAAAGTGGTTTCTGGACTAGCATCCTGAAATTTATCCCTACCCTGCCAGCATGGTTTATCATTTATAAACATTGTTTACAAAAAGAACTCAAAGGTAAGGATTAACTTGTATTTCTCAAAAAATGCCAGAAGATCCCACTAGTTGATCATCATCTTAACTCTTATTCTCCTGTCTTGGGATGGTCTGGATAGTTTGCACTTCAGGAAGGATTTTCTAAGGCATTTTGGTGCTTAGATACCTCTCTGAAAAGGATGGATGAATTGGGATGAAGCCTTATTTTTGACCTGCTACTAAAGCTCAAACTCTCTTAATAGTTCTCACACACCTTTCTTCATTATGTTCCTTTCTATTAATTCAGGATCATTTCTGATTTACCCCTAGTCCCCAGATCTGTGACCTTTATTGACATATTTCCTCCAGTCCAGTCAAAGGTATGGGGTCAAATTTCTGTTGGCTGAACTCTTGGATCATTTTCTAGAGAGATGCTCTATAAGAACACATTATACATAAAAATATTGTTTTCTGGTGAAGACTTCATTGTGTAGAACAAAATTATTTTGGATTGATTCATTTCAAGCCAAAATATATTCAGTATCAAACTAAACACAGGTAGTACTGTTTCAACTATTCTCCTAAGTGATGTATCATAAGACTATTTTGTTGGAAAATTTTGATTGACTGATTGACATAGTTTTCATGTCTTTATTGCTAAATTGCAGTAATTAACCACAAATATAATGGAACCACTTTAGTGAGAAGTTTCCAAATGTTGTGTATGAACATGAATTCACTTGATATTTTTCATTAATCCTCCCTTTCATTTGTACATTGTCATGCATCCTTTTCACTCTTTGTAGTAGGAATCTTGATGACATCTTTGCCAACTTCCATAAATTTCCATTGATAATTTGGTTTAGAGTACATTTTCTGTTCTAAATTTAAGACAAAATCCTGTTAATGTTAAAGACTTCTATATGAACTTAATTCCAATTGTACATCTTATTCCTCTTGAGCTGTGCTTCTTATTGCTTGCAGTAGAGGAGAGGAAAGTGGTCTCTCTACCCTCCTCCCTCAGCTACTGATGCCTTCTGTGTTTGGGATCAGGCAGGAGGGAGAGGGAAAATTAAGATATTTTTATGCTAGTGGAGCAGGATCTATGGGGCTTTGTGTGTGCTAATGCTGAGATAGTCTCTCTACTGGTGATGTGAATACCACCTTCACCCAAAGTATGACACAAGTAAATACCTCACTCTCCTAGAGTGCAGGAACTAGCCCTATCAGGAATATACACCCCAGCTTCTTCTTAGGGTTTAACATCCTGAAAACTCACAACCACTGCCTCTCTACTAACCCAGTGCTCCTCCTAACACACTGTCACTAGAACTGTAAATCCATGTAAAGAAGGCAAGGAAGGTTTAATTTGCCCTCTCCAAGGATCATGGAGAAATGGGACATAAAGTGGAGCATATTCTTTTCAACCAAATCTTACCAGCATTGTTTCAAGCCCTGCAGAGCTACTGCAAGGCCTCCTGCCTTCAGAAGTCTCTAGAATTGAAGAGAACTCTGGCCTCTGAAAGATCTCCCCAAACTTCACAAGGTATATGTAAAGTATCTCCTCTTTCACACCATGACAGAGTAGGTCTAAACAAGGAAATCACACTTTAATCACAAGTTCCCAGAATGCTCTTCCAAGAACTCTACACCTGGAGGAATTGATGGGTTCTACAGTTGAGCAGGCATCCAGCCCAAATCAAAAGGCCAATTTCCCATAGTTCCTTGTACCCCCAAACTTCACGAGAGATGAGGCACCCTGCACCACCACCACCACAGACATTTTTTGGAAGGGAAGCATTTCCCTCCATTCTCCCTTTGGGAGAAGTGAAGCTAGTCTCCTGTTCAGTATTTATTCTTACTGTTTTCCTCACCTTAAAACATTTTTTTATATTGGTGTATAGTTGATTTACAATGTTGTGTTATTTTCAGGTGTACAGAAAGTAATGCATTTATATATACGCATATGTCTATTCTTTTTCAAATTCTATTCCACTTAATTTATTTTAGAATATGGTGGGTTGTAGACAAGGCTAGTTCTGACCAGTGGTCTCTCAGTGAACCCTGAAAAAGTGTGATGGTCACATGTCCTGGAGTCTCTGTGACAAAGAATGTGTGGCCATTTTTTCACAGTTTCAGGACCCAAGGATATATTCTATAAGCCATTTGACATTTCCCCCCAAATTTATCACACAGCAAGAGTATAAGGGATTAGTTATTAAATCTGGTGAGCCAGTTTGAGACACCTACTTCTAATTTGTGAATTCTCTATTTTGTGTTACCACTGGCTGAAACTTAAAATCCAGGAAAATATTTTAAGAATTTCTCAAGTATTAGGTATTTGCATCAAACACATTTTTAATATATAAAACAGAAGTACGGATGTTGCCTTGGTCATATCAACACATTTCAGTGTTTTTCCTCTTTTTCTTAATTCATCTAATTTCTTTCTTTGCCATCAAATCACATTACTTGCTTATTATTTTGTTAATAGTGAAATGGGAATAATAACCATCGTACAATTGCATCGTGTATTAATTTGTTGATTTTGCTGAGCAATTGAGGGACCAAAGCACTAACTGTTATGGTTGTCTGCCGAATGAAGTTGTCTCCAACAAAGCATAGAGAAGGAGATGCCGAGTTACAGTAAATTCAACATGATGCTGCTATTAGCTTAAATGCCTTAGCTAAATGGTAGCAACTGAGATCATTAACTTTGCTTTCATAGCTATTTTCTTAATGTTACTTAGCAACTTCACTTTGAAAATACCCATTTCACATCCCTGTAGCCTAAGGAGTATCATTAGTAGTGAAATTGCATGTTTGATTGCATAGCCAGAGAAGAGTTAATGGTATATCCTGAAGATCTATCACCAGCTACACTGAGACAGCTCAGACAGCATGCATCGAATGCATAGGCCCCAGAAACAGAGCCCAATAAAAGGATAAAATTTATCCACCATGAATTCAGAATATGAAAGGAATCATTTCTATGTGTATTATGTTGCAGAATACCAATATCCATGTATTATTGTATAATGAATCCATATATCAACAAGTTTTGTATAAGATCAAGATGATCTGAAATATGAAAATCTAAAATGTACCAAATGTTCCTGCTCTGAAAAAAATGTATGAATATTTCTTACTATAACCTAGGGATAATGTTGCCTTTAACAAATGTAAATGCATTTGGTAATATGAATACTTGTCTAGGGTGATGACTTCTTAAGAAATCAGCACAATATAACAACTATAGAAATGCAAAAGTAATCAAAAGGTTACAGTTAAACCAATTATTTATTCTTTCTTCCAATTTTATGTATTTTTTCAATTGTTTATAATTAGTATGTATAGTTTTTTTTTTTTTGAGAGATAAGCAATCATATTTTCTCCCAGAAAAGTATTTTAATCCAATTAGTACTCAGTAGCTACAGACAAGCACTCAATATGACAAGCACTAATAATTATTCAATTACAAAGACAGAGTTTTAACTAGCCTTATCATCTATAAATATGATGCTTTTATATTTTGAGGTACAAAGGCATTTTCTGTTCAATCTCTCTTACCAGAGTCATTCGTTTTTCCTAAGAGAAGTAAAAAAGCAAAACTACTTAACTACTGTTAATAAGTTAACTCTTCTTCCATGACTTCATCCAGTAATCTCTGGTTTTCTGTTAATTGTGTGGCACCTCTCCCACTGGTCTCCTTTTTTGCTCACTTTTCTTTAAATATAGATATTCTCTAAGATTTACTTCCTGTCTTTTGCTTACACACTATTTGCTTTCACTGTCACATTTATATAGCTGATACTTAAATCAGTATTCATCTTTTCACCCACCCATCCATCTATCCAAATATTTATTCATTCAACATGTATTGAGTGCTACTGTGTGTCAGATAAGTAAAGCAAGTGGTGGGAATTCAAAATGATGAAGAAACAGCCCCTGATTTGAGGGATAAACGAATGTTGGAAATTTTTATCTGTATGTAGACTGACATCCCGCAAAGTTCAACATCTAAAATTAAGCCTTTGCTTGCTGCTGCTGCTGCTGCTAAGTCGCTTCAGTGTGTCCGACTCTGTGCGACCCCATAGACAGCAGCCCACCAGGCTCCCCCGGTCCTGGAATTCTCCAGGCAAGAACACTGGAGTGGGTTGCCATTTCCTTCTCCATTGCATGAAAGTGAAAAGTGAAAGTGAAGTCGCTCAGTCGTGTCTGACTCTTAGCGCTTAACCCAAACTATATCTCCAGCCACCATTATCTGTTTCTGTTCATGATTATTTTCAGTTTCTGGTCTCCTGACCCTGTCCTCCCCATGATGCCCACCAAATCAATCTCCACTGCTGCCTACAGTTCTCTGTTACTTCACATCAGGGGCACTTTGGTTTGCTAAATATCCTTATTTGTGAAAGATTTTAAAACTTTATTTTGGTAAAATCACGATGAGACAAACATTTAAATATATACAGTGTCTTCTATATCTAATGCACACCTCTCAAGTAATAGTATTAGCTGGCATTTCTGAAATTTAATGGTGAGTTTCTATATGTCGCGCACTAGACTAAGAGCTGTTCATTCTTATTTCCAAAACAAAACACAATAGCCTTATGACAAGGATTCTCTTTTTATCACCTGTTTAGAGGCAAGAAAACAGTTGATTAAGGTCATAAAGCTAAGGAATAGCTGCTGCTGCTGCTAAATCGCTCAGTTGTGTCTGACTCTGTGCGACCCCATAGATGGCAGCTCACCAGGCTCCCCTGTCCCTGGGATTCTCCAGGCAAGAACACTGGAATGGGTAAGGAATAGCTATCCAGGTTTAAAAACAGGAGGTTAGATTTCAAAGTCTATTTTCTTAACTTATCTCCTATAGTCCCTATAAGACTAAATTATCTTTGTTTTTCTTCTGTTAGTTATGCCCCTGATTCTAAAAAATATACTTTTCTTTTTTTTAAACTGTAGACAATGGCTATTGGCTCCTCTGTAGGAAAGAAGACAGTTCAACTCATTTTCCTTAAATTCCAGTATTTTTCCTTTCCAAATAGATATTTTTAGATAATTTGTATTTTATTTAGATCTTTATTTTAGTTTCTCAAAAAAAGCATATTATTCAGTAATATTCTATACATTGCCTTTTCACCTGAAAAACATCTTGCTAACATACTACGTCTGCACATTTCATTTCAGTTCAGTTGCTCAGTCATGTCCAGCTCTTTGCGACCCCAAGGACTGAAGCATGCAGTCAGGCTTCCCTGACGATCACCAACTCCCAGAGCCTGCTCAAACTCATGTCCATCGAGTCGATGATGCCATCCAACCATCTCATCCTCTATTGTCCCCTTCTTCTCTTTTAAATTTTTCCCAGCAAGAGGGTTTTTTTTTTTTTTTTTCAATGAGTCAGTTCTTTGCATCAAGTGGCCAAAGTATTGGAACTTCAGCATCAGTCCTTCCAATGAATATTCAGGACAGATTTCTTTTAGGATTGACTGGTTTAATCTCCTTGCAGTCCAAGGGACTCTCAAGAGTCTTCTCCAACACCACAGTTCAAAAACATCAATTCTTTGGCACTCAGCTTTCTTTATAGTCCAAATCTCACATCCATACATAACTACTGGAAAAACCACAGTTTTGACTAGATGGGCCTTTGTTGGCAAAGTAATGTCTCTGCTTTTTAATATGCTTTCTAGGTTGTTCATAGTTTTCTTCCAAGAAGCAAGCATCTTTTGATTTCATGGCTGCAGTCACCATCTGCAGTGGTGACCCCCCTCCCAAAAATAGTCTGTCACTGTTTCCATTATTGCCCCATCTGTTTGCCTTAAAGTCATGGGACCAGATGCCATGATTTTAGTATTCTGAATGTTCGGTTTTAAGCCAACTTTTTTACTCTATTTTACCTTCATCAAGAGGCTCTTTAGTTTCTCTTCACTTTTTGCTCTAAGAATGATGTCATCTGCATATCTGAGGTTATTGATATTTCTGCCTGCAATCTTGATTCTAGTTTGTGCTTCATCCAACCCAGCTTTTCGCATGATGTACTCTGCATATAAGTAAACTAAGCAGGGTGACAATATACAGCCTTGACGTATTTCTTTCCCAGTTTTGAACCAGTCTGTTTTTCCATATCTGGTTCTAACTGTTGCTTCTTGACCTGATACAGCTTTCTCAAGAGGCAGGTCAGGTGGTCTGGTATTCCTATCTCTTGAAGAGTTTTCCACAATTTTTTTTTGTGATCCACACAGTCAAAGACTTTGGCATAGTCAATAAAGCAGAAGTAGGTTTTTTCTGGAACTCTCTTGCTTTTTCTGTGATCCAGCAGATACTGGCGATTTGATCTCTGGTTCCTCTGCCTTTTCTAAATCCACGTTGAACATCTTGGAAGTTCTTGGTTCACTTACTTTTGAAACCTCCCTTAGCTTTCACATTACACTTAGAGAATTTTGAGCATCACTTTGCTACCGTGTGAGATGAGTGCAATTGTGTAATAGTTTGAACATTCTTTGGCATTGCCTTTCTTTGAGATTGAAATGAAAACTGGCTTTTCCAGTACTGTGGCCACTGCTGAGTTTTCCAAATTTGCTGACATATTGAGTGCAGCACTTTCACAGCATCATCTTTTAGGATTTGAAAAAGTTCACTTGGAATTCCATCACTTCTACTAGATTTGTTCATAGTGATGCTTCCTAAGGCTCACTTGACTTCACAATCCAGGATGTCTGGCTCTAGGTGAGTGATCACACCATCATGGTTATCTGGGTCATGAAGATCTTTTTTGTATACTTCTCTGTGTATTCTTGCCACCTCTTGTTACTATCTTCTGCTTCTGTTAGGTCCATAATGTTTCTGTCCTTTATTGTGCCCATCTTTGCCGAAAGTTTCCCTTGGTATCTCTAATTTTCTTGAGCTCTCTAGTATTTATATTCTACTGTTTTCCTCCATTTCTTTGTTGGCTGTCTAAATTTCTGTGCTACATTGTTGTGTATCTACATTCATTCATTTAGTTCCCTCTTAATGGGTATTGAGGCACTTTTATTTCCTTTTTCAAGATTTAGTAAAGTTTTTCTTTCAGGGTCCTAGACTCAAAATGGATGCTTCAGGTCTCCAGGAAGTTTGTTCCATTTATTTAGTGAAGATCCTCTTCCCTGGCTTCTCCCTGGACATGGAGTACAAGCCAGACCATCAGTCCTGTGAGTAATGGTTGGACGGAGGCAGAGTGCTGCATGTCACTTAGTGTCATGAACCTCAGTGAATAACCCTGCTTAGCCCCAGTTTTTCCTCTTACCTTCCACACCACCATGGCCAACTCTGAACCTGTCCTTTCTACCTTGTCTAAAAGAGATCAGATGCCATTTCTACCATTACAACCTCTTCTGCTGTATTTTTCTCAGAAGTTTCAATCTGCTTTACATATTCAAAGAACATCTCTTATAATTCTCATGCAGTGACAATCTTTCTCAATCTCTACTAGTCCCATTTATTCTGAGATGGAAGATTAAATCAAAATATTTTATTTTGATAAAAACATAAAATTATGTTTATTCTTACATGTTGACTGGAAAATAATGGACACCTCCTCCTCCTCAGGATTCCTCTGAATTAGTGCTGTATATTTGTTTCCAAGTTTGACATTATTCTATTATGTGTTTCTCTACCTATTTTTCACCCCAGCTTCAATCACATATGACATGCAATCCAAAAATAAAAGTAAAGAAAATTAGAAATTCAGTAACTATAAATGCAAGATAGAGACCCAAAGACTAGAAAACTAGAATATATATATATATATATATGTATGTATGTGTGTGTATATATATATATACACACACATACTGCTAAGTCACTTTAGGCATGTCTGACTCTGTGTGACCCCATAGAGGGCAGCCCACCAGGCTCCTCCATCTCTGGGATTCTCCAGGCAAGAATACTGGAGTGGGTTGCCATTTTCTTCTCCAAGATATACATATTGACTGTAGGTTAATCCAGTTGCACTGCACTTGATTCATCTGTCTACCTAACTATAATGAATTAACAATAGGGGGCTGTGAAAAGAAGTGAGAGAACTAGTTAACACGTGCTGAAAATTGAGCCACCAATGGCTGTAATGAATATGTGATGGAGTGGTGTGAATCTGCTGTTCTGATCATTGCCTGTGCTCACCTGTTTCTGAATGCTTCATCAGTTCAGTTCAGTCGCTCAGTCTTGTCTGACTCTTTGAGACCCCGTGGACTGCAGCATGCCAGGCTTTCCTGTCCATCACTAACTCCTGGAGCTTACTCAAACTCATGTCCATCGAGTTGGTGATGCCATCCAACCACCTCATCCTCTATCGTCCCCTTCTCCTCCTGCCTTCAGTCTTACCCAGCATAAGGGTCTTTTCCAGTGAGTCAGTTCTTCACATCATGTGGCCAAAGTATTTGAGTTTCAGCTTCAGCATCAGTCCATCCAAGGAATATTCAGGACCAATTTCCTGTAGGATTAACTGGTTTGATCTCCTTGCCGTCCATGGGACTCTCAAGAGTCTTCTCCAACACCACAGTTTAAAAGTGTCAATTCTTTGGTGCTCAGCTTTCTTTATAGTCCAGCTCTCATATCCATATATTACTACCCGAAAAACCATAGCTTTGACTAGATGGACCTTTGCCGACAAAGTAATGTCTCTGCTTTTTATATGCTGTCTAGGTCGGTCATAGCTTTCCTGCCAAGGAGCAAGCGTCATTGTGGGAACATAGTACTGAATAGTATGAATTTGGAGTCTGGATAAAAAAATACAGCACAATTTCATGTGGTACTTATCTAAGGAATAGCAATAATTTTCAATATTGGATAAGACACTGGTTGTGTTTGTGTTTCGAAACATGGTGGGTTGGTTTCTAAGGTGGGACCAGCTAGGAGATTTTTAAGGATGACTTTGAGTGTATTTTATTTTGCATTCTTTGTTAATTTAAAAACCTAACTCCTGTGTAAGTCTCTATTGCATTGTAGTTGAAGGTAAATAATGTGTGAGATAACAATCTCCCCTAGAAAACAGGATATGATTCATTATATGATTCTTATTCTCCAACAAAAGAACATGTATGGATTCCTCAGGGAGAGCAAAGTATTTCTTGGGATTTACTCTGATACAAATTTGTGCATGGCTCTGTGTTGAGAGAGCAGTGAATGAGAGCATGAACAAGATGTTTAACAATTTTATTCATGAATATCTACAAGTTAACTCTGACAGTGATGGGAGGAAAACAATTAAACACAAGAGTATACTGTAAGGAAAACCAGTGAAGCCATAGGAGATATTTATTAAGGAAATCAATGCTCTGTGTCGCTAGGTGTATTTTTTTTAATGATTCCATTCGAGTCAAGTCGTATTGCAAGACACATCCTTAAAGTTGATTAACCTGGAAATTCAAGTCTAGTCCAACTGCCTTTAGAAACATATGTGAAATAGAACCAAAGGTCTCAATTAGTGATATAAATTATCTTGGTTCCAGCTTCTTAGTTGCTAACAAATGCTACTTAAAATAAATTAACTAAAAATATTAGTCAAAGATACTAGAATACAGTTTTGTTGTCTCACAAAAACATAGAACAGTTTAAGTAAATTACCAAGATCAAATAATTGACTAGTTTTCAGACAATCTGTATCTGTTTTTTGTTACCTACCTCCATATATTATTGAATATTCGTCAATAAAAAAGAGAAAATGTCACATTACTGTCATTTCTAAATTTAAAAAAGAATGAATATGTAGAATAAATTCCAAATGTATTTTCCCAGTTTTTTCTTTCCTAGTCCCAGTTAATCATAATTTAATGGCCCTTTTCAGAATGGATATTAGTGGTGCTGATGTAGATTAGGGTCTTCTGTCTTGGACCATGACTTACCTGAGTTGAGCCATGTTCTTCTTTGCTCATCTTGCATTGACTAGGAAAATCATTCTAACTAAGTCATCTCTCAGAGCATCATTTGAACAGGAAAGATATATCCTGAATCATCCCCAGTTTCTCCACCCTTGTATAGAGCCTACCAACAATGCCTGTTGCCGTGATGCCAGCTTGCCTCTGATATGTTTTTACTTCCCAGAACTATTACAATAGGAATTATTTCTCTTACTGACTTATCTCCTGCAAATATTCCATCTGAAGAGTGGGTGTCTATTACTGGCTCAAATATGTCAAGAAACTGAGTTGGAATTAAAAGAACCGTCAAAATATTCCAGCAATCAGTTAGTAGTGGCAGCTAGAGTTATCTGTAGTTCACATTATATTTTATATCAAGTGTACCCAACAGCTTGACATTTTTCTAGGAAAATTCATATGCAAGACTTGACATCTACTTTATTCATGCTAACCCCCAGGGTAGAATTTAGGAATGCTCCTGTACAGCTAATCATTGGTAATCGATCCTGCTGATCCTTGGTTTTGAATGTGAAATCATGCTACTAAACACACAAATCTATGTATAGCTATAAAAGAATTCTGGCAAACCTTGGCTTTAAAAAATTCTGAGTAAACAATTTCCTTGTATGTGTTAATGCTTACTAAATAATAAATCCAGAGGGAAGGAGGATAAGTCAGGAGCAATCAATCCTTTAAGGACATTTCACTAGCTTTGGGGGAGGAATATTTTAGAGCTAAACTTCATTCATTACAACAAATAAATCCTTTGTGGATTAAAATTTAAGAGGTGAAAAAATTAAAGACAGAGGAGAATAGAAGTATACTGTTTTCTCTATAAAACAAAATTCTTTTACTTTGAGACCAATGGAATAAAATTAAAATGAAAACATTAACATAATAGATATGCAAATATTTATAATGAAAATCATTTAAAATTAAAATATTTTTATGTTATTAGGAGAATCGTTAAGACAAAAAACTGGGTGCATCAGAGCAGCCAAGTTGCATGGTTCCAGGGAATATCATTCACATAATTATGTGACAAACAGTTACAAAAATGGTAATAATATTAATAAACACAAACATATTAGATTTTAATGCTTAAAATTATTAAAAATAACTAATTTTAAAAGAAATATGAAACTTTTTTCATAATAAATTAGATTTTTATGAAATCTAAATTTTATAGTAGAACAAATTTTTAAGAATTAAAATACTTTGTTTTCCCCAGAAAGAAATAGAGCCCTGCATGATCATTGCCTCTGAGAGTGAAAACTGGCAGGACATTATATAAGCCATTTATTGTGTCTTTCCTAGCCAAAGTTCTAGAAATCGAACTTTAAAAAGGTACATGTGAATATAATACAGAATTTGGATGAATATTTATTCACAAAGATATCTATTATGTGACCTGAATTGTGAACAATAGAAGAATCATTTTATGGTTCATCCATATCGTGAAATAATTTATAATCATTAATAAGTATTGATAGTATACATCCACTTTTGTTTTTTTTTTAATAAAAAAAAAAAAAGGATTTACATAGCTCTGTGTGAACAGGGCCTGTTCATGTGATGCCTATCCTGCTGTAGTTCATGGGGTCGCAAAGAGTTGGATACAACTTAGTGACTAAACCACAATGTGAACAGGGACATTTTCAATCTAGCTCACATACGTATCCCCTGAAGAGTGCCTGGCATATGGCACATGCTTAGAAAAATAGAAAAGTATTAGATATTAAGAAATGTATTATATTCTCAAGTTAGCAATGATTATCTATTGCCATAGGATTGTAAGTGATATTTGTACCTCCATATAAATAAGCAGTTTCCAAAATTTTTCTAAAAAATCACTTTTTGTATTATTGGGGAAAGTTTATTTTTTAAAGATTCCAGCTACCAATACATTGTTGTTATACAACTATCCGCTAAGAAAGGATAAGTCTTCAAGGAATCTCTCTCAATGCATTTGAGAATTAAATGCAGCATCACCTGCACTGGAATCATCTGGCATATTTACCTAAATAGTACGTTTCTGAGCTTGGTTGGGGGGCGGAAGAGAATCTACATTTTCATCACATTTTTGTGCCCCTTTTTCTTGTTTACCCATATGGTTCTCAGTCACATTAAAGCAAGAGAATCACTGAATTAGGACGACAATTAAAATTCAGCAAAATCTAAACAGCGGGAATGGTGGCTTTTTAGAGGAGTTTCTTAAAAGCCTGTTGAAAATGGCCGGTAAATTGGTGTAACAAACTTTATGTGAGAGGCTATGACTATATGAAGGATAATGGAACCCTCAGTAATAATCATCAGGCACTATACAGCATTGAGTTTACAGAGAAAAATCAATTTAGTTAAAATATATGGCATGGGATTTGTTTTTGAAAACACACGAATGTGAAAATTAGTGCTTACAGTAAATGGTGACCTTTCCTAACATGAAAGGCAAAAGCATTGGTGATAGACACTATATAAAATATTTCTAAATTAGTAATCTTTAATTCTGACTAGCATTAGGCAATAGGTGTCTGGTATATGTGTAATTTACATGTTTTTTTTTTTTTTTTAATTCTCTCTCCCAAATCAATTAAACTGTACTGATATTTTGCAACTCTGCATTTCAGATGATTTTAATATATATGCCCAAAAGCTTAAACCAGTCAGCAAATATTAACTACTTCCTATGTGTAGGCATTGTTCTAGGTGTTATTTATGGGATAGTAAGAAAGACAACACTTCTGCCTCAAGAAGGTTCTATCCTAATGAAAGTGAAAGTCACTCGGCTGTGTCTGACTCTTTGTGAGCCCATGGGCTATAGCCCTCCAGTCTCCTCTGTCCATGGAATTCTCCAGGCAAGAATACTGGAGTGGGTAGCCATTCCCTTCTCCAGGGGATCTTCCCGACACAGGGATCAAACCCAGGTCTCCCCCATTGCAGGTGGATTCTTTACCATCTGAGCCACCAGGGAAGCCCTATCCTAATAGTTGAGCACAAATAGTAAAAACAAAAATATAAGTTTAAAAAGATAATGACTGCATGAAGAAAATAACATAGATGAACATGGTTGAGTGAGAGTCCTTAAAGGATGTACCTTCTTTAGCTGAGGTGGTCATCAGAACAGCGTTTGTGGAGAGGTGACATTTGGGTTACAGTTTGAGACAATCAAAAAAGAGTCTACAGCAAAAGCACCTCAAGAAGATTAAATAAGAAATAGGTTCTAATAAAGAACAAATTGATATAGTCAAAGTTTGGAAGCAAGACCAGTATGGAGAAGATAGTGACAAAGTGAAATAGACTGTCTGAGCAAAAATATGTGAGGCCATGGTAAGGCGAGTAGCTGAGATAGATACTGGAGAACTTTAAGCAAAGGAAAAATATGGTCATGTGACTGGATTTAAAAAGATCACTCTGACTACAGTAGATTGAATGTTTATTTCCCTCCCAAACTCAGATGTTGAACTCCTAACCTCTGATTTGATGGTTAGGAGCTGGGGCCTGTGGGGAGTTATTAGGTCACAGGGTGGAGCCCTCATGAATGAATTAGTGCCCTTATGAAAGGGAATCCAGAGACCTTCTCTGCTGTTTACCATGTGATGATACAATGAGAAGTTTCCAGTCTGAACCCTGGAAGAGGGCTCTTCCCCAGAACCCTGATCTTGGATTTACAGCCTCTAGAACTTGGAGAATACATTTCTGTTCTTTTTAAGCCACTCCATCTAGAGTTTGTTATACCAGCCCACTGACTTAGACATTCAGCTGTGAGTTGACAAAGTACTTACAGCCCAACTAGAAGTTAGAAGGTTGTTATGTCCTAGACAAATCACATGGCTGGAACCAGTCTTGAGGTACTAGATGGGGACAAGTGATTCGATTTTCCTAGGCAAAAATACTGGAGTGGGTTGCCATTTCCTTCTCCAAGATTTGTAGCTAGATTGACTAATACGAAGAATCAGAAAAGAAGGAATCAAGGATATATACTATGTACTGTGGACTGAGTTGTGTACCTCAGAATTCACCTGTTGAAGTGCTAGAGCCCTTCCAATGGTATTTGGACATGGGACTTGTGGATGGTAACTGAGTGTAGATGGATTGCAAGAATGAGCCTTCAAAATGAGATTAGTGTCTTTGTAAGAGATGAGAGTTCTCTCTCATCTGTAGCCCTGTGAAGACACAGCAAGAAGCTGGCCATCTGAGACTTGAGAATCTTGGACTCCAGCCTCCAGAGCTGTGAGCAAAGCAATTTCTGTTGTTCAGACAACCCAGCCTATAGATACTTCATTTATGGCAGCCTAAGCTGATTAATAACCTAATGTTTTGAGCTGGAGAAACTAGGTGGTACTTTCTACAAATAAGATAGGACTCGGAGAGAATTTAGTATGTGGAACAATCAAAGTTTGGTAAATAAAATATGTCAATTGATCTCCAAGTAGTTGTTTTTGGGAAATATCAATAACCTCAGATATACAGATGACACCACACTTATGGCAGAAAGTGAAGAGGAACTAAAGAGCCTTTTGATGAAAGTGAAAGAGGAGAGTGAAAAAGTTGTCTTGAAGCTCACCATTCAGAAAATGAAGATCATGGCATCTGGTCCCATCACTTCATGGCAAACAGATGGGGAAACAGTGTCAGACTTAATTTTTTTGGCCTCCAAAATCACTGAAGATGGTGAATGCAGCCATGAAATTCAGACACTTCTTGGAAGGAAAGTTATGACCAACCTAGACAGCATATTCAAAAGCAGAGACATTACTTAGCCAACAAAGGTACATCTAGTCAAAGGTATGGTTTTTCCAGTGGTCATGTATGGATATGAGAGTTGGACTGTGAAGAAAGCTGAGCGCCAAAGAATTGATGCTTTTGCTGTGGTGTTGGAGAAGACTCTTGAGAGTCCACTGGACCTCAAGGAGATCCAACCAGTCCATTCTAAAGGAGATCAGTCCTGGTTGTTCATTGGAGGGTCTGATGTTGAATCTGAAACTCCAATACTTTGGATACCTGATGCGAAGAGCTGACTCATTGGAAAAGACCCTGATGCTGGGAAAGATTGAGGGCAGGAGGATAAGGGGATGGCAGAGGATGAGATGGTTGGATGGCATCACCAACTCAATGGACATGAGTTTGGGTGGGCTCTGGGAGTCTGTGTTGGACAGGGAGGCCTGGTGTGCTGCAGCTCATGGGGTTGCAAAGAGTCTGACATGACTGAACAACTGAACTGAACTGAAAGTTATTAAATAGGGATTTGGACTTTTTTTCATCTAGGACTTAGGAAGACTCTCTATGTGCTGTACTTAGTCACTTAGCTGTGTCCAACCCTTTGTGACCCCATGGACTGAAGACTGATAAATCCATTGCAGGTAGATTCTTTACCATCTGAGCCACCAGGGAAGCCCTATCCTAATGGTTGAGCACAGACAATAAACACAAAACATAAGTTTAAAAAGATAATGACTTCATGAATAAAATAACATAATTCTCTACAGAAACATAAATATTTAGTAGTTATCAGTATAACATATCTTAAATTTTGGACTAGACTAGAAAAGAATGTCAAGAATTATAATTTTGAGAAATGTCCTATGTCAAACAAGTCAGGTGGCAGTTGAAGAATAAATCAAAGGATAATGTTTTAAGATGGTTAATACTAAGACATGTTTGTATGCTGATGATAATGAACCACATAGTGGGAAGAATGTATGATGCAGGAGAAAAATAGGATATTCACAAAAGTGGAGATACTCAAGGTGATAAATTGCAGATATGAAGGCCACCAGATTGATGACTTTGGTGGATAAAATGAGAGGATGTTTTATATGATTACATGGATTTTCTCTAAGAATTAGGGGGTACGATTGTCATCTGAGAGTGGAACAGAAAGTAGTGTTAGTTGATGGCAAGTTTTCATGAGATAGTAGAGCTGGATGAATAGGAATACTTTAATAAGTGCAAATTCAACAATGGGAAATACTTGACTGAGGGTGGAATGCTTGAGATCATGATGGCAGAGTTAGTTACATTTTGGAGGATGACATTTCATGAATGATGATGTATGGAGAAGAAAGCAGTGGAAGCTGACAGGATCAAGAACTAGGAGATCAAGATGCTAGATGGATTCTCTCTATGAATGTTGATGTCTTCAATAATTAATACAGAGTTAAAGTGGAAAAACAGAAGCTATCAATTAATGGATTATAAATAAATAAATGAGAGTTTAATAGATGGCATCAAAAAGGAAAAAATGCCTGAGATCAAATATTTTTAGAGGAGCAGGGAGTTTGGAAAGGGTAAAGGAAATGAATGGTTTAGAATCAGCAAAGAATGACAACCGCCTCTAGGTAGTAATAAACATAAGCTGTGTCTCCCAAAATAAGCCACCCATGGACAGAATTCTCAAAGATCAGCTAAGTAGACTTTTGAGAAGAGAGGTGAAATTATAAAGTACACATCTTAGAAAATTAGAAAGTAAAAATGAAAATGGATACTAGTCTCTAGCTGTGAGAGGAACAGTTTTGAAAATTGTGATTTAAAAAATTAAAATGAGTAGTCCCTGCAGTTGTGAGATTTTGTCCAGGGATCTTCAAGAACTGGGATGATGATGTTGAATAAGATATTTTAAATGCGTCTTGTGATTACCTTCAACTGACTGGCGGTGGTGGTTTAGTCGCTAAGTCGTGTTTGACTCCTTGCATCCCCATGGACTTCAGCCCACCAGGCTCCTCTGTCCATGAGATTTCCCAGGCAAGAATACTGGAGTGAGTAGCCATTCCTTTCTCTAGGGAGTCTTCCCGACTCAGAGATTGAACTGGGTCTCCTGCATTGCCGGTGGATTCTTTACTGCTGAGCCACCAGGGAAGCCCTCAACTGACAATATATTGTCTAAATACTGGCTAGATAGTAAGCACTGTACATGAGTGACTAAATGTATACCTAAAACACACACTCTTCATCTTTCAAACACTCATGCATGCTTAAATAAGAAATATAGTAGAAGTTGTTATTTTCTCAAACAGTAGCATACTGTATCATACAATATTATCAATAAAAATCAGATTGATCCAATTCTTACATCTTTGGTTAGGCTTATAGCATGTCTTGATAAATGTTCTAGGAATTATCCTGGCAAAGCAGAAGACAAGTTCCTTTAACAGTGGCTGTGATGTTGAAAGAAGAAAGAAATGAGATTGTTTCTGTGACTACCCTAGCTGGTAAAGGGGATATTAACTGAGGTGACAAAAGCAATAACTCTGAGTTACATACAAATGAATATACCAGTCTTTTAATCTTAAATTGCTATATAACATTTTTAGACCTCAGTTTTCTTATCTGGAAAATTAGGATTTTTGGTATCTACTTTGCAGCATTTTTGTAAGCATTAAAAACAGTAAGAGATAGTATCTTAATCACATTTCTACAGTGTTGCAAGTCCTAATAAATAATGCCTGTTGATGGCTTTCTGTTGTTTTCTGATACAGGCAGGAGTTACGTCAGTGAACATTTGAATGCCAAAGCTAAAATCTCTATTTTTATCATGAGTGATCAGTCTGTTTATTTCACTCTTCTAACCTATCTTAATGATATTAGCAGGTTGTATTCTACTTCTAAAATAAATCCTGTTGACTCTTAAAACTCTATTTTATCTACTGTTATTCTTTAGTATTTCAGCAGAGAAAGAAAACATTTTGTATTTTGCTGATTCATTTCTACTCTTCAAGATCATAGAGACATTGTTAATATTTTTTATTCCTCTCAATGAACCATGAATTTTCAACTCACAGAGGAGAAGAAAGAAACATAAATGGGACAGGAGAGCAGTGGGATAGAGAGGCTCACTTGGACTAACACAAAGATAAAGAGAAATTGGTTCTGTCATCTCAAGTAGAGAGACTTGGGAGACTTTAGGGACAGAAATTTCAAGATAAGGCACAAAGAAAAATACCAGGGGCATAATATAATAACCTTAAGGTATTTTTTTCCCTGCGAGTTTTGAGGGACAGTGGCATTTTAAATGGATTTTAAGTAGACAAAGTTAAGGAAAGTATGAAGGAATCTTTACTGTGTATTGCTGATGTTGGCAGATAACAGGATTAAGTTTTAAAAAATCAAATCAATATACTATTATCAATACATTATTAGTTTTGAAGAATTAATTTATCTAAAAAAGTGTTTTAATGAATATAATTTGTATTTCAGTGAATAGGCAGAAAAGCATTAATCATGTTGAAAAGTGATCAGTATAACTTCACCTTTCTTTAACATGAGAAAGCTGTTGATTATTAATCCTCTGGAGTAGAGGGACCACAGTTTTATATTCCACTTGGTAGCCAAAGGAGAAAGAAAAATTTGGCTAATATAGTGTGCTCTGCTTAATCTACTGCTGCATAACAAAATGCCCCAAATGCCCTGGCATAAAAAGTGAACATTTTATTATCCTCATGGATTCTGTGAGTTAAAATTGACACAGAGCACAGGAAACAATTATTTCTATGATGTCTGGAACCTCCGCTGGGAAAACTCAAGGGCTGAAAGTGAGTTGATAGCTGAGGACTGCAATCATTTGAAAGCACACTCACAGTTCTGGAGGTTGATTGCTAGCCTTGGTTTGGCTGCCCGCTGAAACAGCGCCATCTGGCCTCTCCAGGAAGCCTCTCTTCTTCTTCACAGCTTGGTATCTGGCTTCTAGGATAAGCATCCCCAGAGCTCCAGGCTGAAGCAGCTTTTATGATCTTGCCTCAGAAAGCACAAAGTAGTCTCGTGTGCTGGGTGCTCAGTTGGGTCCGACTCTTTGAAACCCCGTGGACTTTTCTTTCCATGGAATTTTCCAGGCAAGAATACTGAAGTGGGTTACCATTTCCTATTCCAAGGGTTATTCTCAACCCAGTGTTCAAACCCATTTCTCTTGCATTTCCTGCTTTGGCAGATGGATTCTTTACCACTGAGCCACTCAGGATAGGCCAAATTCAAAAGGAGGAAGCATGAGCCCCATCTTGAGTAGAAGGAATGCTGACATCCCATTGTAAGAAGTGCACATGGCTGCTTTAAAATATATGATCTGCTTAATACAGACACAAGTACTATCAATTTTATTAAGCATCTGTTTCTGGGATCTATTCCTGACTTCTCTACCTCCTTGATATTTATTATATTTAGTTCTTTATTACAGCTCTAATAACTTGTTTACTGCAGGTTAAGGCTAACTCTTAAAATGAGTTACAAGCATAAGATATTTTGGACGATCTTCTAAGTGGGGAACAGATGATGTTCCTGGTTTTAGAGACAAACTATTTACTTGGTATTATCACAAATGTGTCATCTTTGGATAAATTTTACTATGGTAAATATGTTTTGCAAACGAGTGCTGTCTAGTATAAATGCTTCAGAAAGAAAGCTTTGTGAGAATATTTTAGGGGACATTGAATACTGGATTAAATTTTGAAAGCCAGAAGAATTTTATTACTGTCTAAGATGACCAAGATTTTTTTCTGGAGCCATAATAGAAAAATATTGGGAAAATGGCTTACATGCAGGATGGCTTACATTTTCCCCTGAGATCCTATTAATTTACATCTGGTGATTTGAAGACAGAATGGTGCTTTAAATGATACCACTGTAGTCTAAACTTTATACTGTAGGGGTTGAAAAACAATCAGAGTGAATACTTTTATTCCTTTGTAGGATAGTATGATAAAAAAAGTTAAGAGAAATCTCTTAGTAAAAACTCATTATTTAGAAATGATACAACTATGGTCCAGAGGTATTAAATAACTTATACCAGTTACATTTGAATAATCTGAGTCAGGCTCTGACCTTGGTCTATACAGAAGGAACCATTGCATTATCCTTCAAGGAGATCTTATTAACTGTACACAACAGATACAATGCATTTGGCCATGAGTATGAGCATTAAACTAAGTTTATCCAATTAAAATTTGATGAAAAGCAAAGAAGACGTGGTGGTTCAGACAGTAAACAATCTGCCTGCAATGCAGGAGACATGGGTGCGATCCCTGAGTCGGGAAGATCCTCTGGAGAAAGGAATGACAACTCACTCCAGTCTTCTTGCCTGGACAGTTCTGTGGACAGAGGAGCCTGGTGTGCTGCAGTCCATGGTGTCACAGAGAGTCAGATACGACTGAGCAACTAAGAATACATATTAAAGCCTCCCAGGTGTCTTTATTGTGGCTTATTTGGGCAATCTGGGAGGTGAAGAATTAAAAGTATGTAACTTCTGTGGAAGGTTTCCAAAAACTATGGAAAATCTAAAAAAAGATCTAAAACATCAGAAAGAAACAGAAACTTTGTTAAAGAGACAAGACGATTCTGTTCTGGGTAAGAACAAAATGCACTTATTGGGAAGTTTCAAAAGGGACTGACATCCTGTCGGAAATATGATATGGAGAAAGGCTTTATAAAGACAAAGTTAGAAATGTCTGAAAAAGAGAACTGAGTCATAAGCAAACCCTGGGGAGGGATATATATATATGTATGTGAAAGGAGAAAATGTCATGCCTGGGCATTGATTATGAAAGAAGGAAAAAGAACAAAGACTAAAACATCATAATTTTGTTCAACCAATCATATTTATGACTAAATGTGTGGGAGGGTGTCATGACACAAGCAAATCAGAATATTATACTTGGTTAATTATAATAACTGAGCCTGAAATTTTGAAACAGATAAGCTTGACAAAGTATATTCAGGGCTCTTAAGACGTTTAATTCAATGTGAAATAATTTGGATTTCACAGTTGATATCTTTAAATATACCACTTTATTTGCTCAAAGCACATGTTGGAACTATCAATGATCTTGAATTTAAGATATTCATTTACTTTGTATTTTAAATGAATCTTTCCTAAAAGTAGTAATATCTAATTGACTAAATTGATTGTGATGACTATTTTGTCATTATTTTGATATCACAGTGATGCCTTCTGGTCATGGAATGCTACTCAGTCAAATAAGATTCTAATCACTATACCATCCCTGAATATTGATGGAAAGTGGCCCAAGATTTAGTTATTTTCTAAGGACTTATTTGTGATACCAATCAAAGTACATATTCCCTGTATGCCTAAAATTCCTGGAACTATTTACAGAAGTCTAGCTCAGATTTTACATAATCCAGTATATAACTATGTTTTATGTGTGTAAATGTATATGTCTGCCTTTGCAGCTGTAATATGATTTTGTCATTTATAGTGCCTCTCTAGGGTTTCCTGGGTGGCTCAGTGATAAAGAATCCACTTGCTGACTCAAGAGTCATGAGTTTGATCCCTGGGTCCAAACAATCCCCTGAAGTGGCAACCCACTCCAATATTCTTGCCTGGTAAATCCCTTGGACCGAGGAGCCTAGCGGGCTACAGTCCATGGGATTGCAAGGAGTCAAATACGACTGAGAGACTATGCACACATCGCATTTATAGGATTAAAAAAAAAATGTCATTGCACTTGACTCAGCAGTCTTGTATATTCTACAAGCGTCCATGAAACTCTGGCAGGCTAACTTGTTAGCTTGAAATAGATGAAAGTGTCAGGCTTTTCACAGTTCTTGACACAACTTTTATAATTTCATTTCTTGCTGCTCCCTGTCTGCATGATACTTAAGGTGCGTTACTCACACTTCCCAAATATAACTTGCAATTCTATATCTTTATTTTTAGATTCCCTTTTCATCAATTTTCACTCAGGAAACATTTATCCATATTCTTCTTGAAATATTTTTTTTTTGTATCGAACCACTCATCAGACATAACTTTTGACTGTTTATATTGTTAATGTAGTATCTGCTACTTTATTTTGCATTAAGGTCAGCTTTGTATGATATTATTCAATGTGATATTCATTGTGGATAATTCTTTTATTCCACGTGCCCAGCACAGAGTTTTCAATAAAACATCTCAATGAATCAACACAATGAATATTTCAGAAGTTCATCTAGATTTTTTTTTCCGAAATATACTCTAAGTAACTGTAATTATTTAAAAGGAAAATAGGACCAAAACCAGGGTAAGATTCCACAGCTTTTATTTCCTTCTTATCATAGGAAATGTTTTGTAATAGGCCAACAGTGAAAGAGAAATAAATGCCGGCAATCAAACCACAATCCCAAAACAACAGGTGGTTTGAATAAGCAGCCATCCTACTTGCTCTGATAATAGATTTAAGAGTTGCCTCTGGGAAAAATGACAAGTCAAAACAAGAACTAAGACAGTCACCCAGGGATATATGTGGGAGACAGTGACATCAATAGAACCAACTCTTTTCAAACCGATGACAAGTCCTGAGTGCTGTATCATTCCTTGCATTACTAATGATACTGCTGATATTGAGTGTTTGTTTAGATCTTTGAGTGTATTATATGTTTTCCTATAGTAGACTTGTTAATGGACTCTGAGAACACTGAGAAGTTCTTGGCCTAGAGATGCTGTTTAAATTGCCCAGGCATTATCAAATGAATCAACTCAATCAAGTTTAATCCATTATTAAACCAAAAATAATATATAAGTAGCCTTCAAAAGAAAAACAATGTACATCAAAGACAGAAAATTTTAAAGTTTTATTATATTCCTTAAATTGTATTAGCTGCATTTGTTCTACAAACATTTGTCGAGCTTCAGCTATGTTTCAGAGAGTTTGGTGTATTTGTTTCATATTATTGCTATAACAAATTACCACAAAATTAGACACATAAAATATTGGGTTAGACAAAACATTTAAGTTCTGTAAAACGGTACAGAAAAATGAACTTTTTGGCCAGCCCAGTAACACCCATTTATTTTGTCATTGTTCTTTAGGTCACAAATCCATTTGAGATCATTTGGGTCCTCTGCCTAGGGACTCACAGGCTGAAATCCAGAATCATCCACACTGAGGTCTTATCTATAGATTGTGGGGAAAAATCCATTTCCATGTTCCTTCAGGTTGTTGGCAGATTGAACAGAATCCTTTTAATTCTTTGAATCTCTGTGGCTCTCCCTCTTACTACAAACCACAGAAAACCATCTACTTTTAAAATGCTCATGGGATTGGAAGTTCAATAGTTACTGGTGGTGTGAAGTTTGGGAGGGTAGTCAAGAAATGATGCCCAGGTTCCTGGCTCAAGCCACTGGTTGGAATGATGTGCTGGTTTCTGTAACAAGGAAATGGGGAGGGAAAATGAGAACAGGGAAGTGAAGGATGGGAAGCTCAGTTTTGAACGTGAAAAGTTTGAAACCGTTTTAAGCCAGCGAAATATAGATGTTTGTAACACAATTGGGTGTACTACTGTAGAATTCAGATGAAAGATTTGGGTTGGAGCTACTCAGTTGACAAACCTGATTGCATACGGTTAATTGAAGTCATAATACTGAAAGGTAATTCCTGGGGAGGCAATGCAGCATGAAAGGAAAAAAAGACATAATACCCAGGTCCACTAACAGAAATGGCTCAAAGAAGAGCCTACATAAAAGATACATAAAAATAAAGAAGAACTAGGGCCATTGCTGTTATGCATGACAAGGAAATGAGAATTTCAAAAAATTTCAAATTTGAAGAAAGTAGGCAACATTTTTGAACAGTACAGGCAAGTCATGTTAAAAAAAAACAAACAAACTGACATATGGATCAGGCTTAGTGACAAGGGATTCATTGGTGACTATTTGATAAAGTTTGGTGCGGTGTGTGTGTAGTCCAAAATAAGATGGGTTTAGTTATAAATGAAACCTGAGGAATTTCTCTTTGAGTAATATTTATAATTGCTATTCTCTGGGAGAACCAGTTTTAAGTTAGGCTAAAAGTTGTAAGAATGTTCAGAGAAGAGCCTGACAAAGAAGGGGAACTTGGCTTATGGTGAACCATGGGTACTGGAGAGCACAATGGAATGGTTTTTAGAAGAGAAGAGGAGAGAGACATTGTATTGTTGGATCAGAAAAATAAATATGTATTTTACTTTTTTTTAATTAAAAAATTAAATTCTAGCTGATTTACACTATTAGCTTCATATTATAAATATGAAGTGACTACGACAGTGATTTTATAGATTACACTCCATTTAAAGTTCTAAAATATTGGTTATATTCTCTGTGCTGTATAATATATGCTTATATATTTGTACACATAATTGTGTATTTTTCATATATTTTACATATAGTAGTTTGTATTTTTTAACCGCCTACCCCTATTTTGCTTCTTCCCAACCCCTCTCCACTGGTAACCACAAATATGTTCTCTATATCTTATCCATAAATCTGGTTTTGTTTTATTATATTGATTGATTGATTTTTATATTCCACGTATTAACATACAGTATTGTCTTTTTGTGTCTGAGCTATTTCACTAAGCATAATACCTTCCAGGTCCATCCATGTTGTTGCAAATGGCAAAATTTTGTTCCTTTTGTGCTGAGTAATATCGCACCAGTACTCAATGTATGAAAACAACCTTAGTGTCTTCATTTATCTGCTGTTGGACACTTAGGTTACTTCTATATATCAATTGTAACTAATGATGCTATGAACATCCAAGTGCATATATCTGTAATAAATATGTGTTTAAATGAGAATGTGGAAGATGTGGGTTTGAATCCGGGGAGTTCCAACCGTATAATGGTATACAATGTATTACATTGAATTGACATCAAAATAACAAGACATAGAAAAATAAAATGCAGCAATAATGAAGGTAGAATAAATATTATGATAATCTTCTTCTAGAAAGAAAGTGATCAGGCTTCTCAGGATTCAGCAATGAGTTGGACGGAGTTTATGTTTCCAGTGGATGGAGAGTGCTTATGCCTCTAGATGGGAAGGGAGCTGCAGGGAGTCTAGCTTAACTAGAGAGCTCCAGAAAGAGACTTATGTCTTTAAAGAACTGGCACATAGGTCTCAGAAATTGATTGCATAGGAAATCCTGTACAGCAGAGGAATGACTATTAATACATTTGAAGCCAGTAGTGGAGGGAAAGGGTAAGAAGTTGGAAGAAATGTTCAGGTAAGTAAGGTCAAGACAGTCAGGACCACATACTACTAAGTACTTAAATTTAATATGCCTTATGTAAGAGGCAAAAAAATCATCCTTGACTCACAAAATAAATACAACATTTGGTTGGTAGGAGTGTACTGAATAAAATGAAATATTCTCAAGATAAATAAAGAAAATTTAAAATATCCATCTCAAATTGTTCCTAAAGGCAGTGATAGAATCAAAATGAATATATATGTATAGACTTGATGCATGCAAAGCATTAATTATCAATTGAAAGATCAAGGATTACCCTTTCTAAAACCTCAAAATTTTAAGATAAGGTCCAACTCTCCCCCATTGGGTTATCTCACTTTATTGCTATATAGCAGTTTCAGATAGATATCCTGGGGTTTATGGAATGGTAAAATTGAGAAAAATATAAGAAAAGAATATAGAATCACTTTTCAGGGTACTTTCGAGAAAAAATGCAGTATCTTATGCCAAGGAGGACTGTATTTTAGAGCCAGCTGAGCATCCATCTCAGGATCCATAATGTTCAGATCTTTAGGATTTTTTTCTTTACATCAACTACTTTTAGTTACTGATATTTTCCATGCCTATATCAAAACTGTTTTTACTGAGTTATATAGCATCCAACGAGAGTCATCAAAAATGATAGACAAGTATGGTGCTAAAAAAGTAATATTAAAATCTTCTAAAAGTATTTTACAGAAAGGATGGCAGTCAGTCAATATCCCAGAATGTCTGGCTTCATCTGTTGGCTGGAGAGTGGAGAAAGTCTTTGTGAGAAGGAACAAAGGGAATGAGCAAGTTTTTAGTGGGGAGCAAGAAAGGCAATAATTTTATTTATAGATTTAAAAAAAATTATTGGAATATAGTTGATTTACAATGTCATGTTAGTATATTTTTTATACTTTAGATAATTGTATTCAGTAATTAGATATATACGCCTGAAATTCATGGACTGTATCAAGTCTGGAGAAAGAGCTTTGCAAATTGTTAATTTAGAATTGGGATATGAGATCTCCTAATTTGAGCATCAGGGTTAAAAAAACGTAAGAAAAGTTTAGAAGAGAATAGAAATCTGGAAATACCCAGTACTTTGGGGCCAAGCACAGCAGCAGATTTAATGAGACAAAGAGAGAAAGGATGCTGAGTATAATCTGATCCAAAGGGAATGTATCAGTGGAAAGGGAGACAAAAAAGATTCAGGAGAGACAAATGACTGATAAAGAAAAGTGCAAGCAGGTCCAGGAGTGAGTAGGATTAAGAATGTGGTGGACAGGTTGACCTTGAACAGACCTTACCCTGGGAGACTGGAGGAAAAACAGTCCTAAAATATCCACAAGTAGCAACATGTAGGTAGTGGAGTTAGGAGTTGAGGGCTTTCATGTCCATCATGGCTTCAGATTTCTTAAATAATTAGTAAAGGCAATCATCTCTGGGAAAGACAGGGAGAAAGTCTATGGAGCAAAGTAGCTGCTGCTGCCAAGTCACTTCAGTCATGTCCGACTCTGTGCGACCCTATAGACGGCAGCCCACCAGGCTCCCCCGTCCCTGGGATTCTCCAGGCAAGAACACTGGAGTGGGTTGCCATTTCCTTCTCCAATGCATGAAAGTGAAAAGTGAAAGGGAAGTCGCTTAGTCGTGTCCGACTCTTCGCGACCCCATGGACTGCAGCTTACTAGGCTCCTCCATCCATGGGATTTTCCAGGCAAGAGTACTCGAGTGGAGCAGATCTAAATTATCTAGGGAAGATGGAAAGCTGACCAACTTCGAGGAAAATTACTGCAGATTGATGCTGAGGGTCCAGTGAGAATAGAAGCCATGCATTTATATTTATGGATTCATATTGTTTTTCAGTGGTCTTCACCTATCAGATGCAGGAACTCCCATGTGGCTCTTTGGAGTAGGGGAACAAAAAATGATAGACTTAAAGGTACTGATGGAGTTCAGTTGATCTATCCTGTGACTCAGACTCAGAAATAGAATGAGGTTCAAACATCTGACAAATCAGGAAAGTTGGAGGGATGCTGAGATTGGAATTCAGAATTTTCGAAGCTATGCACAGGTATAGAAGGAATGGATGCATACTATGTATTGTCTGGAAGAGGGATATAGTTCAGACATAGATTTTTAAGATGACGTATTTGTTGCAGTCAAGAATAAACTGTAGAAATCAAGAGTCAGCTGGATGTGAAAAGCGAGGGAAAGGGAAAAGTTAATTATTCAACAAATATTTACTGAAGAACTTCTATGAGTTCAGGTATCATACCAGCTGCTGGAGATACAAAACTAGCCAAGACACAATGTGCTAAGTTGCTTCAGTCATGTCTGACTCTCTGTAACCCTATGTCCATGGGATTCTCCAGGCAAGAATACTAGTGGGTTGCCATTCCCTTCTCCAGGGGATCTTTTCGACCCAAGGATCAAAACCATGTCTCTTACTCTCAATTAGATTGGTCTCCTGGAATGACTTATGTTTCCAGTGTAGGAAACAATGTGGATGAGAGAGTTACAGTATTAAATTACAGTGTCAAAACTTATAATTAATACTCGTTTAGCTTTAGTAGCTGATATGAAAATCCAAGTAGCAGTATAAGCCAGAGAAGCCATATAGATAAATTTGAATTATGAAGAGATGTCAGTGTTGAATAGGAAAGACTTGGTGGAGTATACAGTGTAGCCTTGGAGAGCACATGGGCAGCATGTGAGGAAGAGGGGAGGTTCCTGAACTCCAAGATTGTAGGGCAGGTAGAGGAAGAAAAGAGCCATTGAAAGAGTTGTGATGAGATCAGGCAATTTGCTTTTGAGAAAAATGAATAAGAGAGTTCCAGAAGAAGAATGGTTCATATAGTCCAATAAGTCAGAGATCCCGAGGAGAAAGACCAAATTGCTTGAATAGATTTGGCAAATAGGAAAGCATTGATCATCTTAGCAGGTGCAATTTCAGCAGATTGGGGTGACATACATTCCTCTGGGTGGAGGAATACATGAAAGACTTAGAAAATTATGTATTATCCATGATGGCCAGCAATTTTGAAGGTTGTCTCATAATTGCAAAATATAGTCTGTATCTTTGGTCTTTTAAGTAAAAAGGTAGGTATGTTTACTAGAGAAATTTACAATAAGAAATATAAGGTATACGTAAAATGTCCAAAAATTAACCTAAACAGAGAAGAAAATAGAATGCTGTAACAATAGATGTTGGGGGTGGGGTGGTTAGGGATGTATTATTTGTAGGAATAATAATGATTTTAAAATTTAGTTATATCACTATTTAATGAAAAATCCCTCAGTAGTTAAAGCTAAAATCGAATTTTTTACACACCTCAAATGGAAGCTGTGTCCCATAAAGAGTAAAATTATATGCTTTTGAAAATAAAGTAATAGATTATTTTGACATGGACAAGTAATTCCACATATTATTGCCTTCAAATTTAATGGTGATACCAAATGTAAACATCTTTTACATTTAACGAATGACTCTTGATTAAAAAAAAAAAAAAAAAGACCACCTTTCAGAGCTTTGGGAAGTGAACATATGTTTAAGAGTTCCATTGAATTTTCAACATAATTAGTTGTCTAACTATGTATCCAAATAAAGCTAATGAATTTCCATGTACAATTAACTATGATTTATCTAAGGGTATTACGGTTTGAATTATTTTCTATCAACTTTTTCATAATTATCTTTTAATATGAATTTGCTCATTATTTATGGACAAATTTCATTTTGAGTAAATTAAAATCTATTTCCACAATGCAGCATATATTGAGCAGCAGTTAAGAGAGGTGGTTGCAGAAAATGCAGCTTTAATTATTTTTCCCCCAAAGGAGACTTTGAGAAGTTAGGCAAATAATTTACTTCAGTTCTCTTTTATAAATAAATTAATAAATGAGGCCTTTAAAATATTTTAAGATTTCTTAAAAGTTCATACATCTTATTTTCAACAGCTTCATTTTTGATTGATCTTGGTTTGATTTATTTTACTATTTAAAGAGAAGAGAGTGTTTATTGTATATTTTCTGTGAGTTTGTGTTAAGAGCCATGTGGAAGCTAGAATATAGAAAATTTATGACTTTAGGATTACTCCTCAAATAGAATGTGCTTATAAAGTATACAACAATAAATCCAACTTGGCTTAAAATATTAGCCAGCCTATATATGATTTTTAAATTGGTTAAGAATCAGATACATGAAATGCTAAGCAAAAACCATCAGAAGTAATATATGAGATAGCTAAATAATGCCCAAACAATTTAAAACTCTTAAAATATTTTGGAAGTTCTTATCAAATTATATGGTAATATATATCCATATTACCTATATTTTAAAACATATTATATGCTTATTAGAAAAAAATAGCAGTGTGATTTTGGCGGGAATAGAACTAGACTCAGTATAATTGATAAAATGAGCCTTAGGAAAAATACAGTTAGATTTTTTTTTTTAATTTTGCTTTGTTTTAAGAATTGCTCATTCAAAATGTCCTTAGAGATTCTCTTTTAAAATTGGTATTCAGCATCTAGAATTAATCCATAGTAAAACTCCATCTAATTTAATTCCTTTTTACAGCTGAGTAATATTCCATTTTATATATGTACAACATATATAACTACATATATTTATATGTAAAAAGCATATAATTACATCCGCAGTAAAGCCAATTCTTCTTTATTTGTTCATCTGTCATTGGACATTTAGGTTGTTTCCCTGTCCTGGCTATTGTAAACAGTGCTGCAATGAACACTGGGGTACATGTGTCATTTTGAATTATAGTTTTCTCAACATATATGCCCAGTAGTGGGATTACTGGGTCATATGGGCCATACAGAGTGAAGTAAGTTAGAGAAAAACAAATATACTAATCCATATATGTGGAATCTAAAAAAATGGTACAGATGAATCTATTTCCATGGCAGGAATAGAGACACAGATGTAGAGAATGCACATGTAGACACAGGGTAGGAGGGGGTGGGATGAATTGGGAATGTGTATTCACATGTATACACTACCACATGTAAAACAGGTGAAAGTGAAAAAAGCCACTCAGTTATGTTCAACTCTTTGGGACCCCATGGACTATACAGTCCATGAAATTCTCCAGGCCAGAACACTGGAGTAGGTAGCCTTTCCATTCTCCGGAGGATATTCCCAACCCAGAGATTGAACCCTGGTCTCCTGCATTGCAGGTGGATTCTTTACCAGTTGAGCCACCAAGGAAGTCCAAGGATACTGGAGTGGGTGGCCTTCTCCAGTGGATCTTTCTGACCCAGGAATTGAGTTTGAGTCTCCTGCATTGCAGGTAGATTCTTTACCAACTGAGCTATCAGAGAAGCCTGACCTAGATGAGTAGATTATGGGGCAGGAGTTCCAAGAGGAAGGAGATATGTGTGTGTGTGTGTATATAAATACACCTGATTCATTTCATTGTACAGCAGAAACTAACAACTGTGTAAAGACACTTACTCCAATTAAACACACACACACACATTCTCCCTCCCCCCTCATCCCCTCCTCTCCCCGATCTGTGCTATAGAACTTTGAAAGACTGTTGCTTAATATGAAAGAGAGACATTTGTGAGTGATGAAGCCAGTATAATTGCATCCCCAGTAAAGCCAATTCTATTGGATACTGAAGAAGTGCCCAGTGGGAGGATTATCTATCACCTGTAAGAATGGAGAGATGCAAGGTCAAGTCATGTGTTGTGTAACACAATCTACATATTCTAAGAGGGTTCTGTTTATTTTTTCTTTTTATCTATTTTTAATTTTTTAATTGAAGGATAATTGCTTTACAGAATTTTGTTATTTTTCTGTCAAACATCAACATGAATCAGCCATAGGTATACATACATCCCTCATGCAATGTGCTGGCTCTGCACTGTCTTTACAACCAGTTTTATGGAAGCTCAACTTTTTAAACCAATAGATCTTGCCAAGATTCTTACCAATCAAAATGTGATGTTCAATGCTTTGTAGTTAAAGTGAGAAAGCCAGGCATATCTCAAAAGACGAAACAAAAATAATAGTAGTAGTTGTCATTTTATAGAAGCATGTGCAGTCCCAGCCACTGAGGATGCCACTGGACTGAGAAAGCGGCGTCCTCGGCCAGTGCACCTTGGATCTCTTCCTGTTCCCAGCTCCCAGATATAGCTCTCCCATGTTATTGAGTTTTGTGGGTCATTCAACCCACTTTCCTCTTTTAGAGAAATTCACAATCAAATATAGAACACGGAAAACCCATATTATCTACTATCTGCACTTTATGTTGAAATATAAGTGTAAATATTAATGTATGTTAAATAGAAATACATGACATTGTACCTAGTGTTTTTATTAGAATAAAACATTAAATCTACAGTTTTAGATTTTCTGCTTAGACATTAACCATGCAGTGAACTGATTAGCTAAAAATAGAAGTGAAATAGAATAATTATTTAAAAAGTTCAAAAAACAGTTGTCAGGCATAATGTCAGTTTATAGTATTTCATGAATACTGATACTGAAACTCAATAGTAATCACATAAGCAGTGGAATTTTGACTTGACTATTATACTTTGAAGATAACCTTCCTCCACGTGTATTGAATAAAAGAAAAGCAATTATTTAGCATGTTTTTATGACCATACTGTTAAAACAATGCAAAATCATAAGTATACTTTAATGTTATTATACATTAATCAAAGTCTAATACATTAGAAGCCAGGGCCCCAAAGACCTATATCTCAATCCTATAACAAAACACCAAAACAAATATAGTTTGTTATTATAACATTAATCATAGTCTAATCAAATCAAAAGCAGATCTATATGTCAAACCTTAAAGAAAGGGAAAGCAGAACTAAACAGAATTAATAAATCAATCAGAGAATTGCTAGTGTAAAACATTTTTTCCCCCTAGTGTATGTTAACAATGAATCTTAAAAGATTGGGAACTTTGAAGAAGAGAAATTGGAAGGGGGCTTGTATCTCCCACCCCAGCAACACAAGCAGAGAAAAAGTATTTAGTTTACCATTTTATTTAAGCATACCTATGTAAGGACAAACTTCTGAATGGAAACAACAGACGTATTGACATTTCCTCCATAAGGAGGTAAAGAGAAGAACTGGTAAAATTGACCACCCAAATCTAAAAGCAAGGACCACATGTGGGTTATACAATGTATCACAGCTGTGTGACATCATAAAGCCTTGTTTTTAAGAGATTGAAGTCCCAGAAGAGGCTCTGTATCTTTAGAAACTATCTGTAACAATCAGCAGGCTTGCTTTCTTCTTTTCCTCAATTTTAGTTTTTTTCATCCTTAATATGGACTATTAATAAATTATTGTGGGAAAATAAAATGAGATAAGGAAGGTAAAGCTTTTAGCCATTTCCTGGCACTGAGGAAGTCCTTCATGAAGGTTATTTATCTTTATTATGAAAAATATTGACTCTTGGGCAGCTATTCTTTTTACTCTCAGTTTATAAATAACATTAATAATTAGTGTTATTATGTGCACATGTACTAATATATTCCCTATTAACATTTATCTCACTGGCTCAAGTAGGTGTCAATAGGATGCTTTTTCTGGCTCTTTCTACCTCAAACAATAAACCAAAACTGTACCTTCAGCAACTGGCAGGATCCAAATCAATTTCTGTCTTTCTGCTTCTGAGTGCCAACCACCAGGTCCTGATAGATTTCCATGGGTTTACCAGTGCATTACAAATCAGTTACCTGACTTGTTTGGTGAAATGAGATGAGAAATCTGGTCTAGGCCTACCCAGGATGTCTGTGTAGGTTTCTAGCTTTCTGTGGAAAGTTGGTCTATTTCCTCCATGTCATGTTCATTAGGGTGATACTTGTAGAATAGCAGTATATGATCTCAATACTTCAATCAAGAAATAACCACCAAAATAATCTTTATGCCATAAAGGATGGGACTCAGTTGGACTAGTCTTTTTTATATGGCAGTCAAGATTTCTATCAAAAGAAATATGTAGAATAAATAATGATATATTAATATGTTTAAGAAGTCCTGATTACCAAAGAAACTTTGTTGTAAAATCACTTTTGAACAAAAGCCCACATACATAAATGTGCATTAAATCCATACTAATAACAACCAAACTAGCTAAAAGTCCTTAGGAGGAGTAGAATAAAAATACCTTAATAAGTAAGAATCTGTGGAGTTATATTTGAAGTTTGGAAAGGATTTTAAATGTTATTTAATATTATTAGTATCATATGTGTTATTTAATATCATATGTGTTCAGCCTTGCTCATTGCATTAACTCATGTTTTAAACTTAGAGTAAACCTAGAAAAAGGAGTTTTACTCCAATCTAATAGGTAAGGAAACTGGTGCAGAGCCAAACCTACCTCCAGAGATTACATCCTTTTTCAAACCACATGCCACAGTACTATGATTAAAATGCCAGTATAATCCTCTAACGGCATCTTACCCTTAGTTAACATGAAGATGATTTCATCATTAATCCTTTATTTTCTATAATCTTATGTGAAACAAAGCACATCTTCTAAAATTTGAAATGTCTTGCAAATATAATACAAATACTACTTGTAATTCTACAGTTTAAATTGTACATAGCATTTAAAAGCAAGTTCCAACTTAAGATATATAAATGATATGCCTTCTAATAAAAAATCACCCACAAACTGTGTTTCCTATTATTTGAACATAATCTTGATACTTAAAATTTTTGATCCAAATTAGCATGTAGAGGAATTCTAGATTTTGGTGTGAACATAAACATGAAAAATGGGTTGAACCGAAAGTAAGTAATGGTAAAGATGAGCAAATCAACTGTACAGAGAGAAAGAAAAATCATACAAACTAAGTTTGTCTTTGTAATTTCTGATGAAAACAGACATTCCTGACTAAGGCATTGAAATGTTTTAAAGTTCCTAAAATATTCTGACAAAAATTGCAAAAGCGTGGTGCAAACGAAATCAGACTGTCTTATCTCCCTAATCCCTCTTAAAAAATAATGCCTGTGTCTTTGAGGAAAATGGAAACATGACATCGTAAAGGACAGCAAGGTGGAATTGTAATGCTACATTTTTTTCTTTGTTACCCTGGGCTGTCATTTTCACATAAATGTTAGAAAATATGACGGTGTGTTTCTTACATTTAAAATTACCTATTTCTTGTTGAAGCAAGGACAGGGCCCATCTTTATTTAGGCTACACAGTCCTTGTTAATGATAGAAATCTCCATTGTCATATAAATAACGTGTGATCTGTCCGATTTGATCCATCTGGCTCTACAATATTCACCAGCACTATTTTCAGGTCCACAGTTAGAAGGAATTTTAACTGTATCCCAGGATACCCAGATAAAACCAAGGTTAAGCACACTTCCGTACATAGGCTTCCTAGGTGGCACAATGAAAGAATCCTCCTGTCACTGCAGGAGACACAAGAAACACGGGTTCAATCCTGGGGTCAGGAAGATCCCCTGGAGTAGGAAATGGCAACACACTCCTGTATTCTTGCCTGGAAAATTCCAAGAAGTGGGGGATATGGTGGTTAATAGGGTCGCAGAGTCAGACACAAGTGAACACACACACACACACACATGGTTAAACCTGTCTATCCTTAGATTAAACCACTTTTTCCAGACTCAAAACAAAACAGGTATTTTGGATAATTTTATCTCCATGCTTGTAACAAGTTATTTATCCTTAGACTTCTTTTCTGTTACCAAATTCAAGCTTTCTTTGCTAAGTATGACTTGGACATTGCGTTACTAGAAGCTGGTCTACTTTACTGGTATTTTTGTTTGTAATCATACACAGTATGGCTTTACAATATTTGTGTTTGCTTTACTGTAGTATTTTCTAGAAAATATAGACCCTGAAGATCCATTAATGGATCAGTTTATGGATTCATGAGATTACTCCCAGATTCAAGGCCCAATGTGCATTTCCTTAGCACATTGTCTTAGCAGATTCATGTCAAGCATCATGACCTGAAATTAATTATCGTAAATTTCAGAGTGTATCCATAACGTATCAGGAACAAGACTAATAGTAAATGGAGAACAGGGTAGACAGAGTCCCTGCCTTCAAGGAGCTTTCATGCTAATGTGATTTCTCATGATAGGGTACACATTTCTCCATATTTAGTGTGTAATTAGGATGCCAAGGATGGAGCCTTCATCCTAGTCAATGAAGAAAATGCAACAGCTCAGGAAAAAAAGGAGAATTTGCTGTTCATCTTTTTCAAATTCTTTCCATTTTCAGTGACTTCATTTTTATTTTATACAATTTAAAAGTTACTTTCCATTCATAATTATTACAAAATATTGACTGTATTCCACGTGTTGTACAGTATATCATTGAGTCTATCTTATACCCAATAGTTTGTACCTCACACTCCCCCACTCCTATTCTGCCCCTCTGACCCGCTAATCACTAGTTTGTTCTCTGTGAACCACTTCTGTGTTATTCATTAGATTGTTCTATTTTTTAGACTCCACATATAAGTGATATCATACAGTGTTATCTTTCTTTGATTTATTTCACTTTTGCATAATGTACTGTAAGTCCATCTATGTTGCTGCAACTGGCAAATTTTTATTTTTTGTGGCTGGGTAATATTCCATTGTTTACATGTACCATATCTTCCGTATCCATTAGTCTGCTGATGGACACTTAGTTTCTATGTCTTGAAAATTACAAATAATGCTGCAGTGAACATTGAGGTGCATGTATCTTTGCAAATAGTGTTTTTGTTGTTTTCACATGTATACTTGTGAGTGGAATTGCTGGGTCATATGTTTTTATTATTTTGAGAAACTTCTATACTGTTTTCCACTGTGGTTGAGCCAATTTTCATTCCCACCTACAGCATACAAGGATTCCCTTTTCTCCCCATTCTTACCAACAAGTGTTGTATTCTTTTTGACAATAGACATTCTGACAGGTGTGAGGTGATATCTCATTGTGGTTTTGATTTGCATTTTCCTGATGGCTAGTGATGTTGAGCTTCTTTCTATATGATTATTGGCCATCTAGATTTCCTCTTTGGAAAAATGTCTATTCAGTTCTTCTTCCCAATTTTTAATTGTATTGTTTGTTTTTTATATTGAGTTGTATCTGCTCTTTACAGATGTTGGATATCAATTCTAACCTGTATACATGTATAAAATGGGGGAAAAATTCCATTCTAGTTAAAAAGACATTATAATGAATAGCTCTATCAATTAGTTTTCATTAACAATAAAATAGGCTCTGGTAACAAGAGCTCCACTAAATACTATAAAAATATCCTTAAAGAGAGAAGCTGTATCTTTTGCCTCAGTATCACTCAATTTGCAGATGTTAAAGATTTAACACATGTTGAGAAGAAAATGTGAACTCAGAATAATAAATGAAGGAGTAGTCATCTTCTCTTCACTGGGAACAGGTTGCAATGTGAATATCAAGACTCTACATTCAGAAATACTAGTAGTAGATATTGAAGACTGAAGGAACTTGGTAACCTCATTAGACTCATTGAAGGAGACCATTAATTAGAACTAGCTCAAGCTGCGACCATTCATAAAATATGATACATCAGCTTATCCCAGTACTCTGCTCTGAGGGAACTAAATAGAAATATTGATAGGTAATTTTAAAAACTTTTCCTAAATAAATAGACTACATATTTCACATATGATTTCTGAAAAATATCAAGATTAATTTAGAAAAATTAATTTAACTGATACCAGCAAAATAAACTTCAAGAAGCATGTTTTGTAAACAGCTCTGGGTAAGCAGTATCTGTGGAACATAGAAACATACCGATTTTACAATAAATATTATTTATTGCAAATGGATTTTAATGGAGTAAGACTAGAAAAGATACTACATGACCGATCAGAGGTATGAAAAAGTCAATTAGTTAAAATGAGGCTACAATAACTGCTCAAATTCTGAGACATGAAAAAAATGTAAGTTTTAAAAACATTTTACTTTTGAAATTGCATATTTTTTGTTAAAATACTTTATAGTCCATTTTAGGACTAGCAATTATTGAAATCTAAGCTATAAATTTCAGCATTTGTGGTTGTGGTATCTGAAGTCCTTCAAGAGAAAAAAATAAACATAATATTCCTATTTCATCTAAAACCTCATATATACTTTTTCCCCAAACAGAAGCTTCATATTTCTCCTAGCTAATAACAGTATTATCAGAGGCTGGTCATTAAGTAAATTTACTTTCTTTCCTTCAGCATTGCACATTTAGCATTCATTCACCTTAACAATTCTAAAATCCAACACCTAGGACTGGTTACAAAATGAAAATGTGGATGCCTTGTTCAAGGATACTAGAAAGGTCTGTGCAGTGAGAGCAGAACTTTAAGCCATTTATGGGGACTTCTGAGCATGGAGCCCTGTGTGACTGCACAGACCACATGCCCACGATCGTTTCCATAACCTCTTATTTAAATTCTTTGATACCATGAGGCCGTCATCCTTAATATTCTTGAAGCTGCATTGATTTTCTGTTTTCTCACTTCAGCCCCATAGTTGATCCTCTTTATTAGGGTTAACAACCTCAGCACTGTAACATATTGGACTAGAAAAGTTTATAATGAGGGCTTCCCTGTGCATTTAAAAACACTGAGCAGCATCTGTGGTCCCTACTTATTAGATTTCAGCAGAGCCCTTCTTTACCACAGATTGTGATAGTCAAAAATATCTCCAGATATTTCCATATGTCTTCTGGTGGTTCAGCTGGTAGAATGCCTGCAGTGTGTTAGACCTGGGTTTGATTCCTGGGTCAAGAAGTTTCCCTGGAGATGGAAATGGCAACCCACTCCAGTATTCTTGTTTGCAGAATCCCATGGACAGAGGAGCCTAATGGGATATAGTCCATGAGGTCACAAAGAATTGGACATGACTGAGTGACTAGTGCTTTCTGAAGGAGAAGATTTCCCTTTTTGTAAACATTGCTTTGTGTTAACAGAGTGCTCTATACAAAATATGGAGTGGTTAGGCTACCCCCATCTTACGACATTGGAAGAATTCTCCCAAGACCATGGGATAAAACCCAGCTCCTTATCATGATATCCAAGTCTTCACAACTTGGCCTTGTGTATCTCTCCAACTCAAAATGGAGCTCTTTTCTCTCCCTTGAATTACACAGAATGTTATATTGTTTTGCTAAAATCTTGACTATCTTTATGCCATCCCACATAGAACTGTTATATCCTTCCTGTCTTTAATTGTGCCTAAGTATGAGGTACTGACGTGCTGTTTCTAAATCTAATGTGATTAAGAGAGGTCTAAATACTCATTCCTTCATAGAATTTCCACAAATCAAAAGAATGAATTCATCTTCAGAAACATTACATTGAGGGAATCCAATTTATTTTAGAGCATATTTTATGCATGCCTAATTCAATATACTGGTCTATATATTCTTGAAGAGTAGGGAACACTCACAGTACATATTTATCTCTCTGAAATACAGTATATTACTTAACAGATGCTAGCCATTTGTTATTTGTTGAAAGAGGAAGTGGGGGAGGAAAAGGGAGAATAGAGGGAAGGATGCAAAGAAGAAGAGGAAACAGAAGAAACTTATTTTGAGAAGAGTTCTTGGTTCATCCATTTGCTTGTGGGCCGTATTGTTTGGAGTGCTGATGCTTTCTATCTTTGTTTTACTATCTGGTAGGGCCACTCCTCAGTATTTGCTCTTCTTTCCACTTAGTTTTTTCTTTCCTTTTTACCCACCTGACTTTACTTTTTATTTTTGGCAGGTAAATTTGAGCTCCCTGGAGCAGAGAAAGTTTTCAAGCCTATGTAGCCCATGAGCATACGGACAAACCAAGAAACATAGTAGAAAGTTGCTGTTCAGTCACTAAGTTGTGTTTGACTCTTTGCAGCGCTGTGGACTGCAGCACGGCAGGCTCCTCTGTCCTCCAGGATCTTCTGGAGATTGTTCAGATTCATGTCCTTTGAGTCAGTAACACTATACGACCATCTCATCCTCTGCTGCCCCCTTCTCTTTTGCCTTCAGTCCTTCCCAGCATCAGGGTCTTTTCCAATGAGTTGGCTCTTGGCATCATGTGGCTAAAATATTGGAGCTTTAGCAATTGGACTTTAGCTATTGCTAAAGTCCTTCCAATGAATATTCAGTAGAATTAGTAACACGCAAATAGTAGTATACATGAGAATTTAGAACATAAGGCATTCAGTAGGAATTTAGAAGCACACAAGAGGGAGACTCAGGTTCAATCCCTGGGTCGGGAAGATTCCCTGGAGAAGGGAATGGCAACCCACTCCAGTATTCTTGCCTGGAGACTCCATGGACAGAGGAGCCTGGTGGGCTACAGTCCATGGAGTCGCAAAGATTCGGACACGACTGAGTGACTAACATACATAGAAACGTGCAAATATACATGAGAATTTAGAATATGATAAGGCACAATTTCAACTGAGTGCATTAAAATGGACTTCACAAAGAAGTGCTGTGTGTATGATTGGTAATTATTTAAAAAGGTAAAGTTGAACCCACACTTCACAGCATAAACATAAATTGGAGATTGTTGAGCCAAAGGGGAGGTGCTTCCCTAAGTGTGGTTAGATACTGCTGCATTCTGTGATGGAGGGGTCCTATCACTTGATCTGAATAATCAAAGATCCAGTGGTCAACAATACAACTATTCACTATCAGAAGAGCATTGAGACTGTCTATAAATGGGCTGCAGATTCATAATTAGACAGTCTTTCCCTGCCTCTCAGCATATGCTTATCCAGAAACTTCTTCAGGGTCATTACTACCATTTCATGAATAAACACAGAGTTAACATATACTGAGCTCTTTCTAAGCACTCTATATACACTGTCTTTGAAAGACTGACATACTTTGTGGTTGCCTAATATAGGAGATTTCAGTGATGCTGTGGTTATTAATCCATCTACACTAAGGTAATCATTAAAGGTTTATAATTTAGCATGTTCAGATACATGCATATTTACTATTGGATATTATCAACTTTGTCTAAAAATACTGAATTTTACAGAAAAAGAAGCTACAGTTTTGCTTTTTAAAGTATCTACATCCTCTTGAAAAGAATATCCAGTTTATATAGGAAGGGTATTATAGAAATGAATCGCACTCTTGCAGATCTGTCCACATCATTTTGGTAGAGTGTTGATAACATTTCCTGTGATGGTGGACTAGTTCTCAGGGAGCAACACAGGATTTGGTGACTGGTGTTCAAGATATGCCCTTCACTGATCAGTTGACAGAAGATTCCAAATCACTGTTCCTCATGATTACACTTTGATTATGAATTTAAATCACTTGAAGTTCATCTGTTCATCAAAGAATAATTTACTGTCAAATCCAATAAGTGACAGGAATTATTTTCCTTTACTTCTGACCTTGTTCTTGGCACAGAGAAAGTTGGTTCAAATATAACAAATTTCCCCTTGACAGCTGGACGATTGTTCTTGTGGCAAAATGAGAAATCTGTTGCATAGAATCGACAGCCTAGATGCACCAAATATTTTACCATTCTAAAATGTTCTTTTGAATGCATATATTATTTTCAAATTTTTCTTTGCTTTGTTTAATAATTTTATACCTTTATGCTCAGTTAACTGTATGAAAGGCATATATCTTATCTCTGACAGATTTTGGTATATAACCCATAGTCTTCTTTTATTACTATTTAAAACTAAAATTCCACTTTTTTTCTTTTCTCTATCTTCCGCTCTAATTTAAGACCTCTAGGGAACTATAGCTTTTTTAAAAGTAAAACATGATGCAGCAATAGGAAATACATCTCTCTTCCCCTTAAGATTGTGATTTCTTTGAGGTTCAGGTTTTAAATTTATCTTTACATCTCTACCAAATAGCACAATTGGTAGAATTTCAATAAAAAATTCCTGGAAAATCATTGAGGTACTTTTAAGAGGCATAGTATCATATAATCATTTGTTATGAATAAACCATTTGCATATAAATAATCTTAATTTGGGTTATCATATAATCTTCATGTTAATATGTCATAATCATAACACAACTGTACAATAAAATCCTTACTTTTCAATTGCATTTATATGATACCAATTACTTGTTTGGACATTTAAAGGACATGATTTATATTATGTTTTATTGCATTGTTCTTTAAAGTTAATATGCATTTAGTTTTATGTCTCTTCACAAGGCCAATGCATTTTAAGAAGCAAAAAAAAAAAAAAAAAAACAGAATACACAAGGCAATTAACATACATAGCACTCAAGAAATAAGGCCATTACTGGCCGTTTTCTTCTCCTCTCCTTTCCTTTCTTTTGCTTTCCTGTCCTTCTTTTCCATTTCCTTTTCTTTCATTTTATTCTTTCTGCAAGGAAAAATTAAGTGGTCCATGTGAGCTAGGCATTTTGCTCTGTCAGATGAATAAAAAACAACCACTAGCTTTTAAGATAACACATATCAGAAAATATGAAGAAAGTTGAATCGTTATATAGTGTTCAAGGAACTTATAAATAGTCCTGGAGAACTGAATACTCAGTTACGTCTCATATTAACAACAATTATTCCAATGAGGAAGAGATTAATATTCTCTGAAATAACTGCTGATTGCTCTGAGAAGAAGGTTCAGCTGAACTAGGTCTTGAAGGCTGATTAGTGTTTGAGGAAATGGAGAAGGAAAAGACAATGAGAGTATTAATTGAAGTAGAAGAAGAATAGTCTGTGCGAAAGTAAAATTTAAACATGTTTAAGAGGTAAGAACGGGCTTCCTTGGAGGCTCTGACAGTAAAGAATCTGCCTGAGATGAGGAAGACCTGGCTTTGATACCTGGAAAGATCCCCTAGAGGAGGGCATGGTAACCAACTCCAGTGTTCTTGCCTGGATAAGCCCATGGACAGAGGAGCCTGGCAGGCTGCAGTCCATGGGATCACAGAGACTTGGACACCACTGAGTAACTAAACACGGCACAACAAGAGGTAAGGACACAAACCTCAGGGACTTTGATTCTACATTTAAAAAAAAATCTAAAAATTCAATAGAAAATTCTAGATCCCAGGTTTACATAAGTAAAAGTTTGTGTTTTCCCAGTGTGAGGTACAAGATGTGTTACAGGAAAAGAATTAAAGTTAGACGAGCTGAGAGGTTATCTGGGAGACTATGAAATATGACTGAAATGTAGAAACATTGCAAAGGAAGGGACACTTGGTCTTAAAAACAGACTGGTCAGATCTCCATGCACATGACTGTGTAAGTCAGCATTTTCTTGCTTTTCTGGAATTCAATCAAAAACATCAATGAGAATGAAAAATAAATCCTATAAGTTTTATACTTTGTAAAACCAAGTAAAGTGTATTCTCTGTAGTTTCAAATATACAGGAAAGATGCTAAGATTGAAAGTACAGAAAAGAAAACTGGAAAATAATGAGAGGATTTGCTTGAAGTAGAAAGATGACGTTGATTTAACAAATATGTATTGAGTTTTTCCTGTGGTTCAGACCATGATTTAGGCACATGGGGAAAAAATAATAAAATAAAAATTCCGGCCCTCATTGGGTTTATGATATAGTTGAGATGAACAGACAAAACAAAACAATTAAAACAGTGTCATAAAGGGTAATAAGTGCAATGAACCAAATAGATCAGGGAATAGAGAGTGTGCCAAAGGGAAAGTTTAATTTTAAATAAAGTGGTAAGAGAAGCTACCGTGGACTGAATGTTTCTGTCTCCCCAAGATTCTTGTGTCGAATCCTGAAACTTCACTGTGAAGTATTTGGGGATAGTACCTTGGGAGGTGATTCAGCAATGACAGTGGGGCCCTCATGGTGGCATTAGTACCCTTATAAGAGAAAATAAGAGAGCCCACTCACTCTCCCTCTCTCGTTTCTACCATGTGAGGAAAAGTGAGAAGATGGCTATCTGCACTCGAGGAGGGTCCTCACCAGCCCCCAGGTATACTGGTACCTTTATCTTGGACTCCTTAGCTTCCAGAACTATGAGAAATAAATATGTGTTCCCTAAGCCACTCTGATTGTGGCCATTACTTACTGTAGCCCAAACAGACTAAGGGAGAAGGTCTTTCTGAGGAGGTGACTTGAGGAAGGAACTGAGAGAGAAAGAGGTAAAGGGAAATATTGTGGAAGGGCCTCGAGCCCCAGCATGGTGAGGGTCAGCTGGGATACCCGTGTGGCTGGACCTGAGAGGGGAAGCAGGCAGCTACCAGGAAATGTGATCAGAAAGGATCAGGAGGCCAAGTTGTGTGGAGTTTTGCAAATGAGAGTGAACGTTGGGCATTTAATTGGAGTGACAGAGGGAGCCACTGGAGGGTTTTGAGCCAAAAGATTCTTGTGGTCTGGTGTACATTTTTACAGGATCATGTTGTTTGGCTTCAATATTGAGACTAGGCACAGGGTTCAATGTGGAAGCAGAGGCACCATGTATGAGGCTTTCTGGATGGAGGAGCCTGGTAGGCTGCAGTCCATGGGATCGCTAAGAGTCAGACACGACTGAGCGACTTCACTTTCACGCATTGGAGGAGGAAATGGCAACCCACTCCAGTGTTTTTGCCTGGAGAATCCCAGGGACGGCGGGGCCTGGTGGGCTGCTGTCTATGGGGTCACACAGAGTCGGACACGACTGAAGTGACTTAGCAGCAGCAGCAGCATACCAAGTGAGAGATAATGGTGAAGTGAGTCAATGTGACATCGGTAGAGATGCTGAAAATGGTTAGAAACAGACCCATGATGAAGGTGAAGAATTTGGCAGTGGATGAAATTTACAATGTGAGAGACAGTTCCAGCTGACTCCCAGGTGTTTGGCTTGAGTAATTGGGAGGATGGAGTTGAGATTAAGTCAAACAGGACAGACTTCAGATCCAGTTTGTTTGTTTGTTTGTTTTGGGGAGGGGGTAAGAGCAATAATTTGGTTTTAAAAATGTGAAATTTGAGATACCTCTGGCATGTCCATGTAGAGATGTTTAATAAACAGTCTACACTTATGAGTCTAGAGTTCAAAGAAGAGATCTGGGCTGGAAATGAATCTGAGTGTTGTTCCAATGTAGATGGTATTTAAAGTCACAGGACTAGGTGAGGTTCCCAAAAGAATGTTGTTGTGGTGGTTGTTTCTAAAAAAAACTTACAAATCTTCTCTCAGAAAGTGACAAAGGTGAAGAGCACACACGACAGTATGGTTTTTAATGTGCAGTTGTTCACTTGCTAAATGATGTCAAATTCTTTGTGACCCCATGGACTGCAGCGCATCAGGCTTCCCTGTCCTTCACTATCTCCCAGAGTTGGCTCAAATTCATGTCCACTGAGTCGGTGATGCTATCTAACAATCTCATCCTCTGTTGCTTGCTTCTCCTTTTGCCTTCAATCTTTCCCGGCATAAGGGCATCAGGGTCTTTTCCAATGAATCGACTCTTCCCATCAGGTGGCCAAAGAATAGGAGTTTCAGCTTTAGCATCAGTCCTTCCAATGAACAGTCAGGGTTGGTTTCCTTTAGGATTGACTGATTCAGTGTCCTTTCAGTACCAGAGTGAAAAGGAACAGTGCCGGGGCCATCTTAGGACCTGTTTTGGTTCAGAGAAAAGAAGAGCAGGGATAGAGCTTTACTGGGAAGCTCAGACAAGCCAGGTTTGCATGTGGGAAATATCAAAATTATCCCAAGATTTAGATCATCCTTCATTAAATTTCATGAGACAGTATGGTTATAGACAGAACACTGGGTTTTCAGTACAAGATGCTAATTTTGTTTTCTTTGAACCGGGCCTGACGCAGTTCTCTGCACTACACTCGATGACAGTCAGCTGCCTAGGTTGTTCCTCATACCCAGAAAGTTGGTGGCTGCCTGATCTCTTAAGACCTGACTTTATTCTTGGGCAAGGCACTCAAACTCTGTCTCATCTTATTCATAGCAAAGGATTGCTAGATCTCCCCTTTCTCTGAGAGTCTATTACCCCTGTCCCCTCATCCCTTATTCAGTTCAGTTCAGTAGCTCAGTCGTGTCTGACTCTTTGCAACTCCATGGACTGCAGCGTGCCAGGCTTCCCTGTCCATCACCAACTCCTGGAGCTTCCTCAGACTCATGTCCATAGAGTCGGTGATGCCATCCAACCATTTCTTCCTCTGGTGCCCCCTTCTCCTTTACCTTTAATCTTTCCCAGCATCAGGGTCTTTTCCAGTAGTCAGTTCTTCACATCAGGTGGCCACAGTATTGGAGTTTCAGCTTCAGCATCAGTCCTTCCAATGAATATTCAGGACTGATTTCCTTTAGGATGGATTTGTTGGCTTCAGCCAGTTCATCGCTTATTAGCATCTGCGTTAACAACACAATGAGTGGAATTTTATTGCTTTAGGATAAAGATCCTGTGATCTTTAAAGGATATTTGCATGTTAAATGATCTCCATTTAGAGGGCACATTTTAAGGGTTCCTAAATTGTCGGAGGGTTTCCCAGGTGGCTCATTGGTAAAGAGTCTGCCTGTCAATGCAAGAGACTCAGGAGACACGTGTTCAATCCCTGGTTTGGGAAAGTCCGGTGAAGGAGGAAATGGCAACCCAATCCAGTATTCTTGCCTGGGAAATGCTATGGACAGAGGAGCCTGGTGGACTACAGCCCATGGGGTCACAGAGAGTTGGACATGACTTGGCAACTAAGCCCACATGGACATGCTGACTACTGTATAGGCATCGTTCTCATTAACAATTGCAGGATAAGAGCAGTATTGGCATCATCAGTATTCTTTGCAGGCATAAATTCAAGAAGGTTGAAAAACTTGCTCTATGTTGTGTAATGTACCCCTCTTGGCTGACTAGAGAGACCAGAATATTTTCACTACACTTCATACTTTAGTGCAGCTACCCCATTTTACTTCAAATCCCAAGTTGTATACATCGCTTAAGGTCCACTCTATCCATGTGAACCAATTGTTTCAAATGATACCTACTTAAGTTTTTATGAATGAGTCTATATTTTATGTCCACCATGAAAATTTCCATATTTTTTACACCAAACAATTATAGATATATCTTGCAGGAACACATTTATAGAGCCAAGAATAAATTTATGGGAAAATAAATCTCAAAATCCATACATTTTTAGAAAGAATCTGTCTTTTTGTGCTCCTTTATGTTTATCCATCAGTCTTAAATTTACAGAAGTTTTAATAAATGGAACTTGTGTGCAAGTATTTCCCATCAATTTCACCATGGTTAATTTAGCAATGGATTCAGAGTCAAGAATGCCTTCATACATTACAACCTTATCAAGTTTCTTTGGAGAGCTGTGCACTTAGACATGATGGGGCCAACATTTAGTCACAGTGCTTATGCATGGGACAAGCCCAAGTGGCACTATTTACTTAGACTATGAGGTTACTAGCGCCTCTGAAGTTGAACAGTGCACAACCTGTACAACTGTACATTGCAACCTGTGTGGTATAAAATGTCATCCATTTAGAACCATGGAAAACTTTGAAATTATGTATTGCAAATATATTGTACATATCATTAGTAGAAACAGGAACTTCTGAAAGTCACATTAAGGCATTTAATTTATAGTACATCATGATAGAATTAAAATTATACCCAATAAATATTTGTATGTTGGTACTCTATCCCTTGCCGAAAATTATTTGAGGAAGATTATCACTATGTAAATATATACATATTTATATATATATTTATATATCTAAATATTTTTATATGTAAACATAACTATTTAAATGGTATTTGTGTTCAAGATAAGCATAATGGAAAGAGGAAAATATGCTGATAACAATGATTAGTAAAGTGGTTGTAACAGATGGCATATTCACTCCTGTGTTTCCCAGCAACCAGTGTAAGGAGGTTCTCCAGAAATGGCAAATTTATTCTCCTCCAAACAGTAGGACTATCAGTTTTTCAAAGGTCAAACACAATTTACTGTGCAATCAATTCTAAAATAAAATTCTCATGTGAACCTTTTTTTGAGACATGGAATACACATGGTACAAATGCATATGTTATTAATGAAATTTTTCTAACAAATATGGGCGATTTTTATGCAAGTATTGTAACAACTCAAGTGGAATATTGCTTCTAATGAAAGTCTCACATGTGTGTGGAATATAGATTTTTAAGAAAAAGAAGAGTAGCTTTTGCTATAGAATAGGCCAAGTGAAATTTATTCCAACATGAATCGTTAGTTGGATGTCAAACAATTTGATAGTGTGATTTGACTTGGCCTAGTGTTTGTATTTTGTCATACTCAGAGATTTTCTATATACTTTACAAATTAAATGAGTTTTTAAGAGAATCAACACTGTTCTGAGACTTGAAAATCCAACCATAATTTATTTATCTATTTTTTCTGAGGTGTATGGCTATATCATTTCTACATGGATTGAATCACTGAGATTCCTTCAGGCAAAACTCTGTTGTTTTTATCCCTCAAAAAGTCATTTTGATTTCATTGAAACTTTTGAAAAACAGCTGATTAAAAAAATGCCTGAGTATTTGGCAAGTATTTGGCAGAAGGATTTTTATTACAAATCTTTAGCCCAGTGATGATCCTTAAACATTCATCTTAAACAGTAAAGTCTCCTTTTGTGACCATTAGGATAATTTCAATGGTGAAGGAGCCTTGCATAACTGGACAAACTTACTTAGAATGCTTTGGCAAACAGTGATTTTAATGATACCAGAAATAAGCGTTACATTGATAACTACGAATCTGTCCTAGTTTTTGTGCATAAAATCACACCATCAACTAATAAAGACTCATCTCCCTGTTTACTTTTACAGAAGATTATGCATTCAGTTCATCTCTAAATAGTCTCAGACCTTTATAGTGTAAATTAAACAATACAAGATTAAAACATTAGTTTACAATATGTCACTTGAGGTTTTGATCCGTTTTTTCAGTATACTATTCTTGCTATATCTGAGTCTTAACAATGGTCATAAAATGTACAGTTTATAGAAACAATAACAGCCAGGGCTTCTGACCGTACCTGATTTTTCTTCTAATCGAAAGCCAATGATGGAGTAAGAAAAAAGTGATAACATTTTATTTCACTCTTGGTCAGTTTGTCCCTGAAGGTTGAGACAGTGGTCCATAGCAGGATGGTATTCCCTGGAAATTGTGTGGTTCCTGATGTGGGATATTGAGTTAAAGTAAAAAATAATAATAAAATAAAGCTGGTATAAACACCATCAAGTAAAGAGCAGATTTTCAGTGAGTAGAGCATTTTTCCTTCTGAAAATGAGGCAGATTACACTTTGATTCACTTGAGAAGATACAAGAGGATACCGAATGGGAGGTGTTAATGGAAGGTTTGCTGCCCACCATGCTATGCAGGCTTCAAGCTGCTCAGGGCTGTCCTTTCTAATAAAAGCTGGAGGAAAGAGGGCTCGATTTCCCAATGGGAGGACAGCAATTCCAGTTTCCATCTGTCAATAATGCCTTGTGGTGTGTTATGTGAGCCAGCCTTTCTTAAGTGGCTTTTGAAGAAACTCTTAGAAGTTATTTGAACATCATAAGACTGTTTGGAGAGCTAATGAGGACCTTGAAACATTTCACCTTTATCATCTGAGCTTTTCAGGCATGATTGGTGTTATTTGCAAACAAAAGGGATTACAAACAGAAACTCACCTTTATCCCTTTATCTGAAAGAAAGCACAGAATGACTCCTGAGTACTCAAATTGGAAATCTAAGCACACAGGTGTATAAAAATCTAGTTTTATGCTTATAGGTGAGTCTGGCTAGAACTTCTTTTCTTTTTTTAGTTCCATATGCTTATTCCCAAATACAAGCCTATAGAGAAAAAGGCAGTCCCAATAGATGAATAGATTGAGCATTTATTACGTATTGGTCACTGTTCTAAACACATGTTGTACATTCTTGTATTCTCACATACATACAAAATAAATATGATACATATTGGTTCTATTATTTGTCTCCATTTTATCGGTGAGGGACTGAAATCCAGTGAGGTAAAATAAGTTACTCAGCACCCCAATGTAGAAAAGTCAGCACCCTATATCTGCTGTCATGTTCTTAGCTGCTGGGTTACTGCTTTTCAGTCGCTAAGTCATATCTGGCTCTGTGTGACCCCATGGACTGTAGCCTGCCAGGCTTCTCAGTCCGTGGGATTTTCCAGGCAAGAATACTGGAGTGGGTTGCCATTTCCTTCTCCAGGAGATCTTCCTGACCAAACCTTTGTCTCCTGCATTAACAGGCAGATTCTTTAACACTGAGCCACTTGGTGGCCCTAACTGCTAGGTTACCTACTACTCAGTTTTGCCTGAAAGTAGACTTAGTGTTTTCAGGGATTCACAGGTGGTGCTGGTGATAAAGAACCCGCCTGCCAATGCAGGAGACTTAAGAGACGCAGGTTCAATCCCTGGGTCAGGAAGATCCCCTGGAGGAGGGCACGGCAACCCATTCCAGTATTGTTGCCTGGAGAATCCCATGGACAGAAGGGACTGGTGGGCTACAGTCCATGGGGTCACACAGAGTCGGACGTGATTAAAGTGACTTAGCATGCACACAGACTTAGTTTTGAAAACATATAGAAAATTCTAGACACTAAATCTCTCTCCAAAATATATTTCTTCAATGAAGAAAGTGTATGCAATTTGAACAGCTCTCAGAAGCAGAATATTTAAACAGCCTTGAAGTATGTTGGTGAGAGGCACACATATGTTGGAATATGAGGCATCCAGTAAAAATACGAAGAAATAAACTCATGGGCTTGAGAGCTCAGTGTTTATTCTTCTGTCATAAATTAAAACTAATGTTACTAGCTTAATTCTCTAACTTTTTTGTCTCTATAGGTTATTAAAATAAAAAGAGTTTAAGTGTTTCAGAGTTAAGTGTTAAGAGTTAAGTTTATTGTGAAATCCAGGTTTTCAAGGCAGAAATAATGTACTGCCAGGTGGAGGGGTAGGAAATAAATTGGTTGCTTCAGTTATGGATTCATCTAAACAAGATTCCAGGCAATACAAACTTGAGAATACAGAGCTATTGCTTCCCTTCAAGGGAAACAAACCTGCAAATAGCAAATTACAACTTCACAAGAGAAATGTTTAAATAAAGATCTATGATAAGTGCATGGGGATATACAAAAGGTCTGTCTCACTTTAGGACAGAGTGTTGGGTGTTTGAAATGCAGATCTAAAGAGCCTTGTTAGGTTGGGGAGAGAGAGAGCCACTGGCCTTTTTCAATTTCTGCTAATCTGTATTAGGCAAGCAGAATATCTGATCTGAAACACAGCAAAGAGACATGAGCTGGGGACCTCCTCAATTCTGAGCAGAGACAGGGCTGTCAATAAACTGGAACTGGTGGTGAACATAATTATTTGGAAAGTATGTTTGTTTACAAAATAAAGCCTTCCGTACTTTTACAGGAAGGGTGATTAGTTGGATTTCTTATACGATGTCTGTCCGTACAAAGGATTCATGAGACACACAAACAGCCTGTTTGTGGTTTAATGGAACGATACAGCAGAGTTGGCTGAGCGCCTTCACCGTCTTTGCAGTCGTGCTCCAGACATTCCGAACTCCTCACAGTGCCCTGGAAACCAGAGTACCATCCTGTATCCATGCCCTGTCTACCCGGAAAAGCCACCTGCTGCCTTCACCCGCCTTGCTGTTCCTTCAGTGTTTGATTCAGCTCACTTCCCCCAGAGAGCCAGTTTCAGTGACTTCACCTTGTGGTTCAGAAATGTGTTCATAGCGTCCTGTCTCTATTACATGAATCAACACTCTGCCTTCACACTGTTTATTTAACTGTTTCTTTACTCATTCTTGATTTTCCAGTGTGTGATACAGGCCAAGCTGTACAGAACTTGGCAACATATATTTGTAGTCTCTGTGAACAGATGTTGCTAGTTTTGTTAAAAAAAATGTTTATTACATCATTTAAACATTCAAATAGGTTATCATAAGATTTCTGTCCTCCCTAAACTTTTATACCATTTTTAATGCTGTTATTGCATGGCACAGCACATTACAATATTACCTAATCACAGGATATGAAAGTTGAAAGGGGTTTGGAAGTTGACTAGTTCAAACTTTTGTTTTCTCATCTGTATAATAAATAACAGAAAGGTTATATCATTTATCTAGGACCTCTCAAGACTAAGAATCCTTACTTCCTAATTTCCTTTATGGGGCACATCCTATCTGTTCCACATTATATAATTTCTGAATCGGAGTATAGAATTTTAAGTCATTTTAGAATTTAACTCATTACTATACAATCATGCTTTTGTGTAGCACTATATGGCTGCTGCTGCTAAGTCGCTTCAGTCGTGTCCAGCTCTGTGCGACCCCATAGACAGCAGCCCACCAGGCTCCCCCATCCCTGGAATTCTCCAGGCAAGAATACTGGAATGGGTTGCCATCTCCTTCTCCAATGCATGAAAGTGAACAGTGAAAGTGAAGTCGCTCAGTCGTGTCCGACTCTTAGCAACCCCATGGACTGCAGCCTACCAGGCTCCTCCATCCATGGGATTTTCCAGGCAAGAGTACTGGAGTGGGGTGCCATTGCCTTCTTCACGTTATATGGCAACACACTGTATATTCTTGCCTGAAAAATCCCACAGACAAGGAGCCTGGAGGGCTACATTCCACGGGGTCACAATGAGTCAGACAGGACTGTGTGACTGAGCATAAGCACTCATGGAAGACACCGAGTACATATTTGTTGAATTGCTCCTAACTTCCATGTTTAAGGCCATATTTCCTGCATCTCTTGAATAGCCCTGAATTTATAATCAATGGCAATGGGGGAAAATTTAGGGCTTAAGGGTATTATTTAAAAGTAATGATGTCATGTCTTATAATAATTCATATCACACAGGACCACAGAATCAGATGCCTCAACTTACAACCCCTACTTAAATATTGAAATTCTATTTTTTTCTGTCATGACAAAGTATCTTAAGAATTTTAAACCTGAATTCATAGTATAGTCTGGTGAATATTTGAGAACTATCAGAAATGAGTTGAGATACTAAATAAAAGAAAGGCTGATATTACAGTACTGGAAGAGCTTTTGAGCTCTTAATAATTTTCAAACAGTCATTTTCTCCTGAACTTGAACTAAATAATTCAGCCTATTTATTTTTTACTCAGCCATGGGGCATGTTTAAGGATTGCTTTTAATTCTTGAGAATAAAGGTGGATACATATGAAATGGTCATATAAAAAGAGGTATCTTTTACAACAGATAAGATATATATGTGTTGAATAAACCAATTTGTATCTCAAAGAAGATTGCATGGAGTTCAAAGTTGTGTTTTATTAAATTGATGAACATTATATTGATTTTCAGTTATATTTTCTACCTGTTTCCTTCTTTTATCTGAACACGATTGACTATAGCCCTAAAATATCTGAGAAGAGGAGAGAGAAAATTCTGAGAAGAGAGAGATGAACAATAGAGAAACGTGATATGGAAGATAATGTGCTTGGCCTCACACTGACCTCTCTATTCAGCATCTTCCTCTCTTGACCACTGCTGAGCAGTAGCTTTCTCATTCTAATCATTCTTATACCACTTAAAAAAAGGGGGGGTCATTTAGATCACTGTAAGCAGGTCTGATCCTTGTAGGTAGGCTTCTCTGGTGGCTCAGTCAGTAAAGAATCCGCCTGCAATGAGGGAAACCTGGGTTTAATCCCTGGGCTGGGAAGAGCCCCTGGAGGAAGGCATGGCAGCCCACTCTAGTATTCTTTCCTGGAGAGTTACCATGGACAGAGGAGCCCGGTGGGTTACAGTCCGTGGGGTTGCAAAGAGTTGGATACAACTGAGGACTAAGCACAGGTATGCCTGAAAGCCTCGATGACGCAGCTTCAATCTTCACAGTGACACAAGGACATTCTATTAACATGTATGTATAAACATCAGGGTCTTTATGTATTGAAAGGATGGTGAGGGACTCATTTGGCACTCTGGATGTTAGGAGTTTAACAGAGAACATCTATTCTTACTATTAAAGTACTACCTATCATGTGGGAGAAGAGGCTAGTTATTTTGGTGAGAGATTAAAATGGAGGGAGGCAGGTGGGTGAAGAAGACTCTCCTTACTGGCTTTGCGTGGGAGACTTAAGGAATGGAGACTAACTGTCACATGATGGGAGACACAAAGGAGCCTCTCCCTGCAGCGGGGCTGACCCACTGTCTTCAATGTCCTTATGGCAGCCATGCTTTGTTGGGGCTAAAGGATGGCCATTGCTCTGACCCAGAGTGTAGGAAGTGGTGTGGAAGTGAGATCCAGAATTGAGTTTTCAAAGGGGGGATTAGGAACAAGTAAACTCAACTCATTTATTCATTTGTTTATATTCCCTTAATTATTTTTATTATATTTTCAATGGACTTTTAAAACATATCTTTATATATATATCAGTTTTTCTCTGAGCTCTACTGAAAGGAAGCAGTGAAGGCATTTTTGTCCAACCTATAGATTAAATTTAACGTGGATTATGCACTCGTGGGGAACAGCATGGAGGTGGAGTGATAGGTACTTTCCAAGCATCAGAATAGAAAGGGATGATCCAGACGAGGAGTGAACTCATCTCTTCCTACTTATAGATACACCAGCCAGGACTGGAACCTGAGAGATCTTGGGTTGCATGGATCATAAGGGATAAACACAATATTCAGAGCATGAAAACCTAGTTGATTGGCAGTTATTTAAAGAAAAATACTGAGTAATTGGGAAGATTTCATGGCGTTGCAGGTGTTAATGAGTTCTTTTGCTGAGATGTTAACACAGTTTTATGAGTATTTGGTTATCTAAAAAATAACATTAGTGATGATGTGTGTGAACGTCTGTGTGTTAGACCACAGTGAAGAAGCACAGGCATTTATATACTTATTCCACTGTGAGATGCTCACTGTACAACTGGGGGCTGAAGTAAGTACTCACCTTTTTCAATCTTCCCAGAATAGGTAGGTCTATTCCACAGAACATAAAAGATGCATAAATATTTTCTCAGAATATCTGTTCAATTATGTTTCTCTTCTGACTCAGATTGCAAGTAATTTTGACCCTTACAGCTGGTGGCTAGCATGCATGCAATTACGGGCAAGGTTTTGAAAATGGAAAGTTATATAACCACATATTTATTGTTCATTTGCTAAGTCACATCTGAATCTTTGTGATCCCCTGGACTGCAGCACATCAGGCTTCCCTGCCCTTCACCAACTCCCAGAATTAGCTCAAACTCATGACTATTGAGTTAGTGATACCATCCAACCATTTCATTCTCTGTCATCCCCTTCTCCTTCTGCCTTCAGTCTTTGTGAGCATCAGGGTCTTTTCCAATGAGTCTGATCCTCACATCAAGTAGCCAAAGTATTGGAGCTTTAGCTTTAGCATCAGTACATCCAATGAATACTCAGGGTTGATTTCCCTTATGGTTGATTGGTTGTATCTCCTTGCAGTCCAAGGGACTCCACAAGAGTCTTCGCCAACACCACAGTTCAAAAGCATCAATGCTTTGATGCTCAGCCTTCTTTAAGGTCCAGCTCTCACATCTGTACATGACTACTGGAAACCACATATAAAGGGAGAATATTTTACTGTAGAAAGCATGAGTTTTAGATACAGACAGATCAGAATTTGAATTCTAGGCCCATTCCTTTCTCACAATATGGTCTTGAGAAAGTTATTTATTCTTTTTGTTTCAGCTTTTTTTTATCATTAAGATGAGTATAATAATACTAAGTTTCACTTTTATTTTTGTTTTCTTCCCTTTGCAAGAAGATTTATTGAAAGTCTGTTCTCTTTTTAGGCATGTTCCTGGGTAGTTGAAATATACTTTTGAGCAAAACTTTACATTGTCTCTGGCCTGGTGGAGATTTCAAGACAATGAGGTGGTTGTGTAGGTTAAATGTACATTAGTTCACCTAAAGTTTCTCAGTAAGTATGGGCACATTTTTTCTTATAAAAGTCCCTCAGAATTCCTCAGGGCCTTTTATATAAAAGATTCAAATATCTCTTGTCAGTTGCTCTAAATCATGCAACTTGTTCAGAGGCTAAGAGAATACAATCCATAGAATAATACTATTCAACATATCAAAGGTTTCACACACGTTTACTTCTTAGATTGTAAATTGCTCTACTTTTTTTGTAGGTGAATTAAAAGGGGACAAAAAAGATAGGGGACTTGAGATATCGTAAGATAAATCTTGTGAGTGGAAGCATTTCAGACATTGTCAAGTCAGAATTAATTGTAACTTGTGCTGCAGTGTTACGTCTAAGGATTCTCCAATTTTGTTAATGGCTTACTTAATTGACAATATAATCATGGCTCGGAAGGGTGTGAAATTAAAATCTTAAGAAGCATATAAAATTACTGTGCAATTCAGAAGTTTCGTGTGAACATAGCAATACAGTTGGAAAGTGGCTTGTTAATGATTGATTCTTCATACTTAGACAATTTCATTGATATCTTAGTCTTTCGAGCCGCTAATATAAACTGAGTGGCTTATAAACAGCAGAAATATATTTCTCATAGTTCCAAAGACTGGAAAGTCCAAGATCAAGGTGCAGGTGTATTCAGTGTCTGAGGACCTATTTCCTAGACAGTCATCTTTTTACTGTGACCTGACATGGCATAAGGGGGAAGATTGTGCTTTGAGAACTCTTTTATAAAAACCCTAATCTCATTCATGGGGGGTCAACTCTCATATGTATTTTCACTTTCAGGGTTAGGATTTCATAATTTGAATTTTAGGGGAACACAAACATTCAAACCATAGCTGAATCAAATGAAAAGATTGACCTAAAGTACTGACCATTTGCCTGTAAAAGAAAAACTGTCAAAAAGAGACACCTGTGATGTTTCTAACAATTACAGAGTAGATCAGAGCAGCATTTCCCATGTAGATTCCATGGATTGTCTGGAAAGCATATAGCACATGACTTCTTCAGGTGTCTGGATCTTTACCATGGCTGAACCTTTTAAGATATTTTCATAAGTGTCTGTTTTCAGTTATTACCAGTGTCTCAGTATTATTCAAATGTAGACATGATGTTACTGGCAAATGACCATAAGTAAGAGACAGACTTTTAAGTTTTGTGTTTCAAGAGTGATGGTTGTAATGCTGTATTTACATTTTCTTACCCTATGTCTCTCCAACTTTGTGATTTATATCTTTGGCAGAGGTACACATCATCCCAGCCACAAAACAGACTAGTATTAAACCTGTGTCTCTGGACTAATGGCCTGGTGCTGAATGAGCTTTCCAAAGCAAATGACCTGCCGCAGTATTATTACATGTTCTCTTAAACAAATTAGAGGATCTTATTTCAAATAGGAAATGGCTGATTTATTTTAAACGAAAATATTTTATAATACTTTCAAATTTCAAACATGATATTAGGTAAATGAAAGTGAATATTTCAGTATTACAATATAGCAGGGGGAAAGTGATTATGTAAATTATGTACATACTGATAGGATAGAAATCTGCATATTGGAATATCTACTTCCCTTGTATTTTTTATAGTATCATCATAATACAATAAAATTAGTGCCCTATTGCATTAAAAGCACATACTTATTAGTGAAATGGCCAGAAAAAAATAATCTCTCACTCAGGGAAGTATTAGCATGAGATATTTTGTCTAAGTGTGTATATCACTTGAACTTCCTTTGAACTCTCTGCACTTCTTGCTATTTATGACAAAGAAAGTCATTGCTCACAAACTATTGGGTTTGCCTTTGAAGCAGCACCAGGAGATCAGTGACAAAAGGCAGAGCTGAGATTAGATGCCGAGGGTTATTGTCTTGCTTTGGTCCCAAAGCTATGTGAAATGTCAGCTAATTGAAAATGGTAATTATCCTACACAACAACCTAAATGGTTTCATTCTAGGCTATGTGTTGCCTTTAAATTAATAGTCATTGATCTTCTGGTTTTTCACAATTCTTTCCTGTCCTTTTGTCAAATTATCCAGCTATCAGTCCTTGGAACAAAACCTATCTCACCATTTTTATTGACCATGGTTTAATGAGTGACCTGACCTTCCTGTTTGGATAGACTGTAATAGGTCCATCCATCTGAGGATCTGTCAGCCAGTGCCGTGTAACCTTTTACTGTATATTTGGTTTCTTGGTAGAAAGGTTTTAAAATGAAAACTTCAAATAATTGTTTTACTGAGGCTATTTACATTTATTTCAGATACTGATTGGGAGGAGTCATAATAATCACAGTAGTAGTAGATCTTCAAATTATAATCTACTGAGAAAGGCTGTCCCCTTGAGAAATGAATACTATGTATTCAAAATGCTCAGCTTGCTTCTAATAGGAGTACTTCATACCAAATGGCTTTGAGGGAAATCTGTATGGTATAATTCTTCAGACACAGAATTAAATTTTTCAGTTATGATGGGGGAAAAATAAAACGATCAAGTAGAAATTAGAAATACATGTTCTCCATAGCTATAAAATGAACTCCAAGTGCACTTTGATCCTGTAAAATTGAGTTACTTTAGAAAATATTTCTGAGTAACCTAATCCTAAGTTAAGGCTTCCTAATATAATGGGTGAACAACCCAAACACACTTGGGCTTGATCTGTTTGAACAAAGTGAAGAGTGTGGGGAATTATTCAAATATATTCAGGCAGAATTCTCCACTCTGGAGGTTAGGAGTCTAACACAGAGAGATTACGGAAAAGTTACATTATATCCTTAGTTCAAGCGTTGCCACAAAGTCATAAACTAATTTTTGAGTGTGAGGGAAACCAGTGTATTGTTTTTCTAGTCATACTGGAAATAGGAAACACTATCCATTATTTTTATATCATTAAGTATAACTATGAAATATATTCACAGACTATAGAGACTAAGGTGCAAAGAAATTTGGTGCTAAAAATAGTTGAAGGTAAAATTAATCTGATATATTGATTAGTGAACAAATACCTTTTGTGCTGTAAATGTTTAGATACAAATATGAAAAGACTCAATCCTGTTGGGAAATCATGGCTTTATATGCAAAAAGAAAGCAGAAGGAAAAGGTTTGGGAATGAGAGACAATTTGGCCTCTTTTGTTAAAAAATAATTATGACAAAGACTCTCTCCTTAACTAAACTTGATTTAGGCTCCTTTTAAGACCTCCAGTCATCAATCATACATCCATCTTTCTTGGGCTTGAATCACACAATTGTAGCAGGAACATTGCTAAGTCAGTCTAGTAACAATCCCTTACCCTCCCATTACTGGTGGCTCAGATAGTAAAGACCCGGGTTTGATCCCTGAGTTGGGAAGATCCCCTGGAGGAGGAAATGGCAGCCCACTCCCAAATTCTAAATGGGAAAATTCCATGGACAGAGGAGCCTGGCAGGCTACAGTCTGTGGGGTCACAAAGAGTCGGACAAGGCTGAGTGTCTAACACAGCACTACACTACCCTCAGTATCTGATCACCCTCAGTATGTGATTGCATTCTTCATCCCCCAGATGATAGGTGATCACCCTGCCCTTCCCTCAGCATCCCAGTCTAGTCTGTTAAACCAGAATTTCCCCTTTAACTTAGCTATTCGCTCTCAGTGATGTCCTTCCCACAGACCTCCCCCCAACGCACCCCTCACTCCTCAGCGAGGAACTTCATTCATCCATGTCCATGCTGTATTCAGAACTGAGCTCAGTTCTATACTGAAATTTTGTTTCTGTTATGGCAACAGTTCCAGAATAAATACATTTACCATTTAAACGACTATTCAGCTCTGGCTTTCTTGAATGGTTTTTGTGAATTTAACCACTTTAGGCTCTGGTTCTTCTTTGGCAGTTTCACTGACCTTTGTTTTATTGCCAGCTAAAATTGTTTAGAATGCCATGTCCCACCTGTCCTGTCCGGAGATCAGTATCTCAGAATAAGTGGAGGTAGTTGCCAGAAGAACCCAGGCACTATCTGCGGGACATCTGCAAGCTTCCTGCCCTGCACAATTCTTGCCTCTGTCCCCTGTCTGTCAGCAGCTGGTAGAGGAGGCTGGGGACCATGCCTTTGGCCCTCTCCGGCTGGTGATTGGAATTGGCTGATGCTTAATGACCATTGTCTGTGAATTTGAAAGCACGAAATGAGGGTATTAGGGTATTTCTTCCCTGAAAATTCTACCTTTTGTAATAAAAATAATTTTAGAGCCAATCCTGTCCTGTGTAAAAGATCAACCAAAAATCAAAGTGGTCATACATTTCTTCTATAAACAATGAAGTTTAAATCCCAGAACTTCTGTCCTTTTCATGCTCTGACACTTTGTAACAAAGGCTCTCTCAAGCTTGTAGGTATGAAAGAGCATACGGAGTTAGAGCTGGAATAGTGCTGTGGGGAAAATAAAAGCAATATTTTTTCAATACACAGTCTACATTCAGATCATTGCTGTTCTCTAGTAAACTGTCTGGCAGCCAAAATGCTAAGCATTCAAAATACCTGGCATTTGTGATCATTGTGATTGTAAACCATTGGCACTGGGTTTATTTTCTTGAGTCAGACCATTTTGCACTATTCTTAAATATTTTGGCATTAGAACTTTGTTTTTGATACAGATAATTTATTTTGCTATTTCCCTGTTTCCCTCATTGCTGCCCTGCATTTAGCTGCAATTTGCTCTAATTGAGTCATCCTCATGATCATGGAGAATTTGTTTAGCCGTTGCAATTTTTAGCTGTAATCTCATTTTGAATTGTTTACTCTGATGATTAACATTAATGCATGAAGACTTGGCAGAGAAAAAAATATTATGTGGAAAATGTATTCTTTAATAGTTAATATAAACCCTCAGATGTTGGTTGTCAAAGGCTGCAATCTCTCTCTGATCTTTAAAAAGCTTGCCAATGAAGGCAATTCTGTTGAAGAAACTATATTGTTCAATCCAAATATTTTTGGAAATCTTCTTTAGTCTTGAGGCTTTAGAAGTTTGCATAAATGATCTAGGTCTCAGTAAGCACTGAATGAACAGCAACTATTCGATGGAATCATTTACAGAGTCAGACACTGGAGTGTTGATTATCTACAAAAGTGATCATTCACTAAGTGATTATGCTTAACTTGACATGAACTTAATATCTCACTGGTCATTTTTAATCAATAAACTGAAATATAATCAGGTTGGAGAACATGTTGAAGTACATCAGTGCAGGGAGAGAAAAGAAGAAAATGGCCACATCAGATTGAATTATTTGTGAAAGTTGAAGGGCAATGTAGTTTAGCCTCTGCTGTATTACTTAGTATGGGAGAAATGAGCTCCACCACAGGGCTTGAGGGCCAGGGGTCTGGACAACAAGGCTTTGGCCAACATTGAACTGTCCCAGCAAACAGAAAAGGAATCTTACACTCTTGATTCACTTTTTTTTTTTTTTGGTCCTAATAATGCGTAGCTAATGGTGCTGGGTTACAGGCATCTCTAATCTGTGCCTGATAATTGGTGTGAAATTGGGTCACTCATTTTTTTTTTTCCCTCGATGTTCATTTTGTCATTTAGAAAATAAAGGGTACTGAGAAGTTACCCTTTAAGTACATCTTTAGGCTATACGCACCTCTAAAATTCTTATACATTTGGGGATGACTACTCTGTAGTTACTTATACAAGTCACTAGTTCCAGAGAGTTCAAAATTTGAGACTTAGACTTGACAATCCTATTTCTATGCTGGTTAAAACCCAGAGATTAGATTGAGTCAAGAGTCTATATTTGTATATGGAAAAAGAGTAAAGGATCCAGGAAAGGGTCTAAAACCCTGCAAATGAGAAAGTTTCAGTAACTAGGAGAAAAATAAGGAGAAGATGGGCTCCTGAAGCCATGAGAAGAAAGCCTTTAACACAGAAGAGAGTGATAAACTGTGTTGAAAGCATCTCAGATTTTATGGACAGAAAAAGAAGAGCTGCCATCACACTTAGCTGCTTTCAGCTTGACAAAAGTTGGGGTCCTGACAATGAAAGTTCAATCAGAGTATTGTAAATAGAGACAGGTGCTGACAAAGTGGAGAATGTGGTTATGGGTAGCTCTTTCTAGAACTTTTATGGGAAGCAGAAGAAAACTGGCAGAGCTGGAGGGAGCTTTGTAATTAAGGAAATTGATCCTCCTGTTTTTTTTTGTTTTTTTTTTTTTCTTTTCTTTTTTGATAGGCATAAGAGAACACAAGTTTAGGGCATAATGTAGTAGAAAGAAAAAAAAATGATGCAGAAAAGAGATTGGATTATTATCTAGGATAAATCCTCAGTGAATGCAAGACTATGAGTTCTGGCACACAAAGCAGTTGGCATCTAATAGGAATGGAGTCCCTAAATCCACATAACAATTAGTTTTCTTAAATTTAATTGAGAAAATTATAGTTGAGAACTATAAAAGGCAGTTCTATTTATAGATCCTGGTCAACAGTTTTAAAAGTAAAATTCCTTGAGGTAACTACAGTTAGAGGACAGAAGGATGCAGGACAAATACAAGAAAACACAAAGTGGAAAAAGTAGAATGAAACATCATCTTCAGTGGAAAGATGGGAATTTCAGGAAGTAGCAACTGATTAGCAAGATGTTTCTGGAGTTCAGTACTGACCCAGGATCTTTTAACAAGTGGTTTTAGTGTGAGCACTAGTTTGTTTACATATTTCAAATGAAGTACAGTACAGTGTGAAGAAAACAGAAAAAACACAGAATTTTAAAATTTTAAATGATTTTTATTCTTAGGACAATATTTTTTTTTTCAAAATAAGGCCTGTGACACACAGTGGGTTATAGCATAAACATATATTTCTTATTGTGAATAGCTATAAGAAAAGAAAATTCATCTAAGAATGCTTAACCAACTATGAGTTTACCATATCACTGAAATAGACATCTACTAATAACCATCCAGGCTGGATGTAATCCTGGGCTGGATGAAGCACAGGCTGGAATCAAGATTGCTGTGAAAAATATCAGTAACCTCAGATATACAGATGACACCACCCTTATAGCAGAAAGTGAAGAAGAACTAAAGAGTCTCTTGATGAAAGTGAAAGAGGAGAGTGAAAAATTGGCTTAAAACTCAACATTCAGAAAACAAAGATCATGGCTTCTGGTCCCATCACTTCATGGCAAATAGATGGGGAAACAGTGGAAACAGTGACAGACTTTATTTTCTTAGGCTCCAAAATGCAGATGGTGACTGCAGCCATGAAAATTAAAAGTGGCTTGCTCCTTGGAAGAAAAGCTATGACCAACCTAGACAGCATATTAAAAAGCAGAGACATTAATTTACCAACAAAGGTCTGTCTTGTCAAAGCTATGGTTTTTCCAGTAGTTGGGTGTGGATGTGAGAGTTGGACTGTGAAGAAAGCTGAGTGCCGAAGAATTGATGCTTTTGAACTGTGGTGTTGGAGAAGACTCTTGCGAGTCCCTTGGACTGCAAGGAGATCCAACCAGTCTATCCTAAAGGAGATCAGTCCTGAATATGCATTGGAAGGACTGATGCTGAAGCTGAAACTCCAAAATACATTGGCCACCTGATGCGAAGAACTGACTCAACTAGAAAAGACCCTGATACTGGGAAAGATTGCTGGGAGGAGAAGGGGATGACAGAGGATGAGATGGTTGGATGGCATCACTGACTCCATGAACATGAGTTTGAGTAAACTCCGGGAGTTGGCGATGGACAGGGAAGCCTGCTGTGCTGCAGTCCATGGGGTCTCAAAGAGTTGGACATGACTGAGCAACTGAATTGAACAACCTTCCGGTGGCCAGATAGTACTTGAGTTTGAGGATGGTGCTTGTTGTGCTGTGGCAGACTATTGCATTCTCATACATCATGTTTCATTCTGAGAATTGAAAACACTGTGGTAGAGAAAAAGTACCCCTCTCCAAAGATGGTCATGTCCTCATGTTCAGAATCTATGAAATGCTGTCTAGCATAGCAAACAAGACTTTTTATGTGGGAATAAGTTAAAGATGTGGACTTCCTTGGTGGCTCAGATGGTAAAGCATCTGTCTACAATGTGGGAGACCTGGGTTCAATCCTTGGGTTGGGAAGATCCCCTGGAGAAGAAATGGCAATCCACTCCAATACTATTGCCTGGAAAATCCCATGGACAGAGGAGCCTGGAAGGCCACAGTCCACGGGGTCGCAGAGTCGGACACGACTGAGCGACTTCACTTCAAGATTAAGATTTTGAGATGGAGAGATGATCCTGGGTTATCTGGGTGAACCGACTATAACCAGAAGAGTCTTTATGAGTAAAAGGAGTGTGGCAATTCAGAAGGAGAGGAGGTGATGGAAGGAAAGTGATAAAAGAGAACAATTCACCTGGCAGATGCTGACTTTAAAGATGGTAGGAGGCCAAGAATCAAGGAAATGTGGGTGGGTTCCTTTATGGATGTGGGAAAACACACACACACACACACACACACACACTTCTCCTTAGAACCTCCAGATGATTTTAGCCCAGTGAGTCCTATTTCAGACCTCTGAACTTCAGAACTGTAAGATAATAAATGTGTGCTGTTTTAAGGCACCAAGCTTGTGGTCATCTGTCACAGTAGTCATAGGAAACTGAAATAAATGTGAAAGGGCAAAAAAGGGGGAAAGAAACATGCTAGATGCATTGGTCATGTTATATTAGGAAAACATATGCCTTCCTAGAGTCCCTAACAAGTTGGCATTTGTCTGTATCTTTGTATTCAGACTTTATCCATGCCCCCCTGTATCAATCAGTAACCAAAAATAATTTAAATGTCATCAGTATTAGACAATGACAGGCTATGCCCTGGGCCTGAAGCGAGAGATGTGTTCCTTTCTGAGATCCATTGCTCTCTGTCATTAGCAGGAAAAGATAGAACCTGTTGGAAAGGAAGGAAGAGGCTGAAGAGGAATGGGCTATGAGTACAGGCCATGATAGGTTGCTGGATGTAGAAAAGTATTGGAACATGGGAGGTGGCACACACGCTGAGACGTAGGGTGAAGAGCAGATGTTGGGGTGTTGGGTATGAGAAGGTATTGGTAAGCTGGGCGTGTAGCAGATGGTGTGTGCCATGATGCCCAGCATTTCCCATCCACCAGAAAGCTTCATTGTTGCCTTTCAAAGTTACGTTTCAAAGTTGTCTTACCTTCATGTACACAACCAACATTCTATTTCAGTCTAACATTTTCTCTCTTTCCAATTGCTAAAATAATCAACTACTTTTCCTCCTTTGGTCAGTTTTGCATCAGCCTTGTTTTATTTTTTACCATTATGCAGCCAGCATAATCTTCTTAAAATGCATTTTATTAACCCATTGCTTTTTGACTAATCACTTCTCACTGAAATTAGAATTCAGATAAAAATCCTTGACTGCCTTGTCTTCTCAGGCATTGAAAGTTAAAGTGAAAGTTAAGTTGCTCAGTCATGTCCGACTCTTTACGACCCCGTGGACTGTAGCCCACCAGGCTCCTCTGTCCATGGGATTCTCCAGGCAAGAATACTGGAGTGGGTTGCCATTTCCTAGAGAAAAAAGAAGATTCTTTAACAAATGTTAGTCCAGTCTGAGCTATTATTATTTTTTGAGAACTTTTTTCTTTTAGATGCTTTAATTTTACCTCATGATCATGCACTTATTTGTGTGGTTGGTTATCTGATTAATGCCTCTTTTAAGTTATAAGCTCCATTATAGTAGAAACTAGGTCCATTTTACCCAGTATTTTATTGCCCTTAACTATAAAGTGAATGAATAATGGGTAAAAAACAGCTAACAGTAACACTTCTTACAGTCAAATTGTCTAATCTAGTGGGAAAAAAATAATGAAATGACCATTATAAAAATTGTAAAAACTACATTCTTTAGAAAGACCAGAGACACATGAATTTGGATCCTTATATGTCATCTACACCTTGAATGTGGATTTGAAAGATGATATTAAATGGATGTTGGAAGAAAGACATTTCAGGTTTAGTGAACAAAACTTATTGAAGCAGGTTGATATGGAAGAGTAAGTCAGACACACAGACATAATTTCACAATCTGAGATTGCGTAGAAAGTAGAGGATGGAATGGGAAATGAGTTTTGGGAATTTGGTGAAGATCAGGCTGTAAAAGGTAGCAAACATCGCAAACCTACTCAAATAAATTCTGTGCAAGATTTTGTTGTGTTACTCGTGTTTCTTTCTAAATATGAGTGATATTAGTGATATTGTATGAAGTTGACATTTCAGGTCCAATAATACCATTAAATTCTTACTTACTCACCATCTATCAACAAATACTCTTTGAGTGCTAATTGTGAATTCAAAATAAGCATGAGATAATAAACTGACAGAAAAATAAAGCTTTAGTTCTTGGTCTCATAGAAAAATTCTTTTTCTCTAGTTTTTAAAGGTTTTATTTTGTCTCTAAGATAACATCACAAGTTCACTGAGAGCGGAAGAAATCACTCTTTATATTTCTCCCATTTCAGTTATGGCAACTGTAACAGAATTAGGCAAACAATAATTGAGCAGTGAACTACAAGTAGATTTATTAATTGAATAATCAAGATATTTCTAGATGGTAAAAGTACCGTAATAAGATGGTTGATAAAATATCATGATGCCACCTTGAATCATTACAGACTTACCTTACAATAGGTGAGTACAATGAAAAGGGACATTTGAAACTTAATGTAGTTAGATGGACTAATCCAAGGCAGCAGTTATGGATTATTCAGGCTGAAAATTCACTTAGAAGTCTGAACGCTCCAGAGTTCTAATTTTAATATTAAATACATACAACTTCCGCATGCCCTATCACATTCTGCATTGTCTCACTGCAGCTTGAATGTTTTCTCTACTTTGGAATTTATCAGACTAATCAAAACATCTAATGCTGGTTAACATGATAGTCACCTGACTCAATTACGTGGGCTGTCAGATGAAACTGACAGATGGATCTCAATGAGAACAAAACATACCCTTGTCTGATTCCCATTAAGGAATATACTGATAAGTGACATGTACTTTCTAATATCGTTGTTGTTGTTTAGTCACTAACTCATGTCTGACTTTCTGTGACCCCATGTATTATAGCATACCAGGCTTCTCTATCCTTCACTATCTCGTAGAGTCTGCTCAACCATTTCATCCTTTGTTGCCCTCTTCTCTTCATGCCCTCAATCTTTCCCAGCATCAAAGTGTTTTCCAATGAGTAGGCTCTTCACATCATTATCCTTAGATAAACTTTTTTTATTCTGTTGATATCACTTTAATTATAAATACATATATTGTAATATATATGCTATATATTCACTATAATAATAGTGATTGTGGCTTAAAATTTGCAAAATTTAAACTGCATAGGACATGATTTAAGAAATACAATCCTTTCAAGAAGAAGAAAAAGATTTTGTTAATATGAGGAGTTGAAAAGTGGAAATCAATTGAAAATTAATAGCATTTGAGTTCTCGGCATCCCAAAATCCATCTTAACTTTACATTTGTCATTTTGACCATTTAGAAATGTTTTGTTACTTCCATGAAAGCAAACAGTAAGAATGGGGATAAGGCTCACTTTAATTTCTAATATACTTAGTGTCTCACTGTCCAATGACTGGTTACATGTGACTATTGAAATTTAAAGTTAATTAAAATTAATTAAAATTAAAAATTCAGGTTTTGAGTCACATCAGCCACATGTCAAGTGCTCATTGGTTCCATGTGCTTAGTGGCTATTCTTTCAGCACAGGTATAGTGCATTTTTATCTTTTTGGAAATTCTCATTGATTTAGTGCATTCAGATTTTTGGTCGTCATCTCTGGGAAGTTCACAGAGCGCTCAGAGGAGGATGAAGGATTTCCCAAGGTGAGAAATGGGTTTTCTCAGGAGACCACTGGTACAAATGACAACCAAATGACTGGGAGAGAGTGAATTTTTGACTGTAATTGCTAGAGTCTAGAGGGAATTTGCAATCAGGAGACTATTTATATACTTAGTTGTTTCTGAAATTGCTTTGTCATGATTCACCAAGGCATGTCATCATGATACACCATGTGCACTTTAATATAGGGTAGTAACTTATGGATAAGATGGTATGATTATGACATTGGCCTCTTGTAAATGTGAACCTCCATTTGTTTTAATGAGTGGAGAGCACTCATTTTTTTTCTGTCTTACAGAGAGCAATGGTTTTCATCATTCAACAATGGAGTGTTTACTTCAAGCCATTTTAAAAATGCTACGTATGTTCCCCAAATTTATCCTGATAAAGGCCCAGTTTGACAGTTAGTATGTCAGATAAAGTTAATATTAATTCTCTTTTGTTACTTGTGGAATCCCTGTGAGAAATAAATTAGTCCATAATAAATGTCATTATTAATAGACTAGATGATATTAATTGCCAATCTAAGTACTGGTTTCCATTCTAAGGGGTAGTCATAAAATCCAAAATCCTGGCCCTGACCCAGGTTCTGTATAATTTCCTAAATCCAACACAGGGAAATACAAGTTATTTATGCTACAGTATTTGCTGTCAGAGCCGGGTTCCTCTGTCCTCTTTTAGTTGCCTAATTTTTACAGTTACTTACAGTGTTTTTTGGAGAAGGCAATGGCAACCCACTCCAGTACTCTTGCCTGGAAAATCCCATGGTCTGAGGAGCCTGGTAGGCTGCAGTCCATGGGGTCGCTAAGAGTCGGACAGGACTGAGCGACTTCACTTTCACTTTTCACTTTCATGCATTGGAGAAGGAAATGGCAACCCACTCCAGTGTTCTTGCTTGGAGAATCCCAGGGACGGGGGAGCCTGGTGGCCTGCCTCTATGGGGTCACACAGAGTTGGACATGACTGAAGCGACTTAGCAGCAGCAGCCATGATGGGGTGCAATTGATAGTGTCTCATCAGTGTTCTAAATCAGTCACTCATTCACTTAGGGTTTGTTTGCTTTTAGTCCCTTACATTTTATCACAAATTCTTTCCTTTTACCACTGGAAAATAGAGAAAAATAAGAAACAGTCTCTCACTTCAGAGAGTATGTGTACCTGAGTGTGATATCATTATCTTTTTTTATGTATTTGCTTATTAGCCATAATTAAGAGTTTTAGGAAAAACAGATGCAGTAGTTATTTAGCCTTATTGGAGAGACTATTGAAAGGAAAAGAAAAATGAGTCATAATAAAACCTTCCATTTGATTGTTTATACAATTTTGTTGTGTTTTGACATAAACTAAATTTATTCTTATAATAATCTCAAGGATCATAACAGTATCTCAGGCCATGTAGCTCAACCTTTGTCCATACTACATCAGTTTCCTGTAAAGAATATCATGGCTCCAAACGTGGACTTTATACAAGAACAGAAAAAAACTAATCTCTATAGTAAAAAGTACAAGTAGTGGATACCAGTACTGGGATTGTTG